>NC_081828.1:159850143-160478477 GCF_030867095.1 Alligator mississippiensis | reverse complement strand
AAATTATAAACTGGGGGGAGGGGTAGAAAGCAGGAAATAAGAAAAGTGGCAAATAGTTGAAAAGGGTTAGATGTTTGGCATATTAGAATAAATTCCAGGTAAAATGGATGAGTGGGCAGAGTTCAGGTGTGACAATCAGCAGCCCTGATACATACAATTAAACAACATAAACTATATCATCCTTTATGTGATATTTTTTTCAGAATAATTATGTATGTTAATATTAATATATATTCATATTTAGATATATAATATTTTACATTTGCAATAAAATACTATATACACATGCATACTGTATACATTTGTATACACAGTATAAAGGTGGAATAAAAGTTTGTCATAAGTTAAGGGCATAGTATAAGTCTTGAGTAGCTGTATTGAGCATTATTTATACATGGTTAGCTTTAGTGAATGAAAAATTACTTGGTTATTTCATCCATTTCTATGATGTGTGCTTATTGATAGTACATTTAGATCTCTTTGTATATCACAGAGCAGACTCCAAAGGGAGGGGTTATAGAGGTGGGCATTGCTCTGAAAATGGTTCACAGAGCTCTCTGTCTGGCTAGTGCTATTAAGAGCAGAGTCATTTACCAAAAGCACAGTTATTAGGTAGGTGTTCTCTGAAAACCAGCAATCTTCCCCCTTCTCCCCCCTCTCCCCCCAGCACCAGTACATGCAAAAGATGAATGAAATAATAGGCCCGTGAACAGAAAACTTGGAGGAAATTTAAGGCTAAACATCACTCTTTGACCCTTATCTGGATTTTCTTCAGTGTGCAGATACTAAAATAGTACCTGTCTGTGCCTACTTGCTGGAACTTCCTCATTGCCCTCTGTGACTAACAGCAGCACATAAACATCACTTCAATTCAGTTTACCTCTGGAAAGCAAAACTGCAACATGTCAGCATTTCCTGTGCTGAAACATTGTTCTCCCAAATTATTGTATTTGAGAAAATATTACTCCCAAAACACCAAGCAGTTTAGTGAGAGGAACAGGAGGAGAGGGGAGGCAATGAGATAAGTAACAAACCAATCAATCTGCCCAGAAACTATAGGTATTGTCTTGTTCAAGATGTACCCATCCTTTACTGGGTACTCTGTGCTATGTCTGATGCATTACAGTGATAGGCCGCTTGCTCTTGTCACTGATGTGACTTGAATTGGGGCAGAGGATGACCACTCCCCCTCCCTCCCATTTTACTCCCCCAACAACCAAATAATAAGTTGGGCAGAATTTAATTTCCACGACTAACTAAAAGTTTCCCTCCCCTGCTCCCAGGTTATATGGTGTGCTGTGTCAGTCTGAAACAAAGGTATATGGTATTATAATGCTCTCTGCCTTCAGCTGCAATATTGTAAAGTATATCTCTACTTTTAATATGGTTTTGGTTTTCAGCAGAGACACTTTGTATTACTATAAATGAAGTTAATAGTTTTGAGAACATAGTTCCCACATACTGACTGATGCAAACAGGGACTTAGGCCCCCTGTGGCCTGGGGTAGGGTGGGGGGCAGGGGGTGCAAATTCTGTGAAACAAGCTTCTAAATTCTGTAGCATTGTTACTTTATGTCCCCATCAAGCATCCTTCATCCTTCCACACCAAAACACGACCATGGATCATAGTTGGAACCCACTGATAATACAGTTCATTCAGGCAAGGCAATTGGTTTGCCCGCTTCCTGCCTGGAAACTTGTGTTTCTTTGACCCCATTGCTTGCCTGGTTTACAGCAATGTGTCCTGTTGCTTCCCATGTGTGTAGAAAAGTGAGGAACAAGAGGCATCTGCAGGAGTGCCTCAGCAGGGAAAGCAAAAATAAAATGCTGGGTGCTTGGCTATACCAAAATAATGAATTCTGAACCAGAATTTTGGGGTACAAATAAAAAAATGCCAAATTCCACATTTGCATAGTCACACACCCTGCGCGTGATGACTTGGGCAGCTTATACCTCTCACAGCTCTTTTATCAAGGTCTTTGCACATTCAGAGAGGCATCAGTTCTACTTGGCTCATATGTTTGAGGGTTATCTTTGCAGGCTAGGAATTTAAAAAGATTAAATTGGAGATTTTTGCCATGGAATTGAGTTCCAGATTCTGCCATCCTGGAATTCCTGAATACATGGAGTTCATGAGTATAAACAATATAATACATTGGGTTAGGAATTCTTGGTGATGCTCTTTTTGAAATCATGCTGCTTATTTGAACAACTAAACATCACAAGCTCTGATACTTAGAGAACAGAAGTGACTTGGTAGCCTTTGGTGGGGGATAAGGGAGGGAGACAGATTTAAAAGCTTGTTCTATTGCTGTCATCCTCTGAATATAATATTCTCATTCTAACTGCCTTCATATTTTGTTTTTGCCATTTGGTACATTACCATACTTTAAATATAGGTCCTGTGTATGCTTAGTAGAATTGGAAGCCTAACACTTTCACCCCGCAGACAAAAAGCTCTCTGATATAAACTGGATACAGATTTGCTTTTCAGAAGGAACTGACCATCCAGAGCTGTAAATGTGAAAATAGGGGACACCAATTTGCAGAAAAAAATATGAAAATAGACCCTGACTTTTAAATATAAATTCCTGGTGATTCTTGCCTTTAAGAATGCAGAGTCCTTGAAAAGTAAAATAGGAAGAGGTATGTACCCTCTCTCTATCATCTTTTAAAAGATCTCAAAGGCCCACCATACATAGCTTAGGTACAATCATAAACAAGTCACAATTTGTCTGAGTCCTTCAGCCAGGTCTGTTTCAGAAGCAGTGCCCATAATGGACCTGAAGAAACAGGTTGGATCTCTGCAATAGCTGTCACGGCCAGTTTAGTATCAAGATAGTAATGAGGCTGACTTTGGAATGACTATCCTGGTAGCCAATCAAGCAGGCTAATATCAGTGGTGTGGTATAACCCACTCTTTCAACTCAGATGGGACTTCTGGCCAACAGGATAGGAGAACAAGCAAGTCATTGCTCCCTTTGGCCTTCTTGCTGCAAGGCTGGCCTAAATTACAAATGTAGGGACAGTTAAGTCAGAGTTAAACATAGACTCATCTTTAACAATATCCAGCAACACTACCGAACCACACACTATAGGAATAGAATAAATTCACAATACCATAGCCAGCTGAAACTGCTGAGGGGAAGACTGTAATACCCAACCTGGAATATGGCCAACACACCAAGGCTGATGTACAGTTCATAACCATGCTGCTCATAACAGTTCCTACATCTTCCTTGGAGACCTCCCATTTAAATACCGACTTGGGTTAATGCAGTTTAATTTACAAGATCTGATGAGAATGCAGTGGTAAAACTGCAGCTGAACAATTTCATGTTCAGTATGGATTTTCTATTCACGTCAGAACATGAGTGGACAATTTTGTCCAGTGACCCAATAATTTACATAACATCTCCTTAATATGCAAGATATCCTGGACTTTTCTCTTTCCAAAATTGTGCACAAGATCTTTCCTGTTGCCTGTGATGAAGATTTGTTTTATCCCTTGCATTTAGTATTTTGCAAATGTAATTTATGAGTATGTGCTTTAGCTTTTGGCTGGATTGTAAAGGTATGATTTACTATCACAGACTGTCTAAACTAAAACATATTTAAATTTTGTTCAGATTCATTTACAGGCCCAGATTCCACACCCCATAATTATATGGAGAACTTTCTTCTGCAACCAGTCCCACTGACACCAGCAAATACTGTTTATGTCCATGAGCTATGAACCACTGCAGTTTGTGGGATTGTGCTGATATAAAGCATGGTTCTCCGATGTGCTGATCAGCCCTCAATTCCTATTGACTTTAAGTGGGACTTGGGTCCCTCAGTGGCACAAAAATCTGACCAGGATTAGGCTTACTGTTCTTCATATGATTTCTCTCATTGTGTTTTCTAATTTAAAATTTGTAAGGCACCCTGTGTAATGTTTATCTTACAACTGATGTTCACACATCACCCAATAAAGGCATCACTTTAAGAACAACACCTGCGTTACTCTAGAGGCAGAATTCCTATTAATGCCAGTGAGCTGTGGGTGGGACTTCCACAAGTGGATATGCAGGCTCGATGTGGTTTTGAATTAGTATTTGGCTGGCTTATGATCTTTTTACTAATGACATGCACCTACCTACCTACCTCCTAACACACTGGCATGACTTCTTAGAGCTGGGTCTTTCATACCCTCAAAATACACTAATTACTAGTGCACGCTGTCTTAATATTTTGTGTGACTTTAGTGCCTGTGGAAGATGCCAGGCTGACAGGCAGGGGGGTTTAAGTCCCCACTTTATCTACAGAGAAATATCTGCTGTTTGGTTTTGAGCAAGCATTATTTGCACATCTTAAACTTCAATGAAATCAGTATCCATGCATGGCAGCTAACGTTTTGAGGAAACAATGTGCTAGATTCTGCAGTGTGTGTTTGTTTGTTTGCATTTAAGATGAGAAAAGTGCAACTTCATTAAATTAAATTTATTTTATAACAATCAAATGATTTAGATAATAAACAGGGCAACGAAAGAAAATGTTGAATTTTAATAGCCATAACCTGTAAGCAGTGCTTTATCCTGCTGCTGCCGTTGTAAGGACCAGTAATTGCAGCAGTCTAGACACAGGAACAGATGCAAAGTAGAGCTTTATTATATCAGACATTTGCCCTACTACGATACAGTCTAATTGCCCAGAAAATATATTTCTACATTAATTATTTTAATTTGATTTGAACTAGACCAACTGTTGTATTTTACTGAACTTTATCAAGTAATAAAATAGAGCACTAAATTTAAATAGTTTCTGTTACCAATCCTTTTGAGAAAAAACTAAACTATTGAAACTCAAAATTGTATGCAGTTCTTCAACAGATAAATATTTGTTCCTCTTCCTAATTAAATTGTATTTATTTTCTTCACCCGAGTAGCTACTAGAGAAAAAAAACAATAGTAAGACTGATTTATGATTTAGTGTCTGTATTTATGTTGTATGAAAGTTGAGGTATAACTGCAAATTATGTTTTCATGAGTGGCACATGGAGTTCACTTTGGCTATTGAAAATGTCCATCCTTTAAATCACAAATGTGTTTTTTTTCCCAATGTATCTAGCTTTCTTTGTAGAATCTTACTGCACCATCCTAAATTTGTTCATAACCTATAGCATTCATTGTGTGTAGAAGAGACTGTGAATCATCAATATCCTGGGGATGGGCAATCAATGAAAAACAAACTTAACTCCCCATTGTGAATAAAAAAAAAAAAAATCCATTGAAAGGATGTGATTTTTGGTTGTGTAACTTTCTGACAACATTTTATTAATGCATTTATCTTGTTATCTTTTTTTATCTTTCTTATGTTTAAGTTAGGCTTTAGTAAAAGCAGAGAAATATCTAGGTGGATTTAACACAAAATGATAATAGTAACTAGCTTCGCCCTTTCTCTCTGCCCCCTCCCCCCAAAAATAGAGCATACTACTGAAATTATTTAAATTGACTGAGCCTTTTAAGCAAGTAAACACATTTTAACTAGTTTTTTTTCCCAATCCTTCCATTCATGCCTACTATAGAAATTAGCCTTCACTCTTCCTTCACTTACACATGGATACACACACTTGCATGGACACAAGAAAAATTTCTTTTCTCCTGTCAGCATTCCTAACCAACAATAGTTAGATTAGTGGAAATGAGGGCCTCCGCAGAGAAAGGACATTCAGCCACAGAAGGCTCCCTGCAGGAACAGCTGGTAGGGGTTAATGGCTGCTGAACCTCACAGCCAGGGCCTATTCTCTATTGTGTGTTCAACTCCTGGGAAGGAGGGAGACTTGTGACAGCTTCTGGGGTGCAGAGGATCAGAGGTATAGCAGTTAGGTCAGAGAGGTAGTGTTCAGGGGAAAAGGCTAGCCTTGAATTGCAATAAAAATGAACTCTGAAGCAGAAACGGCAGAGGCTCGAATCTGTAAAAATGGTACACAAATTGCCACAGGGAAACAGTAAAGGATTATTTAGTAACGTGGCTTATAACCTTTTAATTCATATTGCAGTTGTTAAAAGAACAATTGGATGGAGATGTTGAATGAATTATTCATATCTGGAAGTGGATGAAATCCAAGCCTAAGCTATACATGTATAGCAAATGTATGTTATTTACGTTTGTATGCTGGTCCCTTAGTGTTCAGTTTTCTGTATTATAATGTGAATGCTGTGGCTACTGTACCTAACGCAACAGCCAGGAAGCATGAGTGATCATTTAATAAACAGCATGTTTAAATAGGGAGTGATTAATAAGTATACATTTCCAAAAAAGTAGGTGTGTTTGCTACACCATCCGCATCAAACAGAAGGCGTCGTTAAGGGAATGACAGGTGATGCAATGAAAGATCAGACCTCTTTCAGTATGGAAGGGTTCCTTTACTGTCTCATCTTCTGTGTGCCCATGTTTCTCACACACACACACACACACACACACACACCCCCTGCACAAAATCTAGAGCAAGGTGATCTAATGGGGATGGATAGATCATCTTCTTGAACAACATCCCAATGGCTGCCCCACATTCTGAGATCCTTGCCTTTGCGTAGATGCTTCTGTCTCAGTACCGTTTAGCATAAGAACATGTGGACTTAGAATTATCCCTTTAAAAGGGACCCTGGTTCCCTTTCACACACAACCCCCCACATTTAAGTCATACCCAAAAGCTTCTTTTTCAAAGTCTTTTTTTTTTTTTAATTTAGACTCCTGATCATTGTCCTATGCCATACCTTGCCCATTTTCCACCTTCCACTATAATAATGTCTCTGGTTTGAAGGGGTATTGCAGTACATTCAGTGTCATTGCATGCTATGAATTATTTTATAGTTCATATTTTTAAAATGTAGCCAAAGACAAAATGAGCAAGTTTATTGTTAATAGTTACCACTCTGTGCTAAATTTCTCTTGTTACAGCACAAGTTATGTTTAAGCTCAGAGAAGGAGCTCCATCTCAGTTGGATCTAGGGAATGTAAATTGAAATGATTAATTTGTTACTAAAATTCCTTGGTTTTGTTTGTTTAATCTCGAACTTTAAAGATCCTTGAATAGTATGCCATATGTTTATCTTCTTTATGTGTGTGTTTGTTTTAAAAACAACAGAGAATAATGTTCCATTGAGATTTTTACCTGCAGCAGAAGCATGAAAGATATTGTCAATGAGTAGTCCTTTGCAAGCTATACGGTTGCAATGCACTCATTAAAGTTCTTCTATTTAGATTGTAATGGCTCAATGAAAACGTATGAGCCAATGCCTGAGGTGTGTTTAGAGTACTTAAGATGCATTGGAGTGTGTCATGGCTTAGTACATCTTGACATATTATTGAAGCTCCACAGAATGGAGGTTTGACAGGTACTGTTAAAAATAAGTCCCCTGCATACCCTTACCCCTGAATTGATAGGATAGGACAAAGTATCATCAGGAACAGGTGTTATCTGATGCAACTGCTTTTCATGTTGATGGTAAACAAGATGAGGGCCTTATTCTTTTGTCAGAGGATTTTCTCCTACCTGGTAAATCTGTCTAAAAATGTGCGTTTTAATTATAATGGTTATAAATGTTTTACATGATGATCAGTGTTACTTGTGAGTATTAACAAATGAGTATCATACACCACCATTTGAGATTAATAGGTAAGCAGTACTTACTATCCTTTTTTGCAGGGAAGAAGCTGAGACAAGGTTTAGGTGACTGGTCCAAAGGTATATGGCAAACATGCACCTGGTGTTTCTTCTGGTGTTAAAACTAACCTAGCAAATGGTCTCTCAATAAAGCAACTTAATTGTTGTTTTTTTTAAATCACTTATCTTACAGATACATGACCGTCATTTTGAAAATTAAGACCTTGATCTATGAACACCAACGCACACCAGTGTATTAAATATATGTTGAAATGTTTTTGGATCAGAGTCTAAAATTGTATGTAAAGCATATAATGCATATACATTCTTAAATCAGAGACAGTAATTCTTAGGAGTTTTGTTTGTATTTCTAAGAAGACTAGATCTGGATTCAAATTTCCATAATGTCTATTGCCTGTATTGTTTGAGAAGAGGAAATGGGCCATGAGTCTGAAGTGAAGAGAAAAAAAAATCACACCCTGGCTTAAACTTTTGAATCCTGAGTTTCAAGTAAGAGTGAATTTTTGTAGCTGAATTATAAACCACAAAAAACAAAGCTTAATCAACCTAACTGCAGCTTAGTACAGCAGAGTTAGCAGGTGCCGCTGTAATAAGATGCATTTGTATTTCCTATTTCTTTTAATAAAAGAGAAGGTGAGAGTAGGGGAGTTTGTTGACCTCATTGCATCATAAAGATACAAAAGAGTATGAAATTAAGAACTCAGAAGAAAATTATTCTTATGACAGACTCTTACATTATGGGCTTGTTGCATTTAATAAATTCCTGATCTCCCTGGGACGTAGCAATTGATTTCAATAGTTTGTTGTCGCCTTTCTTTAAATATAGGTAATTCGGGTTTATGAAACAAATTTAACAGAAGATGCTGTTTACAAAGTTACAATGCTGTTTTTAAAGCTGTGCGTTCAAACATTATGTGTGATATGCTGTACAAGATGTGCTAGTGAAAGGGTTAAGCTTTTCTGACTTTCAGATACAATGAAATTATGACAGGAAGAAAATTGTGCCATTTTAGCATGAAAATGCTTGTACAAATACTGTCGTTCCTTCCTTCTTACTTTCTTTATAATGCCTCAACGATAGCTAAGATGACAGACATTTGACAGGTATCTGTAAGCATACAACCCAGGCAGCTCATTAAAGTTTTTCTTTCTATGCATCAGCTTTCACAAAGGCAAAAACCCATTAGCATTGACTATTTTGCAGATTAGAAGAATTAAGGGCTTCAAACGTTGGCTTATACCAAGCAATGTCATTTGTGAAGTGATGTTTGCTTTATTATTTCCCTTTTTCTCCCTCTGAAACCAGACTGACATGACTTTAGCTCAACGTAGGGCGTAATGTGCAAACCAAAGGACTGGCTCACCGATGAAAAGAAACACATTCCCTTTTATACATGACTGGAATGGCAAAAAGGGGAGACTTTACATGTACTATTTAGGCTCATTAGAGTACTGATTATGATAGTTCTCCGGTGTAATCTTTAATCGACTTTGACACTAGATTTGCCCCGTTACAAATCCTGTCATGCAAATTAAGTCATTTGTGTTGTTTGATATGGAAAGATCTGCTATGAAATGAAAGATTAGTTCACAGATGAGGCACCAGAGACTGCTGCCCTTGTGCACCATGCAACTGATTACAAGGATGAGAGCATCCATTTTTACACTGCTGTTAACATTTAGGAAAGAAGATTAAATTAACGTAGCTTATTTTCTTCTTCCTGCCCACAGTTATTTAAAATACCATTTCATAATCTTTATTTTTATGGCATACAAAACTGGTAAAGCAGGAGAAATACAATATCACAATTCCAAGTATTAAAACATATTTTTGATAGGATAGCTGTGTCTTTTTTTCCAGCATGCCCTTGAATATGATGCAGGATTTCTTTAATGGTGATCAGCTGGCTGAGATTTTGACATAATGTACAAAACATTAAAAAAAAAACAATAAAAACACTACTGTAAATTTCATGCTCTTTTTGACTCACTATGTATCTGAGATGCTTACATTTTTATTTCATATTTTGTTGTTCAATCTCCACTGACTGGAAATGTCTCCTTCAAAGAATGAATCTGATATTTTAAGATTTGAAACCATCAAATGACAAATTTCATAGACATTTCATAGACATTAGGGCTGAAAGGGACCTCATAAGCTCATGTCTGTTTTCATATTTTATAACTATTTTGATAAAATCAGTATTAATGACAAATGACTTTAAGTAACTGTACTAGGCATTTAAGAGCTCTAGAACACAGGTAGCACTGTTTGCATTATTCAGTGAGTATGCCTGAACTTTAGAAAGGCCACCATTTCTTGAATACAATAAAGTCATTTGTAATACGCCATACTATGAACTCAAATCAAAATGATCAAGTTGCCTTAGGGACCTGGATCCCCAGTCCCCATTAATTTTAATAGGAACTGTGCATCCAGAACCCTAAGGTGACTTGGATCATCTCCACCATAAGTTTTAAGCAGGCTATTCTGAAGAGTACTAAACTGTTGAGTGGTGACCATCCCTCAGAAGGCAGGGCTTACAAGGTCTTCTTTTTTAAATAACCAATAAAACTTGAACCATCTACCATGTTCAAGTGAATAAGCATTTGTTTAGTATTTGTACACGTAGCTAGAGCAGGACTGGAATCAAGGCCAACCCAATGCCATGAGCATAGGTGGAATTCAGGTGGTGCCCCTAAGTCTCCGAGTACTGTTGCATATTAGAATCTTATTTTAAAAGAAAGTGTTAGCATTGAAGAACTTAACCTATTACATTTACTCTGGCTCTCTCTCCTAATCAGTTTCTCCTCTTCTCATTTATAACCCTGATCTTTCATCCTTTTTCTTTTCACACTATGTAAAAATGAAGCACTAGCTTGAAATAAATTTCAGTTGTGATACACTATGCTTTGGGATTCAGCATTTTGGTTATCCATATAGTTACTTGAGTTATAAGTACTTCATATAGTATGAGATTTATCTTTGACTGAATAGTAATTAAATGCCTCAGTTATTTGAGTCTCTCTTAAATGGCCGTAAAACAAGTTAGAATGGGCTTTAGGATACTGAATGAACATACCCTATTTTTGTAATGTTTAGTAGGTATTTTTGTCCTCTAAATGGAACATACCTCTATTTTGGTGGACTTCGCTCTACATTTTGAATGTTGTTCTCTGATGGAAACAACAGTTAGCTATTTATGCACCACTGAAGAGAGCTTTAATGAATGAAACAAACACAGATTTTACTCATGGCCCCTGGGGAAGAACCTGTGTGATACATATAAAACCAAGAGTTGACAAGGTATTACAAATTTCCTGCTACTGATTAAATTAGTAGGTAATTGAAATACCCCTCAATAACGTTTGAAGAATGAAATTCATGAAAGTTATTGAAGGCATATTTTCTCACATCATAGCCCATAATGATATACCAATACATGAAAAGCTATATAAAATATATGCAATAATAATAATACATTTGAAATAAAGTGTTCCATTTAATAAAATAATTTTAGCAATCTTGATATGAGGGGATCCTTAAAATCCATAAACTTTCATTCATCCCAATTCCGGATTTTGTATCCAGTTGTATCTTTAAGATTTGTATGCTTTTCTTCTAGCATGCCATGTTAATCTACATATGGTGCCTTTACTTAAAAACACAAGTCATGAAAAATATAGTTTAGTTAATGCTTGAATAGTGCTTTTAAAATGAAAGCTACTTTTATATGCTTTTGTTACTATTATAGAGTTTTTATATATTTTATACAATATGTGAGTATATACCTGTATAAAAAGAACTTCAATACAAATTTCATATTTATACAAAACAGTTCCAAGATGGTTTACTACTTTATAAAAATAGTAATACTGTAGCAGTTCCTTTCCTATTGCTCATCCATGTGTCATCTTCTAACATCCAACATTCCTCAAAATTTAAATAAAGGACTCAAATATCCTTTTTTTGTCTGGAATCATTTATTGTACCATACTGCTTGAGACTGCCTGAATTATAGTGATGGACTCCATAAAATGTAATAAGAAAAAGGTGTACTTTAATTAGCCCAGTCACACTCTGAATAAACTCTAATATAAATCACTTATATTTATTTGCATGTGAAAGTCGTGTATATTACCAATTTGTATTAATTTTATTGAAGTGTCCCAAGGTGTTTTTTTTAATGAGTCTGGAGCCAGGCCTCATCAATGGAAACCTTGGGGCATTAAAACAGTCAGTTATTGCACAGTGACTAGTACAGCGACTGGATATGCAAACTGATCAGGACAAAAATAGCTCACCGAGGTCCTTTTAAAAAAGAATAAATAAATAAGACTTATTAAACTCCATAACAGTGCATTAAGAAAAATGCTAGAAGCTTCATCATTCAAGCCATTTAAATTCATCTTGGTTAAAGCATTGGAAAATATATTTTAGTGGTAATGGGGTAGATCAGAGCAATTAGGAGGCCTTTTCCATCTCTATCTTTTATAATCCTATGAGGGGTACCTAGAGAATACAGGCCATATTCCTAAAGGTATTCAGACACATAAGGATTCAGACAGACACTTAGAGAGATTTTCAAAGTGTCTGAGCAGATTAGGCATCTCACTTGAAATGACTTCAAATCTGGGCATATAGAGTTCTAAATAAAGTTGTTTTTTGTCATTTTTGTATATTTTGTTTTTGCGTTGTTTTGGAGAAATTCTTTGTGTCCAAGTCACCTGTGATATGTTTGTGTAGGGGACAGAGAGTAATTTCATATTAAATAACTTACAAAACATTTCAACAAGTACAGCATCAGAACCTGGCTCCCATCTTGCCAGTTCACAGCCACAAAACCAAAGAATCAGGCTAGCGGAGGGCTGTTTTACCATTAGGGAATGCCTAGGTGATATAGGGAACCTTTAGCACTGCCTTCTGGTCTGGAGGAAGTAGCCATGGCTTTCCTGAATCTACAGTTTTTATCTGCCAAAATGGCCTCTAGGAGCCTTGGGACTGCTTTCTTTTGTGACAAGGTTTCAGACCAGCTCTTGCCATAACTTCATTACAGAGCCTTGTGTTTAAAGACATATCCCTCTAGACTTGCACTGAGCCTAGAGAATCTGGGCCCTAACGTTACCCTCTCAGTAAAGGCACCTGTGTTGACAACAGTGGGCTGTTGGGACGTGTAACTATGCTGTCTATGTATGGCTTTAATGGAGAAGGTAGTGCAGGGATATTATTACTGCTCTTCCATTCTGTGCTACAGAGAAAAAATTCAAACTTATTGTGCATGGACCATGGCTCAGAAAATATTCCACCCTGCTTCATTTCTGCATAAATGCATTAACATTGATGGACAAGGTTCTTTGGGTAGATGTGATATTATTATACCAACTAAATAGTTGGAAAAATTGTTCTTTGAAAGCTTTCAGGTACAAATGCTCTTCTTCCAACATAAGGAGAGTTTCATTAATGATAACTTAGACAGATGGACTTTTTAAAAATGTTTGTTTGAAAAAATAAGGTTTAAGAATCCTGACCCAACATCCAGCCTGGGTAGCCAAATCAGATAGATTTAAATAGGGGTGGAGGAAGAAGCAAATGGGGTTTGGGGACCTTAGCATCTTCCACTTATCCAACATGGAAGAGCCATTACTATTTGCCTACTCATGCCCTCAAAACACTCAAGCATGTAAGGGGCTCCCCATTTCCAGACTCCCCAGCTTTCTATAGCTGGGCCCAATACATTTCTTCTGCTCTGAAGCCTCCACACCCAGGAATCATGTAAATTGTCAATATACGCTTCTGTTGTACAAAAAAGGACTTAACTTATTGCCACTCAGTACTGAATTTGGTTGTTGGTCTCTGCATGTTAAAACTAGGTAACTTATTAAGGTATTTCATTTCTTTGATGTAAAATTTCTTTTTATTTCTTTTCTAAAGTGGCTACTGTACTTACCCTGTCACTACTAAACCTTCATACATGTCCTTTGTTCCTGGGACTTTCAGGCTTTAGCATTTGAAGCCACTAAAAGTAAATGCTTATTCCGGGGCATATAGTTATCAGAAATTTTTTAAAAAGAACATTGGATTAAAATTGCATCATTGCCATTTGCTCATGGAAAGATTGAGAGATCATTCAAAGAATCCTTATTGCTCCAGTGGTGAAACAAGTTATGCTGATTTACAGTTCCTTTCAAATTAAAAACATGCATGCCTTATGTATTCATAAGCATGTGGGAATCTGCCAAACATTATTCTTCCTCTAGTGATCCTGTGTTACCATAAATTAGTTAAGGCTCTATTTGGTTGGTTCACCAGGAATCTCACATGCAAAATCAACATTCCTCTACCTATGGACAATCTACTCTGTCCAGACCAGCAAAACAAATTCTCTTGAGATTGCTGTTTTGTCCTGTACAAATTAATCCATCCCAGATGTGGATTAACAACAGCACATCCCTTTGAATACAAGCATAAATTCAGGACAGACAGATGGTTGCTTACATTCAGTTGCATCTGTTTAGATGACATTGTGTGCATTGACAAGTTGGTTTGCATGTTTCACTGGGACACAGGTGACAAACAACAAAAGGTTTGAATGGGCAGCATCTAAAACACTGCAACTATTATCCTTTCTCTGGGAAGTGCCATCTCCTGTAATGGTCTGAAGCATTAGCTCTATGCATCTGTAATGCCTGAGTAACCTATTATTACTGCTATTTAGCAGATACCAACTTTGAGCTTGGTGATTAACCAGGAGATAAAGAGCATACAATTTGGTTCAGATACAATACAGAGATACAAGAGAGGATTATCCTTTCTATTTAAATTACTTTATTCCTTTCTATTTAGTAACCCTGCTTTTTGCAAGACTGTTCATAGCATCTGACAAAGTAGGCTGTAGCCTATGGAAGCTTATACCTTTCTGAACAAGTTAGTTTCTAGATACAGACATGTAGGGACGTGTGATTTGTGGCACTGCAAAGAGGTTGCAACAAACAAACTGCATGAGTTGCACATTAATCAGTGCTTGGTGCTGCTAATTTGCAGTACCAGGGCAAGATTTGCTACCAGGATTTCCCAATAGCAAAGGGGAAAAAAAAAACCCGGGAAAAAAGCAGCGCAAACCACGCCAAAGTGGCGAGTGCCAGGACAAATGCAGAGATGGGGGAGCAGGCAATCCAGCACAACCTGTTCTCCTGTCTCCATGTGCTGTGGAGCTCCTGTGCTGAGATACCTTGTGCCCCACAGCACAGGGTGCCTCAGCGCAGGGGATCCACAGCACACAGAGATGGAGGAGGCAGCCCCTCTCATCTCCACGTGCTGTTTCCCAGCTGGCCGGGGCATATTGGTGCCTCAGTGCAGGGGATGGATAGCCCCTGCTGAGGCACCCATTTCCCCAGCCAGCTCCTCTCCCCCCCTGTGGTGCATGGAGCACCAGGACAATGTGTCCTGCTGCAAAGCACATGGGCAAGGGGTGTGCACTGGGGCACAAAGTAGTGGTACAAATTTCTGCTGCTACTATTTGTGCTGCTGTAAAGGCATGTCCCTGCTCAGGTGGACCCAGCCTAAGATGGCAACCTGCTCTACCTTGCACTAGATGCAAGTAGTGCATGTTGGATCACATGAGGTGAAGTTAAATAGGAATCTTAAAATTGTCCTTTTGGAAATGCTTCATGGGTTAAGTACCTGTGGAGAAGTGATCTATAGAAGGAAGGGAAGGTCTTTTTTCTAGTGATTTGTACTTACTTGACAATGAATTAGTGGCAAAATGAAAGAGATCAAATTCAAGGGGATCAGTGGAAAGTAGAGTGATTAAAACAGGAAACACTGTATTCCCAATGCCCTTATTAACAATGCAACCAGTAAGCAAACATCTGTAAAGGGGACTAGAACTGACCACATCACAGCAGTAGTAATACATGGCAACATTAGCTTGTCAGATGCACTTCTGCCTTGTGGTGAAGGCAAAAAAGAGGCTGTGTATAGGATGATTATAAATATGCTGATTGTGCAGCATTGCTTAGCTCTGCTGATTATGCAGCATTGCTTAGCTCTGCTTCCCCATTCTTTTTTCTTCTGTTCTATTAGTAGTATTACAGTAGCATTTTATGTTCTTCACTAACATTGAGATAGGCCTCTACTGTTATAGGCACTCTACAAATATTAAGTAATAGACAGTCTTTGCCTTAACTAATGTGTTATCCAAAAGATAGGACATAGGATGTTTCAAATGCAAAAGGAAAGCATACAGGCTGTGGAAAGATAGGTCATCAAGAAAACATACCAGGAAACAACAAGGCAGAGCTGCTCTTTCCCAGCAGAAGACATATCACCTCCCCAGATCTGAAGCTCAAAGCATCTGGAACATCAAAAACCGGTGGTAGCAAGATAAAGCCAAGGAGATTCAGCTCTATGCTGATAAACATGGCATGCATAGTTTCTTTTAGGCAATGAAAGCCATCTATAGCCCAGTCTCACTTGGTCCTGCATTCTTGTGATTGCAGGATGGTTCAACACTCTTCAAAGACAATCAACTATCCAAGCTAAATAGAA
This sequence comes from Alligator mississippiensis, assembly GCF_030867095.1. Taxonomy (NCBI): domain Eukaryota; kingdom Metazoa; phylum Chordata; order Crocodylia; family Alligatoridae; genus Alligator; species Alligator mississippiensis. The sequence goes on along the minus strand of NC_081828.1, from coordinate 160,462,261 downwards.
AGAACACTTTGAAATGCTCCTGAACTGTGAGTTGACTGTGGTGGATGCCCCATTCCAGTCCATTCCCCAACACCCCAAAAAGGGACCCCTGACCAACCTTCCTATTTTAGAAGAAGTATGGTGTGCCATCAAGAAAACCAAGAACAACAAGATTACTGGACCAAATGGCATACCTGCTGAAATCTTCAAGGCTGCTGGCTAGAAACTGATACTAAGACTCCACAAATCTATTCTTCAAATTTGGAACAACAAAAAGACCCCTGGGGACATGAGGAATGCCAACATTGTGATTATCTTCAAGGAAGGAGAAAAGTCTGTGTGTGGGAACTACTGAGGTATTGTCTTCCTTTCTACAACAGGGAAAATCCTTGCCTACAATCTTCCTGAGTCATCTTTTATCTCTTGCTGAGGAAGTCCTACTAGAATCTCAGTGTGGTTTCAGACCATCCTTCAGGGCAACTGACATGATTGTTGTTGTCTACCAGGTCCAAGAAAAGTGTCAGGAACAACTTCAGGATCTGCATATGGCCTTCACTGACCTCACTAAGGTCTTTGACTCTATCAGTCTTGAAGCCCTGTTGAAAGTACTGACCAAATTTTGGATGCCCTGAGAAATACATTTTGTTCCTGAGGCTTCTCTACATCCAGAAGACTGTGACCATTTTTTGTAGTGGGTCAGAGACAGATCCATTTGTCAACAAAACTGGGATCAAGTAAGGCGGCATCATGGCCCCAATTCTGGTTTTTGTTTTTTTGACCATCATTCTATCATTAAGGACTGCCTCCCTTCCAAAAGCAACATTGAATACCAAAAGGATGGAAGGCTTTTCAATCTGGGACATTTTTGCTCAAAGACCAAGGTATTCAAAACAACCATCCTTGACCTTCAGTACACTGATGACTGCACCATCTTTGCATGCTGTCACTGTAATACAGGATAGGGCCGTAGGCCCAGCAGCCCAGTGCTCTCTGGGCCATGAGGACATGAGCTTACATGGTCTTAGGACTCAGTGAAGTTTACCCAGTTCTCGCGTGCCACATCTTGGTGTTGGAAATCTCTCTGTCGGGAGGTGGTTTATTCTGCTGTGTGCCATTCCAGGTGTGCCAGATCCAATTCTTCTTTGGGGCTCCTATATCCTGTCCAAATGCCACCCAGTTTTTACTGCATACATTGAACGTTTGGTTCTTAAGAGGCAATCTCTTTCTTTTCTTCATTCCTGCAAGCCCACATGGGTCCCAGGCCTGACTTCAGAAAGCAGTGGCTGAGTCGGTCTGCAGATCTTTCTGTTGCAGCTTGATAAACAGAAAAGATGTAAAGGACAGCACACAATGAAGAAACCAGAACTCTGGTAAGTCTCAGCCCCTTGGCCTTTGTGACCGTGGGTTGTGGCCACCGACCACACAAGTAAGTCAGCCCTCAAGGTTGCAGGCTGTTCTTCCATGCCTACCCCTCAAGAATAAAAAAATACCTAAAAAGAAAAATGTTTTGTCTTTTTAGAAAAAAGGCACTTCTCAATCTTGGACATTTTGACATCCAGCAACGAGGCTTGTGTGGCACCTGATGATTCCCCAGATGCAATGAGCCAATCTGCCTGCCCCCCTCAACTTGATTCCTTGCAAACGCTGGAGTTGACCCCACTCCCCCCACCATCAATGTGCCTCCAGCACCAAGCCAACACTGGCCCTTACTTCAGATGGCAGTGGCCCAGCTCCCCATGTTCCATGCTGGCAGAAAACAAAAGTAAAAGCAGTTAGAGGAAAAAAAATCCTTGTTTGGGGTGTGTTTGCTCCCACAGTCACTTGTTCTCCTGGTTCATCTCCTTGCCAGTCATCTCTGTGGTTTTCACTGCCGTGGGCTCTGTAGCAATGTTTGGAATATCAGAGCTCCTCCAGGCTGTAAAGGGGGAGCTCCACTGTTTCCCATTTCCTGGAGCTTCCTCGCCAGCATCCCAGTGCTCCCAGGGCTGGATTCCCATCCGGTGTCCAACTTGCTCTCCCTCTGGCCCCATCAGTGAGCCAGAAATGCCTGCAAAGCCATGGACGGGGTCAATCTTGATGGAGCAGCTGCTGGTAAAGCAGGGCTTCTGTGGCAGCTGCTGGTCCCTTGTTGTTGTTGGCTCAAGTTGGGTCACTGAGTTTCCTCCCTCACTGTCTGGGGGTTAGCATCTTCACGCACATACTGAGGAAAACCTCCATACTGCACTAGATCTCTTTGCAAAAGTCAGTTGAACCATGGGCCTCTCTTTTAACATCAAGAAGATGAAAATTCCCTATAAGCCTACTCCAGGCTATGAATGTTACCCCACTACTCAAACTATCATTGAGGGAATGTCTCTGGAGGTAGTTGAGTGCTTCCTTTGCGTCAGTAGCCACCTCCTTCAGACAGCAAATATTGAAGAGATCCAGCACAAAATCTGTTGCATAAGCACCTCCTTCAGGAAATTGCCTGGGTGTATTTTTTAAGGATCATGATCTCCAGAAAGACACCAAGCTCCAGGTCTACAACACAGTCATAATAGCAGCGATGACTCTGGAAAATTCTCCACAACAAATGTGAAGATCATTGCATGGATCCCAAAATTCTTGCTGAAGCCAGTGTCAAGAGTATTGAGTCAGCAATCCTCAAGCACCAACTTCATCGAACCAGATACTATGTGCAGATGCCTGAATCTCAACTCCAAAACAAGCACTCTCTTCCCAGATTAGTTGTGGCCTGAGATCTCACAATGGCCAAAGGAAACACAACAAGGACACATTTAAGGCATACCTCAAGAAAATAGACACCTTCATCAAGAGCTGGGATGAGCTGGCTGCCAAGCAACTCCAAAGGCACTGCAACCTCAACTAAGTGGCAGCCCACTTCAGGGTAATGCATCTTGCCCTAGAAGCAGAGAAGAGAGAGCAAAGGAATGATTCAGCAGTATTGCATAGTTGCACAAAGGCGAATGCAGTTTTGAGCTGCATCAAATAGAGAAATTAGGTGGAAGACACAAGTGGCAGAAGAATGGATACTGCAACAGGAGACCAGCCTGGGTAGACAGCAGTTTCTTCAAAGAGTTGAAACTCTAAAAGAAGTCCTATAAAAAGTAGAAACTTGGCCATTGCACTAAAGAAGAGTTTAAGAGTATCACACAGACATGCAAGGAGAAAATCAGGAAGACCAAGGCACAATTTGAGATTCAGTTGGCAAGGGACATAAAAGGCAATAAAAGGGATTCTACAGGTATGTCAAAAGTAAGAGGAAGACCAGAAAATCCATAGGTCCCTTATGGAATGTAGAAGGCTGAAGGCAGAGAAGACTAAAGTATTTAGTGCAGTTTTACTTATTTTTTCACACATAAGGGCAGCAACCAGATTATGAGTGCAATTGGCAGCAGAGATAGGGAAGGAGACAAACAGTCCAGAGTAACGGCAGAACAGGTTAGGTTACTTAGAGAAGCCAGATATTTTCAAGTTGGCAGGGCTGAAAGGGATGCACTTGAGGATACTGAAGGAATTGGATGAAGTAATTTCAGAGCCATTGGCTATCATTTTTAACAACTCCTGGAGGTTGGGTGAGGTCCTGGATGACTGGAAAAAGGACAAATATAGTGACCATCATTAAGAAAGGGAAGAAGGGGGATATGGGGAGCTACAGACTAGTCATTCTGACCTCAATACCCAGAAAGATCACGGAGCAGGTCCTCAAGAAATTCTTTAAGAGGAAAACAAAGTGATCAGGAACAGCCGGCATGTATGCAGCAAGTCATGCCTGACCAACCTCATTTCCTTCCATGATAAGGTGACAGACTTTGTGGGTGAGGAGTGAGTAGTGCATATGATATACCTTGACTTTAACAAGGCTTTTGACACTCTCTCTCTCATGACAGTCTCATTAACAAGCTAAGGAAATACAGACTAGATGAAAGTACTGTAAAGTGGATACATAACTGGTTTGATCATTATACTTTCTGGCCAGGAGGGTGGTCAAGAATTGGAACTGGCTACTTGGAGAATCTGTGGAATCTCTATCCTTGGAAACTTTCAAAAACAGGTTAGATAGACATTTGGTTGGAATGATTTCGTCAGGAATGATCCTGCTTTGAGCAGAGATGGTTCCTTCCAGCCTAATTTTTCTATGATCCTATGGTGCCTCTTTACTCAGCACTGGTTAGGTCTCATGTAGAGTACTGAGTGCAGTTTTGGTCTCCATACTTTAAAAAGTTAGAGAGGGTCCAAAGCAGGGGTAGGTAAAATGGTGGATCTGACTGGCAGCCAGACTCCATTTCCCAGCAGCCTGTGCCTGTGCTGTTGCGGCCGGTTTCCATGGAGACCCCAGTAGCAGCAGGCCCATGACAATGTGGGGCCAGGGTTTCCATGGAGTCCAGCCCCAGCAGGGCTAGCAGAGGCTGGGATCTTGCAGTGGTGACAGCATGCTCTGGATCTAGGGCAGAGCCATGAACCGCTGCTTGCATGCCCACGCCTGGGGAATGTGGGCAGCGGATCTCAGCTTTGCTCTGGCTCTGGACCATAGGTCCCAGCCCTGGAGCAGCTCCCTGCCCAGCTGTGTACCCTGCCAGCACTGCTGGGGCCAGTCTCCATGGAAACCCTAGCTCCACATTGTCATGGGCCTGCTGCTCCTGGGGTCTCCATGGCAACTGGTTGTAACAATGCAGCCAGGGGCTGCTGGGAAATGGTGTCTGCTATGGGCCTGATCTGGCCCATGGCCAGACTTGACCCACCCCTGGTCCAGAGGCAGGTTGAAGGAAATAGGCATGTTCATCTTGCAGAAAAGGCACTTAAGAGGTGACATGATAATTTTCTTAAAATAATCTGAAGGGCTTCCATAAAAAAGAGGAAAAGCATTTTTTTTTCTCTTACAGCAGAAAGCAAACTGATGACTTGAAGTTGCAGTATAGTAGGTCTAGAGTGGATATAAAGAAAAACTTTTTCACTGTTAGTACAGTGAGGCAATGGAATAGACTGTCTAGGGAAGTTGTGGAATCTCTATCATTGGAGGTGTTCAAGAAGAGGAAAAGCATTGGTCAGAGATAATCTAGAAGTAGTTAAGTCTATGCATTACTTCAGCAATTTCCCAGGCTTCTGGGCTTCATTGATTGTCACATGGGGCCAGGAAGCATTTTTCCCCTCCCCTTGCTCATGAGTCAGGTTTTGGGTTTTTTCCACCTTCTCTGGAAGAATTGGATGTTGGCTGTGGCCAAGGCTGGGGATTTTGATGGGTATGCCAGTGATTCTGTTGAGATTTAAACCTGGAAGTTTCTGACTAAAGGGTGTTGTCCTTCCACTCAGGGTCAGAATGATCATATTTGGTATCAAGAAATAATTTTGAAGATGTGTACAGACTGGGACAGTGGGGCGGGGGCATAGGTCTTAGTAGCAAGATATTAGTAACTGTTGCCCTCCAGCCTTACCTGTGTATTATGCCTTGTGGTTGTGTCAGGGCTGACAGTGTAGTTTTACTAATAGGTTAAACAACAGATTTGTATCAGATAGTTTGGATAGGGATACTCCTGCCTCTGGCTGGGAGGGTTGGACTAGATTACCTCTGAAGGTCCCTTTCAGCCCTACTTATTATGATTCTATATATTAAGGGTTGGAGGAATGGATACAATAGATTAACAAAGTAGTCATGTAGATTAGAATGGAACCTATAACTAATGCATGTTTTTGAGTGGTTTGTTTTTTTATAACAGTGCTATGGGTGATGGAATAAGACAAGGGGGAAGGACAGGAGGACGGTATGATGCGCAAAATTTGAAAAGAAAGAAGGGTGAAGAACAAGACTGAAGAGGAAGAGTGATGGTGAAGACTAGGAAAGACTATGAGTGAGGGCATCCTAATAAACAACCAGTCAACAAACAGAAAATATAATCCAGGATCCAAGGAAAGCTGATACATGGTAACTATGTATCCACAATTACCCTGTCCTATGTGAAAATTAAACTGGGACAATTTACCTGTGAATTGCCTAATATTACCTTTCCCCTACCACAGAGTGACTACAAACACACAAGCAGTTACTGTGTGTCAATAAGTGCCTGCCCTGCCTAATTTGCTTTAGTTTGATTTTTTTTCTTCATACATTGAGGGTGCAAATAGGAGTATATGGCATATAGCAGGTTACCTTTTGAGGTACTGTGCTAAAGGTACAGGGAAGAGGGCAGAGATCAGAGCCCATGTACCACTTCTGAGAAAACAGAAGTTCTCTAAGTTATTTTTTTTCCTCAAAAATTCCTGGACTACTGCAAGAAAATAAAACAAACAAAAATGGAGTTAATTCATTAAAAAAAAAATTATACATGTAGAAACTTAACCAAAAGCAACATTCAGAATCCCATGCTCTCCCTGCTGATTCCATGAATTCCACAATAAGTAACTTCAATGGGCACTTGTATGCTTTAAAATTAAGTACGTCCTTAAGTGTTTTGCTAGACCAAGGCCCTAATTTCTTTGCTTCCTGCCTGTCAGAAGGAAAATGTTAGTCTCCATGGAGAAAGTAAGTTTCGAGTTTGTTGCTGCTATCTTCTATAGAGCGCTTTCAAAATCTATTTTTGATGGGGGGGGTTGTTTTGCAAATGTTCGTATTAAAACAAAATAAATATTTTGATTCAAGTTATGGCAGTCCAACTGGTGGGCTACAGCCCACATGCAGCTCCTGAGGGGTGAACCTGCATGGCATAGGGGCACCAGTGCAGTGTGGCATGGCATGCAGACTATATGGCACATGTGGGTATGAGTCCTGTGGCCCCTAGCCCCTCAGAAGTTGGAGGAAGAGCCATTTTATAGAGGGACTAGCTGATTGTCCAAAACCATGCAGCAAGTCTGTGACACTGTGTCCCAAACTAGTGTCTTGATCACTTGTCCTACTCCTACTTGCCTCTCAACAGTCCTTTTCCATATTCAGTATCAAATTCTTAGTGGAGCTGAAGCCAGAACAATAATGATTTCTTTTCCCAGCCTTCAAAACATTTTTGTCTCTTCTGCACACCCTCTCTGATTGTTCAGTTCCTGCTGAAAAGGAAATTGGCCAGCATTTCTCAGCTGGATGGGTGCATTTGCCTTGTTTTTTATGGGATGGAAGGTATAGTGGGTTGTCACTGAGTTCTTAATTTTTCCTGAGCAATCTCTCTCCCATGCAGTAAACAATGTCCATAGCAAAAGCAGTGCTTAACAACCACACCATCACCAGAGGCCTAACTCACAGCTACAGACCTTCCTCAAACCCAGAGAAAGGACCCCATAGATCAACTCAATTCTACTTTCTTGGCATTGCCCTCTCCCTTTATTCCCCAGCTGTGCTCCCTGAGAGCTTTTACCTTCCTCCAGGCCAGAGACTGATTGCTTTAAGCTGCACCTCCCTCCCCAGCAGGCAGCTGACCACTTGTAACCTCCCACAGCTCAGCTTTTCAGCTACAATCACTCCCCTAGGTACACTAGAAGATTTGGCTGAGGTTTATTCCAGTGGAAGCTGTCCTCCTAGAGCCCAGTTTGAGTATGACCCCCATCTTGAACTGTTCTCCAGGACTCTGTTTTCAGGGGGAAATATTTTGCTAAATATCTGGGGTTAAGGATGTGATCTTGCATGCACAGAAGCCAGTTGGAATTTAGACAGTGAATTAAAAGTGAGCAGTATTGCCTCCTTAAGTGACTTGCCTGAGGTCATGCAATAAATCATTCAGAGCATAGGGAAAAGGCATCAAATACAATGTACATGTCTGATCATAAGTGATGTTTTCTGTAGCCCCAGTTCCCTGATGCTGTAGGGTACAAAGAGTTTATAATATGAAAACCAAAACAAATAAACAAATACTTGCATGTGTGACAGGTGTAAATTACAGTCTGGACAGCGTCTATGTTCTAGTTTAAAATTTCACAAAGAAAGCCCCACCCCAAGCCAGAGCCATCATAAACAAAAGCTTAAAATAAAATCCAGGAACATTAGGTTGCCAAATATAAAATATTTTAAAACATCCCATTTATTTCTGCTAAAGATTATTATAATTACAGATTATCAGTGTGGAAGGGTGCCACCAAATTTAGAATAAATACTCAAATGAATAAAACACACAGGGATCTATTCAGCTATTAAAATGTCATTGTAACTCCCCTTAGGGGAGGAGTGCACCTACTGTACACCAAAATGAACCGTGTGTGTGTGTGTGTGTGTGTGTGTGTGTGTGTGTGTGTGTGGACAAATTCTGACTGATCAAAGAAATAACTTTAAAAATAAATGCCGATTTAGGGTTTGCTCCAAAATCTGAAGAACTGAAGCCAATATGAATCATTCCACTAATCATAAGAAGCTATGCTGAGCCCTAGTAAAGCAAGTGTAACTCTTGTGCAATGATGCTCCATCCAGCTCCTCTTTCTCATAGCAGATTACTCTTGTGTTCATGTGTACATTGCTGGAATAGAAGGCTTCATGTGTGCTTTGTCTGCACCTTAGAACTCATATTTTTAGATGTCTTTTAGATGTCTTTTGAAGTAGTGTATTATTTGAATAAGAGTTAGAATTAGGAATGGTTCCTTCTTGTTTGGGATCTGACCTGCAAACCAAACTGTAGGGTCGGGTTCTAATCAGGTTCTAAATTGTATCTAAAGTCACCATAAAATGGCTACAGGATGAATTAGGGATTCTGGTTTGGCTCTGTCTTTAGTTTATGTGGGGCATGAAAAAAAGCAGTATTTTGAATTCCTGTATGAATGCAGAACAATGTAATAGAATTTGTATAATAAAGCAATAGCTATGAAAGACAGCAAAAGTAATTCATGATGACAAAATAAATCTAAGAAGTAACTTGGCACACGTGTACATGTCACGCACCCCCCCCCCCCCATACGTAAACAAAATCTCACCTAGCCTAATAGATAGGTAATTGTGGTGGCGTCTACACGTGACACTACATTGCTGTAGCAATGTGGGCAAAAACCGTGATGCCACAGCTACATCGCTGTAGTGATGCGATCCCTCAGTATACTGTGTTGCTGCCACAATGTAGCAGCTGAAAATAACCATGTGCAGTACACACAGTATAGTACAGGCTTCCAAAAGGAAGTACTAAATGACAGTGCAATAACAATGTAGGAGCAAGTGTAGATGCTCCCAGTGTGGATGAAAGCTTGTCTCTACTGTAACCAATGAGAATTTTGACTTCAATGGAGCCAGGTTTTCAGTGTGCGCATGCATGTGGACCACTTCCCACTCCCTTTCCCTGTCAGAGTTACATGCAAACAGAGAGTCATTTTAAAACAGAGCTGGAAAGGACCCAAAGAAGTCATCTAGTATATATACACACAGGGTTAAGATAGGCCAGAACCTGAATACATATACAGTCTAGCAAAAGTAGAACTGCATACCAGTGAGGTGTACTCTATAACAATGCCAATGTTCATACATTATGCAATGGCAAATTACATTTTCTCCTTTTTCAGGGTGTTCCTTGGTAGGTTATTGTATCCTTTGAGCATGGAATATCTTTACTCATTTGTAACCTTGCTTACAAATGTGCAACCTTAACTTTCATGATAAAATTTCATGATTTTGAATGATTGTTGGTACATTCTTAACCCTCTCTCAACTCTCTTTACTTGTACAATGCTTTTTGAAAACCTCCCTGCTGTCAACTTTGAAAGTCCCTGATTTGTATGTATTTAAATGCAATTAAATAATTTCAGTCATACTCTGTGTTATCATGTTATCAAGAGAGCAGCTTCCTATTTGATTGTAAATTGTTATTTTTATTGTACTTAAGACACTTGCATACATACAATTACCTTTCTAATGATTAGCTGCACATTCATAATGAGATACATTGATTGGCATATTATTAATATTGCATTGGGTCTTTCCTTAAGTAAGGCTGTTTATTTCTTTTCTTAAATGACAGAATGCTCTTTTGGTGTAAGTTGTCCATTATGTCAGTACACAACTGGATGCCTGAGAAATTCCTTGGAGCAAAAGAGTAGTCAGATGGCATAAAATCAACTTGTATAACCAGTTCTTATGACAGTTGTTCCTCTACAACCTGGTATATGGGCAGGAAAGAGTGTGCCTAGCATATAAAACTGGCATAAGTGAAAGCAGCTTCTGTACTGCTACCAGGTATGCCAGTGGCCTGAGAAAAAAAAGGACCTGGAGAATCAGAAAGGTGGACCTTACTTCATTACACATGTTGGCTGCAGAAAGAATTTAGGCCATGCTGTTTTGCAACTGTAGTTCTGCTTAAGTCAGGAAATACAGAGCTGCCTAATGGGCCTTTCTTTTTTTACTCTTCCCCGACATACTATGTATGTTTTTAAATATGTTTAATTAAAAAAAGAAAATATTATATATAAATACAATGTGTTTAGAAAACATAAATAGTATAAAAATGAAAAGCCCCTTTCAGAGCATTAAGATTTCTGTTAGGTGAATCAAAATATGTTTAAAAAATGTTAATTCTCTGAGAGGGATAGGAGTTTGTGTGTATGTGTTTTTTATATAGCTGTAACAGAAGGTTCATTTTTGGACTGTATATATATGGAGTGCATAGAGAGGATTAATTAGGGTTGGACAGAGAATCTGTCTGTAGAAACTTCCTCTTTCACGTTACGATGGTGCATTAAGAATTGCTGCTAAATCTCCAAGGAAACCATTGCTATTTGTGACTCTGCTTAGTGGTAGAAAACTAATTTTTACCTGCTTTCCTAAGACTGACAAGTCATGACAGCTCTCAGATGAAGTCTGCAAATCGATTATTAGTCAACCCATGCTGTATTTTTAGTTACCTTTTCTTGTGTTTTTACATTGAATTACTAAGCTACACTTTGGCATAGAAGTGTAGCAAAAACCAGCGTTGTATCAAAAAAAATAAACCCTTGTCTCAAAAAGCTGTAGTTTTATCAGTGGCCATACAATTATGAATTTGTTCATGTGTACTGTTTAAAAAAATATATGCGTAATAATCAATGTATATATGTGCACTGAAGCAGGATCAAACACAATCATGTATAATCAAGTGCCAAGTTTGAGTAAACAACATTTTAAAGTCAGATCTTGAAATGGCTGAGGAGAATTTCTTTTCCAGGCTTTTTTTCCCCAGAATTTTTTTTAGGACATATGCATGCTCTTGTAAGTTGCCCATAATATTGCTTGCTTTTACCTTGTTCCACTGTCCTCAGCCTGTCCTGTGCTCCACCTTGCAGGCAGCAAAACAACACTGATAGAATCTCTGAAGTGGGGCTTCAGACGCAGGACATCTTGTCCTATCACACAGAAAGTGGGATAGGATCGTAAGAGGTCATGAGAAAAGAGATTAGTGCTGAAATTAGGAAGCAAGGTATTATAGGACAGAGTGTGGAGCAGCTGTGGAATTGCAACCTATGAACAAGGTAGTAGATATTCATTGAACACAATATGGTATTGACAAAAGAAGAAGCAAGTATTTCTACTGGTTTTTTTGCTTTTAAAATCTTTCTTTAGGAACAGCTTAGGTATCTAAATACAGAAGAGTTTTAGTCTGTGAACCCCAGTCTCAGATAGCAGCCCAAATCTGGGAGAGAGTGGGATTTCAGGCATATTCTTCTCATGTGCTTCCTATTAGTTGGCTTAGGTCTCCTCTACTCTTGCTCAGCTTGAGTCTTAAAAATCCCATTGTGAGTCACCCATTCACTGCATAAAGAACATAAGCACCTAAGTCAGGTTTTCAAATTACACCCTCACAGTCAGGCACCTAACAGTTGCAGGGGGAGGTGGGGCACTGCATTGCTAGGCCTAAATCCTTCTGGCTATGTAGTGGGGATGTTATATGATGTTCTTTCAAGACTCATTCTGCTTTTTCAGATTTAAAGTGGAGAATTCTAAACTATGTTTTCAAGTTTGGTCAGATCAAGGTATCTAAGTCATTATAGTCTATTCATTAGTTTCAGATGTAATAATTATTAAAGCTTCACATTTATTTACCTAATTTGCTTCACATGTTTTATCAATGATAGATTAAATTGTGCGCTCCAGTTTTTTCATGCGGTAACTTTATCTAAATGCATTCTTCAAAGTTCAGCAAATCTCAGTATATGTGTGAGGACCCCCTCTACACATGCAGGTAAAGGCACAATAGGATCTAATGTGCAATTCGCACAATCATGCCTCCTGCCATGCCCTACATACATGGCAGGAGGTGTGATCATGGTATATGTATTAGATCCTATCGCCTCTTATTCCCTCTTCACTGGCAAGAAGTAGGCTTGTACGGCTGGGAGCCCCATGCGTCCCAGTTGAGAGGCTCCCAACCCCAGGGCTGCATGAAATTCCCTGTGGATTGCCACAGGGACGATTTCCCTACCCTGAGGGTGTGGGACACCCCAGATGTCGAAGGATTGCTGCAGGGTTATTTCCCCCTCTCCCAGGGGGCGTGGAAAACCCCCTGGGGATTATCCTTGCAGCAATCCTCCAGCCCTGGGGGTTTCCCACAACCTCAAACCCTAGGGATCATGGCAGCCATGGTTCCCAGGGCCTGGGGATTTTATGCTGGGCCTATGCCAGTTCGGCTGACGGGGCTCTGAGCCGCAAATTCAAGCTCAAAAGCAACCAGCTACAAACTTAGCACACATTTTTGAGGTCTGACTTTATAGGTGATTGGAGTTTTTTATTCTGTGATAGCTACTTTGCAAGTGTAGCTGGTATCCAGGTAATTGCATAATTAACCAGTTAATTGTGCAATACCTGTAGTGTAGAGGGGGCCTGAATGTCTAAACCTAGCTGCCTATATGGTTCTCTCTCTGGTGTAAGCAAACAGCAGCTGTGTTGCAGTCAGTGATGGTGACAGCGTAAGACCACTGATGGTGAGGAGTGTTTCAGCTCCACTGACACAAAAGTCCACTGGAGGAAGTGACATCAGAATAAGACCATGATACTTGAAAGGCATCAAAGCATGATGAGAAGATTTCCATCCATCCAGTATTTCAGCTGATAATTTCTCTTTCCTGTTATGTCTCTAACTATAAAGACCACTCCCAGCATTGCATAACTGCCACACATTTTTCATATAGCTTTCCAATGGGAACTTCATAGAAAAAAAAAATGTAAGTTGTTTTGGAAGCTAGTAACAGTGTGAGTTTGCTCACTTTATTTGGAAATGGCCAAATACCTGGGGCCCGTTTTGAAACAGTTATGCAAAAAAAATCTTTTTAGCACATTCCCCAAGGTGATTTAAAACTGCAGTCTTTGCAATCCCTTGTAGGAATGATCACTTCTCTCTACTTACTCCAAAAGTTCTGTGCTCCACTCCTCTTCTGCACCATCCACAAGAGCTGGCCAGAGTTGGAACAAAGCACATGATGTTCCCTGCAAAAACTGTGCCTCTTTTTGAGCTTTCTGAGGATTCTGGAAGGGGTTGTGCCTACCAAAAGCACAAAACCTCTTAGAGCTGTAGCTGGGCTAGTATTGCTCCTGCCCTTACCCCAGGGCTATGCCAAAGTTTCACCAAGCCCAGTTCATGATATAGATGAGCTTGTAGTAAATAAACAGGTAAAACAAATGGATTGAAATGTTGGTCCCATTAAAGGCAATGGGAAACTCTCACTGACCTCTGTGGGTTAGGGTTTCCCTCATATGGGACATTACACAGGCTGAGAAGCAAAGCCAATCAACCCCTTATTGTGCTCCATTCTGCCACAGCTAAACAGCTCCCAGTACCCAAGCTAGTTTAAACCTAGCTTGAGTATCTCCACAATACACTACAATCACCTCTGTGACTGCAGCATAGACACATTCTGTGAAATAATGCTTAACTGCTAACATTTCAGGTTCCATTGACTTCAGTCAGGCCAGGATTTGAACCTCATTGCTTAACTGTATTTGCCCAATAGCTAAATTACAAATAAAAGTATCCAGCTCTTTCTATGCTTATAATATGGCTCCTTACATTTTATATAATTTTCAAGACCAACACTGGAGCACAGTTCCAAATTGGCATGTCCTACTGAATTGCTCAATTTCTAACCCAAGTATCTCTTAGTCTCTCCCTCTCTTTGTACAGCTCTTCCTTTTTACCATGAGATTCCCTGTGTCTCTTCTTTCTGAGTTGAGTTGTTGACTAGGTTACACAATCAACAGTATGATATAGAGTATCAGCCCTGATTTGTAGCTGTAAAAATGCCTTGCTTGTTGTGACTTTAACCATTGTTGTCTTGTAGATCAATTGCTATTGTTCAGTGTTGGAAGAATATTATTTAGAAATATTGCAAGTGCAGCCATATAGAACGTGATGCTTTTGATCATGTGGATACCTTTGCAGATGTCGCTTTTGCCACCTGCCCTGATACTTACTTACCCACTTATCATCACTCTGATCCTTGAGTTGCCTTGCTGACTCAGTGGATAGATGTGGGTAATGGGTATTTAACTGCTTGCACATCTCCCTCATTGTGATCACTACACCTTAGCACACTGCATTTAAAATCTACTTGTTTTTACTTGTCTGACACCAAAAAATAAAAAACCACCCAACAACTGCATAAGCATCCAACATATCTTTTTGCCACTATTTTCCCCATATGTTTCATTCAGCTATAGCCAGCAAGACCACAAACAGCAAGACTGTAAAGTGATTAAACTCATTTTCTTCATTTGCTGTGGCGCCAGCTTGCTAGGTTCTTTATAAAAACTCGCTCAGTCATGCAGCAGGTTGAACTAGAGATTCCAGATGCAGATCATTACTCTCTCATAAATTATCTGAGTCTTACTATAGTCAGAGTCTGAACCATAAGTTGGCAGAAAGGATTTTTCTTTTTTTTTTTCCTTGCCCCATTTAGCAGTTCTCCAGGCTATAGGATGAAGAACAATGCACTGATTTTAATTCTTTGTGTGCATGCAAATATTACAACCTCTTTTTTTTAAGTACTATTCATTAAAGAAAAAAACTTTTTTTTAAGATTGGGCCAGATTTGTGAAGGGATGGAGAGAGACATGTAACGTCTCTATTTTGAGTTATTAATAAAATCAATATTTATCTCTTTATCATTTTAAGAAGCACTTACTGAACTGATGTTTTAACCAGCAGACTATATGCCTCTGAAAAGTTCACAGCTGGTGCAGTATATATTAGAAATCAGTAGCTATTAGTGAAATTGTTAATTGAAAAAGTTCTATGAAGAATGCTATATATTAGTTTATTAAACAAGGTTTAAATAATCTGTCCTTTGATACATCTTCCTTAATACTAGCTTGCCAGTCTTTATTATGTGACAGTTTGCAGGTTTGTAAATGCTTGTTTTGTGCAATTTCTTGTATAAGAATTATTTGATATAGTTTTGAATAGATTAGATCTAGTATCGCCTTTTCACTGAAAGACAAAACAAACACAAGACAAGAGTGAAGGGCAAAGGCATAAGAGAACTGTTGAGAAATTCTCTAATAAATCTTCTAGGTTGGAAGAATGCCGGTACTGTAGGATATTTGCAATCTTTACACTGAGATCAACCTAGGATTAGGTCAATTCAAGTGCTGATCTGTACATATATTCAGGGAGGTTGTAGGGCAAAAAATGGCTGACTCAATCTAACTTAATCCACTTGAGAAAGTGAACTAATTTAGATCAGGAATGGGTTAGCTCAATCTATCCAACACCTGCATATGTTCAGAGCACAGCTCTGGGGCTGGGAAAGCTCCAGGGCTGTTATCTTCCTACCCTCCCACCCTGACCAAGCTATTTTTCAGTCCCTCAACCCTCCCACCGCAAGATAGACCCACTAACTTCTTACCCTCACAATCCCAGCAGACCCACCTTGATCCCACCAGCCCTCCTCCCTGCCCCAACTTGCTTAGATTGGATTCCTGGCATAGCTCCTGGCACAGTGGGACCCAAGCTATGATCATGCAACTTAAAGTAAGCTGCATGATTGTAGATTGGGTCTTGAAAATGTGTGCATGTGATCCTAGGGCACCTATACACAAATACCAAGGCTGCTCCAACACGCTGTAATTACAGTGCGTCAGAGCAGACTCAATTAATCGAGTCTGCTACAGCATGGTAATTACCGTGCTCCAGTAGACTCCAGTGTCTCATGTATCAGCATCTCCATGCTTAAAAATGGCAGTGGGGGTGCTTTAACTAAAGTTCACTCAATGAACTTTAGTTAAAGAGCCCCCGCCGTCGTTTTTCAGCACAGGGATGCTGATATATGAGACGCTCCAGGCACATTAATTAGGGTGGCTCTTGGTGCCACTCTAAGTAAAGCACACACCCCCTCCCTGATTCCCAGAGCACATGTATAAATGCCCTTAATGATCATTTTAGAAGTGGTCTATATCTTTCATTGTTAGCTTTTAAAAAAAATTATCACACCCCATTAAAGGCAGTTGGCACTAAATTGAGTACTTTGCAAGGACTTCATAGTTGATTGGGGAAAGAACTTTAACCTTCCTCTAGCCCCTCATTTTAGAGTTGCTACTCACCTAATTTATTGCAATGCCCTAGCCATGGGCTAGAATAATAGCTGAGGTCCTCTCTACTGCTCATTATGGGAGTGTATCCCTAGACTTCTCATATGGAGGGAGGGCAAAAAGAGAAAGAGAGGGGTATTGGCAGTGGACACTATGTAACAGAGCAACTTGACTTCATTGTAACTCACAGCCGTGTTACACATTACACTTAGGACATGTTACCTGCACTTAAAAAGTGAGTATCTATGCATTCAAGCAGTAAAACATGCTAAGTGGGATTATGGGTATAGGTTGTAGCCATGTTGGTCTAAAGACATAGGCAGACAAGGTTCTTTGGGTAAATTTGATTATTAAACCAACTAAAATAGTTGGCAAAATTATTTTTGCAAGCTTTCAAATACAAACACCCTTGTCAGACCGAGGAAACATCTGCAGTTGGTCTGTGCACTTCCTGGATGGAATAGCAAAGAAGCCAGAGGCTAGTATGCATGCAAGAAAGCCAGTCAATGAAAATGCAAATTGCAGCAGTCTGTGGGTGAGAGACAGGTGGGGAGGGGGAAGGAAGGGGAATTATAGACCTGGTGATAAGCATATAGCTGGTAAATAGTAGAGAGGTTACCTGGGGTGTCAGATGTTAGGCAGGTTATAAGGTGTCATAAATCCAATGTCTATGTTTAGTCCATGATTTTTTATATCCATTTTAGATGAAGTGAAGTTTGTAGGCTTGTCTATGAAAGGTGTTTTGTAAATTCCTTTTGAGGATTAGAACTGAGAGAGTAGTTTTCTTGTGAGAAATGTGTCCCCACAGGTAATTAAGTATTCTTGTCTTTGATATATTTTTGGTGTGTATTCATTCTGGTACGCAGCTGTTGTCTAGTTTACCTGTGTATTTTCTATCATGGCATTTGGTGCACTAGATGAGATGTATTACATTTTTGGAGGTGCAGATTTATGATTCAGGAATGGTGATGGTCCTGTTGTGGGGTGTAGTTATTGTGGGGGGGGAGATATGTTGGCAGGTTTAACATTCCTTGTCATGGTATGGTCTGGACCCATTTGGTGTGTTTTGGGCTTTAGGAAGTTTGCTTCTGGTGATGAGATTGGCAAGGTTCAATGCTTGTTTAAAGGGTAGGATGGCTAGTTCTGGGAAGATCTCTTTAAGATTTGGGTATTCTTCTAGTATGGGTTGCAATTGTTTGAGGATTCTCCATATAGGTTCCAGGGAGAAATGATATGTCATAACCAGTGGTGTCCGATTCATGGGGGTTTTCTTTCTTCACATGGTATCCAGGTGGCTCTTTCAAAAGTGTGATCTGTCTCTCTGGAGGAATGTCCTTTTTAAGTGAAAGCCCTTTTGAAATTTGTGAGGTGATGATCACAGGTGTTCTCCTCAGTGAAAAAGTGGTGGCATTAGAGAGCTTGGCTATATATTACAGCTTTCTTGGTGTATTGAGGGTGATTACTGGTTCTGTGCAGATATGTATATTATCCGTGGGTCCGTGTATAGTCCGTGGGTTTCTTGTATATGGTGGTCTATATTTTACCATTCTGGATAGAGATCATAGTATCTAAAAAAGAGATGTTGGTGCTGGAGTATTTAAGAAAGAGTCTGATGGAGGGGTGATGATTGTTGTATTTCTGATGGGAATCAATCAGAGATTGCCGGTTTTCAGTCCAAATGATGAAGAGGTCAACAATATATTTTAAGTATAGCAAAGATTTGACGGTGCAGTCCCTGAGGAATTCTTCTTCCAGGTCACTTTTAAAAAGGTTTGCATATTGTGGGGCCATTTTTGTGCCTATAGCTGTGCCCATGGTTTGGAGGAAGTGTTGGTTATTGAAAGTTAAGTTGTTGTGTGTGAGGATGAAGCCTATGTCCTTAGACCAACACGGCTACAACCTACACCCCATAGGATGAAGTGTATAAATTCAGTAATAACTTTAGGTCTGTAGTCTGAGTTGTAATCTTTCTCTTGTAGATATGTAAGGCAGGCTTGGATGCCATCCTTGTGTGGGATGTTGGTATATAAACTGGTAACGTCCATGATGGCTAGGAGAGTGTTGCTGGAAAGGTGGTCTGTGTTTTTAAGTTTTCATAGAAAGTCTGTTGTGTCTTGGCCAAAACTCACTCTTTTTGTGACAAGAGGTTTTAGGGTTGATTCAATGAAACCTGATATTTACTCAGTTAGGCTTCCAGGGTTGGATAGCGGGATTATGACTGCTCCCGGAAGAAGCCTTTCCAGATTATACTAAGTAACATGTTCAGTGTAACATGGGACCCCTACCCCAGTTACTAGGAAGGGAGAACAAATTCAGGGCAGCCTTACAG
Organism: Alligator mississippiensis; assembly: GCF_030867095.1. Classification (NCBI taxonomy): domain Eukaryota; kingdom Metazoa; phylum Chordata; order Crocodylia; family Alligatoridae; genus Alligator; species Alligator mississippiensis. Next base: position 160,443,512 of record NC_081828.1, on the reverse strand, counting down.
AACCCACGGCTCCTGGCAGTCAGGCTATGTGTAACCTGGTTAAATTGAACTGCAGGAACCAACCTGCAGACTGCAGAGAGTAGACTTCAGAGCTGCTGATTAGGGCACCAGCACATCCTCATGGGCAGAGAACTGTCAAGTAACCAGAAGGGTCAGGGTCTGGGTGCATATAAGCCCAGCGTTTGGGCTTGGGCAGCCAGTCTGTTTTGGGCTGCTGGAGTAGAAGCAGCTTCAGACAAGACCGGTTGCCAAAAAGGGATTCCAAGTCAGGAAGATACCTGGAAACCTGAGAAGGGAATAGATACTTAGGAGGGCTTAGCAGTAATGGAAAGACCTAAGATGGGGCTTGAGATTTGAATTGGAACCTTTTTGGTTTACAATGGTTTCCTGTTGTTGGTATTCACTTCTAGCTGGAGGACCAGGTTGTGGCTCTGGAGGAAGTTTGGAAGCCATGTGGCAGGTTTTGAAACCTGAGAAGCCAAGTGTTGGTTTGTGGCAAGGGGGCTCCTTCCAAATGGCAAATAAGAATATGTCTGAGGGGTATGGACATGACTATGGGGGAAGTGGAAGCCACAATTATAGCCCCTAGGGTGAAGTTTAGACCAAGGGGGTACATTCAGGGTGTGTGGGACCACAGTTGTGATGGGCAGAGTAGCCCTGTGATCTGTCTTAAAAGGGAAGTGCCCCTAGAAAAGTGTACAGGAGGGACTGAGTTTGGGGGTGGAGAAGTCCCAGGGACTTGGGCAAGAAGGACAGCTCTAAGGAAGAAGCTTCTTCAGCCTCTAGAGGCAACTGTATCATTAACACCAAAGACTTGGCAAGCAAGAGGCAGGAGGTGAGGGAGACCAGAGAACATAGAAGAGTCAGACTATCAAAGGGTATCAGATGCTGGGGTGGACCCGAGCCTGCTACATTCAGCTCTTGTCAGACTGCTGCATAGAGATAATGAATTCAAGAGTCTGGTGCAGTTCTGAGGCTGGGAGCAACATCAGTTGATTGTTGGTTCCAGCCCTGACACTGCACTGGGGCCAATTCAAGATTGCCAGCAACAGAGACCCAGCTCACCCCATGGATCCAGCTGCAGGTGCAAATCCTCTTCCCAGCTCAGCTTCTCATGTCTCCATCAGCGGCAGAGGCCCAGCTTGCCCGGTGTGCTAGGGTTAGGTGCTCCTGGGCTAGATGGGGCTGGGCACGCAGCAGGGAGGATGTGGGCTCCAGACTTGTGAGAGCCACAGCACTCACTATTGAGGTCAGTGTCACAGCTGGCTCAAACCCTGTCCAGAGTGTGCTAAGATCATAGTAAGCATTACCATGGGACAGCTCAGGACATGTTCTAACTTTTAGTATGACTCAGTAAAGCTTACTCCAGTCTACTAAAACATGTACTAAGTGTCCTGCCAAGGCCCTAGGCAGACAAGGTTCTTTGGGTAAAATTGATATCTTTTATTAGACCAACTAAATACAATGTGCTCTTCCTGCACCTGAAGAAGGGTGTTTGTACCCAAAAGCTTGCAAAAATTTTTTTCCATCTATTTAGTTGGTCTAATAAAAGATATCACATTTACCCAAAGAACCTTGTCTGCTTATGTCCTTAGACCAGCACAGCTACAACCAACAACCCTGCCAAGGCCCTTTCATACAGGCTTATGTGCTTTCTTTACTCCAGAAATCTTTATTTTTCTTTCTTTTAGTACAGACCTTTTGAATTTACTTTCACCAGTTAAAGTTGTGAGAAATTGGGTTGGGATTTAAAACCTATGCTATAAAACAGTTATTGAAAAAAAGAAAAAACATTAGATAATTGTTAGGGCTTTTACCAAAGCAGTTGAATAAAACTAATCACTTTGAACTTGGTTCTTTTTCAAGATAATAAAATGAGGTCCTTTGAAGTCAGTGAGTGTTTGAAGTTACAGGTAAGACCAACTGATAGTCTTTGTACAGTGAGTGATAGTGATTAGTGTCTGAGAGGGGCCAAGACCTTGTGTCTTGTACTGAGAAAGTATAAATACAGAGCAAGCCAGTTAGTGTCTCATTCTTGAGTGGCAAGAGAACCCAGACATGTGAATTTGGCATTAAGCTCAATACCCTACTTAGGAATCAACAGCTAGTAAAAATAATGTTAAAATAAATTTGTAGTGCTTGACTTCTAACTTAAAAATAAAACATATACCACCCTACTATGAACTGAAATTCCAGTATAAGTGACAGTGGTAGAAAAGCAGCTACAAATTGCACAGCATGAACAATGTCTGTTCACTGAAGAGAGCAAAGAATGGACGACTACATGCTTTCCTTGTGAAATGTGACATATGCACGCACCTGGTGCCAGCTGTTCCTTATCGTACAAGAACAGAATCTTGAAGCCAAGTTGCTGAACTGAGGGAACAGAGCAAGAAGGAGTTATTCAGGATGTAGGGACATTGAGAGCATGCCAGCCTTGATGCTGTCTTGTTTGGAAAGAGGTAGTTAGCTTTATTAGTATTGTGCATCTCTGATTCAGTTACTCTATCAAGTGCACCTCTACCCTGCCTTCTCCCTGTCTTTATTGTTCAGATAAGAATGTCAGCTTCGTGACAGCTCCATTCCCAGGAGGAATGGAGGGACCTGATAGGGCACGCTTAGTAAAAGAATGGGGATCAACTGATCATTCCTCATGCAGAAATCTCAGCAGGACATGAGTATGCTGCAGAAATATCACATTTGGTCACTGAAAATATGGCTGAGTAAGTGTGTCTGTGGAAAACATTTGGTGACTCGTCTACCAAAATGAAGATGGATTTCACAAAACATCTAGACAAATATCTGCTGGGTGCAGGAAGGATGTTGTATTCATGTGGTACATCTCCATACCAATGACATAGGAAGGTATAGAGGAATGATCCAGGAAACTATATTAATTTTACTGAATGAAATGATTAAAACTAGATACTGGGCCTCTGGCTTAGCTTGTTGAACAGGTGCTGTGGAGCTCTCAGGTTGGACAAATCCAGGTGCAATAAATGTGAATAATAGAAAAGTTTACCTATGTGCCTGACAGTAAAATGCAATGGACTCATTTATTTTTTTTCTATGTTTCTGTATACTTACCTCTCTGTTGGTGAAAACAAGAAGCTCAGAGTGCAGTGTTGTAATACTTGAAGTACAACAGTCTTCTTTAGTTCCTCTGCAATCTGATCTTGGCATACTATGGATGTTGGCAATATTTATTGCTTTCTGTGTTTGCACGGTAACAGGGCCTTCCTTCAGCCTTCCTGGATTTGAAAAAGTCCTAGACTTATTGCTTATAAAATACAAGAGGTTGAATTAAACTTGCTGAAGGCTCCATTCTGCAAATATTGTCATTTATTCATATAGGATATTTATTGAAACGTATGTCCAATACTCAACTGGCTCTGCTTATTAATACAGCTAGGTGAATATTAAAAGGTTTGGATGTTCTAATTCATCTTGAATACTGAATATTGTTTTTCTGCAGCTAGTCTGAAATTCTTTGTCTTCCAAAATTGGGTTAGAAGTACTACAGAAATACAGTCTCTCCTGAGGTGTCTTGTAACTCTTGCTTTCACAAATAGAAAACAAATACTAAACAAAATAGGAGATTCTCATACTTTTTCAGACTTGAAAAACTATTTGGTATAGTCCAGTTGAAAACAGTCCTTTGAGGTAATCAAGGACTTTACTATATAACCTTATCACCATCATATAGATTAGTAGCTGATTTTCAGTGAGATATCTTGAAGCCCTTTTTGGAAGGTAAAGAGTGCAATATTTAAGCTATAATCCTGTGCTAAGTAAGTTTGAACCTATTCTTTTTATTAAAATGTATTCTCTGACTGTGTGCTTAATTAAAATATTTTCTCATTAAGTCAGAAGGCAGGGCAGGGCACCTATACACATGATGGACCTCAGCTCCAATATATGCTAATTAGCATGCATCAGAGCAGATGTGATTAATCAAGTCTGCTGAAAGTCTGCTGGAGCGTGCTAATTAGTGCACTCCAGCAGCCTCCATGTCACATGTATTCTGTGCCCCCATGTTTCAAAATAGCAGCGGGGGGCACTTTAACTAAAGCTCATTGAATGAGCTTTAGTTAAAGTGCCCCGGTGCCATTTTGAAGAGCAGGACACTGAATACACATGACGCTATGGGCGCTTAATTAGAGCAGCTCTAAGAGCCACTCTAATTAAAGTGCCTCCCACCCTACCCCCTCCCACCCCAGAGTACATATATAGATGCCCTTGGAGACTAGTTTTCTTATTACAAGTTAAATATTTTCTTCAAAATTAAAAACATATTTGGTAGGAGAAATGTACGGTAATATAATATAAAAAATTATAGCATTAAAAAAGCTAATATAGAAGTGAAAAAATAACAAAATAAGAATTCCTAATTATTTTTGCAAGGCTCTTAAGTAAATGACAAAATATATTTTAAGAATTCAAGAAGAGCCCAAGGTATATGTAACCCAAGTAAACTGGCAAATCTAGAAAATGTGACTCAAGAGTTTCACAAACTTCAAGTACTATAACATAGAAAGAGGGATTTGATGGCCATTGCTGCTTTGTTAGGAGATTCAAATCTCCAGGTTGTCACAGTTGTTGTCCATGGAGAAATAAGCACTTGTTTATAAAGAAAATCACACTTTTTTTATGGCTGACGGAAACCTGAATCCATGAATTGAGGATAGAAGCATTGATGTTTCGACTAAGCCAGCCAAAAGGGGAGCTTCTGCTGTGTCCTGAAGAGGTGAGGCGAGCTTTGTCTCATATAACCCAACATTAGTCATGTATTTCTAAGAATGTATTGCCGTCATTTCAGCATAGGATTAGTCATGTATATTGGAAAAAGGCAGACACCTGGGAGACAATTTCAGTGAATAGAACATTCTGTAGTTGTTAGAAGTGTTTATTACACTAAATCATTGTTTCTCACTTCATTTCACATAATCACAACTCCTATGGCATTTCTGTCTGTGACCTTCACTATAGATCAGAGGACACAACTGAAACCAAACATATTATTTACATGTGTTTATCCCCTTTTCAATTAAATGACAATTTTTTCTCTCTTCAGTTTATCTTTTTCTCCCTTTCCATTCATTTCTTAATTTTTGTCTTTTCAAATTTACAACTCTCAATTCTCTCCAGGAAAATAAGTGTTGTCATTCATAGCTATCACCATCACATCTTCAGAAATACATTTAGAAGTAATTGTGTGGGAAATATTTTGGTAACATTATCTTTTTGCTAAGGCAATGTTGAATGCATTTTCTTTTTACAGTAATAAAAACAAAAGGCAAGTAGATCAGTCACTCTTAGGATCTCATAGTAAAAAATCGCAGAAGCATCAGTCAAAAGTGACACACTGTAAGCTTGCTATTTACCATTTGAATGTCTTTATCCCTACTGAAGGACTAATTATGATTTTAATTTTTTAGTCCTAATTGAATTTTTCCTCTTTCATATATGCTTATCATGTTCTTATACTTGTCTACCTTATCAGCTGAAATATCCTTATCTTTATTTTTCTTACTTCATTTTTCCACACTCCAAAGAGTATCATGCCAAAAGGTTTAGTCTAGTGCCAAACATTTCATTTTCCCACTTTTTTATTCTAGATTAAGATCTATACTTTTTGACTGCCTACTCGAAGAGATAGATGCATGCGGTATTTTACAAGCAGCAAGAGAGTCTGTAATTAAAGTCAATCCTGAGGCCTAGACTCATTGCCATAGCAAATGCACTCAAACCAGTCAAGTTATTCTTCACTTCCACTCCGCTATACTATTAAGCCAGATTCTGACCTTGAGCCTGTAGTTTATACAGAGCTTTAAATGCTGGGCTTGTATACATTTAACACCAATGTAACAGTGTTGGGGTCATAGGAAGGTGACTGATGCTATCACATGCTTCCTACTGTAGATGATTAATTATGAAGAGAGGTCTTTGCATGGACTAGAACTAGAAATTTTCGCTGGCTTCCTCAGCAAGTGCTCTGCCACTGAGCTAAGGGAGCATCTCAGGTGATTCAAGCCAGGATAGAGTATCTGCTCTACTTATCACACATTTCCTTACAAAACATAACTATCCAGACCGATAAAAGCAATGAAATTTCAGCACAATAGAGTGCTGGAAATTTGGATCTCAAATAAACAAATATTGCCATCAATATCCCCAACATTATATAGTTGCTATTAACGTTAGGCTTACACACTGTAATTTTATTTCCTAAACTACATAGATAGTGCTTAGATGTATGGATTTATTATCACATTTGGCATATATTATTTATAGCATAAGAAAGGTGAAACATCTTGCAGCATGCATGTAAAGATTAGGATTTATTGTCCAGGAATCCTTGAACAATTTTATCAAAAGCCCATTTCTAGGTGGTGTTTTTCTGCAATAAATCATACAGCAGAAATCTATCGTTGGACACCAGTAGGAGATAAATGAGAGTAGAGGAAAGAGGGTCATCACAGATTTTTTTTCTGTATCATGACCTGTCATTGGCAGAAATCCATTCATTATAGTTCACAGATGATTTTTTTCTCTTACTTACTAGGTTTACCATTCTGGAGAGTGTCATCTAAAATAAAATGAAAACTTGGAAAAATGTACGCTCTCAGTAACCACGACCACAGAGGTAACTTAAACATTGTGAGATACGAGGAATAACTCTAGTTTTTACTTTGTGTCTCCTTCATATCTATATATTTAAGATGAGAAACCTTTGTGCAGCTCTTATCCTCTGCTTTCGTGAACAGGAACAGAACTCAGTATGCCCTAATTAGAGCAAATTGGAGTCCCGGTTCTATGGCATGACCTCCTATTCACTCCAGCTTCACAGGAGGACTGTCTGTAGGTATTTCCTGAGGTTGATCTCATAAAGGGGTGGGGGGGAGGAGAGGAAAAATTGAGGTATACTGGGGTAGCAAGGAACCTTTTTTCCTTCCTTGAGGAGCATGTGTCAAACACATCTCTGCTTAAATTACTGTTGAACAAGACAGTAGAAACTCATGCTCTGAATTGCTGGAGGGGATTTTGTGCTAGGAAATGTCACCTGGCCAGTGTCAGTATTGCTTCTACAAAAGCCATATGGTTGGCAGGACAAAAGAGAAAAACAAGAGCAACAACAAGGAAGAGGACTTATCGTCATTTGAACCAAGTTTCAGGCTATATATATTTGTACAAAACATCTTTATACCAGTTGACTAATATTGAGGTTTGCTCAATTAGATTCTGTTATTTGTACATGTAAATGTTAGTGTACCAAACTATCACACCAAATTGTTCACAAGGACTAAATTCTCCTTGACTAGATAACAAGCAGAAAATGGTTAAGACTTTATATGGTTTCTCATTTCTTTGATTTGCTTACCTTTTCAGTGTGTTCCACAAGTATTTTTTCTCCCACAGACTAGATAAGGAAGAAGCACTAAAGCTGATATGTAATGGGCTTGCACTAATAAAATACATGAAATACATGCCATTATGGCTATTCATTTGTGTTAGGTATTGGTTTACCTGCTGCCCATTCAATAGTGACAAGAGCAGGACTGTGTAAGTCTGACAAGAACTGTTGTGTAAGATTATGTCACCATTGAGAAGGTGTAGCTGTTAAGTAAACCACCAAAATAGGATCTTTCCTTTCTAATGTGTTGACTGTGAGCTCTCCTCCAAAACGACTGAGGTACACTCCTTATACAAGACAGGATTCATCACCAGATTTGTTCACGTGTCATTGCAATTAGTCTCTCTTTCTAATACTTCAGTGTGCAGCGTAGAAATAACTCAGATTGCTGTAATGAGGCTTTTTTATTTCTTTTTTATTTTTAAATGAAAAGGATCGTTCTTCAGCAATCTACAAATCACAGGATAAAATAGTTTAAATTATGTTAATGTACTGTAATCCTAAATGCAGTAATCCTAAACTTATATAAATGAATACCTTAAAGAGACATGATCATATAAGAAAAATGGAGGAAATCTTTGACCACATGATATGTGAAAGGAATATTGCCACTGATATCAGTGTGTGTTTACAGAGGGGGGAGGGGGTAGATACAGTGCTTTGCTTTCAGCATGGTATGCCCCTGTGCTGCGTGCAGCACATGTCCAGAAGAGGAACCATGTCAGTTTGACCCAGCTCGCCCAGCATCTGCATGGCTCACGTGCTTCAGCAGGGCTATTTGACACATCTGTCTAATAGCTGATTGAATTGGCTATTAGATAAAACTGCCAAAAAGCCACACTGAAGAGCTCGAGCTATACAGATACTGGGGAGCCAGGTCAAATTGACATGGTCCCTCTCCTCCCCCCCACCCCCTGTCTGTCAGCTGCCAGTATGATCAGGTTTTCATTCTGTATTTTTGTTTGCAAAGTTTCATTTTTTGCTGCAAAAGCAGATAAGATTATTATGCCAGAAAAATTACAGGTAAAAGGACATTTCTTCACTTTGATTTTGCTTACGTTGAACATTTGCAGAAATGTTGTGTATAAATATTACGCTGCTATCCTGTGTCCATTCTGACTCCCCACTGATTTCAGTGGAGCCATTAACAGAACCAAAGTCCCAGCTATGTGACTCCACTTGCAGGACTGTGGTGTTAGTTCTTTATCCTGGCTCTAGTGTTTTTTCACAGAGCAACTAGGGAGAGAACTGTACTTAAAAAAAACAGGTAAATGTAATAATAAAGGAATGATGATTAGCACTACCACTGCATGTGAATCTGCTTTCATACTTTTACTGGCTTGTTAGCTGACACTGTGCCTTTTAACATACAAAATATTTACAAATATAGTCTATAATGGCCATATATAACCTAATCTCATTACCTCTTCATACCAGAAAACTCTGATTGCAAATGCAAGCACCACAGGTGGTTGTGTAGAAATGTTTATTTTTCTGCTTTTCCATCGTCCATTCTGTGTAATCAGTGTCAAGTTGCACAATAGCAAAACAAGTACAAACTGTCTGAGGTTCTCTCTTGGAAAATTTGCAATTCATATTCTTATAAAACATTTTTATACTTGCCATCTCCTACACAGTTTCTATGACTGTTAAACTATGGAACAGTTAGGCAACTGGTTGTATGAATTTAATTATATTTGCATTGCATCTGACTTCAGAAATACATCTTCTAAATTCTGCTGTATGCTAATCTTCTTACAAAAATTATACTTTCTCAGATCTTGGGTAACTAGTGTACTTTCTGTTTGTTTGGCTTAATCTTGCACTAGTCTTAAAGACTATTCATTTGGGTTCCAGCAAATATAAACAAGATAATTTAGACTAACTTCTGCTTGCTGAATCAATAAATATTTCACTCTGTTCATCCAGTTTTTAACTGGTAAATTCAGCTAAACAACTACAACAACTATTACACAAAAATATTCTAAACATGAAAGATACCATTTATATAACAAAAAGATAATTAAATTAGAAGAAAATCCCATGGCTCTGCCTCAGAAATGAGGACAAACTGCAATATTTCCTAGGACTTTTAGCAACTTGAGAGTCATATCTTAAATCTACATGTGAACACAAGAAATAATTTACACTGCTGTAATTCAACCTTTTGCGAGAAAGACAGTTTGTATCTTTCTTTTTAGTATTTTTGGTTGAAACCTTTAATTATAACCAATTGAATCTCCTTAAAGATTAGGGGCCCACATAGACAAGTAGTACATACCCACTTATTATCTAGAGCTCAGCCACAGATTACTGTGGGTGAATTCTCTAAGACATTATGCACTTTTACCTACTATGAAAATTTAAAATAGATTCACTATAACCTTGCATTTTAATATTCATGCCAGTATCTAATAAATATTACAGGCAAGTTTTCACTTGAAGCAAATCCTTGCAGCATTCCTTACTAGTAGAATAGGATCTGATGCAATAGGATTGGTAGTGTACAGTGGTAGAAGAAGGGTACATTTGGGGGAGTTGAAATGGCATTTACGGATTCCTAACATCTTGGGAACCCAGTGCAGTGAGGTTTCCATATGGCTTGTAGCAGATGAATTTGATAGTGGGACATAAGTAAGGTCAGCAGGTCAAGCTATTTGGGGAATTTGCCACTGAGTTGCCCCAAACATTGTTTTTTAGAAACTGTTGTGCATGAAAAATAATTCTGAGAGGGGCAGAGGGAGCCCATGAGATATCACGCGGATCCCATGATGGTTGCGATGGGCAGAGCTAGCCTTTGAGCTGGGTGGCATGGATGACCGCCCAGGGTTCCATGGTCAGGATGTAGATCTTAAATTGCTTGCTATTCTTCTCTTGCTGGCATTGAATCTTTAAGCACATTTCTACTACCAGTTTGTAAGTATGATCTACTTCTGGAATGTAATGCAATTAAATTCTCTCCTACGGCTGAAATCCCACAGCCTCCTTTACTAGGCAGCTGCAGAGGAATATCATTATTCCTATAGATGTACCACATTCCTGGTGGAACTTCTGAAGACTAGTCTCAACTCTTATCAACATGCTTTACAAGTGAGGTGCCAATAACAATACTCACATGCCTGCTCGAAAGCCTTCCCCAGCTCTTTGTGTAAAAGGTGCACAGGCACCAGTCAGAGTTACATCCCTACGGCTAGGAAAGAGTATGGCCCTTGAACTTGACAGTCCTGGCTAGACAAGGAAAAAAGACATGGTTAAAAAAAAATTATAGTCCTTGTTAAACTATGTGAACAGGTTAAAATCTGGAAAATCCATCTACCATTCATTGGGTGCCTGTTTAATACAATAATTATCATATGTCTTACATGGTAATGGGAAATCTCAGCAGAGAAAGACCAAGGGCAAAATGGACATAGAATATTGCTCATTCTCCAATTCGACAGGTGTTCTTTGAGTTAAGACTTAAGGCCCATTGACAAGGATGTATCTGGAACTGTGATGTGCTTGGATAAATGGGGTTTTAGGATCCAGAACACGCCAAAATTGCACTGTATTCATGTAAAAAATACAGTGTACCTGGCACAGAATTTGATCATTTATTCTTCCCTAGCATTGCCCCTTCCTGAAGATATCAAGGGAAAGCTATTTATAGCAAACATTATTCTATTTGATAGGAATATATGAATGACTCCCTCTGGCTTACTTGACCAGTTAGACCATGAAGATCATTAAAAGGGCCATACGTGGCCAGAATTTTTAACAACAAAAAACCAAAAAACCCCAATAATTCATCACATACACAGACATCTCTTCACCGTTTGCCTCACTCTTTGTTACTGTGTATTAAAAAATAAACCAAGCACCAATAAATACTCTGAGTTTGTTCTTATGTTTTTCCCATTCTTCAGAGTATTCATACAAAGGAATAACCGTTTGTGTCCTCTGAAGTGGTCAAGTAGCCCTCAAGCCATGGAGAACATAGGATACACAACTTCCTGGGATTTTTATTAATAGAATGTGGAAACTCCCCTCTAAGCTGTTTATCAACAGTCTAAACTACAAGGATTCATTTACGAGTGATGGGTTCAGAAATTTGCCTCTATGAACCAAAATCTAGGGGATTTAGTTATTTCCCATTTTTCAGTGTCCTTGTAAGTCATAGGAAGGATATGAGCAATGGAAACAGAAGAAGGCAGGTTTAGGTTGTAGGCCACAACTGGAGCATAAGTTAAAGATAAGAATAGTAAGCTTAATTTAGATGCATTTTTCACAGCTATTTTCTCAATAGGGGGGGAAAATAGTAAGTTATTTTGCATGCCAAAGTTCCTCGTAGCATCCAATAAGCTTCACTCTCCAAGTTACACCCAGAAGAAGTCCCCATGTCTGTGCTTAACCCAGGCTGGAGAATTAACTCAGAGTAATTTAAAGGACAGATTCTAAGGATCTCTCTTTAAATTACCAAGATAAACAACAAAACACTCTGCATAAGTAAGGCAGAATAAACCCCATTACAGAACTTGGCAGGGAACCTTCAGAAAAAAATGCTGATAGGATTATCATTTCACCCACAACCTTCTGAAAGGATTAAATTATAACTCTGATACCAACATGGGTCCTAATTCTACAGCCTGCTGGATAACCAGCAGAAACTCTAGCTCTCTCTGCAGAAGAACCTTTTGCCCTGCGCACACTACCAATCCTAAAAGGAGCTCATAACCATGACTTACAATTTTTAAAGTAATTTTGTCTAGGTTTTTACTGTTGTGTAAAGGATTAGAATGAATATTCACCTTCTGTATATATTCTGAAACTTCCTACTGATCAGTCCCAGAGAAAAATACTCTGGTGTATCGCGTTTCTAACACTTAAAGATCTAATTGGGATATTGTTCTGTACATGCTGTTAGACACTGTAGTGACAAGAAGAATCTTAGCCAACATTGGCAGTGAGCCAATACATACCTTCTGTGAACAAAGTGCAGGGTAATTAAAGCGTAAGCATTGAAGGAGCACAGCAGAGAGAACACAAAAATAGCCATCGGTAAAAAGCTAGCAAATATATTTCTTAAGAATATCAGAGGATTACTGTTCAATTCACATGCTCCCCAGACGCCTTTCCCTGAAGGAGGTTTTTCTTTTCCCCCATTTTTATGCTTTAGAAGATGCTTTGGGCTTTTTTTTCATTAATAGAATTTGAGGTAAAAAGGGCTAGAGACAAAAATATGGAAAGCATACTACAGAGTATAACTTTGTGATAAAATATGTATATTTGGATTAATTGAAGAACAACAGTAAAGAAATGCATATGTTGTTATGTAGACAGATATTTAAGATGGTGAAAACTTATTCATATTTTTGCAAAGACTAAGCCTTTAGTTCAATTTAACAGAATGCAGAGTCCTAAGTATTCATGTATTCAGCAGGCTTCAAAACATGTCTGCATGATTAGGTTGACTACTCATCCTATCAGTAACATGGGGGATCTGAGATGAACCTCAAATATCAACATCAGATACCCTGTGAATAATCCATAAGCTGATTTGTGATGTCCATTGGATGCTTGTGACATTGGTCATATATTTATGAATACTAAATATGAATGTATTTAGTTCTAATATCAGGATTGGAACAAGGATGCTGAATTATCGGAAATCATTAGTTAAAATTAAAGGATACTTTTGAATGTGTAGAGGTTATTTTCATTTTCATTTCCTGTTCAAGCTGCCTATTTATATGTGTAAATTTCTTTCATGCAGATTTGCTCAAAGCAGGTGTGGCAGGAGTCTTTTTTTCTGAGAGCAAAACAGTAGCTTTTAATGGACTTAATGACTCTGTACAATTCCTGTCTATACCGCTAATGTAGATATTTTTCTTCATTTACAGAGATTGTTTGTGATATTATGTTTTAAAGGCATTTTTTCACACTCTTAACTGTTGAGAATATTTTAGCATTCTGTTGCTGTTGTGTAGAGGGTTTACACATTTCTCCCAACACTAATGGGAATCCTGCATATCAACTCTTGGTGTGTTTGAAGGATGGATTCCTTAGAAAACCTTTCTCCCTTAAAACTAGGACTATGGCATTTTTATGAACACATGCACTTTTCTAAAAGGCAACTTCAGTATCCTTTCTCAAAATCACAGGGGGTTTTTGTAGCATGTACATTTCAAACAATCGCTCTCTATACTGTCCTTATTTCCTTTAGAAGTTTTGAGTAACAAAATTTTAGTCTGCAGGAAAGAAAGGTTAAATTGCAGGGGCTAGCCTTTTATCATTTTCTTTTTATAGAATAAGCCATGGGAATATTATAATGATACCGAATGTAAGCACCTACATAGCTCTACAAGGTCAATTTGAGAGTTACAATGGACATATTTTATGTATATATGTTCTAGTGTTTGTCCCAGTGAGCTCTAATCCTTGCTAAACTATTTTGCTGTTTTTCAATGGCAACACTTTGCATTCCATAGGATTTTTGTGAACTAGGGTTGAATTTAAAAGACTTAACACTGATAGTAAAAAATTAACAAAGTTCTTTGTAGGATCACTTAATGACATTGTTAGGATTCTTAATGTAGCTGCTAGGTGAAAGAACTGCCAGTAAAGCATAAAGAATGAGTTGTTCTCCCTCTGCCACAGCCTCAGCTGATTTACAACCACTTTGTGTTTGATGTTGGACAGGATAATTTCATCAGTCTCCAACCCTTGTGATCATGTCCCAAAATGACTAGTCAGGTGAAGCCCTAGCAGAAGATTGCTTGTCACCTGGAGGAAGTAGCTGTCTGCTATGAGTAGTCTTTACTCATAAATGTAATCATCTGTTAGTTATTCATTGAGCTATACTTCATGGTCTGGATGTAGTGATGAGGATAATATACAAACCCCTCACTAGGAAAATGCTTTGAAACAACAGATGTGTCCATTAAAAACGTTGATTTTGCAGAGGGACTGAATCTTAAACTGAAGTAACTGGTTTCCAAGTTCAATTCTGAAGGTTACTTAGGAAAATCCATCACAAAGTGATTCAAAGCAGCATATGGTCTGTGGTTAAAATTATGATTTAAAAAAAAAAAGTTTACCACCAACATTATTGCAGTGATTTAAGATGATCAGCGCAAAATGCATATAAATCTTCTGTACAATGTTTGCAAGAATCAGTATGATCATCAACGCACCAATATAGGACTGATACTCTGATCTTTATTTGGGTTAAACTGAAATAAAAAAGGACCTTATTAAAGGAGCCCTCCAATGTAATGTAGGTAAAGAACAAGGAGACAGGGGGTGTATACAGATGTTACGTTTAGACTGACCTAACTAGGTTGATCTATAAATACCCATCTGTGCAAATGTTTGGGAGCTTTAAATTGGGCCAGAAATGGTGGACCCAGTCTAAGTTAGTTCACCTGAGTAAGTAAACTAACTTAGATTGAGAATGTGCTAACCTGATCCAGTGAACACCTGCATGGGTTCAGAGCTCAGCCCCATGGTTAGAAAAACTCAACCACTTGCCCCAGCCTGGGTCTGTACTCTTCTTCCCCCCCCTCTGCAACCCCGACTAGCCTATTTTTAGCCTCCTGACCCTCCCACCACCAGATGACAGACCCCCTCTCCCAACTTTCTAGCCTCACAATCCCATCTGCCCCTCCCCTCACCTCAATTTAGTTATATCAGGTTCTTCATGCAGTGTCTGGTACTGGTTAACCACTCCTAGTTCATGATCACGCAGCTTAACTTAAAATGCGTGATCATAGACAGGGTGTGGCAAATATTTGTATGCACCCATGGGAACTGACACTGTTCCCATGGGAGGAAAGAGAAAGGAAGGAACAGTGTGGTCACCTACCTATAGCCCAGATTTTCAAACTTGCTTTAAATTCAGGCATATAATCCATAGTTAGACACCTGTTAAAATGACTTAAGGTTATATGCAGAGGGATAATCTATTTTCATTGCTAAAGATGAAGTGTTCTGATTTTGTTCTCATTGTTCTTTCTTGCTTGCCCAACTTGATTACCCTTGGCCAATTTTTTTGCTTTTCTTGGAAGTCACTTGAACTGCAGCTTTTATTTCTTTGCCATTTAAAATTTGCTTGAAGAATCCCCAAGGGGGACAGAGGAAGTAGAGCTTGCATATTTATAGCCAGATCTACTCTGGGGTGTTTGAATAGAGAATCTAACATGCCCATACAGAGAGCTGCTCTAATCTGTGCTGGGTATTGCTCTGTGCAAAAAGAGCAAGTTCTTGTTCTTGTTTTACTGCAGCTTCTATTCTGTGCCCCCTGTGCTTTTGATCAGCATAATTAAGACTGACAGAAAAGAAAACATTTTCCTCCTCCTCTTAACTTAAAATGTTAAAACACAAAAATTGGTTTGTTAATTGTTTACAAAAATTTGTTCTCAGATTGAATATTTTGTGTTGCTTTGTTCAGCTCAACCCTATGGCAATTTTTACCAACCAAAAATAAAGAGTGGGGAGGAACCAAATCCAAGAAAGGTAGCTCATAGTAGACAATGTTGTTGTTTATAGACTTCATCCTGACTAATAGTGGTAATAAAGATGTTCCTTTTAATAATGCTTCCCCTGGCTAATGAAGGAAGGAGGGCCCCATGGTAATTAAAATAGTGGTTTGTGGCATCCAAAGTCACTCAACTCTTAAAAACCCACAGAAATTGTAGTAACTGGTGTCAAGAGAGCTCCTCCTATTCACCCCATATGGCACTGCTTGACACAAGCCAAATCTTGCCATTTGCTCAACAATGTTCTGAAAAAGTTGCTTGGTGCAAGTTACCTTACTTACTAATTTTTTTTTTAAATGAGAACCCCAAGCTCTCAATCTGCAAATTGTGCATGAAGCTGGTCTCTTTTTATTACCCCATCTTCCTGTTTCTCCCCATTTGTTTCATATACCTGTTACATCTTGCCTAAAATTGGGATTGTAAGCACTCTGGGTTAGGCACTCTCACATTTATCTCACCAGCCTTTAGGCTGTGCAACTATATGTTAACAGTAACTATAATTGGTATTCTCTTGTGAATATACAAGGATTTTCAATGTTTCAAGCCTTCATCCTGCTCTTTCAGCAAATATTTACTGCATGATGAGGCTTTATGCTTCCCAAATGACTCTGTGAAATTTCTCCTGATACCCTGCTCTTGACTGGAAGCTGTCCTTTCCACATAAGTCTGTAACAGTTGAAGGGCTAATTTCTCAGGACAGAATGAGCCAAACAGTTTTTACTCCCTCTGTAGTCAGTTTAAGTAGGAAAGGACGTGAGAGATTTAGCACAAGAATGGAAAATTAGAGGTCCAGGATTATTTTCATAACTCTCACTGAGACTTCCTGCATCAAAACATAAACAAATATCAATACCCTCATTTTACACATGCAGAAATAAGACTTAGAGAAATGGCACCCAAGGTCACTCTGTAAGTATCTGAACCAGGCTCAGAAAGAGTGTGGGTTTTAGTTTCCCTTCTCTGAGAAGTCAGTACATTGATATTTTCCATAACCAAAACAATAATAAAAAACCCAAGAATAGTAGGTACTTTATATCTATGTGTAGGAGTTTATTGAAATAGTGCTATCAGCTTCTCCAAATACAGAAATGTAGGTTCAGACAGGTTAACTGACTTCTCTGGCAGGTATTAAGAAATCCAATGGATTAGCCATCAAACTTACAGGTACAAGACCTGAGTAGGACCAAGACTAAAACCAGCGCTTAGAAATGTCATTTATCTTTATTGAGTTTCATTCCTCCCACATATGGAAAGATCCTGCAAGGCTTAGCTACGTTATGTAAACTACAAAGAAGTCTCCAGGTGAACAGGAAGCTGGACGTAGAGACAGGACTGTTTGCTCAGCGTTCTGTACTTAACCCTTGAAAATGGTGGTGCTCAACCTCCAGCCCACAGGCCAGATCTGGCCCATGGAGCCCTGTCATCCAGCCCAAGGGTCTTCCCATAGGCCTATTTGGCAGCAGGGGAGCAGTAGCAGTGTTAATTGCTGCTCTCCTCCTGCTAAATTTCTGGACCGATAGGGAGTCCTGCAGGCCAAATGATGCGACTTGGCATACTAGATCACTCTGGTGTACATCTGGAGCTGGGCATGCAGGGTCGGGAAAGCATGTGGTCAGATTTGGGCCCACGGGGCCAGGCTGGCCATCCAGATCATACCCATAGACCAATCCAGCACTGGATCAGGCCTGCAAACTGGCCCTGCACCATTTATATAGTCTGCAGGGCCAAACAGTTGTGCACCACTGCATTAAACTATCTAATTTTGGAAAATCTACCTCCTTTCTCCCTAAATTTTCCCAGTCTTTCCCAGAAATGAACAAACCAAAATAGAATCTATTCTGCTGCTTGAACCCTGGCAAGTACAAGTTTACATCAGTAAGTAAAGCTTTGGGCACTTGGCACAATTCACTGGAAAAAGTGTTTTCCCTCCAAATTTTTTTTGTGAAAGAGTCTAAATTTCTGGAGTGAAAAGCCCAGGGAAGCAAACTTGCAACATAAATAAATAAAGTCACCAGTTTAACTCAACTCATTAAATTTAAATAAAGGGGGAGCTAAATTGTGGGACAGGAGACTTCTTAAGTTTAAAAGCACTTTTTAAATATTAGTATGCATAGGTCAACCCACAGCCTGTTGTTGCTTCAAGGGATTAGGAGTTTTTGTTCAAGTTTTATATATTAATTATAAAGACACACTCAAAAGACAAACTGTTGCTTCTGTTCAGATGACTGTTGTTCTTTGTCTTGATGATCGCAGCCAGTCAACACAAGTGGAGCTAAATGACTGTAGTGTATTACTGGTTGTCTCATCTTTATTTGGGAATCTGCTTCTTTTGTGAAGATGGCATTATACTACAGCCACTCCACCGGTGACAGGCTGGCAGAGCGACTGTGACAAGCAGCAGATCAGTGGTTAACGTTTTCCAGAAGGTAGTGCTGAACATGTTACATTTCATAATTGTTGCTTGGGCTAAAATTTCTCCCTTCTCATTTATGGATTATTTTGTGTTTCTTTTTAAAAATATTTACAATGACAGCTATTCTTTGCCAGTTGGGGTTCTTTCTCCTGTAAAACATCTCGTATCATCTCTGTGGCTTTTCCTTTTGTTTCTCAGTTCCTCTCTCTTCTTCTCTGTTTCTTTTCAGCTGTATGCTCTTCTTTTTCTCACCCCATGTTTTTCTCATTCTCTTTTCCTTCACACTGACACCATATACTTAGTAGAACATGCAGGAGCAGCCGTTTAACATGATGAACCCATTTGTAATATTATGGTAGCAATGGGGTTTTTGTACTGTTTAGACAATTAATTTATCAGCAAAAGGATAATGTCCCTACTTCAGATCTTGCATAGGCAACCCTTGAATTTTTCTGGAGTCTGTGATATTATTCCAGAGCTAGGGCAGAGTAACACTTCTCAAATATTCACACATCTTATCCTGGATGAAACTGTGATCTGCTTTAAACAAATAATGATCTATGGTTATTGCTTTGGCTCCTATAGAAAAAAGAATACCGATCAGAAGTACTGAACACAGCCAGTACTAAACCTAAAGGTAGACAAATTGTCACTGCTATAGTGATTAGAGGGACCAAATCTAAAAGCTGATATTTATTTCTATGTAATATCCTCATGTGTCCTAAAATATTTAATGGCTCATAAGTCATTTTTATCATATGTCTTTAAAACATCCAACATAATGCAAACTCTTTTTATTTCAATACTATCAAACTTATGGGGCAAATTCTGTCTGATCACTGGACCCAAGCTAGGGTGTAAATGTTTGTGCAGAGTGACTCTGCTGAAGGCAAAGAAACAATATTTTCCATTGCCAAGCCCTGGAAGAACAATGTGGCCAGCAATGCAGCCTCAGGAGGGCTCAGTAACTCCTCTCATATCTACTATCCCAACCTCTCCCACTTTTGCAGAGGTGAAACAAAAGCCAATGGAGTCACAAATTATGATCCACAGGCCCTGCCTTCACTTCTTCCAGGTCGCTACAGCGCTCCCGTGGCAATGTTGAAGAACTGGACTCCACAACACACTAAAGTGTATATCCTTTGGATGAGATCCCGACCTCCTGTCATACCGTCTGAAGCAGTCAAACTGCCTGTTGAGAAGACTAAAGTTGAATTTGCCCTAACTTTCTGAAAAATTCTGATCTTATTCAAAACTGTGATCAACTTCCATGTTCTTGGGCTAAGAACACAGTTTATTACTAAGGCTTAAAAAATTACTTATTAATTTTCAGATTTTTCCAGGCTGAATAGAAGTCTCTGTAGTCAATTTGCTTCGAATTCATTCTGTGAAGATAAAACTGAAAAACACTATCTGGCTAAAAAAAGAAAAAATTGCCCCTTAGTTTAAAGTAAGATATGCAATAGTTGATGCTGGGGTAATGAAAGAACTTGAAACAATAGTGGTATTAATCTTTATAATTTGGCTATTCTGCGCATATAGCACCACTTTCTAAACATTTTTACTATCCTTTACAGATATTTATTTGTGCATTTCAAAAAAATGGTTTCATTATGTCTTTGTGTGGTAGATTTGGCCAGCTACACTACAGTCAAATAATCCTGGTGTACTGCATAATAATAATAATAATAATAATAGTTTTAGCTCCAAAGACTTCCCAAAGCCAACCTGTACAAATATGCTTTGGGAACATGTAGAATTCAAGATAATAAATTGATAATGCCATAAAAATGATTTAAGATACACTCCTAAAGTTCAAATAAATAAAACAATTATTTATTTAAAGATAGCACCTTCTTACTCTCTGGATCTGTTCTCCACATGTATTCAAATGATTGTATCTGCTTTTGCTAGTGTCACAGAGTATTTTACTGGGTTTTTTGCTCCATTAACATTGTAGTACAAAAATATAACCTTATTCTTCCCTCACAAAAATATGCCATACTGACCCCTATGTACATGTCAACATTGAACGAGTGCTGATTTTGATGAGGTTGTTCTTAAGGTTTTGTGTAGCATTATGGGAGAGATTAATGTGTTAGCTTTAGTGCAATAATATCTTGACTGTTATCCACAGGAGGCAGAAAGAAGTCAGTCTGTCAGTATTAGTGGAAAAATCCTGTGTGGACATGAGGGTGTTTATCAAAAGCACCTGAGCACTTGGTATTTCCTTGCCTCTTTAAGGTTTGCATGAGTGAGAATGTCACATTTACGCAGCTTCAGTTCCCATTAGGACAAGATTTCTTCCCCTTGTTTTCTGTGGCGTACAAAAGGATTTTACACAAAGGTGGCATACTTTGAAGGCTGGGGAAGAACAAGTCATTTTAGGAAAAAGAAACAGCAGAGCTGCTTTTTCTGCCATCACTGCATTCATGGGCTGCAGTAGCTTTTGCAGCCATTGTGCTTTTCCCAGACACTCAGGGTTTCACAGTAGGTTATACTCAGTTATCCTGAGCCTGCTTTGCAATCTCCCCTCCCCCCAGATTCCTCTCGCATTAGCATGGATGGCTATTGAGCCCAGAGGAGGAGGATTGCCTCTCCTGTAACTGGCTCTCTATGGCCCCATATCCCCACTACAGCTGAGGATGCACTACACAAAAACTGCATTGGTTTTCCTATCTTATGTGTCCTGGAAGGGGGAAGGGATTATACTGTAGTTAGCTGAGCTTTTCAGAAAAGACTTAAGGAGCCCTAGGCGGTAACTTCAAAGACACTTTAATCACTGCCCGGAGGAATGGACATTTTGTAGTACAAATGCATCACATTTCAAAGCTGTAGAGGTCAGAGGTAGCCTCTGGCCAAACCAGATGAAAAAACTGAGACGGATGACACCTCCTCACAAGAGGCCATTTTAATACTAACAGATATGAAGTGGAGCCTACAAGGAGTCAACTGCAGACCATGAGTACAGACTCCACAGTACCTGATCAGTTGCCCACAGACAGATATGGACAGTTATCACGTGACCATTATGGTTGACCTTGCTTATACCCTGTATACTTCTAGTTAATAAATGGATCTCCTGGATGCTAACATCAGTGTACATGGGGGAAAGATTTGGGTAACCAGCAGTCCCTTTCATGAAAGTTTAGTTTAGTCCATAAGAGGCATAAGAAGTCCTGTGTGGTGGCTGCATAGGCACTGTTCAATAAGCTTGACAGTCTGACTGTCATGGAGAAACACAGGACATTTGTCACTGTCCAGCATCCTCCAAAAGTGTTACATTATATGTTCTATTAAAAGGAGAATATAAGCCTATGTGCTTAGCATCCCTTCAGAATAATTACTTGAACATCACCCGGCTGTTACTGAGTTGAGCTGTTGCTCGTCTGTATATGTGGAGTACTACATAAGAGAATAAGCATAATATGTCCAGAAAATGCAAATCCATAAAATACATGGTATTGTAGTATAAAGGTTTTATTGACAAGAGTTAAGGATGGCTTCATTAAGTAGTGAAATCATGCCTGTCATCCATAATAAAATCTTTGTACCAAGTCCTATCATCAGGAATTCTGTCTATGCCATGTCTTTTACAGAAAATAAATTTTAGATATGTTTTAGAGTTTTAAACATTTTAACTTGTTCAATTTTGTCTGTTTCTGTCAGTAAAGCCAGGTGCCTGAGTACCAGGAGTCCAAGCGCATTAGATTTTGAAAGAGACAAAAAGTAGCTAATACAATTACCTAAAATAGCTTTTCCGGATTTTGAAATGTGACTTAAGGTCTTATATTTTTCAGCCTAATTGAATACTTATGTGTTCCATTCCTAGCTCTCAGTAAGCATCCTACTCCTGATAAAGAGAAATACTGAAACTACATCCTATTAGTCTGGTCAGACACAGATAGGCACATTGTCCATACTGCAATTCAGACCACAGTAATTTTTAGGGAAAAGCATTAGGAAGAAAAATTCCTTTTTATGTCAGACATAGATGGAAATAATTTTCTGGGAGGTTCAGGGTTTTTTTCATGGCATTTGAAGGGGTCAGAGGCTTAGATATAAGTGTACATGCATTTGACAGTGGGCAGAAAGGGGCAGAAATGCATTATCACATGGTCCTGTAGTATTTCCCATAGATATCCCCAGAGGTGTAACAGCACAGCTAGACACCTGTGGCAGCTGCCACATCCACAACAGCTTCCAATTTTCCACCCTTCCCCTTTGCCCTGCCCCAGTTATACCATTGGATAACCACATGGCACGTGATTATAAGTGTTAGACTGTTGGAGTGTTCACCTGTAGAAACACTTTATCATCCCGTTTCATAGTCTCATTCTGAAAATCAACTCTTGGCTTAGGCAGTCCAGTATAAAAATTTCTGTTCACTAATGTCTTTTTTATATTAAACCAAATGAAATAAACAGTATAATGTTGAGGTAATGGGAGTGATGCTGTTTAAAGCTAGGAAAAATCAGCTAATTCCATCACTGTAACTTGAAATTATTCTGCAATTGCATGCAACATCTTTACCACACGTGTCCACGTGAGAAAATGTGAAAAGAAAAGCACAACACTCATCTGGATCAATGGTAAATGGAGTCAGTGCTTCTGTTGCCCTGGCCTGTGTCATGGCCTTCACTGTGAGCAATGTCAGAGCCATCACACTTCAGTTACCACCACAGGGTGCCTGCAAAGAGAAGAGAAAGAAGCCGTGCTTTGTAGCTACCACCTGCAAATTTCACATTGTTGGCAGGTACTTTGCCATGGAGTACTAGAACAGGATAATTGCTGAAGATAGAGTTGGCAAGAACAGTATATGGGAGACGCGTTCAATTGCACATGAATATGGTAGGTGAACTATAAAAAAAAAAAAAAAAGCAGCTGCCATTAAATCTGAACAGCTGGCAACTCTAGATCTTCCATTTTGTTTGCTGTAGAATGGACAAAGAAGCTTGTAATGTCAGCAGGAAATACTTTTTAGACTGTTTGTTCAGTAAAGTTACTATGGGCCCTTTTGTGAGCCGCAGCACAAACTTTTATAGTCATCATAGTGAACCCTAAATGCAACAGAGACAGCTTTAACCAACTGCATTAAACCTTTGGTTACCAAATAATTTAAATGGCATCCCTAAATTATATGCAGCTTAAATGCTAACTTGAGCATTTTTTTCTTTAAAACAATAAAATAAAATTGTTGATACCAAAGATTCATGCAGTGAATTGCCCTTAGAAAATGTGCCTAGCTAAAGATTTTTCTTGTATGGGAGGAGGATGGTGTTTGATGTTGGCACTCATCAACAACGTTGCTTATTTAACCATTAGAATATCTGAATTCTTAATTAGCATGTATATTTTTACAATAAATCCAAGGGAGAGAAAAAAATAAAATGGACAAAAGAGGGAAGGGAAATTAATTTTAACTGCTGCAAAATACTTTTGTGTTTTATTGCATTGTGCAGTCCAAAATTCAAAGCCTGAGATTATCCTTGTTCACATTTTTTTATTCAAAGTTATGTCTATGTTAGGGGAAAAGTAACTAGCCAGATCTTTTTACTTCCTGATATACAAAGAGATCACCTCACCATGGATCGCACCACTCCCATAGGGAAGTGATGATTGGGCAAGATTGTGGTGTTGTCCTCCTCCCTTCTTGAGATTCCCAAAGAGATTCCTTCATGAATTTAGAAGCCATGTGAGGAGAATAGATGGAAAAGCAGATGGACCAAGAACAGAAAGAAAGTTGGGTCCATGTTTGGAGGGGAAGCTGCTGGAGGCACATGGTTCCATGGAGATCACCAGGAAAAAACACATCCCCAAGCTATTGAGCCAGGCAGATCCCTGGGTCAAGTATAGCCTGTGGGGCTCCACAGTTGCAGCTGTTTACCCTTCTCCCCCATCTTCAGACTCTTCTGATTATTGCTTACAGAAAAGAGAACAATCCAGTCCTATATTGGTCCTGCTTTAAATATGGCTTGCACATGGTCCATGCTAACATTGTTTATGCATTGTTTCTTTTACTTCCTCTTTAAATACTTCAGAATTCTGCAGGCTGGAGGGGTGGTGGCCCAGCTATTCAACCACTTTGTGACTGCATTGTCTCTTGCATGTTCCAGTGAGGCAGGATTTGTGTCACCTAGCACCTTTTAAACCCTCTGTAACTTGAATTCCTGATCTTGAGAGCCCTACACCACACAAAAAGCCCATGAGGTTTTCAGGTCTTCCTTTTTTTTGATGCAAGGTACCCAAAGAAAGGAGAGTTCTGGTGAGAGTTGCAACGGTGACAGCTTTCCTGACTAACCCACCTTATTATCCAACTTGCCTGATTTTCTAGGCAATAAAATATCTCTTAAACCAGGAGAAATAAAAAACTGAAACAAACAGGAAAAAAAAATATTGCACTTTGAAATTCATCCCATTGGCAGCTGTCCCTTTTTCATTTTGGCAGACATTGAGAATTGCTGGCAGAACTGGTGGGGTAAGGCTAAAAGACAAATGATTCATCGTGAATCCTTTAACTAAGCTGATATTTCAACACAAAGCATGCCAGCATTTTTCTTTGGCGTACGCTTTATAGAATGTACATGACAACCACATCGGCATTATTAATATATTGATGTTACCTGGCTTATTATTCATTTCAGTATCAATCATACAAGTAAATTTCATGAAAACAATACAACCTGGAATTTATCTTTTTCTAGTATTTGTTTTGCAAAATGAAATAAAATTAATGTTGGCCTGATTTTAAAAAGTCTAATTCTAACAGAAATAAAAATGACTGTTACATTATGTTTTATGTATTAGGACAATTTAAGTAGCTGCACTGTGATCACTAATTTTCAATAATCAGGTATATTTTGCATTAAAATTTTAAATTGGGAAGAACAAGTTCACATAACTTATCCCTTATAGCAAACAAATGCTCACCAAAAAAACAAACGTTTTTAATGATTTATATAATGCTTTGGGCTTCTTTTACATGTTTTGTCTATTCCCATGAAAGAGAGAAGATTTTTCCAATTTCAGGGCGTGGCTTGGCGTCTAGACAATCAAAGAGTCTTGACAAAAATGGAACTGCTGGCATTCCTTAGAAAGGAGGAAACTGTGGACTAAGTGCATTGAAGTGCATATCAAAACTGTGACTTGAACAGGACCAAGATTTCATTTCAAGCACAAGCAACAGCTCACTAGACCAGTAAACTGGAACCGAAAGAATGGGCATTTAGATACAGAGAAGCAGCTCATGGTTAAAGTGCTAGTAATAAACTTTATCTGGTGACCTTGAAGGCTGAGCAGGTGAAATTTCTACCGTATGTTCCTTTCAGGGAGAAGAGGTTGCAAATGCAAGGAGGAGGTAACGTGAGGATTCATTAGTAATATAGAAAATAATCTGCCATTAAAGTAATGGAAAAAATATCATCCATGGAGAAAATGGATGATATATAAAGTAATGAAGAAAATGTAAATGAAGTAATGGAGAAAACAATGGAGGTAACCCAAGAGGGTTTAAGATTTGAAAATTTAATTTTTCAGGGGAGGTTCTGTTGAAATTCATCTGGTCACTATAAAATAAACCAAGACACAGAAAATGAAAGCACAATAATGTCCATTTTGCTACTGATTAGAAACTTATTTATCTTCCCCCCAGTTAAGGAAAGGTAAAAACTGTATGAGCAAAATTATAAACTTTAAATTTCTAAGCATTGATTTTTTACTTCCCCTTTACCATATGAATTTTTCTTTGCTTGCAAAAATAATACAAAAAAGCAATAGTAGTTTTCTCTATTAGAAATAAATTTGACTGTTGTAATAGGATTTATTATCAGAGATAGACTGTAAATTCCTAAGAAGCCAATGTGGAACCAAGCTATATAGTGAATACATAACAGACAATATATTTTTCAGGCCATGCAGGGCACTATATAAGAACACTATAGGATGGATGCAAACAATGTGCTGGGGAGAGTGACTATAAAACAGGGGTGACAGTATGAAGAGAGAATGATGAATGCATTAACAAAGATAAATGTGTTAGATAAAAGATCAATGGGAGAATTCAGTCTAAACCAATCCTTTGCAGTCTAGAAGGTAACAAGCACTACAGTAAGATATGGTTTTGATAGGTGACATGGTGACAACACTGACAGAATATTTGAGTATATGTGAGAGTTATGTTTGTTTTGATAGATATACATTTATACATACTTTTACCATATATATGTCTTTGATAGCCATGTGATAAATTCTTATAACTGTGAAAAACTGCATGTAAAGTAGTTTATACCTCTTCCTGTCTCACTTGTACTATGTTTGCTGCTCCAATTTTAATGGATTTCATAGATTTCATAGATTCATAGATTCATAGATGTTAGGGTCGGAAGGGACCTCAATAGATCATCGAGTCCGACCCCCTGCATAGGCAGGAAAGAGTTCTGGGTCTAGATGACCCCAGCTAGATACTCGTCTAACCTCCTCTTGAAGACCCCCAGGGTAGGGGAGAGCACCACCTCCCTTGGGAGCCCGTTCCAGACCTTGGCCACTCGAACTGTGAAGAAGTTCTTCCTTATGTCCAGTCTAAATCTGCTCTCTACTAGCTTGTGGCCATTGTTTCTTGTAACCCCCGGGGGCGCCTTGGTGAATAAATCCTCACCAATTCCCTTCTGTGCCCCCGTGATGAACTTATAGGCAGCCACAAGGTCGCCTCTCAACCTTCTCTTGCGGAGGCTGAAAAGGTCCAGTTTCTCTAGTCTCTCCTCGTAGGGCTTGGTCTGCAGGCCCTTGACCATACGAGTTGCCCTTCGCTGTACCCTCCCCAGGTTATCCGCATCCTTCTTGAAGTGTGGCGCCCAGAATTGCACGCAGTACTCCAACTGCGGTCTGACCAACGCCCTATAGAGGGGAAGTATCACCTCCCTGGACCTATTTGTCATGCATCTGCTGATGCACGATAAAGTGCCATTGGCTTTTCTGATGGCTTCGTCACACTGCCGGCTCATGTTCATCTTGGAGTCCACTAGGACTCCAAGATCCCTTTCCACCTCTGTGCCACCCAGCAGGTCATTCCCTAGGCTGTAGGTGTGCTGGACATTTTTCCTCCCTAGGTGCAGCACTTTGCATTTCTCCTTGTTGAACTGCATCCTGTTGTTTTCTGCTCACTTGTCCAACCTATCCAGGTCTGCCTGCAGCTGTTCCCTGCCCTCCGGCGTGTCCACTTCTCCCCATAGCTTTGTGTCATCTGCAAACTTGGACAGAGTACATTTCACTCCCACGTCCAAGTCGCTGATGAAGACATTAAAGAGTATCGGTCCAAGGACCGAACCCTGCGGGACCCCACACCCTTCCAGGTCGAGACCGACCCATCTACCACGACTCTTTGGGTGCGACCCTCTAGCCAATTCGCCACCCACCGGACTGTGTAGTCATCCAAGTCACAGTCTCTTAACTTGTTCACCAGTATGGGGTGGGATACCGTATCGAAGGCCTTCCTGAAGTCTAAGTATACGACATCCACCCCTCCTCCTGTGTCCAGGCGTTTCATAACCTGGTCATAGAAAGAGACTAGATTGGTCAGGCACGATCTGCCCGCCACAAACCCATGCTGGTTTCCCCTCAGCATAATTTGTCCTGCCGGGCTCTCACAAATGTGAGCCTTGATAATTTTTTCAAATACTTTACCAAGGATGGAGGTGAGACTGACTGGCCTATAGTTGCCTGGGTCCTCCTTCCTCCCCTTTTTGAAAATGGGGACCACGTTAGCCCTTTTCCAGTCCTCCGGGACTTGGCCCGTGCGCCACGAGCATTCGAATATTCCCGCCAGTGGCTCTGCAATGATGTCGGCCAGTGCCTTCAGCACCCTCGGATGGAGCCCATCCGGGCCTGCCGACTTAAAGGCATCCAGTTCTTCCAAGTGACTCTGCACCACCTCAGGATCTACGCATGGAAGTCTGGCGCCTTGCTGCTGCCTCTCTACAACCCCAGTGAGAGACTTGTCGTGCCCCTCGCTTAGGAACACTGAGGCAAAGAACTCGTTGAGGAGTTCAGCTTTGTCCCCCCTATCTGTCACCAATTGTTTCTGCCCATTTAGCAGCGGTCCTATTCCTCCCTGGGCCTTCCTTTTACTCCCAATATATCTAAAAAACAATTTCTTGTTGTCCTTTACTTGGGTTGCCATCCTCAGCTCCATGGTAGCTTTGGCTTTCATAGACATTATGGCTGGTAGGGACCTTGGAAGATCATTGAGTACAGCCCCCTGCCCTAGGGGCAGGAAGTCAGCTGGGGTCATAGGATCCCAGCAAGAAAAACATCCAGGTTTCTCTTGAAGGCGTTCAAAGTAGGTGCTTGAACCACCTCCGGTGGCAGGCTATTCCAGACCTTGGGGGCTCGGACAGTAAAAAAGTTCTTCCTTATGTCCAGCCTGAAACGGTCTTGCAGGAGTTTATAACCATTCAACCTTGTCATCCCTTGGGGTGCTCTAGTGAACAAACATTCCCCCAGGTCCTGGTGAATACCCCGATAAACTTATAGGTGGCCATCAGGTCGCCCCTGAGCTTGCACTTTTCCAGGCTGAACAGTCCCATGGCTCTCAGCCTCTCGTCATAAGGTCTGTTTTCCTGACTTCTGATCATGCGCGTGGCTCTCCTCTGGACTCTCTCAAGCTTCTTCACATCCTTTTTGAATTGTGGAGCCCAAAACTGGATGCGGTACTCCAGCTGCGGCCTCACTAAGGCCAAGTACAATGGGAGAATGATGTCCTGGGATTTGCTTGAGAAGCATCTATGGACGCAAGCCAGCATTTTGCTCACTTGACTGGAGGCAGCATCACATTTCAGGCTCATGTTCATCTTGCGGTCAATCCTGACCCCCAAGTCCCTCTCATCCATAGTGCTAGTCAGCGTAGCACTGCTGAACCTATAGACATGCTGCAAGTTTTTCCTCCCAAGGTGGAGAACCTTGCATTTTTTGGTGTTAAACACCATCAGGTTCTCATCCTCCCACTTACTGAGCCTGTCAAGGTCAGCCTGGATTACCCCCTGTCCTCAGGTGCGGATGCTTTACCCCAAAGTTTGGTATCATCATCAAACTTGGCCAGTCTGCTTCTGACTCCAATGTCCAAACCATTAATGAAGAGGTTGAACAAAATAGGTCCAAGGACAGAGCTTTGAGGGACCCCACTGGTCACAGGGGACCATGACTATTGACTTCTATCAACCACCACCCGCTGGGTCCAACCACGGAGCCAGTTCCCCAGCCAGTGGATCGTGGTGGACCCGAGGCTACAGTTGGCCAGTTTTGTCAAAAGGTGATCGTGGGATACTAGATCGAAAGCTTTTTTAAAATTGAGATATATGACATCAATCTCTTCCCCCTTGTCCAGGTGATGGGTCACCTGGTTGTAAAAGGAAATAAAACTGGTCAAGCACGACCTACCCGTGCTGGCTGTCCCTCAGGGTGTTGCCATCGGCTAGTCCATTAAGAATGGCCTCCTTGATGATTTTTTCTAAGACCTTCCCCAGGATAGAGGTCAGGCTGATGGGCCTATAGTTTGCTGGATCCACTTTCCTCCCTTTCTTGAAGATAGGCACCACATTGGCCTTCTTCCAAACATAGGGCACTTCACCAGAGCACCAGGAGCTCTTGAAGATCCTTGCCAGGGGCTGAGCTATGATGCTAGCCAGCTCCTTGAGTACTCTGAGGTGTAAATTGTCAGGGCCAGCTGACTTGAAGGTGTCCAGCCTCTCAAGCTGTTCCTTCACAAGGTCAGCATTGATGGAGGGCAAGGAACAACCCTCACTTAAGGATTCCTGTCCCATAATGGGCAGGGGTGTCCCATGGGACTTGTGAAAGACTGACACAAAGTATCCATTTAGCAAGTTGGCTTTTGGATCATTTAAACATCTACATATTCCAATACCTGTCACATTTGCCACAAAAATTATCTTTTCCTTCTCAAGCAATCCTAAAATATGGAATTCTCCCCTCCTTCCCTGCCACCTCAGTTTACACTTCTAATCCAGTTTTTTTACCTCTTAAGACCTAACAAAAACTAAGTTTATTAGTGAAACTAAGAACACCATCTCCATTTTATAAGCTCATTTGCAGAAAAGAAAATTTAAGAACAAAAAATTGGAAAAGATATTCTTTTACACAAGAAAGAAAAGTTACCTAAGAACATTAAATCTAGAAATTTTCATTCCAGAAAATTTCTAACAAACAATATACTTTAGGGCTGTGGGAAATTTTGGCAGCCATTTTGTTTTAGAGGTGTTTTGACCTGTTTTGGCACCCAAAACACTGAATCTGAAATGAAACCATCTGAAATGTTTCAGATGTTTCAGAATGTTTCAGAGGCACCCCCCCCCCGGAATAGTCCAGCACAGCCCCATAGCCCTTCTTTTAAAGTGCCGGGAGTCTGGGGCCGGGCACAGAATGTGGCCAGGCAGGGCAGCCATGGGGGCTTCTCCCATGGCTCTCCCCACTGGGGCAGAGGCAGGCACAGCTGGAGGAGCCATGGGAGAACCTGCAGCCGCCCAGCTGTGCTTGCTTCTCCCTGTCCGATCTGAATCTCCGAATCAGCACCGAAATGGCATCAAAACTCCAAAACAAATTCAGCCGAATTGAAATGGAACAGTGACCCAAAACCCCCAAATGAATCACTGTCCTCCAAAACAGTCTAATCTGAAACCAAAACAAAACCTAGCTGTTTTGCACAGCCCCAGACTTCACTTCTAGATTTTTAATTAAATGATTCTTTACACAAAAAACTGTTTTCTAAAAGATCATCAGAATAGCACATTTGCCATAGCCTGTGAAAAGAACCACAGATAAGAACTGAAAACTATAAAGCAAGATAACTATTTATCTACACCATTTGGCTATATAATCTCTTTTAAATCTTGCCCTCTTCGTACCCATGCACGTGTATTACAAATCTGCTTTATAGTCAATGTCAATGTGAAGCTGTAGGGAGGAGTTTAACAGTCCTTCCTTTAATCCTTCAATCACTCCTTCCTGCATTATAGCCAAAGATAAAAATGATCTCATAATGACTGTAATAACTGCTGTGTGTACATAATTACTATGGCCATTATTACTATGGCCTGTGGAAGACAATGGATAGAAAATTGACTTGAGTGGGCTTTAGATCAGACCCTTTTATTTCAAACTTAACTTGTCTTAGAATTTAGCATTCTCATGCTGACTAATGCCTGCTCAATGATGTGTCGTTTTTCAAACTTTATTTTATTTAGCGTTTTTTTAAATTATTATATAACCTTTGAACTAAGAGGATCCCTATGTGCTTGTCCCCAATTTTATGCCATGTATTCTAGCACATAAACACAATTAAGAAAAAAGATAGCCCTGATATGCGAGGAGAAATGTGTTCTGGGGTAAATGTGGGCGTAGTCTGTGCGTCAAGTTTAGGTGTACAGATAAGTGGGTTTGTTTGTCCACTTATCTCAAATCTAAATTTGAGATAAGTGGGTTTGTTTTTCCACTTATCTCAAATCTAAATTTGGCTTTTCACTTATAATTTTTCCAAAAGAAATTCAACAAGTGACAAATAACCACAGGCGTGATCCCTATTGTTGATAAGAAACACACAGTGACCTGGTAGGAATTAAGTACATATCTATGAAATAACTCTAAATTAAAATCCACATTTGTCTACATTCCCGGTACCTTAAGTTCTTTCTGTCCCAAAAGGTATGCCATTTCAGAATATTAGGTGTTCATTTAAGAAAAGAGAGAGACATAGGCTGGGTGGAATGTTAAAGCTGCAGCCTATAGGTTAAGAAGTAAAGGATACTGTTCCTATATGACACCACAAGGGAAATATATTGTAATTACTGATCAGCAGAATGAAATTTCCACACCAGAATATGGGCCATATTCCAAATTGTGCAAAATGTGCCATAGCAGTTTTCAGGACTACAGGTTATCAGGACTTTTGTATTATGTCCTTCTGACAGACAGAGCCATAAATGTTATAATAAATAAAAGTTATGTGCTATGGCATCTATTCATTAATTCTCACTTAATGGGAAGAATGCTATTTTTTTAATTCTCATTTCATGTTTATTCTTAAACCTGCAGCTTGTTCTCTTCACACAAAATACCTTGCTTGAAGTGACTTGTCTGAGAACATTTCCAAGATCCATTCCTATAGAACATTTGTTCTATAGGATGGGCTGCAGTAGGCAGTATTGCCCCATTAGGTTCCAGGTGAGGAAAGGACACCTGACAAACGTTGTATTGTTAGTAAATGAACTGAAGTTTTAGTTAAGAATTACACTAGATGAGAAGAACAACTTCACAACAAAAATATTTGTCTCAGAGCTATTTTCTCATTGACCTATGCTGAGCTTCTGGTTTAAGAGCGATATTAAGTAGAGAGAGAGAGAGTGAGATCCTTTCAAACTTGCATTGCTCTATAAATAACTCCACATAAAATATACAGTATGTATAAACAGCATGATGCAATTTTATGGGAGGATTTTCTCTGCAATAAAAGTTAAGTCAAAACATCCCAGAAATGGCAAGTATTTTGAAGCACTCATAAGAATGTAAGTGCCTGTAAGCTGGCAAATTCTTTGTGATTGAGGGTGAACATAAACAATGAATTTCTATGAGGTCAAAGCCATCCCAGCAAGATCTAAGTACAGCTTTGAGTGGTGTTTAGTCAAGAAATGTATGCTTGGCATTTACTAAAAGCCTCAGCTAAGTGAGCAGCAAAAAACTATTCCAAGAGTAAAAATACCTACCAGTAACATTTTCTAGAGTTCACCATCTGGGTCCTGCAGCCATCAGCCAGACTTTGTGTGTAGTTGCTGACTTTTTTTCAACATGGAAAATAACACTGAAAAAAACATGGATAATACCAGCAGTTGCTGGAAGCTCTAGTAAGTCAGCAGGCAAATAACTTCCAGGCTATAACTGCTTATGGCTATTTCACTGCTCTGCAAAAGTCAAATTGTCCACTCTGAGAGCAGAGCAACCTACTCTGCACATTTTAAAATAACAGTTGCTATAATGCATATTGTCTGTTGCCATTTTAATACAAAGACAGTATTAGTTTCATATTTAGGTTTGGGGTCTGATCTTTCAAATCATTTTGTATGCAGAATTCTATCAACTTCAGTGTGATTTTA
Organism: Alligator mississippiensis; assembly: GCF_030867095.1. Lineage (NCBI taxonomy): Eukaryota > Metazoa > Chordata > Crocodylia > Alligatoridae > Alligator > Alligator mississippiensis. Next base: position 160,410,017 of record NC_081828.1, on the reverse strand, counting down.
GGCACAGAGGATTTGGCCAAGCTTATGTGTCAGCAATATCTGCCCTGCTGTAATTACACAAAATTCAAACAGGCTTAAATACCCAGTTCTGGGCATTTGTGAACATGGGGCCAGATTTTCAAATCAGCTCATCTCCATTTTGGCATAAATAAGGACAAGGTTTTCACAAGAGATCTGCAGCCAAAGTGCACCTACAGACTAAGCTCTATTGAAAATCTGGCTTTTATTATCAGTTCTGAGCCATTGCAAAAGTTCTGGACACGCCTAACTATACACTGACTACTCTAGGAACACGTAAATGGGATTAGGATTGAGACCAAACTGGGCATGTCTACGTGAGACATTCACTGCAGAGTAGGCTAATTAGTTCCTTGGTAAACATTGTTCATCAACATGTGTACCTATTAGGCTGGAGTAAATTAATTAACTCTACAGCAGGGTAGTACTTGTAAATACAAGTACTATCCTGTTGCAGAGTTTTTTACTCTGCAGCAGTGCATGTGTAGTTGGTGACATGGCTGCCTGTCGGCTAGCTTCACACTGAAGCACCCTCATGCTCCAGCCAGCCCCTCTGCAGCATGTTGAGCTGTGGGGAGCAGCCCCAGGCTAGCAGGCTGACTCTCTAGGCTGTCTGCCACCCAGCTCAATGTGTTGTGGTCCCAGGTCCACATGTAAATGGTATGCCCAGCAGTAATAAACTCCAGTGCGATAAGAACCAGAGTTAATATGCACGTGTAGACACACGCACTGAGATAGGAACAGAGTAGACAGGAGTTGGGATGAGTTAGACAAGCTTTCAAATGCAAGCTGTTCTTCATTAGGTGACCTGGGCATTCAAAAGCTCGTCTAACTCTATCCCAACTACATAGTTGGTCCAATAAAAGATATCATCCTAAGACATCCTTGAATCTTAAATAAAAAGTATATAGTTATTAATTACACATAAAATACTGATTTAATTTTCATGGTGTTAAGCCCTAGAGTCATTCTGACAATCTAACTGGCTTTGAAGAGCCTGTTCCCACCAAATTAATACTCACAAACATAAATGTAGATAATTATAAAATAAAAATGACCAAACAGCGCAAGCCAAGTATACTAAGTAAATGATTAAAGTCTGTGCATTCATATAAAGAAATAACAATCTTATTAACATTTGACAGAATTAAAATAAATTTAATTAAGTCTCTAATTTTATAAAGCCACTTATAGGTGGCCAGTTTGTTAGAGGAAAGGATGCCTCACCTAAGTTTTAAAGTAAGTTTTAAAAGAGCACATACCTTGGTTCATCTGAAACTGGGCTGTTCAAAAGCTGTAGATCTATCTATAGATCTAGATCTACAGTTCTTGAACAGCCCATCTTCAGATGAATAGATCAATCAATCTATCCACCGATGCTGGGGGGAATCTATATCTATATATCTATCATCCTAAACCAGATCTAACTGGCATAAAACCACAATAAGCACACTGAGCAACCTGTCATTCTAGAACTTCCTAAAATTATGCTCGCTTCTGACATTCTCTTGCTTACTCATTTTCTTTGCCTCTTCTTCTCTTACCCAAATTTTGGTCAAGTGAATGCAAACAAATGTTATATACCATATTGCCATTAAGCAGCTTAGGGTTTCCTATAGCCTACAAGGGACAACGTAGAAGAAAAAGAACTCGGGGCCAATAATCAGGAATTGGGAAGCTATTCCATATATTTGCAGACCCATTGACTTGAGAAGGATCTTGTAGCTGGGACAGGGTCCCAGCCTCTGCTACATTCTCTTGGGACCAGCCATGCTGGTTAGGAGCATACCAGTCTGGGTCTGGATGACTGGTGCCTCCCTGGTGCATGGGGAATGAAGGTCGGGGTGGAGGGGAAAGCAGATAGTTTAAAGGCAAAATGCTGAGGAGAGTTTTTCATTCAGCATCCCCAGCACAAGAAACCTCACATTAGACTGCTGGAGGGGAAAATCCCAGAGGAAGAAACCTCTGCATGATGGACCCACATGAGCCGCTGGGTTCAGGAAAAGCCATGAGCAAGGAACAACCCCACTCTCCATGAAAGACAAGTAAACATGAATAGGAGGAGGACAGAGTGCTGAAGCCTCAAGCAGGGACCCAGTAGGGGCCAAGGATAAGAAGCCCTCTCTTTGATTTAATTCCTCCAGACAGGAGAAGGATACCAGAGTGTGAAAGGGGAATCCCTCCAAAGATTTAATTTACAGTTAAGTGTGAAGCTATCCCCCAGCTCCCAAAGTGGCAATTAAAGAGATCAAGGCAAGGAGGCCTGAGACTGAATGGGAAGAAACATGAATGAGCCCCTTGAAGTGACCCTTGGATGATTTAATTAGTATAGTTACATAGAGGCTAGACCAGCATAGGAGGGAAATGTAGACACTGTGAATTCAGGACTTGAGAGAGTCTGCGATATTCTCCACTCATCATCGTCAGGGAATAGTGACAATCAACCTGAGAGAAAAGGGGCAAGGTATAGGGTAGGTGGAGCCCAGCAGAAGATCAGCAACACAGTCAGACTGACCTGCCAGCCAAGAAACATCCATCCTCCCAAACATCAATTTCCCATTAAGGCATGGTAGGTACATGGGAGAGAGAGAGAGGTGTAGGTCAGTATAACCCAACATGATTCCAGGGTGGAAGAACACGGCCTGCTCACAGATCTCAAGAATCATATAGTGCAACCCCCTGCCCACATGCAGGATTTGTTATTCCTGAACCAAGAAAATTCCCAAAACACCTATAAAAAAGGAATAAAGAAGCAGATGCTGAACAGGATATTGAGGCTGGCATAATAAGCAGAATGGAGGGGGGCATATAATAGGAACAGAGACATAGAAAGTAGGCCTGAAAGTAAGGAAGGAAAGTTCTGACTTAGTCTAGTAGACAATGAGGAACCAGGGAAAAGGTTCCAACGGTGTTAATGCAGCTACGTAGCAGGCAAAGGCCCCATCTTTTTAGCTTCCTTCTGAATGCAGTTGCATTGGGACAATGTAATATTTTTATCAAAAAATATTTTGTTTATTTGTAAAATGACAAATACTTCAGATTTTCATGGTGCTTTATTTGTATGTTTATAAATATATATTTTATGTAGGATTTTTTTATAGTTAAACTTGTTGTACTAGCAGTGGTTTAAAAACATAAAGTGTACTGGTGCCCAGGGTTGCTGGAGCATCCCTCAGCCTCCATTGTGGTCCTTACTGCTCAGTCAAATAGGAAGACATAGTCATTGCCTTAGAGGGGCATGAAAAACAGTGTTAGAGTAGGAACTCATTACTAATATTGATATCATTGGGCATTGTATCTTTATCTTGAATTGGGCCTGAAATTATTCAGAATCAAAAAATGAATTGTACTGATTCAGATTGCTTAGAGTACCTTGCTTAGGTCAATCTAAATGTAATGCTTGTAAATCTCCAGAATATGCCTGTTAGAGTTTAACTAAAAATGAATGTACTGTTTTAATGATTTAGGATTTTCATCAAAGGTGAAATGCCCCTGACAAGCAGAGTTTATCTTAAAGACCCTAGGGGGTTTGGCCACAGGCACTATATCAGTTGATAACCAACTCCTGCCAATCCCAAGCTTGCCTAAAAGCTAGATCAAAGCCCAGCAACAAATGGTCCACAGGCCAAATCTGACCCATAGTGCCCTCTTAGGCCATGCCTGTACCCATTCTGCACTGGAACCAGGCAACTTCCAGCTGTGTCCTTGCTTCCACTGCTTCTCCCCCCAGCTGCAGCATGGGCATAGCTTCCAGCCAGTGTGGAGTTGCATCAAGCAGGGCAGTTAGAAGCTGCGTACACACTGCTACCATTTCTCCCTCCCTCCTTCCCAGCTCCCAACCCCACCTCCCAGCTGGGGTGTAGAAGTGGCAGCAGTATGGATTCAACTTCCAGTTACCCAGCTCCCATGCAGCTCTCCAGTGACTGGAAGCTGCACCCATTCTCCAGCTGAGAAGCAGGGGTCTGGGAGAAGCAGTGGCAGCCCACACGCAGCTCCCAGCTATCTAGCCCCAGCTCAGGCACAGGAAAAGGCCAAACCACTGACATGCTGTGAAAGCTACCCACCCCATATCAGACCAGAGCTCTGTTGCTCCAACCCACACCTTGAAAAGGTTGCTAGTTGCTGAGCAAGAGTATTAGGACTTTACCTGTGTTCATGGAAGGAGGGTAAGGAAGCACATAAGGAGGTATTCAGTCAGACTCCTTTTGAATTCAAACCAATTACAGTTTATAAATGTTTTCCAAAAAAAAAAAGAAGAAAGAAAGAAACACGTAATTTTTCTTCAGTTTTCCTAAGAAAGTGCTGTTCATTATCCTTCAGCCTTTCCAGGAAAGTTCTACCTGAGAGGAAGCTTCCATGACACTTCAGTTAGGCTGACTGTGTTTTGGGCTAGGGACAGAAGTTACGCATCAACTGATTTAAGTGATCAGAAACTGATTTAAACTCAGAACAGAACAGAAGCTCAGTGCACATAAACCAGTTTCAAAATGGCTGAAACCGGTTTAAGATAAATCTGGTGGAATGTAGTATCAGATTTAACTGATTTGGGCCAAACTGATTTGGATTTATGAAACTTCTACCCTAAACCCCATCCTGGTTCAAGTTAAATCAGAGTCCCCCAGCATTTTGCTGGGCTGGGCTGTCGGTTCCAGAGAGCAGGGCTGGCCCTGCCCCTTCTCTCCCTACCTGGAGCAGTGAGGGCTGGCTGACAAGAGGGTGTGGGGGGCAAGCCCAGCTGGGGATGCAACCCAGTCTGCAGAGGGGAGAACTGCCCCCCTACAGGTAAACTCTAGCTGAGGCCTGGGGCTGGGAGCAGAGAGGTTAAACACCCCTTCTCCATACTCAAACTTAGTGCTGGCTGTGACTATAGACTACAAATCCCAGAGGCACCTGGAATCAGAAAGAGGAAATGATGAACAACCCTGCAGAGTCCTGCTGCTGTAATTCTGGACTGCAAATCCCAGAGACCTTGGGGACAGCAGGAAGAGGAGGTGAACACACAGCCAGAGACCCCTGCTCTAGTCCCCTTCCCCCTCAACTTCTAGCCTGAGCTGGTGCAGACATGTGGCTGCATTTTCTGAGTCAAAGGTCTGTTCACTTCTGTTTCAATTTAATTTGTGCAGTTTAGACTAGCCTGCAAACACTGAATCGATTCAGCCTCAGGCTTTTTGACTGTCTGTATTTAGCTGTGGTAAAGTTTTCAGGTGGTTTAATCTGACTTCAGGATCAACTGATATGCTGCTTTGGTACATTTTAGATTAGGAATAAGGGAAATACTTAAGAAAAGAGCCACTGGGTTTTTCTTGAGACAGCAGTAACCTTTACAAGGAGATGTAAGGGTAGGCCGAAGAGTTTTTAACGTTGCCCTTTTTATATGTATTAAGAGTTCAGAATGCAAGAAAAGTGGGAAATGAATTTTTGACAAAACCTTAAGAAACAAGAAAAAAATCTCCCTAGTTACCTAATTGAAAAAAAATAGCTCTTCAGATGAAAGTGACATAAGTGCTCTGTACAGGAAAAGTAAAAAATACAAATACCTTTATTGTTCAAAACCAAATATCATAGCACTTGCCCATCCACCAAACCTATGTGCCTTGTGCTTGAATAGGGCACGTATTGACATCCTGATCAAAGTAATGGGACTTCATAGTATTAGGCCCAATTTTGGTTGTCAGTGGGTAAAGCATTCTCCTCATTGATTTCTGCTGATTTCATGCCAATGTGAAAGGGTCACAGTGAAGTACTAGTGTGTCAGTTTATTTTTAAAAGAACATGTTGTCCACTACAGTTTCCTAGTGATAGATGTACCTGTGGAGTGGGACTGTGATCAACGTATAAGAGTGAGGCTAAGGAATGAGGACAGGGTGCTGGGTTACTGTTATAAGTCAGATCAAATGTATAATTTTTTTCAGATTATTTCGTATTTGATTAGCTACTGGAGGTTAAGAAATTTAACTATACAGCTGTGCCCCTTCTTGCTATTGGACATTCTTCACTACCTAAATAAGATTTACATGTGCAACATTAAACACTTTTTAAGTTTAGGCATTTTAAGAAATACACCATGCCTTTACCCTTATGTTTTGCTGTGGTGACTTTTCTTCCCTTACCCTATTTCTTAAGAATAGCTTTTACTCCAGCACAGGGATCTTGCACAAAGCCCCTGTAGACCAGGGTATATTTCGCCTAACCCTTTAATGCCTGAATATTTCTTGAGAAGTTTATATAAGCCCTCCCAGAAGGCTGAATTTCATTTTAAAGAAAAAATGAGCTATCAAAATTTAGAAACTCTGTCTTAAAGCCTTAAAGAGGAAAAAAAAGGAAACAAATGACTCTTAGATCATATCTGCAATCAAATACACCAACACTTGAGCCAAACGTATCCCTGGCCACAACATTAGGGACTGGATCCTGACTAACATAGTTTCCTGATAGGCTATAGGAAAAATAACTTGCAAGTAAAAAGCCAAAAATAAGGCTTTAATATTTTTAAAGGATCATTTAGAATGTAATATATCTTGCAGATAAATAATTTCAGGTGCCTTTATTATACCCACAGAAATGACAGAGTTAAAAAGAGAGGGAGAGAGTTTGGAGACTGAGTTTCAAAGACAGTTGAAGTAAATCAAATATTTATAAACAGATCAGGTCAGTTTGATGCATTAATGTTCCTGTGCATTTGCTTGATCTGTACATGCAAATTCCATGCATAACCTACTTTTTTTAGAGGTGAGTGCTTGCAGTAAAGTTGGTAGGGCTTGGTTGCCTCTAAAAATGTTCATGATGTTTTTTAAAGAAAATCCCTCGTCTAACAATCCCTGCACCACATTTCATATAAGAATATAAATGTTGTGTCTGAAATATAACAAAAAGAATAATCAATCAAATAGCCACTTTAAAATTTATTTCAGACAGTATTTGTTCAATCTTTGTACAGCACCTAGTGCATCGGATCTATGACAGGGGTACTACCTGTTCCTACAATGCAAATAATAAATAGCAATTACCTTAGCTGCCTAGTGATTCAAAGTCAGACTGAATAATAGTCATATTTTGCTTTAGGAAATATTGGAAATAGGAAATTTTTAGGTTTTATGTCGGTCAAAAAACCTGATTTTTTGATTAATTAATTTACTTGAAAATAATTATCAAATTCACTGGGATTTTAAAAAAAGAATCAAAGTAAAATTTTAGCCATTCATTTTAGTCATTATTTCCAGCACCTTTCAAAGCGAAACCTGATTTCTCAGTCAGACCTAGAGTAAAACATGGCTCTGCTGGCAATATTTATTTTTACAAAGTTATTCTTGTAAAATTATTTTTATTCTTATAAAATGTTATCCTTATTTTTGTGGTAGTATTGGAGTAACATTGTGGCTGTGCTCTAAGATATGTCTGAAAGGCAAGGATTTTTGTGGGTGATATCTTTTATCGGAAGAATTGCAACGGTTGGGATAGTTTTAGACAAGCTTTCAAATGTGCTATTATGTTATTCTTTTAAAATTATTTTAAAGAGACAAGCAAGTCTTATTTATATAGATGATGATAATCTCAGGTAGTTCTAAATGATATTTTAAATAATTCTTTTCATATTGTGTATAAACCTTATACAGCAGCTGTACAACATCACTGTCTGTCTGTTACATACATAACACATTCATAACAGATAACACCTGCATCCAGAGAGTTCTCTTACTGATGATTAGCTAGATCCTGATCTGAAGCTAATCATTGAGAAAATCCTTTAAAATAGTCTTTTCTAGTATTAATTTAATTAAATGCAAACTTTTATGTCTCCCCAACAGTCAGAATAATTAAAGACCTATATTTGTCCTTGAATCTTAGAAATGTTCTAATGAGTAGATAAGAACCATTTGTAATTAACATACTAATTGCTTGTATGCAAACGACTGTTGTTAAAGTGGTTTGAAAAGTGCTTGAAAACAGTTTGCTTGCCTTCACTCTTAAGCAGGCTAAACATTTCCACTTATTTATATTATTAATTTGCTTAGCAAACATTTTTTTACTAGTTACTGCAAACAGAAGGAGTGAAAGCCTTGTCTGGAGAGCTCTCGTGAAGAGTGCTATTTGCTCTAGCTCAAGCAGATGAGCAGACACAATCAGACTGACCTGTGAGTTTTCCAGGCACATAATAGACCCTTGGCTTATCAAAGCCTCTTATCTGATTGGAAAAAAATCAAAGGTAAACTTCACAGCTCATGGAATTAAAAGACAAATGAGATGTCATAATTATCAAAGTGGCTAATTTAGAAAATTAAGCCATTCACATAGGTGACATAATTGCTTGTCACAATCACTCTTTTTCTCATTAGCCTTATCTTCAGCACCTACATATAGTGGAACATTCTTTAGCCATGGAAAGCAGCATGTATACTGCAATCTCTTAATGGTATAGTTCCTTGAATTGATGAACAGATATACTTAAGAAGTTTATTGATTTCACATGTTTTATGATTCTGTTTGGTCATGTTTGAAATTTAGTATGTGGAATTTTGCATATTGTAAGTAGTCTTTTTATAGCATCTCTTTTAAAAGTACACTATTTAAAATTAATCGGTTAATTATGATGACAGTCTTTAACATACAGAGTGTCTTTATAATTCTTGAACAGGGTCATGCTTCTATCATACAGTAAATCTTAAATAAATAAGGATTGCCATGTAATGATTGTCTGTAGGATTAAATTGTCCTCCTAAATTACAAAAAATATTTTCACTATAATTAGAAATGTAATAGAATGTCTATTTAATATTTTATGTTTAATTTAACATAAATTTAAAATACTTAAATTTAAAATAAATTTAAAATAACATCCTCAATAATATTTCATAAATGAAAGTAATTTTGAGGAAGTAGCTATATTTCCCTGACAATCATATGGTTTATGAGTCAGCAAGTACAGAAATTATTAAGGACAATTTCTAAGAAAGGAAATGAGTCTGGTTTGCTATGCGCATTTCAAGGCATGACATTGTAAATGGGCAAGGTTAAACATTTTGGATTAAAAACATGACTGTGAGATTGATTAGGGTCCTACAGTCTTGTAAAGTTGGTAGAACATAGATGACATGACTTATAGTTTGGTGAATTCAGAGAGATTACATTGATGTCATTCATTTGAAGAGATAGTTCATCCTGGATGCATATAGTGAAGCTGTCATCTATACATTTCACAAATATTCATGTGACCAACATGTTTTGATTAGACTAACACTGAGCCATGCCACTGAATAGGTCATGTGTCTGAAGAGTGTTGACATGCTAAAAATCAAGGCTTGTATTTAAAAATAAGGAATAAAAAAACAAACAAGGCCAAACACCAAAGCCATCAGTGTTAAAGATTTCTGTGAAAGTCCTATCTCAATTCTCAATGTATTTAACATACGTGGTGCTAAAATTCACATTTTACAATCAAACCTAATAAAGTCTTTTAGGTCTCATCTTTTAGATCTCTGACCACATAAAAAGACTGTGTGTCATCCAATTAATTGAAAACAGTAGTGCCCCTGCACTTTAGATATGAATACATGCACATTTCTGTATCATTATGGTAGCAGGACCTCTTTCCCCGAGCCCATAGTGTTCCCATCTTGTGTTTAAAAGAGCAATGGGATGGGTAAAATTGACCTTGTCAAAATCGTCCCCACAGCCTCAAACCTTCCTAGTCTTAAGCCTACTGTAGTAGCCTTCAGAATGCTTCACTTTTATATACATAGTGTACAGAAGATGCCTGTGTAGTCTAGGGAGTTAGCTAGGAAGGGATGTCCTGGGTTTTGGTCCCAGAGTTTTTTATTCATTTTACACATGCAAGTTACTAGACAAAACTAGAATTAGCCTGGCAGTAGGAACCAGAACCTGGGATTCACCTCTCCTAGCTCAACTCCTCAATTGTTAGACTATAGAATCTACATGACTACCGAGTCATGCTCCCTTTTGTACTCTCTCTGGTGCAAGGAATCTTACATTTCTTTTGTGCCCTGTGCCCTAAATTAGGAGGGGCGGAGGGGGGTGAAGGAGTAAGCACTAAACTAGGTGGCTGCAGTACTCTCCTGGGAAGTAAGAGATTTGACCTCTCTGTCTGAGGAGGGCTTAAAACGCAGGCTTCCACTTCTTAGCAGTGTATCGATGATTAGGCTATCACATGTAAGCTGGGGAGTGGCAACACCATCACTTCTTCCCCTGCCAGCAGCCAAGTGTTTGAATGAAAGTGGATGCTGTATTTTTGTGCTGAATCAATTCTCTGTGTGCAGAGGAGGCCCCTCAGAGGGACTTCAGTACAAGAGTGCCTAGTTTCTGGATTCCAATGGACTCGAGCAAAGGTGGATCCAGTGAGGGTGCAATGGTGCAGTGAGACACCCCTTCTGCTGCCATGGCCACTGTCTCCAGCCAAGCACTACTCTCTTCATAACCTTTTACTGCACCTAAAGCCCCTAGGGTAGTGGGGGACAATAGGGAACTTGGCAGAGAGCATACTCAGGAAGGGGGGGTGGTGGGCACCAATTACTGCCACTGTCCAATCCATGGCGAAGCCCAGCAGCCTACACAGCCACTCCTTGTAGGTGCTCCTCTGCCCATCAGGTCCCACGAGGTAAGAGGAGTAAATCTAGGGTTTCTTCCTCAACGCCTGTGTCAGCCAAGGACAGTGATGGTGGGGGGCAAATCCTACTTCCCTACACTTGATTCCTGCACCCTTTCTGGTGTCTCCCACCAACCTAGGGTCTCCGTATAAACTTTGCCCCCATCCTCCACTATGGTCTGAGGGCAGTGTGCCACACTCCTCTTTACTAAATCTTGGACCCACCTGTGGATTCAGGTGTAAGTTAAGTGCCTACCTCCTTAGACCAGAGCATTTCTGGACATGTACAGAAGCAGAACTTAAGGCATTTAGGGGACTTTCAGGTCAAAGAGAGAGGCACCTGATAAGTTTAGGAACTTCTGTCATTAATCACTAATGGGGGGGGGAAGGAATTGCATCATGATTTTGCACTCTTCATAAACTGCATAAATCCAATTTCAGGTGCCCGAGTCCTTTTCTTTTCTTTTCTTTTTTTTTTTTTTTTTGGATCTGTGCCTCTCTCCCTATTTCTGCAATAAACTCTCTTTAGCTTGGGCAAGGGGCCAGTGGTTTCTCCCTAGCACCGAGCAGCTTCTAATACCTCTTTCTTCATTCTCCTTTTCAGCTGGTAAATTCCCTCCAACTCCCTTCCTGACAGACAACCTGAGCAAGCAGTTTCCTTTAGCCTGGTCAGTCTGTTTTGCATCTCTTTTTCTACCAAGGCAGAATCTTTCCAATCTTTCAACTGTCTTGTAGCTGCCTCCAAATAGAGCATATGATAAACAATATAGTCCCTGTCAGCAAATGGCTGGCTGAGTATGCACCAAGGGGGATGCCTACACTTCAGGCCCAGCACTTTTGGAGAGGTCTGCTTCTAAGTATGCCTTGTCCATCCCCTTCAGCTTGTACACACCAAACAGAGAAATGGGTAAGTGAAGCTACTCCAAAGGAATCTTCTTTGGCTGCTGTCCAGCATGATGGACACACAGGTTTCAAAAACAGTCACAGGGGATAGCCCTCAGAGCAGCTTCATTACTCCATTTCTAGGTCTGGCACTTACAAGCAGAAGCGCATGTGCTCTGGAACATCACTCCCCAAGTGCACTGGGGATGTGGTTTATATATACCCTAAAGGTCAGGCTCCTAATATCAATAAGAAAGCATAAATTGTACATAGATTCCCAAAGTGTCACAGGAGCTAACTAATAGTTAGCATCTGATATTTGTCTAGAAGGTGTTTTCTTATTATAAGTATTCCTAGTAGATGTCAGTTGGAAAGGAAGGGAAATGAGATTGAATGCACAAGGCTTTCTTCTTGTCATTTGACTCATCTTGTCAACTTCAGTAGGAGGATTAGATTCTGATCTTACTCATACTGGTGAAAGGGCCTTGTTACATGTTAATTTTAGGCAGCTCCTGGAACTCTTAACCCTTGGATTGTCTGCACATTAACACCTGAAACTAGTTTTAAGCATTCTTTAGGCAGTTTACAGTTATGTCGCTCCAGCCTAGGTTTGTCTCTGATCTGTGTTACCCAGCTTGTATTACACTAACCTGTAGCCACTCTAGGCTACACATTAGTGTAAACACCCCACCCATCTCTCCCCCAGTGGCAGGGCCCACTGCTCTAACCTTCCTGCTCACTGCTCCTCCTCCCTCCCTCCACCCACTTACTTGTAGCTGCCTGTGCCGTCTGTCCTGGGAAAACAGGCAGGGAAGAGTTAACCTGCCTGCCGGGGAGCCCCAGGGCAGGGGGAACTGGGGGAGCTCCAGGGAGCAGGCGGGAAGCCCAGAATTCTTACTTTTCAGTATTCCAGGACTCTGCTGGCATGACCATGCGACTGCTCCAAACTCATGCTAGAACTAACACCAATCAATTTTGGAGCAGCTCACAATGTAATATGTAACAAGTCCCTAAATGCAGTGTAACCCTGTGCACTAGCTGGTTTATTCTGTTGCAACTGACTGGTGCATAATGAGTAAGCTTTCATGAAAGCTTATTTCATGAAAGCTTAAGCAAATCCGAGGCAGACAAGGTTCTTTAGGTGAATCTGATATCTTTTATTAGACCAACTAAATAGTTGGAAAACAATTTTTAAGCAAGCTTTTGGGTTTAAAAGCCCTTCATCAGGCTGAGGAAGCATCTGCAGTTGGTGTGTGCTCTTCCTGGATGGAATGAAAAGTAAAGAAGCCAGAGCCTGGGCTGGTATGCATACAAGATAGGCAGTCAGTGAAAATGTAGATTAAGGAGTCAATGGGTGAGAAACAGGCTGGGTGGTGTGGGGGAGAGAAGGGTGATTAATAGTGGACACGTACCTGGGGAGTCAGATGTCAGGCAGGTTATAATGTGTCATAAATCCAATGTCTATATTTAGTCCATGATTTTTAGTGTCCACGAGGTTGATGAAGTGAAGTTCATAGGCTTGTCTCTGGGAGGTGTTTTGTAAGTTTCCTTTGAGGATCAGGACTGAGAGACTGGAGAAAGAGTGGTTTTCTTGTGAGAAGTGTGCCGCCACCAGTAATTGGGTATTCCTATCTTTGATAGATTTCTGGTGTGCGTTCATTCTGGTGCGCAGTTGTTGTTTGGTCTCTCCTACGTATTTTCCATCAGGGCATTTGGTGCATTGAATGAGATATATAACATTTCTGGAGGTGCAGCTATAAGATCCAGGAATACTGATGGCTCTGTTGTGGGGTGTAGTGATTGTGGGGGTGGTAGAGATGTGTTGGCAGGTTTTGCATTTCTTGTCATGGCACGGTCTGGATCCATTCAGTGTGTTCTGGGTCTGAGGAAGTTTGCTTCTGGTGATGAGGTTGGTGAGGTTGGGTGCTTGTTTGAAAGCTAGGATGGGTGGCTCTGGGAAGATCTGTTTAAGCATAGGGTCTCTTTCTAGTATGGGTTGCAATCTGATTCATTCAGTCTATAAGGTGTACCTCTACCCTGCCTTCTGCTTGACCTTATACTAGCATGGTTAGCTACCTCTTTTGGCTCATAATGTCAAAGCAAGTGAACCACATGATCTTTACCGTAACCTTACATGTAAGCTTTATACATAGAAGGCAGGGTAGATTTGCACCTTTACAGACGGATTTAAATCAGAGATGTATAGCAAGAGCTTTCGTAAGTACAGGGCTTACTCAATCAGATGCTGTAAAGGGAATTCAGGAAAAAAAGCTGCGAAGAAGAAAGCAGCAATTAAAATACGAGGGGTAGGGAAGATGGGGAGGAAGAAGGAGGGAGACCTATTGAGAGACAAGGTAGGTAGGAGAGTGAAAAGCAAAACAGTTAGCCCACTGAGAGATACAGGGCTTATAAAGGGATAAAAATCTGTAGTCTCACTTTAGACGATATTTTAAAAAAACCCAGTCTATGAATGATTTCTTGTTCTGCAATTTCCCATTCAAGTTTGTTTCTAAAATTGTCTAAGAACAGCCACTCTGAGGTACGGTGAGGTTAAAGTACCTCAGGCTTGTCTATTTTTCTGGTATTGGTAACAGATAACAGATTCTTATATATAGGGATTGCCCAGTCTGTCCAAGCAAGCAGTAGTGGGGCACTGTAAGTAGGTGATGGCATATATGACATTGGTACAGATATAGGTAAATGAGCCTCAGATGTTATAATCCATATTATTTGGTCCAGTGACAATGTGGTCTGTGTTGATGAATGGAGACAACAGGTAACTTGGTCTGGAGCAAGGTCTGGTGCCTGGGTAAGAATAGGTGTGAGCAAGTCTGTGTCCAGGGATCAAGTTTGGTCATGAAGAGTGCAAGGTGATAAGTAGAACTTAATCACTGGGTGGAGTGTCTTCTGGCAAGAAAGATCAAGGGTCCAGCAAAAGAAGGGAAGGGTGCCTACAGATAACAGCACCAGGATCACTCCAAGGCTTGGTGGCAGCCTCCCTATATCCTAAAAAGTTATATCAAAGTGTGGCAGGTTAGACAGCAAAAACAGGAGTACGCTGAAGTGCCAGACAGAGAGGCAGGATTAGGCTGGCCTCAAGGAGGTGCCACAGCTGCCTTTAGGCCAGTCCTGTCTCAGTAACAAACAAAGGGATTCTTGGGGTTGTTTTTGTCTTGGGGTTGATATTGTAGCAGGACAAAGTGCGGTCTGAGTTTAGCTGTGTTGATTTACGTGGCCACAGTTTTAGGATAATATTGTAATTGTAGGAATCCCTATATCTCAGTCAATGGGATCAGAGCAGCTATGGTTGTAATGTAGAGCTTGGCTGTAGGCAGTGGATCTAGTGATGTGCTTCAGATGAATGCTGCTGGCATAGAGGTAGCTGTGGTGGTAAGCTGGTTTCCAATAGAATATGGCCATTGCAAACTTTCACGGTGGTGTCCGAGAAATGAATTAGCTGAGAGGAGTATTCCAGAATCAGTTTGAAGAAGGGCTGGAAGTTGTTAAAGTCTTGGTGGAATTTCTCTAGAGATTCTTTCCCATGTGTTCATATGATAAAGATGTCATCCCCTGCTCTCCCTAAGGTATAATGATAAGAGGGCAGCTGCAAAGTTGATTTCCAAGTCTGTCATAAATATACTGGCGCACTGGAGAGGGTTATACATTTGCTGATGGCAGTGCCACTTGTTTGTATGCATAGAAAGCCCCCAAATCTGAAATTGGCTTGTGTGAGGATAAAGTGGGAGAGTGTGATGAAAACAGAAGCAGTACCCTCATAAGACATGGAAATAGGAAATAGTAAGCTGTTTACAAAAGCTTATGCTTCTCTTTGATTTACTTAGTCTATAAAAGCACAAATCTACCCTGTCTTCTGCATGACTCTGCACTAAAACAGCTAACTACCCCTCTCTGCTATGGATAGCTTTATATATAACCACTGGTCATTGATCCTGGCATGGACCTCAGAAGTTTTACTGAGTTCAGTGGCACGCATGCCACACTTATATGACTACTGAGCTAGCCAGCCATCTATGATGGTAGAATGCATTGGCCAGGCCAATGTGCATGTCTGGCAGCAGCACAGGGCATAGACTGAAAATGCAGAGAAGGAATCCCCCATTGGAGCTCTGCCCTCTGCACATGCAGGCATGCATGGGGAAATCCCCTGCAGAGGGATTCTCCTACATGTATCACTGTTGCAAGGGGCTGGTGTCTGCAAATGAGAAAGTTCCACTTGCCCTAAAACCCCAACTTTCCCCACTTACTCAAATGCATCTCTGAGCACATGGGTAAATGGGGAAAGTAAAGACAGTGCTCCCACAGCTTGAGGGGTCTAATCCTGCCCAGAAATTCCTGGCATGTGCAGGACTAGGCCCCTCAAGCCTGTAGAGCTCCTGCCCAGGGCCGGATCCAGCCCACCAGGTGTTTTTTTTTTTTCATCTGGCCCACAGGTGTCCACCAATTAATTGTACCCTGCCCAGCCCACATGCTTCACTCCCAACCTCCTGAATGGGATGACCCCATCCAGCATGCACAGCTTCTGGGTGGGTCCGCTGCTGCCACTGCCGCAGCTGCCGGGGGACCTGCTTGGCTTCTCCAGATTCCAGTGGCTTCTTCTCATGTCCCTGCTGTAGTGCTCACTCCGGGCAGCAGGTAGGGAAGCTGCAGCTGGGCAGGAGCACAGAGCATGGAGCTAGCAAAAGTGCAGAGCCTGCATCCCACACCCAGTGGGGTGGCAGAAGCACAGAGCTCGGGTGGGCAGGGTGTGGGTGTGAGTGCATGTGGGGTTTGTAGGGCATGAGGGAGGGTGGGAGGGGTGTGCAGACCCCTCCATAAACCTCTCCCATGGTGTACAGCTCCTGCTGTAGGTGGTGACAGCAGCAACAGGCAATGGGCCCTGGGGATGCTCATGACCAACACAGGTACAGCCACTGGGCAGCATGCAGCTCCAACCAGTTCTTGGAGCTATATGTGGTTGCGAGCGGTGGAGCCAAGCCAGCCTGCTTCTGTCACAGTCTGGTCTCACATGCAGCTCCTGGGACTTGCACACCACCGGAGGTAAGCTCTGTGTGATAGAACCAGCGGCCTGGGCCCACTCCTTGCTGCCATGTGCAGTTCACAGGACTTCGCCAGGAAGCCACTTGTGGCTGAGTCCTGTGAGCTGCACATGGTAGCAGGGTGTGGGGCCAGGCTGCTAGCACCATCACGCAGAGTTTTCTCCCAGTGGCGCATGAGTCTTGGGAGCTGCACATGAGCTCCACACAATAGAGAGGGGTCAGCCTGGCTCCACTCCTTGCAGCCATATACAGCTCCTGGAACTGGCTGGAGCTGTGCACCACCCAGTGGCTGCATCTGTGTGGGCCTGCTGCCTGCTCCTGAGGCCCTGCTGCTGCTGCAAGCAGCAGGGGCTATGTGCCATGTGGGGGGTGGGTGTAGGAGGGTCCCCATTCCCCCCCACCCTCCCTCACACCCCACAAACCCCACACCCACCCACATCCTGCCCACAACCCCCACAACCCTCTAACATATAAACACGCCCCTCAAAAACCTTGCACACACACCTGCGCATATACACTCCCCCACACACAATAGTAAGACTTTATTTTTGAGCTATTATGCAATTACCTCTATATACACTGCACAAACATACATAAATCAGGACAATTTAAAAAAAATGATATGTTATGATAGATGTTTGACTTTTAGTATATGATTTGGTTTCTTTCTGGTTCCATGATGGCAACTCCCAAAGGAGGACTTCAGGGGGCAAAGGGAGGGACTTCCAGTGGCAAAGGTCAGGGGTTAAGATGGGGATCAGGGGCCAGGGCTCCTGTCAACGGGCTGGGCTACCATTTGCAGCCTTCAGCAGTTCACCAAAACTCATTAAGCGGCTCTCCAGCTGAAATAATTGCCCACCCCTGTTTAACTGATGGTCTCCTTTGGTCCAGCAGCTCCTACAGCCAAACCAGTTTCAAACATACTGGCACCTGCCTTTCCTTTTGATTAAACCAGCGAGGCCGAGATGGGGGACACTGGTGTGTGGGCAGCTCAGTGTCTCCATATACACTGCCCAGGCTTTTACACCCTGGAGAGATCACTCCAGCTTCACTTTATTTTCAAGCAAGGATTATGTTCAGCGAGCTGATGTCTCACTTTATGTAATTCTATTGTCTTGTGAGATAGAGATGCCTACTAACTGGTATTTAACTTAGTCTGTATCTGCTTCTTTCCCAGACTTGAGGGCCATTTTGTGCCTGACATTTACAGCTATACAGCTGGCCCAATAAAACATATGAGTCCCCTCCCAAATCTTGCTTCTCATATTAATTACAACTATGCAAGAGGCAAGCCTCTCAGATGCCTCACATTTCCTCACACACCAGAAATAACTCCACTACAAACTCATAAGATTTACAGTGGTGTAACAGAGATCAGAATCTGGCTGTTTATATCATTATCACATTATCATTTGATGTTACAGTGCTGGTAAAGACTAGAAATTTAAACCAGTTGCCGTCCTCATTTTAGTAGGCACTGTACAAACACACGATGCATGACAGTCTCTTCCCCAGAGATTTTGTTCTGAAAGGTTTAAATTTCTTAAGGCCTTAAAGGTCTTTGTGAATTCTGGCACTTACTCTTCTTGGGGCAAAATTTAGATGGCTTCTGATGGCAACATAAAATTGTTCCACATAAATTAGTGAAATGACAGAACTAGCATCAAAGGCATAAAAGACATTATTGAGTTAACAGTTCCAGTTGAGCATTGGTCTCTATTGTACCTTCACTAGTGCTGTGCTTACTTGAACTGACAATGTCTAGAGTGTTCAGAACTAGAAAAGTTCTCGAGTCTGGATGCTCCTTGAGAGAGGAATTGTGTCCAGGTTCTGCATCTGAGAGCAGAAGTTAGGGGTCTTTCTGTGAGGTGGATCAGGATGACAGCCATTTGCCTGAGTGAGTGAAGGTTGTAGGAGACATTCGAATGTTGCAGAACTTCTGTAGATGGCCTGAGGACTTGGGATGGGGATCTAACGGTAGCTTGTGTGGGATAGGAGTTATAATATATTTGATTCCCCTCTGATTGTGGCATTTTTCCTTACAGATGTTCATTTTTTAGGAGATTTTTTTTTGGTCCATCTTAGCCATTAACACTTTCCTAATGCATGTGTGCTGTATTGTATTTGCTCTTCATGGATTATATACAGTAGTTCCTTTAATACAGATTGTGGTGGTGACTAACAGATATGTTATAAGCTCCATATCTATATCTCCTTCCTTTCGTAAATATTTTTTTTCCTTTGGCAAAGAAGCCTCAAGTGTCTTAGTAGTTACCAAATACCATACAGTGATTTCCAATTCCTGTATGGTATAAATTGGCCATCTACATTGAGACCAAGCATCAAAACAACTTCAGAGTTAGCAACTCATATTCCATCAGTAAGTTGCTTAGAAGAACCTGCTACATACACACTGATTCACTGATAATCAGGGTAAGATCCTTTTTCATTGAACCTCTGAAGAGCTGTCCCACCTAAAGGTATAGTTTAGGAGTACAATGTATAGGTTTGTGGTTAAGGAAGGTTACCATTGGGTTCTGAACTAGTCATTCACAGCATAAAGATATTAGGATGGCATAAAGTTGATAGTTAATGAATTTGACGCAATTGAAATGCTGAGTAGAACTTGAAAAAGTTTTCCTCCTTTGTAGCTTGGTCCAATTTACTGGCAAATAGGTCCGCATCTAGCAATGTGCAGCAACTTGTCCCTCAGTTCTGTGCAAATATGAAGGACATGTCACGTGTGCACATATTGTACTCCCTGTCTTTTGTTTCTACATTTACCCCTGTTTAATCAACTTTGTTTTAAGCACATTTGATTAGATTAGATCTGGGATTGGCTTTGTAATAAAAGGAGTCTCTCCAGTGGCCCATTCTGGAAAGCCCCTGAACAGTGATCAAATACATTTATGATGCCCTTTAGCTATGTGTTTGATTTTCTTGCCACAAGAAAATAAAGGGGGGGGGGGGGAGCTCTTGACTCTTTAAAGGTTTTTTTCTAGCTGTTATTGCTGGCCTGCAGCCACATATTCTCTAACATGGGGGATCAAAGACATCATCAATGTGAGAGTTAGTCAATACAAAGCAGGCACTACTTAAACATATTGCTCACAACATTCCTTTTTGTTTTTGAAAGGGTCACATGCTGGAGACAGTTGCCTTATTACTTATTACAGTATACTGCAATGTTATGTATTCTGCATTTTCTTTTCTAAAGAAAAGAAAAAATAAAGCTTAAATGTAGAATATAAAGAAATATATGCATGGAATGCTTTAATTTTCTTTACCATGGTTACGGGGTGCAAGATTTTTTATTGGTCCTTCTTAACACCATACTATAGAAAGTTAGAGGCTACAATGAGTTAAGCAGTAGCCTAGAGTGAGTCCTTGTTTAAATGAAAAAGGTAGTTGTCTTGATTCAGGTCTCCTAGCAACTAGAAATTTAGCTCTTTGTTTATTATAAAACACTTTGGTTTTGAAGGAAAACATTTACATTTCTCATATTTAGTTGCTTCCCCCTTTCCCCCCACTGGTCCACACATCTGTCTTAGTGAATTTGAAAACAAAACAGAAAAAAAAAGTTGTCTCCAAATGAGTCACTAAAACATTTCAGAATTTTTTTTGTTATAATTTTTAAGGGATCAGTGTCTGATTTTTCAATGGTTAGGGCATTTTAATTATGAAAAAAATAGTTAGATTTTCAGAAAATTATAGTGGTCTTGATTTTAATATAACCTCTCAATTTAAATGTGTTTTTAGCAATATGGAAACAGAACAAAACAGAACTTTAAGGCAGAAGATATGCAGTATAGACAGTGAAATATGTCATTCTGCAGTGACTCCTTAACACATTAGGACAGTGGTGTCTAAATGCCCTGGACACAATTTTATCCTGAAGTTCAATTCTATGTTAAGAGCATACATTTTCCTTTGCACCTGCCAAAACAGGAAACTGTTTTTAAACCTGGAAAGCCAGTCTGTATGTTTGCATATGAATACTGTATATTTCATTTGCCAAAATTCACATATGTATACTTTGATGGACTATTCCAAAATAAGCATGCAACTTGTATCTTCTTACTGATTTCAAGTGAAAGGAAAGAAGGACAGTATAGCCTGGAAAAGATTAAACCATGTGGGAAAAAAAACAAACACCAAAATGTTGAAGATAGGGTTGCCAACTCTGACTGACACTATTCTGAGAGATTTTTTTTTCCACAATGACATAATGTCATTAATTGTACTGTTCAACCCGTTCACAATATCAGGCACCTGGATTGCTTTCAATAGTCATCAGGAGATTGATGCTGATTCTGGTAGACTCCCGGCCAATCTGGAAGGGTTGGCAATCATAATTGACCAAAACATAAAAGGCTGTGCTTGGTACTAGGCACAAATGAGGCAGGAAGAGAGGTGACTTTATCCCTTAATTCTGAGACTACTTTAGCTCTTAACATGAGCTGAACTGCATTTTTTTTTTAAATTGGGTCAAATCATAGATCTATCTTGCCCAGTATCCTGGGCTGCTCTAACATGCATTTAGCCTCAAGGGTCCATTACAACAGTCAGAGATAGGTAGGAGGTTCTACAACCACATGCCTTCTCTTCAGTCTCTGACATGCTTGAAAGTAGTTACTGGGAATGGTCCTACTATAGCTTCATCACCACATTTTATCTTTTATTTGGTATATGGAAGTGAGAGTGGGTGTTGGGAACGCCATTCTGGGCCATGCTGAGAACACGTACCTTTTAGACCTGTGCGAAGCAGCAAGTATTCAATTCAAATTTGGCCAATTTGAGGGACTGGGATTCAATTTGGTGATTCGAATCACTGTCCTGATTAAATTTGGCTGATTTTGGATTTGGAGATTCGGCCGCCGAACTGGCTACCAAAGCTTTGGACAGCCCTAACAGACAGGGATATGTTCCCAGGTGGTGAGGGAGGGAGGGAGTAAGGCTGGGACTAGGGAAGGAGCAGGGGGAGGTGTGCCATTCCCGGAGCTGCACTGTGCTTCACCTGTCCCCGCATGCCTGGGCTCCGTCTCTCCCTCTTCACCTCAGCTCCTGGGCTGCGCCACGCCGTGGTGCAGGCAGCTGGTGTCAGCTGTGGCAGGGGCTGAAGGGAGTGGCAGCAACTGGAGCTCCAGGCAGTGTGGGACACAGTGCAGCTTCTCCACACTCATCCTAGCCCCCGCTGCAGTGGCCCTAGGAACAACTGGCACCAGCTGCAATGGGAACTGTCAGTGGGCGAAGGAAGGAGGAAGGCAGGGGAGCAGGTTGCATCTCTTGCTGCTCCGCTCCCCACGGGAGGGCTGTGGGCCAGGGGGCTGTGTCAGGCTCTTCCTCGGGGCATGTTCCCCCGTATCTGTGCACAGGATGACAGCAGGCTGCTGCTGCGGGCCGGAGCTGGTGGTGGCACCAGACTGATTCTTCCTGGCCCTTGGGGCTCACATGCCGAGCACTGGGAACAGCCCAGTACACATGACGTTGCTAATTGGCACACTCCAGCAGACTCGATTAATCGAGTCTGCTCTGCTGAGTTTTAACTAGGATATGTCGGAGCAAGTGTCAGACAGATGTATAGGTACTCAGGGCATGAAATTACTACATTGTTGTACATGGAGTGACAGCATATGGCTATCTCAAATACTTCCAGATCATGGATAGTTGATGTTTCTTTGTTAATGGTTCCTATTCAAATAAGAGTATTTTAGCACAATGCAACGGCTAAATCTAGGAACCAATCCAGTACAGATGCTGAGGCTTAAAATACTGAGCCTGAAAAACTTGGTGTGCCAGAGGGAGTGTATTCAAAGGGACCTGGAGACACAGAACATTGGAACAGAGAGGTGAGAGTTCATATCAAAGGGGTCAAACTCAAATATTAAATGAAGAAGAATGTCACATGATGCATCAGAGAAAGACTCCCTGATTCAGGGGTGAAGCCAGAAACAAGAAAGATTCTGGATGCCTTAAACAGTGGTGTGGGCCAACAGATCCAGCTTGTGGAGCTTCTTGTGGGATGAGCCACCTACCTCCACAGGCCAGGTTTTGCCCACGGGACTTATCATTTCAGCTGCTAGGGAACTTCAGTGATATTTATCCTTGCTGTTTTGGCGTGGCTCCACAACCCAGGGAGTTAAGACTTCTCCCTTCCCACCTTGCCTGCTGCTGAAATTGGGGTTCCTAGTTGTCCATGGTGAAAAAGATCAGCATCAGGGGAAAGTAGGGGTTGATAAGCAGCGATGTTAACTCCCTGGGTTC
Organism: Alligator mississippiensis; assembly: GCF_030867095.1. Classification (NCBI taxonomy): domain Eukaryota; kingdom Metazoa; phylum Chordata; order Crocodylia; family Alligatoridae; genus Alligator; species Alligator mississippiensis. The sequence continues at coordinate 160,387,199 of NC_081828.1, read as the reverse complement.
TGGAGGTGGGCTGAAACAGCAGCTCTGGCAGCCACAGAGATTAACACCGCTGCTCAAGGGTCATCCAGCCCATGGGAAGCCCTATGGTCTGTATCTGGCTCATGACAAGCCCTGCAGTCTGGATCCAGCCCGTGGGGTCTAATGAGTTTGACACTTACCTTAGATAATTCTGACCTAAATTCAAAGTACATGCAAGACTGGACAGGAAACTGAAGCAGATGAATGTTTATTATTTTGCTGGAATCACTGTATTTCCTATGCTAGTTTAAGGAAATAATTATTGGACTCGTACAAAGTGTGTGTGTTCAAATACTATGTATTCCTAATGAAGTGAATGAGGTTGAAGGGCTGGGAAAGGGTATGCTTAAACTTTGAAGGCATCAGAACTGGTCACTGGACCCTAAAGCAGCTGGTCTGTGAAGCCACAGTTCAGAAGAAGAGTGCCAAGGCATTTTGCCAAAGAAAGCAGTGATAGTGCTTTCTCACAGCAGTAATAGTGCATTCTCACACCAAAAGCAGTTTAAGAGTACGCAGCCCCAGTGTGGCTAGGAACCATGACTCGGTCTTAGATTTGTTCTGTTTCCTGAGTTACTAATTTGGAAGGTGAGATCCTGCTTATCATGCTCCTAGGTTTCATGTGTGTAATTCAGATATCTGCCTTGGTTTGTGGTGTTTCTAAATATTCAAACATTTTAAATAATAAACATAAATAGCTATATTAGGCCACTGCGTAATCTGCTTGGACAAATGTTATAAGTAGAGTTTGCAAGATTGTAGCTAATATTAACTCTTATACTGATTTTGCTCTTCAAAAGCATAGAAATCCAAAACAACAATAGATGGCCAGGTTATAAATATTTACGCTTCTTTGCTGAAATTCAGATCTTCTGAAAAAGGTCAGGTGTTATCACAAACCTCTATTAATAAGCAATTAAAAATCCAGCTATAGCTTTAAACCTCCTTGGGTCAGAAAATGTCATCTGGACAACCGATACTTATGACATTTGAAGATTTGTGGAGTGTTTTTTAGAATAATGTAAACTAATCTGTAACACAAAAGAAAATCAGTTTGTCTTTACAGATAGATTAGCAGTTATTTTGGTCAGATTATATAACATTACAAGGAGTGATCGGATACCACAATTAGAGAGAGAGTTAAGATCTCGGTATCTAAAAGTACAATATTAGAGTTAGATCTTGAAGATGTATTCATTCTAGGCTGCTAGGCAGCTCTTTTTAAATGCTAATCAAATAATCAGTAAGCCTTTTCTGAGTATCCTTCATTCAGAACAAGAATTTTTATTAGTGTACAGCTGCTGGCTACAGGTTATATCATCAAGGAAAAACATTTTCTAGTGCCAAAATTTACAGATGGCATTTGTGACGGGCATGCATGAATGATGTCAAAGATATGTGGGTTCAGTTTGAAACAGGCTGCATCTCAATAGACTAGACATCCAAAGAGGTGTTGTGTCAGATACTATTATTGTTCTTCCTTCTCCAGTTGAAATGCTTTCAATGAGATACTTGCATAGGGTTGTGATGACTGTGGTATAAAATGTTAGCATCAGGCTGGGTTATAGTCTAATGTACTCAAAACCAGTTATTTGTGTAGCTACCAGTTCCTTCTGTGGCTCAACCCCCTCCTACCTTCTGTAGTGAGACTTAGTCCTATTTCAAGAAAGCAGGCATAGTCTCCATCTCATACTACTTCTAGACTACATGTTGTACACCCACTCCTAAGTAATTAACCCAATTGGGAAGCATAATGGCTCTGTCCCCTATCTGGCAAGTATGACTTAAATGTTTTTTATCACACTATAAAAGAGAATACTTGACTGAGTTAGTGAAACCATGTGATATGCAAGGAATTAAAGTTAGCCAGTAACCATCAACATAGCAGCGAGTAAATGCTCAACTTCAAAAAAAGTCAGAAGTATGTGACAAATGACTCCAGCCACCTGCTCCCCAGGACCACATTTAAAGCTGTTTGGTTGCCACTTCAACCAGTTAACCTGATGGTCTAGGTAGTCCAAGCCAATGGCAGAATGCCTCAGCTAAAATAGAGAGTGCTATTGGCCAGCCTACACTGCAAGGCTTTTTAATGGTCAAAGACCACCCCAGCTTGAAGTCACAAGTAGGTTACCAAAAATTGCATCTTAATATGAACAGCCTGTTTAGTCCAAAGTGCTCCTTCTCAGTGGGTGTACCTACACATGCATTAGATCAAGGAGCTGTTTACTCGTGAGTAAATGCTCCTGGGCAGGCATCCACGCATACAAGGAAGTGGGAGCAGATTTGCTGCTAATGGCCCCTGTTGCCATCAAGGGGAGCTTTAGGCTCTTTCTGGGTGCTAGCCCAGAGGTTGGCAGGGAGCACTGGCCAAGGCTAGGATATTGCACCCTGCCTCCAGGGGGCAGCCTGCTGCTGGGGCAGAGACAATGCCTGACTAGATTTGCTCCAGATTTAGTCAGGTGTCTACATGAGTGCTACTGTGCACTAAGTAATTGCAAATAGTTTGCTACTTGCGTTTGCAGATAGCAAATTTATTCGCAATTAGCAAGGCTTACTGTGCAGTAAGCATGTGCACATTTAGACGCACATGCTTACTGTGTAGTAAAGCATCTCGTGTAGACGCACCCAGTGTGTGATTAAAAGCTAGCTGTTCCTTGTTGACATAAAAGAAAGAAAAGGTAGTAGAAGTTATTGAGTAGATGATGCAATTTATTTCTGTATAAGTTGCTAGGAGAACTTGGTTAATTATGTGTCCGCAAAATGTAAATTAAATATGCAATATTATGTCTTTGACAAATGGACACAAAAATTATCTTTTGAATAATTTTGTGATCGGGTACATTCACATCAGATTGCTGTAATCTGCAATTAAATCATTTATATATGTAATTAAATCATTTGTATATGCAGTTCTCAGACTCATCATCAAAAACACGAGAGATGGCCAATGGCCAAGTTGCTTGCAAGAGCAAAATACTGTGTGTTGGAAGGAGAGGTTAAACCTATGCTGATGTAATTGGAACATTGGCAAATGTATCTGGGATGCAAGTTCTCCATTCAGCTATCTGACAACCATTCAGCTAGTCTGCCATTTCAAGTGTGCATGTCTGAAAACTGTATAACTGATTGAATGTATCAGTTTTACATACAGTTGGTGAGAACACTTTGTAGTAAGATCTGCTCTATCTCCTCACCAGGATATAGGTTGCATTTAAGGTGAAGATGCCATGGCGTAAATTCCATAAACAAAGGTCATTAAAAAAAAGATGATAAGCTGGGTGACCCCTAAAGGGTGTTCTGTCACTTCAAGGGCTGGAGCAGGAAGCTGCCAGGTGGCTAATGAGAGCGGCCATTTTGGGAGAGCTCTGTTTATAAAAGCAAAGCATTTTTGCAATCAGGGAGCTAGGAGTAACATCGCCTGGCAGAGCTCCTGCTCCTGGAATGTCTCAGAGGTAAGGGTGAGGCTATCAGGAAGGAGGAGGCCTCATTGGTCCTGGGCATGACCTAAAACAGCACCCTGCCATATGGGGAGGCCTGGTGGTCCTGCCTGTGGTGGGGCGGGGCCACGTAAATACTAGGACTGAGAATAGTATAAGGTGGGTTGGGGTGCCTAAACTCCTGTCCCCACCTTTGGGTGGGTTACCTGGACAGCTAAAGGGGTCCAGGCATGCTTTGTGAAGCACCTGAGCCTGTACGGGCGCAAGACCCTGGGCCTTGAGAGTGGCAGGGCAGAGTAGTGGGGCCAGTTAAGTTGAGAGAGGAGCAGCTGAGTCCCAAACGGGTGTTTGACCCTGGGCCCCAGTAGGAGGGGTGGCATGTTTGCTCAAGGGAGCAGGAGTAAGGAATGGCCCAGTGAGGGGCAGGGGCTGAGAGAGCCTGGAGTGGGGTGAATCAGTGGTCACCGCCCAGATGAGGGTCACAGAGGACTGAAAAGGCTGGGCCAGGGCTGGCTGAAGTATGACTGGACAAGCCTGAGGATCTAATGGTGAAATAATTAGCAGAGCTAACCGCACTTTGTCATGCATTAGTAGGTACATCACAAACAGGTCCAGGAAGGTGATCCTCCCCCACTATGCAGCACTGGCAATGCCGCAGCTGGAGTACTGCATCCAATTCTGGGTGCCGCAATTCAAGAAGGATGTGGACAACCTTGAGAGGATCCAGAGGAGGATCACTCTTATGGTTAGAGGTCTGCAGGGAAGGCCTTATGAGGAAAGGCTGAGGGACCTGGACCTTTTCAGCCTCTGCAAAAGAAGGCTGAGGGGGATCTTGTGGAAGTATACAAATTCACCAGGGCAGGGGGAAGCAGGAAATAGGAGATGCTTTGTTTACCAGAGCACCCATTGGAATAATCAGGTACAAAGGCCACAAGCTGATAGAGTAGATTTAGGCTGGACATCAGAAAGAACTTCTTCACTGTTGGGGTTGCCAGAATCTGGAATGGTCTTCCAAGGGAGGTGGTGCTTCCCCTATCTTGGGGGTCTTCAAGAGGAGACTGGACAAGCACCTGGCTGGGGTCACATGAGCGCAGCACTCTTTCCTGCCACTGGCAGGAGGTCAAACTCAATGATCCTTTGAGGTTCCTTCTGACCCTAGCATCTATGAATCTGCCTGGAGTAGGGCAGTGGGAGTATGGCCTGGAAAGGTGGCGTGTAAGAGGCCCTTGCGAGAGGGGGTAGAGTGTGAGAGGACCTTGTTAGAGAGGGGCAGTAAGAGAGAGGCGCAAATAGGGCCACTTGTGAACAGTCTTATAAGGGGCTTTGTTCGACCTGGCTGTAAGCTAGAGCTGTTTATGTTTACAGCATGACATCAGCGAGACATGGAACACACCTACGGGTGGTAGGAATGTGTACAGATTGCCCATTGGTCATTTGGGGAGCAAGAAGAACAGCCTCCTGCCTATTTGACATCATAATCATTTACCAACAAGGTGTGGCAGGCGGGCAGTTTGCCCAGAGACAAGGGTGGGAGCATAATAGTATCAGGCCTGGAAGGTGTCTTTGTCACACTGGGCATATGAAATTAAACCTCAGGCTGAGTTCTCACCTGATAATGCTCAAATCTGCAAAAGTAGTACTAAAACTTACTTTTATTGTAAAGATTTTTTACTAATAGTTCTTGAAAATTTGAATGCCTGTAACTTTAAAGGTTGCATATATATTCTGGGGATGGAACTATTGGGTGAGAAAGATTAAGTTCTTCAAGATTCCGTTAAGAAACATAATATAAATTATTTGTGTAAGTCCTAACATAGTACTCACCAGGTATATTTCCTTTTAATAAATTATATGAATAGTTAAGTTTCATTTTACCATTTTTGTAAATATTATTTCCTCTTACAAATGTTGTTTTTGTGGCTTATTTAAATGTTTGTATTCTCATGAAATTAAGTTCCAGTCCCTAAATGAGGAATTTGCATTTGCAATGAATATTTCCAAAATGTACTGCATGAAACTGCATTAAAAGCCAAATCCATCTCTGTACTGTAGTAGAATGTCTTGCTCTCACAGGTAACATAGGTGCATAGCACTGGAAGGAGCTTCTTAGTCCATTGAGATCAGTCCCTTATGTTCACAGGCAGCCTCTCACTCGCATCATAGCCACGAAGCATTTTATGGCAATAAAATAAAAAATAACTCCGACATACCATATGTTAAAAGCAGGAGCTTTATTCATAGCTTGGAATACAACCTAGGACCATAAGGAATGCTAAACCATGAAAGAAGGACATTAAAATTTCCTCTATGCACATGGGTTTTTTAACCATATTTTATACATATGTATGTAAATTATATATTTTTTTATATTGGATCAATTTTAGTTCATTATATGCTCTCACCCAAATCCAAAAATGCCAAATGTGGGGTAGAAGTTTAATCCATTAAAATGAATTGCAAAATTCCCATTGAATTGGATGGACTAGGATTTTCCCCATATTGTCATTTACCATATTGCCATTTATCAAATTGCAATACTTACCCAATTCAACCATAAATTACATATATTTTTGTTCTGTGTAAATAACGCAAATTACCTGTGATCTTTTACAATAAGATCCCATGGCCAACATGCATACATCTGAAATAACTGGGGATTAGGGCTGTGTTGAACAATAGAGTTGCTGATGAAATTTGAATGATATTCTATTAGAGGTGCATGCTTTTTTGGAATTATTGTAAGTGGGTCAAAGAGAAAGGTGGTGGAATAGTTGAAGTGTGATGAGTCTTATTATTGCTGGGGCCATTTTATTCACCTTATTCATTATTTGTGATTATTTAGGCAACTCTCAGTTGAAATGTTTAAAATGTTCATGAACCCTGTATATTATGCTCATTTTGGAGAACAGCAGTACAGCTCAGAAATTCCTGAATGTGATAGCTATCAGATATCTTAATAAAATAGTTACTGAACTATTAAGAGGTAATATTATTTTATCTCTGCTTTTGGTTAGTAAAGAGGACATCACATAAGATCAGGTCATAGAAAGTTCCTCTGGATTAAGTGATCACAAGCTGAGTTTAAGTTAAATGGAATAATAAAGTAGATCTCTAACTTTGGTTCTCAGTTCAAAGAGAGCAAATGTTGACAATGGGCCATGTTAATGGGGTTTACCAAAACTAGTTTATGCCAGACTAACCTGATATTTTTATTTGATAAGATAACAGATTTCTAGACAACAGAACTGATTGTAGATTTAATTTATCTGAAATTCAGTAAAGTAGTTGAGATGGTGTCAAATAGGACATTTTTAGTTAAACTGGAGAAACGGGATTAGTAAAAAATATAAAAACCTGTAAGGTGGGTAAGGAACTGGCTCAAGAAACATGGGTTGTGTTGAAAGGGAAGGGAAGTTACCAGTAGAGTTCTTCTAGGATCAGTCCTTAAATAAAGCTTGTTTAATATTTTTCTTTAATGCCACTGGCACCAAAAATAGGAATGTACTAATGAAATTTGTTGATGGCATAAAGTTAAGAGGCATTGTCAATAATGAGTAGGGTTGAGATATAAAATAATAATCTAAAATAATAGATTGTAGATGCAATTGAATAGTACAAAATACAAGACCATGCATTTAGACAGGAGTAACAAGAATTTTTGTGATATGTTGCTAGTTCAGCAGTTGGAAATTACTAAAAAGGACTTAGGTGTGGTAGCAGATGTATGAGCTATTCATGAGGTTCAAGTTAACTATGAGCTGCTAATGAGATCTTAGAAATGTATCCAGAATATTCTAACAGAATATGGAAGCATTGATGTGCAAGTACAGGCATTAATTAATGTACTGTACAAGTATTAACTCGGAGTTCAAATTCAACCTGTTTCACCTTCAGTGAAAGAAAAGAGTCCAGCCTATTAAAACAGGCAGTAGATTTAACAAAACAAACATGGGATCTGGACAGCTAAAATTATAGTTACCCAAATGATTACCCTATTCAATCAACAATCTCCCTCATTTGATTGGCTAGTCTGGCCTTGCATAATCAGAAACTGTAAGGGTTTTTCCTGAAGATTCTTTCTGTTAGCACTCAGGCAAACCTCTAACTTTCAGCTGACACTTTCTTTTTCTGGTCCTTAATGATTAGATCCCTTCAGTGATTTTATATGTATTTGTTTAGCCCACTTACCTATCTCAGGTGACCGTATTTGTTACATTTGTTAAATGAACCCAAGTGTAACTGACAAACAACACATATATACTTAAGGCTTCAGAAAATAACCCAGGTTAGGCTAAAGTTCAGGCCTTCACAAGGCTTTGGTGAGATACCATCTGCTATACTGTTTACTCTTCTGGGCACTTTATGTTCAAGAAAGATTAATTCAAAGTGGAAGAGGTAAAAAGAAGGACTAGCACTTTAATGCAATTTTGCATAAAACAGTCATTGAACAAAATGTATAAATGGCATTGAGAGTAAGGGCCAGAACCTAGGACTCATTCCTCTTCCAGAAATACCTGTCTCATCAGCAGGGATCCTGGTTTTCTGTGATAAAAAAATCAAATTCTCTGATTTAAACAAATCGCAAATTCTCTGATAAAAATCTCAATATGTGGTTAAAATGAAATGCCCGCCTCAGCCCCCGCCACAGCCCTGCTCATTCTCCCCCCACCCACAGCCCCTGCCCCCCAGCCCTGCTGGAGGGGGCCCCCAGCTGCCAGGGCTATGGGCCAGGGACCTAGGTCCACAGCCCTCTGCCCCCAACAGAAGGCAGTGGCTGCTACAGCAGGAACATGAGCTGGCTCCCCCCCTGCTGCTTCCTGCTGCAGGTGTGAGCAGGGCCGGCTCCCAGTGGCAGCATGCACTCCCGGGGGGCAGGGGGGATCCATGTTTGGGGGGTAGGGGCAGGGCGGGTGTATGCTGCCCCCATGCACACAGAGGAAGTGTGGTCAGGGCAGCACATAGCTTGCAGTGGCAGGCAGCTTTCATGTGTGGCCCCACTGTGCCCGGCAGTGCCAGTTGCACACACTGCACTCTGGAGGGCCTGGGGGAGCACAGCATTTGCAACCCAAGGTTTGCTGCTGGCCAGGCACACCAGCTGTGGTAGGGGGGATTTGGAGTCCCCACTCCCAGCTGCAGTGCCTGGCTGGCTGCAAAACCCTCCTCCTGGCCAGAGAGTGCCCAAGCTCACTGGGGGATGAGGAAGCAGGGGAAGCTGCAACCCCCCCCCCCCCGCCTTCCTCGTCAGAGTGCCCAGCCAGCTGCAAAACTCCCCACTCCCTCGTCCCTCAGCCAGCTTGGGCACTCCCCTGCTGGATGCTTCAGCCGGGAAGGGTGGCCAAAGAGTGGCAGGGGTTTGCAGCAGGCCGAGTACTCCGGCCGGGAGCGGGCAGGCTGCAAACCCTCTCTGAGCTGGAGTGCCCAAGCTGGCTGGGGGAGTGCCCAAGCCAGCTGGGGGCTGAGGGAGCAGGGAGGTTTGCTGCCAGCTGGGCACTCCAGCCAGGAGGGGGTTTGCAGCCTGCCCACTCCGGGCCAGAGTGCTCGGCTGGCTGCAAACCTCTGCCAGCCAGCTGCAAACCCACCCTCCTGGCCACAAAGTGCCCAAGGTCACTGGGAGCTGAAGGAGTGGGAAGGCTTCAAACCTCCCCTGCTCCTGGCTGGAGTGCTCAAGCTGGGTTAGGGCTGAGGGAGCAGGGAGGTTTGCAGCCTGACGGGCACTCCAGTTAGCAGCTAGCCAGGAGTGGCAGGGGTTTGCAGCTGGCCAAGCACTCTAGCCAAGCACTGAGGCTGGGAGCAGGGAGGCTGCAAACCCCCTCCTGGCCAGAGTGCCTGGCCAGCTCCAAACCTCACCAGCTCCCTCAGCCCCTAGCTAGCTTCTCCCCCCCACCAAGCCCTGCCCCAAAACCCCCAAGCCCCACTTACCTCTAGCATGAAGAGTGAGCCTGAAGCAGCCTCTGGTAAATGCAAGTGTTGGGCCCCACCCTTCCCCCTCTCCCTTCCCCTTCGGGCAGGGTTGAAGGTTTCCCACCCCTTTTGCAAACAGCTCTTGTAGACTGGAACTCAGCCAGCCTGCAGAGCTCTTTGCAAAAGGGGAAATCTGCAGGTTTCTCTTCTAAAAGGGAAAATCTGCGTTTTCTCTAATAGAAATGGGAAATCCGTGGTTTTCTGTTTTTCCATGGGAAACAGAAAATCCGGATCCTTGCTCATCAGACTACAGAATTAACGAATCTACCTTGCATGCTCTCCTTCTGGCCCCATGGGCACCTATACACATGCCCAGTGCGTGACACATTGTAATTAAAACACGTTGGTGTTAATTAGCATGTTCCAGAAGCCTCGGCATCGCATGTATTCAATATCCCTGCACTTCAAAATGGTAGTGGGGGCATTTTAACTAAAGGTCATTCAATGAGCTTTAGTTAAAATGCTCCTGCTGCTATTTGGAAATGTGGCATGCTGAAATCACAAGACATTGCAGGTGCTTTTATTACAGTGGGTCCTGAGAGCTGCTCTAATGGAAGTGCCTCTGTCCCCCCTCCCCCCACCCGAAGCACGTGTAAAGACTTCCCCTGACTTACGTTTCTTTCTGCTCAATGGCCAGCATCAACAGAACGTATGCAAGAAGCCCTCAACCCTACTCAGCCTATAACCTAGTGGCTGGGTAATTTTCTTGGGAAGATGGAGATGGGGGTTTGAACTTCTTTGGGTTGAGGAGGGACCTGGAACCAAGGTCTCCCACTTCCTAGGCAGTGCTTCAACTACTAAGATACTGGGCACAAGGGCAGGGAGGTCTTCTGTTCTTCCACTGAACTGCATGCATGACCTTGACTTCAAACAGTCACTCTGCAGGGTCTTTCTTCATCTAAGAAGTCAGAGACTTATGTAGACTTTTTGCACTTCCCAGGTGTAACTGGATTGCAGAAGAGATCAAGTGGTAGCAGGTATCTGAGTGACCTTTCTAAATGGCTTCTAAGCATGTGCAGTAGCTCAAGTCTAGGTATCTAGCATCTTTTCAGGTCAAAATGGAGGTGAATAAGGAATCTGAATGTTTTTTGCAGATGTCTGGGATGGAATAGGATTACACAAAAACTATTCATATGCCACCTGAATACTTAAGAGGCATGACCAAATCTAGGCCTCAGTATCTATTTTTGATGTTAAGACATAAAATTGCACGTGAAATTAGTTGGTGGTAAGAAAGTTTAATGTAAAATCAAGCAGTTCACAGAATTTTACAGTGGCTATAATGCATTTTGTCTAGTAAAGAAAAAAATTACTATAGTAATCCATATAGTCTAATATCCTGTCCCAAACAGTGGGCAGTGCCAATCAATCAGAAACAAGTACAAGAAAACTTGAAACCGACAGTTACAGTATTTGGTCTTTTAACCATAGATTGTAAGCTCTTTGTGGCCAAGAACATACAGTTTTATTTGGCTATAAAGGACTAGGAAGAATTTCAACATTATATAATCATAAATCTAATATAATAAAGGGCTTAGTCTGTCTGTCCGTAATGCTTTTGGTCAACTGAGCATGCGCTGCTGAGAGGGTGGGCAGCAATTGGCTGTGCAACCCGGGCGGGGAAGAGGTGGAGGCAGGGCGGAGGTGGGCACACACACACCCAACAGCCGGCAGGGAGGTGGGGAGCACTGCTGCCCAGTGGAGGAGGTGGAGGTGGGCGCGCACGTACCCAACAGCTGGCAGGGAGGGTGAGGTGGTGGGGACAGAGGGGAATGGGGAGGGGAGGGCCAGCAGGGAGGCCAAGGGAAACCCCGCTGCTCAGGGGGTGGAAGGAGGGAGCCCCTGCACCAGTGGCTGGAGGGAGAGGTGGTGGCAGCACAGGGAATATTTACATGGCCAGCCCCAAAGGGTGAGCGGTGGGTGGTGGGGAGGATGATCATATAAACACTCTTTCGTTATTTTAAATCTGTCATTCACAACGGGGAATTAGCTGGTTATAATGTTAATTTCCAAGTGCTTTACCGACATCACTGAATCCATTTTACAACAATCTAAAACATAATCATTTACCTCTTTTACCAATTTAGTAAACTAAAACAAAGGAATTAAGTGATTTCTGAGCCCAGTAATCTAATCACTCCACTGTTCCTTCCTTATCTGTAAAAATTGTACATGAAAAGCAGTTTTTGTCCTTGTGAAACTCCATTCTTATGATTTCCCCCCCCCCCCTTCTTGTTTGATAAAAACAATATCCTGGCAAAGCTAAATAATGTAAAATTTGTATCTGCTTGAAGAGCATAATGATACAGGTACACAGACCAAGGGTAGTTTTGTCATACTGGTTATGGAACTGGTCATGGTTTTCACAATGGAGAAAATACCAAAGTTTTCTCCCTAAAGAATAGGCATTGGTCACTGACTTTAGCAGTGTAGAATCCTATTCTGATGGGGGTTTGTCACCAGGAGCACATAACTCCAGCACTCCAGAATCTCCACTGGCTTTCCAATAGCTTTCTGAATGCATTGCAAGGTGCTGGTTTTGATCTATTGTGTTGTGGGTTCAGTTCACTGATTCAGGAACCACTTTCACAAAGAGATTTCTTTATTCATGCCTTCAGCATCCAGACAGCCCTGAGACTCATTCTTTGGCCCTCTCTCAAACTCTGCCCATCTCTAGCTATGTGTTACAGTGATATCCTGGAGGGGAGCTGACAGCCCAACCCTTAAAGGTATACAATCCTCACATTAATAGGCCCTACATTGTCTGGACCGTATGCAGCTAAGGGACTATTAGGCCTGTGCGAGTCGGGAGGGATCTGATCTGGTTTCAGATCTGGCCACTTGGATGGCCACGATCCAATCTGGAGCTCCGGACCGGGTTTCCACCGCGATCTGGCCAAAGCGGCTTCAGCGCTGTCTCGGAGATCTGGCTATAGGGTATAATGGGGAATCAATTAAATATCTATAACGTTGTTGTTTTTTGTCCGATTTGGATGAACCTTGCAGAGAGGGTAGCCTCTGCTTAGAGCATGAAACCTGCCAAGTTTCAAGAAGATCGGTGTGGGGGTTTGGGGGGAACTCTACCCTAAATTCTTGAAAGCCAAACTCATGTCACGGCTGTGTGTTACGCCACAGGGGGGTCAAAACTGCAGGGCTGGTAGCTCTGACTGAGGCCACAAAGCCTGCCAGGTTTCAAGGAGATCGGAGCAGGGGTTTGGGGGGAACTGCCCCTCAAGCTGCGGACAAGCAAAACTGGTGCCACGGGTGACCCTACCTCTGTTAAGGCGCAGCGGGGTGAGAGCTGCAGGGATGGTGGCCCCTGCTGTGATGCCTGCCAGCTGTGGAGGGGATCGGTGCAGGGGGGGGGGGGGCTCTGGGGCCATGCACCCCTAGCTGCTGACAGGCAAAATTCGTGCCAAGACTGTCTGTCCTGGGGCAGTTGATTGTATTGATTCTCTCCTCTCCTTAGCCTGGTTTTGTAGGTGCTAATTGATGCTTGTTAAGTCGTTATGCAGTAGCTAGGTCCTGTGTATTGAGCTGGTCCCTGAGTGAATCATGATTGATTGATTGATTGGTAACTGGTAACACAGTAGCTTAGCAGCCAGGCCTGCAGTAGTGTCTCCCCTCCCCGCCCCAAGCCAGACACAGTCCCATAGCGCCCATGGCACAAGTTGTGCTTGTCCGCAGCGCGAGGGGCAGTTCCCCCCAAACCCCTGCACTCATCTTCTTGAAACTTGGCAGGCTTTGTGGCCTCAGTAAGAGCTACCACCTCTGCAGTTTTCACCCCACTGTGTTGTAATGCCTAAACATGACATGAGTTTTGCTTTCAAGAATTGAGGATGCTGTTCCCCCCAATCTCCTGCATTGAACTTCTTGAAACTTGGCAAAATTCATCCTCTCTGCGGAGTCTACCACTCCTGAAAATTTCATCCAAATTGGACAAAGAACAACAAAGTTATAGATATTTTATTGTTTCTCTTTATACGCTACGGCCAGATGTTCGGCTTCCCGAAGCGGTTGCTTCCGAACAAGGCCAGCGCTTCGACCCAGATGTGCTGCTTTGGACCCCGAAGCATCCAAAGCTTCTCTGGAGCTGAAGCTCTGTCCAAAGCCTCGCACAGTCCTTGGGACTGTCTTCTCCCTTATACTCCATCACAATCCGTAAGGTCAGCTGAGAACAGCCTTCTGCTAGTACATCTGTGCACCAAAATTAGGTAGGGAAAATACCTTAGAGGTCATTCTCAGTAGGTGTTCCTTGGGTTTGGAACTTCCTCCCCCTGGAGGCCTGCCATAGTCCACACCTGGATACACTGTAGGACCTTCCTATTTGGGCAGGGCAAACAAGGCTATATTTAGATATTGCTTAAGGAGTTTTTGTTTCACATTTTATTTTAAAATTCAACTTTTATATGTTTTTCTACCTGTACTGTGAACTGTCCTGAGTCTTTGTTGGGAATGGTGGCATATAAATCTAATAAACAAACAAAAAAGTAGACATTCCCCATGGAAAGAAAACAAGCCATTTGCTTTAGCTACTCGCAAGGAAAATGGCATATATGTTGAGATTATGGATTTGACTTTGTCCAGCTCTATGTAAGCACACAATACATACAACTAAGAACTGTAAGATGAGTCTCTGATTAACACGCTATTTAACTCCTTTAAAGCAAAATGGGGTTGCACATGATGAAAGTGTGGAAAAAATGTTGGCCTTTAGGAGGAGGGCCCATTCACCCCACCTTGGATTTGAAAGGAGGGTCTTGGATAATAATAAAATTCTGCTAAATCTTTGTATGTAAAACCTCAACAGTGCAAAATGCACTTGAGTTCAGTCTGGCATTCCTCTGACTAACTGGAAACCGTTGACATTCCCTGAAAGACTTGCTAAGATTTGCTACTTTTGAATTAACTTGAATCAAATTTGTGATTCAGTATCAAATTCTGAAAAAAAATTGTGTTTTTTCACTGTCTTACCATGAAACAAGGTGACATTCATTTATTTCAACTAAGAGTTTTCTGTAATTCTGGGCACACTGAAAATCAAAACTCCATGAAGAAAAAGGAACTAAATCATCCAGACCAATCCATAGGAAGTATGGGCAGATACTGGCCAAATATATTCAACCTATTGGTCATGTATGTAGTCTTAGGCACATAAGTGCAATTCTTTTTTACCTACTCAGGTCCCTGAAAAATGGTTAATATAAAAGGTGAGTGGGGCCTCCTTTTCCTTGCCGCTTTTTTGTTACAATCTTAAGGGTAAGATGTGGGTTGTTACAAAAGTAGATGTGTTAATGGATTTTCAGAGAATTCAGTTGAGTAAAATAGAATCGCTCCTAGGTACTTAAACCTGCTTACGTGCCTAATAGATGACAAAGAATCTGGCCCAAACTTCCATTAAATGAAGGGAAATTTGGGTTAGATATTCAGACCTTCTGAGGTTCCTTTCAGCCCCAACTTTTCTATGAAGCCACTGAATTTATATTAGACAGTGGTGCTCATTCTCTGGCCCTCAGACCAAATCAGGCTTATGTGGCCATGTTATTTGGCCTATAGGGCTTCCCATGGTCCAGAAATTTGGCTATGGGGCAGTTGTGACAGGATTAATTGCACTGAAGTCCAGAGCAATGACAATTAATGCTGCCACCACTCCCCTGACACCAATTTTTCAAACTTATGAGGAGCTCTGCAGACTGGATGACACTACCCTACATGCTGGCACATGGGGTCACTCCCACAGCCAAATCCAGAGTGTGGAGTTGGGCAATTATGAAGGGTCAGACTGTGGGTGGATCTGGTGCACAGGGTCGGGCCATAGCCAGATCTGGTATGTGTGGTCAGGACAGCATGTGGGGTTGCTTTTCTGTTGGATCTAGTGTGTGGGGTTGCTCCATGACCAGATCTGGTATGTGGGGTCAGGCCA
Organism: Alligator mississippiensis; assembly: GCF_030867095.1. Taxonomy (NCBI): domain Eukaryota; kingdom Metazoa; phylum Chordata; order Crocodylia; family Alligatoridae; genus Alligator; species Alligator mississippiensis. The sequence continues at coordinate 160,371,863 of NC_081828.1, read as the reverse complement.
GTGTGCTGGATTGCACCTGTACATTGACCCTCCTCTGAATCAGGCCCATGAGATCGGTCCCACAGACCAGCCACATGCCACTCATCTTCCCTGCACAGCCAGAAGGTTGGGCACCCCTGATATGAGCTAAATAATACTTCATTTTCAAAGTTAGCTGTTAATGAATTCTGCAGTTATTACTAAGGTACAGAATTTCTAGGTATATCCTAAACTGTGCAAGCTATATACATACTGCAAGTCATTTTATAGTTGTCTAGTGCTGTATACCATAAGGGTAGTCATTACGATAAAACCCAAATTAAATAGATTAGATAAAACAGTTCTCACCCTTCTGTAAATGCATTTACTATATTTTGTTTTATTGTGATGTGTCTGACAGAGCTGTTATGAAAATCAGTTGTTTTCAGGAATCTATTTTGTAGCCAAGCTGGCACAATTTTTTTATTTTTTTTTTTGTTACTTTCTGGTTGGTCTAATAAAAGGTATCACCTCTGAACCAAGAGTTGTTTTCAGAACATTTTAAAAATAAATGCTAAGCATTAATACTGTAATTAGTACAAACACTGAGTGAAAAAGAAAGGAAAGACTGAATTAAATGACATGTACATAACTTACGTTTGGTTTTGTTGAGTTCACAAACTGGAGTGAAATTTTTCATTTATCATATTCTTTAAGATTAGGGAACCATGAGGAAATAATGACTACATTATTAATAGGAAGAAACTAAGCAAAAGAGCAGTACACGATAATCTCCATTCATTTTATTAACTTGTTGCTACAATTTGTGTATGATCATTGTTTCACTGTTAAACAGATTAAGCTATGAAGCAGCAAAGTACAATAGCGACCTTAAGATGTACTCAGGATGATAATTTTACAGGGTTTGTTGGTTGGTTGGTTATTTTTAAATAATTCCTTATGCATCTTTAATGTCTTGCTGAAAACCTTGATGACAAATACTGACACTAGGGAGTGCTTTAATACTGTCAGATTTTTAATTTCAAAAAGTGTAAACATTGCCAAGTTTTGAAGGTCTGAACCAAGGATACTGACATAATTTTCAAAGGCATGGATAATACCTCAGCACCTCCCTTCAACATAAAACCCAGGGGTTTGACACGAGCAAACCTCTCCATAATCCACTTCATGCATAACAATTTTGTCAGAGATTCTTACTGATCATTTGTGAACCTTCACACTGAATTTGTTTTGTATATGAAGTTAGGGTGATATATTTTATTGGCAATACTGTTTCACCTGTATTTAGTTCCACTGACATGGAAAACAGTGCAGCCAATTGTCCTTATTACAGTCCCTGTGTATTTCTCCCTAGTGCACTTGCACAGGGGGAAGATGTGAGCATGGAGTGTACTTAACTGCCAGGCTGAATGGCTCTGTAATGTAGCTTCAGCATGGCATAAATTAAGCTGTCATTTTTTTGGCAGCAAGTGCAGAGAGGCGATTTTCCTGTACTGTAACATTTGAAACAACAATTTTCTGGCTCCAGTAGTAACTGACAGTTCTGTGTGATACATGCTCGACGTTTGTGCTTCAGGGGCTGCAGCTGGAAACAGCCTTCAGGGTAAGGTATTGTCTTTATTAGCAAATCAAGCTTGCAGTAGCATAACACTAGCATTTCCTTACTCTTTCTAAGGAGCCTGTCATTCATATCATGAAAAATTGTATTTAAAATTTACTAGGTTTCATCAAGATATTTAACTGCGGTGCTGCTATGCAAAGCACTATTTTTGATAATGACTCATACCTATATTCATTAGGAAGATTGCTTACCCAGAGAAAGTTGGTCTCCAGTGTTTTATTGGCATGTGTGTCACGATGATGGTTTGAGAGAATGCCAGGTTTGGAAATGGTCTTGGAATCGCTGGCTAGATTCAGGCCAGTAAAGAAGTAGGTAACAGTATGGGAAGAACAAAACTGATCTTTCCTGATCTGTCATTAATAATGAACGAGTGGACCATATATTACGACCAGATTTAAAAAAACACATCTCCTCTTTGTCTGACTAGGTGTAAGGGACAAACAAGGTCATCTCAAAGAAGTTTGAGTGGTGTGGGGAGACTATGCCCTCACCTGTATTGTGTTAAGCATTATTTCACTGAATATGTGGATTTTACAGAAATCCATTGTAAATGCTGATTTTACTATCTTTGAAGTACTGAGGAACAAATTCTGCTCTCAGTTAACATAGATGAAGTCAGTGAAGCTTCTCCAGGTTTACACTTATGCAACTGAGAAGAAAATTTTGCTCAGTGTCTCTAACATTACAAAGTCATCTTCTTACATTGCTAGAAGATTGCTTGAGTGTGCTCCTTTTGCCTTCAGGTATTTTGACACTTGCATATACCTTTATTACCTCCAAGCTGAATTACTGCAATTCCCTTCTAATTGGTCCCCTGGCAACCTCCATTAGCAGACTTCACTACATTCAAAATACTCCTGCCAGTCAGTCATTGTTGCCAGTTCAGAATGTTCAGGCCATAATACACTTGTTCTGAAGTCATTTCTTTGGTGTCTGAGTTCACTCTCTCATTGATTTTTGAGATTTGGCTATTAACTTCAAGACCCTGTTGAATTTGGGGCTTCTGATCTGTGACAACAGTTGCATTTTTTTTCATATTCCCACTTGCACTTTGCTCTCTTTGGATTCCAGACTCAATTTCTCAGCTACCTAAGAGAGATAAGAGCCCATTTTTGTAAAAATTAATTAAACTGAGTAACCATAGGCTGCTTTGGTATAACAATTCCAGGGATTTTGTAGAATCACGGAGATTTTTCCCCCCTTGGTTGATGAGCTCAGTTTCCACAACTGGTGCTCCGTAAAACAGTAATGAATTGCCTCATTTTTTTTTAAAGTAAAATCTGAATACGCCAGTGTCTTATAAGGAGTGTCATTGTTCATAGCCTTACCTAGCTCTGTACTGAGTATTAGGAGTGGTTTTATGAATTGGCTCCTGAATTTATTATAGTGGGCCTCAGTCTCATTGATATATTTAAGGGTCTGTCAATGCTTCCCTCATACACTCTGATTTAAAAAGTTGAATATTCATCTATAAAAAGCATTTGTAATTAAAGTTTCCCAAATATGAGAGCAGCCTAGAAATGCACTTTTTTTTTGTAAATCAGAATTTTGAGCAGCGATCCTTCTTTCTCCGGTTTAGCTATCTTTGGGTGTTTAAAATAATCTGTTGGGTTTTTTTTTTAATTTATAGTATTGACAATTTATTGATGTGCTTTCTATCCTCTCTTCCACAGCACTCAGGGCTTTCAGAGTTGTGCTAATAATCAATGAACAATATACTTAAATCATAAAAAAGAAAGAAACTAAGAAGTTCTGAAAAATGCATAGGCTGAGCATTTAATCATAATGTGGACTAATACCTTCTCTAGATTCACAGAAGTTTGAATTTGTAAGAGATCAGCGTTTTGGAGGAATGAATGTTCAATGTCTCATTTTGGTGATTTTTTTTTTTAATTGTATGACCAGAACCAGGTACAAAGTTAAGCAATGTCCATCCTGAACAAATGATATATTCAGGAGTATCAACATTTCAGAACATTTCTGAAAAATGTGAAGGGTTAGCTCAGCTGATTGTTTTAGGTGCTGTGTTTGCTACTGAATTACAAATCTGCTGTCATGTTGGTGGAGTAACCTGAAGGCAGCTGTCTGAGTTGCTCACCACTGGGTGCATCTACATGTGCACTTTACTGCAGTTGACTAATTAGTGCTTCAGTAAAGCATCACCGCTTGCATGTGAGCCCATATTAGGGTGCAATAAATTAATTAACTCCAGCATAAGATACTACTGTCTGGGACAAGTACTGTCCTACGGCAGAGTAATTTATGCCCCTCAAACACATGTAGACGGTGATCGGGGCTGGCTGGGGCACAAAGGTGGTACAATGCTTGAGCTGCTTGCTGGCTTGCCCTGAACTGTAGCATTCCTGTGTTCCAGCCAGCCCTTCCGCTGCTCAGTGCCGCCACCCAGAGCCCACAGCTGACCTTCTAGACCCTCTGCCAGCCCGGGGCTATTCCACCCCAGCTCAACATGCTGCAGTCCTAGGTGCATGTGTAAATGCTTCACCTGGGAGAAATAAACTCCATGTGAACTGCACCAGTTTATTTCTTTGTCCTAATTGCACATGCAGATGCACCCACTGAGATCACTACTGATCTAAACTAAACTAGGCCCAGTGAGGCTTATACAGCTTAACTCTCCATTCACTACTTGGAGAATTTACTCCTGTATTTTAATGCTCAGGCTTTCAATAATAAATAACCTAGGCAGTATACGTCTCTGCTTAAGGCAAGATATGGCTGTTGCTTATTGGACTTCCCTGATTGGAGGCCACCAATAAATTATGCCCTTGTATTCCTAGGAACACGAGGACCAATCTGGACTAGTGCACTGTAGCCTATCAGAAGTGTCACCCAGGTGGTACAGCTGGCCCTCTAGAGCAGTAGTCACCAACCAATCGATGTCAGGGCCAGGGCAGGGGGTAGGTGGGAGGAACAGGGGGGTGGGGCAAAGTGAGGTGGGACGGGGGTGGTACATCCTGGGGTGCCCTTTACTTACAAAAACTGATCTTCACCATAAAAGGTTGGAGACCACTGCTCTAGAGTTTTCATCTGGACAGCTGTGGAGGGCAACATGTACAATGCCTCCATAAATGTTTATACAGTGGACACACTTTGTTTTTGCAACTGCTTCTATTACAGGGCTATTCCTTCAGTTTTAGGTCTTAATGTTCTCGTTTGTGCCCAAAGGCTAAATTTAATTTAATTTAATTTAATTTAATTGAAGGTGCCCAATCCTCAATTAAGAATACCCTTGGCATTAGGGGATTTCTCAGGTAGCCTGAAACTAATGGAGGCAGCTCCTGCACTAACTGCCCCCAGTACATGTGATATGTCAGAGGTAGAAAGTTCTAGGGAAGAGAGCAGCTCTACTTCACTGTTTTCTTGTAGACAAATGGTGCTGTAGCAACCATATCCAGCTTTCATGAGTTAGAGCAAATCTTATGGTGTTCTAATATATACCAAGCTCTATGAATCAGGGAGCCATAATATACCCCTTGATATTCCCTCATCTCTGGTTTGCTGAAAGTATCTTGTTACATGAGAGAATCTCCAGGAATTGGGAATTCATTCTGCTGTGTAGCTGCTGCAAATAGTATTCAGTTGTTTTTTATGACTCACTGGATGCATCTACTAGGGGTGCACCAATAGAGATTTTTGGGGCCAATACCGATAGCTGATATTTAAGAAGGCATATCTGCCAATACCAATCTGATTTCAGATATAGCTGCCTCCAGATTGTAAGTACAGTGTGGTGGAAGGGGCACAGGGGAGCAGATCAATGTCCCCCACAGTGAGGGAGGGGGTAGGGACAGGCACGGGCCAGGCAGGGTGGGGCAGCTGGAGCTGCAGCTCATGGTGGGGGGAAGCAGCTCCCGCCACTGCTTGCACCCTGGGAGGGCACTGGGGGGGAATGTGCCCCCCCCCCCCGATCTGGCCAGGACAGGGTGGGGCAGGCTGCAGCCAGGGCTGCATGGGGCTTTTCTCAGCAGAGGCTAGGCTCAGAATGAGCACTGGGAGGATCCTGTATCCACCCCAAATTTTGCTGCCACTCTGCTCCCAGTGCTGCTGCAACCAGCCATCTGGCACAGCCCCGGCTCTTCTCGGCACATGGGTGGAGGCAGGTCGTTGAGTTGGGGCTATGCCAGGTGGCTGGCAGTGGCAGCACTGGGACCAGAGTGGTGGCAAAATTTGGGGTGGATGCAGCATCCTCCCAGTGCCACCGGTGCCCATTCCAAGCCCAGCCTCCACTGAGAAGAGCCGTGCCTGCCTCACCCTGCATAGATCCAGAAGGCACACCTTCCTCCCTCCCCACTGTACAAGCAGTGGTAGGAGTCCCTCCCCCCCCCCCCCCCCCCACAACAGGCATCCTCTGCCCATCACACCTTCTCCACACGGGCCTCACTGAAGAGTTCCTCTCGGGCCTCGCAGATGTTATGCAGCATGCAGACTGAGACAATGACCTGGGAGAGGTTGTCCTCGGTGAACTTGAGGCAGGTGGTAAGGGTGCTCCAGCATCTCTTGGGATGGTTGAAGGCGCACTTCACCAGGGTACAGCTCTGACCCAGGCAGCAGCAAGTGGGCCTGGCAAGAGTCCATCTGGCCAGTGTAGGGCCACATAAGCTTGGGCAGGAGTGGGTAGGCAGGGTCCACAATAAGGAGGGATGGGAGCACCACAGCGTCCAGCTGCAGGTCTGGCACCCCCAGCATGAAGCAGATGCTCTGCACTAGGGGTGGCAGGCTGGAGTTGCAGGATACATGGGCATCAAGCGCACTGCCTGCCAATGTTCCCTCTAAGGTGTAGCGATCCATGAGCATGCTGCTTCGGTCCATAAGTGCACTGCTTCTGTCCATTCCCATTAATAGCATAACAAACATATGACCACTTGAATAGTAATTGAGTTCTGTTTAAGCACTCTTATGTATTGTTCGAATAAGCCTGGTGGGGCTCAAGAAATGTGTCTCAAGGACAGCAGCAAGGTATTGCGTTTATGGGGTTTATTATACATTCATGAACAAATTTAAAAGTTCAAATTTTCAGTTGTCACAAACAACTAGAGGGTTAGGGTCTGATTTCCCTCACAGAAATCAGGTACAAGCATAACGTCAGTAGAGTGATGATGCAAATTAATATATGCAAGAGGAAAATAAAATTATTTGTACTTGAGTGTGTATTGATGAAGAAACTCCTATAGGTACTTACAAACTAAATTAAATAGTTTTACCCAAACATTGTGCCGAAGAAAAGTAAAATAAAGAAAGCAGTAATAGAGTTCTGTGCACTGCTAGAAGTCATGTGAACTGCTTACATGAATGGTTTCCTTCTATGGTGTTTATAGACCCATATTTTCTTTTCATCTATGCCTTTTCAAATCAGCAGTGACTTAACTGAAAAATAGAAACTTACGGTGGTGTAAAACTTGTATGAGAGGGAAATCACATGCAGGGCTGGCCCACAATCCTTGGGGACCCCCTGCAGGATGTAGTTCTGGGGCCCCCTGATTCCTTCCCGGGGCCACAGCCAGGGCCAGGGTGGAAGCGGAGCTAGGAACTCCTCTCCCACTTGGCGGGTAACTAAGTGAATGTCCCGGCACACTGGAAGTGTTGGTGGCTGGAAGTTCTGGCCATAGCAAGGTAAAGAAACCAGTCAGAGCAGTTCCCCGGCATTGCAAGGAGGCACTCTGCCCCTGCCCCCACCTTGCCTCGGGGAGGAGTTGCTGCCTGGGGAGTGGGGAGCTTACCTCTGGTAAGTGTCCCACACCAGCCCCAGTGCCTCCGCCATGTTCTGCACCCAGATCCTCTCTGGGCAGGTGCACAGCATTAAAAGGTTAGTGCGTGGCAAGATTTTAAATTGTGCACGGCTGCACACGTGTGCACCTTGGAGGGAACCTCGCTGCCCACCCAGCCAGCACTCACGTGCACAGTGGTCAATGATGGCCTGGAGCACAACAGAGTGAAAGCCCTTCTGGCTATAGCTGAGGCAGTCCCAATGGAGCAGGCAGGTGACAGGGATGTGGGTCCTGTCTAGGGCCCTGATGCACTGGGGAAATCCCAGGGCATAGAACCCTGCCACTACTGCCAGGGGGTTATACACACAGAGCACCATGTGCCCCAGCATGTCCTGGAGGGCACTGCACACCTCCAAGATGGGCTTCCTGGCAGTGGCCTTGCCTACCCCAAAGAGATGGCCCACTTAGTGGTGGCTGGTAGTCATGGCCAGCTTGAGCAAGGTGAGAGCCATGTGGGGGGGTCCATGGGGAGGGGCAGCCACGTGCCAGTTTGCTGCCACTCCAGGTCTGGCCAGAGCTGTTCCATGAGGTCCCCAAAGGTGGTCCAGGCCATCTGAAATGCCTCCAGCCACTGCTCATCATCCCAGGTCTGCTGGACAATGTGCAGCCACCAGTCCTTGCTGTTCTGGCAGGCCCAGAGGTGGTGGGGCTGGAGGCCCAGGGGGGCAAGGGCAGCCCTGACAGTGGTGTCCAGCAGCCCATTGTTGGCATTTCTTCTAGAGTCCAGCCAGCTGGACAGGGTCCAGGCTGCTGCTGTGCAGTAGTGGTGGCCCTGGGACAGTGTGCTGCAGCCAGGCAGGTGGTCGCTGTGCAGTGGGGATCCAGGAGGGCCCAGACAGCCATGGGCCAGCCAGCAGTTTGGACACTAGGCCAGCAGAAGCCTGTGGTGCTGGTCGTTGCTACCAGGAGCAGGGGCTGGAGCAGCTGTGATGCAGAGAGGCAGAGGAAAGAGAAAAGAGCTGCCACACTCTGCCTCTGCACTGTGCACCCTGCTTTTGGCCAGGGAAGTGGCTGGCCAGGGAGCAGCAAGCGGGGTTTGCTTTTCAAGATGGCTGATGGCAGCTGCAGCCAGAGCCTCAAGTTCCCCCCGGTGGCAGCAGGGGCCCATTGCATGGCTGTAAGAAGTAGCACCAGTTTGCTGTTAAGAGCAACCAGTCTGCTGCAATGTCCCTGCATGTGTAGATGCCTGCCCAGGAGTGTTTACTCACAAGCAGTTTACTTGCAAGTAAGATGATCTCAGATCAAATGCATGTGTAGACACAACCTCTGTGGCTGAGTGAAATAATAATGTCTGTCAATGGAAAAACAAAGAGACTGTGAATAAACCCAAGGTCTTAGAAAACATTTTTTCTCCATTTAAATTTGAACCTCTGTCTGAATGGGTGAAAAATCTCAATTCTGTGAAAATGAGGAACATTTGAATAATATATTGTAATTTGAGGGAGTGAATTAAATTAGTTTTTTCTTGAATGAAGTTCATTCAAGAAAAAGATGTTTTTTGCAATTTCCCTCCTTACAGTGGCATTTCTTATGTTACTGTTTTATCATCAATACCTCCCAGCCAAAAATGGTAAGGCTGGACATTATAGGTTTCTTAGAGGTTAGAAGAAATTTAGGAGAACATCTTGAACTTGCAGGTAGGTTGTACCACACCTGCTTCAGATCCTCTTTTTCATTTATTTTCAGATGCAAGATTTTTCATTCTTTTGGAATCTATTATGAGTTATAGTGTCCCTCATATATCCCAAACACATGCATGTCAGCTATAAAGACTCCTATCATCCTACTGTTTTCTACAAAAGGAAGAAAGTGTATGGCAAAGAGGAAGAGAAAATGAACCCAGAGGAAGGAATTTTTGATCTAAGGTTCTCAGTCAAGAAGGCATCCTTACTAAAAGCACATATTTAACTGCTTTCCTGAATAAGGGCCCAAACTGGGATTCTCATTCACATACATTTGTTTCTCACCTCAAATAAGGAAATGTTTAAATAATAATGTCCTCAAGCCCAAATAGCACATATAGTGATAATTAAGAAAACATAGTCTGCAGGGGGCTTGGCCAGCTTACTATTCCTGCCATTCTGTCATTTTCTTCCTGCTCATTTCAAGCAGAGGGTAATGTAACAGAAAAATGTATTTCTAGGTGGGTTTTTTCTCAGACTTTCAGCTGGATAGAATTAGACAATGGCATTTCCACATTTAAGGCTCAGAAACTGATTGACCCTGTGCAGTTTAAGAACAGCGAGTTTCATGCCACTTTCTACATATTCAGGTTATTCAAATAGACTAGATCTCCCACGTTTAACAAATAAGGTATTAGCTGTCCTCAAATTATGTGGGAGAAATGATGCATGTACTTTAAAAAAGGGTGTGTGGGACATGATGGATTAAAGATAAATATATGTATATGTATAAAATTAAATCTGTAAATATATAGTTCTAACCACATGAATTCTGTATTCTAACACAATAAATATACCTCCAAAACAAATGTATGTATAGCATAATGTGCTACTATGTAGTCCCAACAATAGATAATGCAGCCTACCATATATATCATATTAAATTATACTTCTGAAACAATGTTTAAACATAATACCATATAGAGCACATCTACATATGCATTTGATGTGGTAGCAGTTTACCTGTGAGTAAATTACTTGTGAGTAAACAGTGCCAGGCACACATTTACATGTGCAGGGAAGTGGGAGCAGATTTGCTGCCAATCTGCTTTTACTTCCCAGTGCCCTGCAATGGGCCTGTGCTGCTACCAGGGGGAGCTCCAAGCTCTGGCTGCAGGTGCCAGCAGCTGGCAGCCCTCTTCAGAAGGCAGCCCCGTTCACTGCTGTCTGGCCAGCCACTTCCCTGGACAGGAGCAGCATGCCCAGCACACAGCAGCACTCTCCTCACTGTCTGTGCCTTCCTGTGCCCTGGCTGCTTGAGCTCCTGCCCCTGGCAGTCATGACCAGTGCCCCACACTCCACTGGCTGCCACGCTGGCCCTGCTGGCCCACCGGACCAACCACCGCCAGGGACCATGGTAAGTTGGGCTGACAGGCATAGGGCCAGGCAGCTGCCGGCTGAGCCTCCCATCCCTGCTTGCTCCCCTAGGGCTGGCACACTGCTGGGTGCTGGCCACAGGCAGCCTGCCCTTCCTTCCCATTCCCACGCTGGGACAAGCCAGGCTCCTGGCAGCACTTACTGTTGCAGCTCTGGACTCTACTCCTCCTCCTCTCCTCTGGCAGGCCAACCGCTTTGCTGCGCTAACCCCCAGCCCATGGCACCTGGCCTCGGGGGGTGCAGGACTCCTGGATGACTGGGATGAGGAGATGTCAGCACCCCAGGCCAGCCCCCACACCCCCAATGTTTCCACTGAGTCCTGAGCATGTCCCTGCTGCGCATGCCCTATGCAGTGCACAAGGAGCTGTTTGTGCAGACCAAGGGGTGCCTGACCCACTATGCCCTGCTGCTGCTGATGGTCATGGTGCCTTGGGTGCACCTGCACACCTGGTACAGGATACTGAGCTATGACAGTGTGAGGGGCAAGCCCAGACTGACCTGCAACCTCTGCTGCCACCAGGAGAGCTGCCTGTGGCTGCACCACATGTCCCTGTCCCTGTCCCCCACAGCCAAAGCTCAGGGCAAGCTGTTGGGGGTGGACTATGGGACAGGTAGAGCTGGCTCTGACAGCCAAAAGCTGCCTGCAGCTGGGCCTGGGGCCTGACTGGAGCCTGGAGCAGCCTGCAGGCCTGGATAGTGCAGGTCTGGCAGCCCCGCAAGAGTGCGGTGCCAGGCAGTGGCATTGGGGTGCAGGCAAGCTAGGGCAGCTGGCCTGTGGTCTGCCTAGGGGGACACAGGGGCCTGGAGTAGCCTCAGGCTCCTTGCTGGTGTGTCCTATGGCTCTGAGTGCCTGCAGGGTTTGCCATAGAGCAGAGGTTCCCAACCTTTTTTTACTGTGGACTGGCAAACATATTTAAATTTAATTTTTATTTGGGGGGGGGGCAGTTGCAAGGATCTGATCGGGTTGGGACACTGCAGCCATGGGCCGCAGGGGACCCTGCAGGGGAGGGGGCTGTGCAGGTAGTTATCTGGGGGGACCCAGCTGGGGCTGCCTGGGAAGAAGGGGATCCACTGCCTTCCTTAAGAGCAAACAGCAGAGCCACCTTCCTGTCCTCTGCTTCATGCATTTCCCCGCTCACATCCCCCCTCTTCCAGCCACAGGTGGGGCTGAGGGGTCCTGCCCAGCCCAGCGGAGGCCCCGGTACCTGCTGCGCGGGCATAGCTGGGTGCAGCCATGGTGGTAGGAGCAGGATGGGGTGCATGGAGCCAGCTACCTCCCTCCTGGGGCTGCCCAGCTTTAACCCTCCATGTGACTGCCAGTGGCCTGGTAGCCAACCCTTCATGGCCTGGTGCTGGGCCATGTCCTGGTGGTTGGGAACCTCTGCCATAGAGGTAGCCCAGCCCTGGGGCAAGAGATGCACCCAGTCTGGAGCCCTAGGACTATCCTCCGACCAGACCCCTAATAGCAGGGCTGACCTGGGAGCAAACTTGCTCCTGAGTCACATTTGTGTGTGTGTAACTCCGTAGTAACTAATCATGAGTAAATTTACTACCTGAATTTGCATTTGCAAGTAATATATTTGCTTGCAATTAAGTTTCTTTACTGTGCAGTAAGCATGCACATGTGTAGATGTGCATGCTTACTGTGCAGTAAACTATGCAGTTGAGCATCTCATGTAAACACACCCATATTGTAGCATGCTCTACTTTACATTGTCTTCAAATCTTAAGGAAAGTATTTCCACAGGTCTTGCTTGCATAGTCAATTTAATTGATAATTCCATTGTCTTTAACTGGTTTCTCTACATAACCACAGAGGTAGCAAATAAACTGTTTGTAGCTGAATTGCTTAGTGTCGGTTATTTTGCTCCATCTGATGAACACTGCTGGGTTTTCGTATTACCCTGCTTTGTCAATGTTAATGCAATAGCAAATGATAAGGATGCCCTTTGGCAGGAAACATTGCTAGCCCTTAATAATAAACAATTTCTGCACCTCAAATTGCTGCTATACTTGAGCATGTTTAGTCAACCCCTGAAGAGAACCTGTACCTTCTCATTACAGGGCAGCAGTAGTGAAAAAGTAATTCACCAAGCCAGAGGGTTGGCAATCACCTATATTTTCTGCTATGAGTAAATAACTTCAATTGATTTAATCATAAAAGAATAACAGGAAAACTACATTGATTTCCAAATCCCTAATGTGAACATCAGAATATATTGACTGAACTGCATATAAAAAGGTTGTATCCATTTGTATGAACTGAAGAAATATCAATATTTGATCATTACTCTAACAAAAAAATATGACAATTTAGAGTCATCTCAAAATGGACTGAAGTAGCATTATGTAGCACTATGGTTCAATCTAGAGTAGCATAAGTGATAATACTATACAGTATTCATTAGCTTAAAATGAGCAAAATCTATAATTTCTCATAGACAGTTCTCCTATTAATTATAATAGGCCATTCACACAATCCTTTACCACTGTAATAATATAGGAGCCCTTAGTTTTTATTAAAGAAATCAAACAGGGTTGTATCAGGCTCATTTGTTATTTGTATAAATGTAGTCACTACTACAAGTGTTTAGTGCTAGCCAAAGCTTAAGAGCAGAAACAGCAAATTAAGACTAAAGCTATTTTTAAAACTGTCTTAATATTTTACTGACAGAGCTGCTAAAACTACAATGCCTCCAATGAAAGCAAACCCTAAATGATTTTTTATTTATAGTGAAGAGTTTAGAATCAAAAGTGGTTTAAAACTGTTAAAGAAATTTGTCATCTTTAAAAGAGCAGCCGCAAAATAAACAGTTTTACTTTTTTTCTGTAAGATTGATGTTAATACCATCAGTGCAGATGCTGTTGAAGAGTTATTTTAAAAAAATCTGAAGCAGGGTACACAAACTTTTTCATAGCATGGCTCTGGCTTATAGGTGTCTTATGAAATGCATCTTCTCTCATTTGTAGTCATTTCATATCACTGTCACACCATCAATTGCTTACATGGCTTAAGTTATAGCTGGAAAGGATTTTGTGCATTTTTTTTTTATATGTTTTAATGAAGTTTAGCAACATCACTCCCTTGTGTGACATAGGCTAGAGAAACTGGTGTGCCTTAACCAGACTAGCCTATTGGCTTAAGTGAACCTTGGGCTTCATATTTTGTGAACAATTCATCACTGAATGGAATAAGCACAAATAGTAATACAAGCAGTCCTTGACTTATAATGTTTCAAGTTACAACGTTTCACATGTACAATGTTTATAAATTGACACCCTGTTTCAACTTTCTGACATCAGTTTCAATTTTACAACACTTGATCTGATGCGATGCCACACCAGCGAACAAGTTTTCTGCATTGCTCGTTTCCCTGGAGAACATCTGTCTAAACTTCCTTGGACGCTTTCTTTAAGAAAGCAGACAAGACTCCAGGAAAACCTGCAGCCAAGACTCCTGAGAAGACTGCAGCCAAGAACCCTTCAAAAAGTCCAACCAAGAGCCTTTCAAAAAGTCCAGCAAAGTCACCTCAAAGAAGTCCTTCCAAATCAATATGATTGCTATTTACAATAGAAATACATTAATGTAGCTATATTACTCATCTATAATTGATCAAGTACAAAATTCTGGTGAAATAAATTTGGAGTACAAATTTGGTGAAAATAGGGTATCGGGCCTTGGTTCAGGAACCAATCCCCCATTTATAACATTGTTTCTTATAAGAAAATTGGTTCTCAGTTACAATGTTTCGACGTAAGACCCAGTTTTCAGGAACCAATTGTGTCATAAGTCCAAGCACTGCCTGTTTAACTGAGGGAAGCAACTGGGGCAGGAGCCTGATGTACTGTGTCAGGAGACCCAAAAATAGCCACCTCCTCCATCAGCACTGGCTCTACACTATGGGTCATGATTATCCAAGTGCAGAGCTGTCCTGCTACACCTCTGGGAAGAAACTGAGATCCTCTTTTCATTTGTTTTAAAAGTATAAATCCAAACATGCATTACAGATAGGCTTTTGTCTCTTTTCTGTGTTCAGGAGAATTCAAACACTACATCTAGGATGGCCTCAGAACTTTTTTTAGAAGATACTAGTTGATCATAGTTTTTATCATAATTCTGATAAAAATCCAGCAACTTTGGATCTAGCTGTATCCTGATACTGTAACTACCAAGTGGCTTCCCTGGTAAAGATTCATCAAGGGAATTTGACCAGAACCTGAGATATCTGGGACATATTTGAGGCCTAACTATGCATCACAGAATTCAAGAGAGGTAGTCCAGGATGCACCAAATCATACATCCTCCTTTATAGATCACTTTTTAAAATGTGCTTGTGTAGAATCAGCCTCACTGTTTGAGATGCAATTTGCTAAAAGTGGATGCAGCAGTTCTAAGGGCTGAAATAATATGGAACCACCCTCTAGGAAAAGTTATTAAAGAGCAATGAAGACTGGTAAGAAAAATGGCTGTTCAAGCTGTTTAAGGTGAAAAGAGGTAAGTGTTCTGAAAAAAAATAACTTCAACGTTCTGCTGAATGAACTGTTTATATCTGTGAGTCCTAACTTCACAAGAGGAGCAAACTCAGATAAGAACCAGATCCAAAGGCAAATGAGATCAATGGAAGTTTCCCATTGGCTTCAACAGGCTTTGGATTGTGGTTCCAAAGGGCATTGCCTATAATATGTTGCAATATCAATTAGGAATCCTGAGGCCTAAGATGTCTGGTTAGGTAGGGTAACTTTGTTGCTAGGCCCTTGGAATCCATTGCTGTATATGCTTGGTCAAATGAATAGCTACAGAGAATATTATTTATAAACTTGTTTTAATAGTGAATCCTTTTTAAGTCAGCAAGTAGTTCACAGTCAAATCCTGATAGTTTTGAAAATTGCTTTGGTTGTTGGCAGGCATATGCTTTGAATATCTGGAGCATGTGAATGGAAGGGCCTGTCCTTCCAACTTCCAAACTTTAACCTCTTCCCTCTCCCATCAAGGCCTGTCCCATGTAATTGAAGGAAATCACGTAATGGGCATTAAGTCTAAAAGAGTCCATAAAAACATCCACTCCAACCCCTCCCACATACCACAATCACAAAGCACCTCCAAACACCTTATAACAGACCATAGGACTTTTAGTGCCAAAAATCAAAGGTCTCAATGTCCAATTTGCAACAGGAGTAGAAGAGGCCAAGGACATCACCAATGCCTTGAACTTCTTTACATTCCCTACCTCAGCCCATTCATTTAGGTCAGAGTGAGATTAGTTTGAACACGTCTGGGGCACTGACCTCATCCCATCCTATTATTGCTGGTCTGAGTCTGCCACAAAGCCTTGGGGAGAAGATAGGCATCTGTAAGCAAAACAGACCCTTTGTGAGCCTCTTCTGACCCAAACAAAGCCTTGGCTTAGCTAGTAACTCGGTTGCTTATGTTGGATGGTGCCCTGCAAGAGCAGCTGTTGGCTGTTGTCCAGACTTTCCCAAAAACTGTGAGGAATGAAAGACAAGCACTAAGCAGGACATATCCATGGTTAACTTTCTCTCTGACAAATGTTGTGAGATGGTCACATTATATCGTTTCCCCCTTATTGGATAACTAAGTCTTCAAATAGTAAATGACTTGTAATGAATTCTCATTCAGTATTTTGGGATGAATGATTCATGCTGAAACTAAGGAAATATCTGAGTTCACAAACTCACTCAAATTCTAGGTAGCCAAGAGATTATTTGTGACTTTCCAGACTATAATACACAGCTCATGGCACATGCACAAATTAACACAATTCAAGCAACAATGCTGCTAGTAATGGGAAGAAGAGAAAAATAGTCCATCTCTCTCCTACAACACCAGGGTATGGACCCCTTGGCCATTCCTTTGCTTGTGGGCAAAACATCAACTTCCCCCCTCTCCCGTTTTCTGTAAAAATCAGTATGTCTGTGTAATTGTGGGGGAGGAGCCACAAACTCATGGACTGACGATAGGTTTTCTTTAACATATTAGGTACAGTACTGTTGGGTTACAAAAGTAGGAAAGCCATATTATCAGTCATAGTGATAAAAGACAAATATCTCATATTTGTAACAGTGCTTAACTTAATATTTCATATATAGACATTTAACAGCAATACATAATTATGTTATTAATTTTGATGACAAAATCATAACTTATAAGCCATGCCAGCTGTGCTAACCTGTCATCTTTAGACATTGAAATTGAAAGGAGTATTTAATTGATTGGAGATACATGTTGCACATGCATTAATAATCATTTTAATATTCCTTTACATTACCATTATGCTTGTTATGGGCATCCATAGTCCAGAAAAAAGTCGGTGCCACCTCTCAGTAGATTGCTTTGGTGAAACCATCCATTTAAACTCTATATTTTAAGGTCACCTCTGAAAGTCTTCTCCTGTATCCTCCCAAATACATTACTTAGAATAGGACCAGTGCGGGACAAATACACATGCATTGTTCATTTGAAAGAGTAATATTTGCATGCAGTTTTTCCTGGCCCTACCTCCTATTCAGGATGAATGCAAGCCCATACTTATGTCCTATAATTTAATCTGGCTCAAGATTCAGGACAAATTAAGAAACAGAGTGCACAATGGTAGAGGTAGGTTTCCCATATACATTTCCCAATTAGTCAAGCTGCATGGCAAGCACATAGCAAGAGATGCAAGGCTTCTATAGTCAAGGAAATAGTAGAAAAGTGAAATAATGGAAAAGTAAATTATACTTTTTATAAATTAATTCTTTGATTCTGAACAGGAATTTAATTGATAGAGGCTCAGAACTGAAGCGCAGAAGGGCCTGGTAGACCATCTAGTCAAGTTCCCTGTTAATGTCATGACATTGCCAACAGTTTGTGTTTTAATGCTTTGTCAAGAAAAGAATCGTATACATTCCAGATACAAATATTACAAGGTAGGTTGTATTTACTGGGCATGGGACTATATCCAGGGTGAAGTAGAACCAGCAGCTCTGTTTGAAGCTCCCCGCACTCAGGAAAATGCAGCATGGAGTCTCAGTCAATATATGCAGCTGAATCATGTGGGTGCATCCAGATGAGTGTGTACTTGCATTTCCCAGGTGACAAATAGCAGTGGCACATCGTTGTGCTGCTGCTACTTGTGCCTGGGGAACACCCCTGCATGCATGCTCTGGCACGTGGCAAATGCCCTGGGTGTTATAGGGGAGGCTGGGGCCAGCACCTGGGTTGGCTCCAGCCACCTTACATGAGGTCCTGGGGGCTGCAGTGGCAGTGATCTGGGTGCACAGAGTCTGACTGGCAGCCCGGGTGTGGCTCTGGCCAGCCAGGTTCTAGTTCTGGCGTCACACGCTACAGCCACATGCGCCACCCTACCTTTTTCTGGACCTTTTTTCTGAGATACCAGGACTTCTCGGTATCTAATGTTGGCTCCATGCAGCAAATATGCAGCATGGAGAACCTTTTCAAGTGTGCTGCCTGCATTTTGCAGTGCCTCAAAAGCCTTTGAGATGCTGCAAAGTGCATGTACATGTACATCTGGATGCACCCTGTGGGTCTAATATTCTGACCAAAAAACTGAAGCTATCTGATCATTGTATGTTGTTGCTTAGATTCATCTCTGCAGCTAATTTCTATGACAAATTATTTTTCTCTTATTATTGTCTACTCATTCTCTGTTATAAAATGGAGTTTTAAAGCCTTCACTTAAGAGTTATATTCTTTGTTCCAGGGCTTAAAAATATATTTTGGTATGAAAACGTGTTATGTGTTGTGCTATCTGTGCAGGATGCTAGATCAGATCTGGCCTGCAGAGCTGTGTCATCTGGCCCATGGTGCTCCCTGCAGATCCAGAAATTTGGCAGAGCATCAACTGGTAGCAGCATTAATTGCCACGGCTCCCAGAGCCTCAGCAATTAATGCTGCCACCATTCATTCTACCATCAAATTTCCAGACCTACAGTGCAGAACCACATTATGTAGCCTGTGGAGCTGCCCACAGGGCTCAATATTTGGTAGCAGGAGGCACAGAAACTGCCACAGTACTAGAAGCCAGAGCAATTAATGCTGCCACCACCAAATTCCAATCTCTTAGGCCAGATGACATGGCCCTATGCCACTCATCTGGCCCCTGGAGCTGGAAATGTTGGGTACCACTCTACCAAGTAAGTCTTGCATATATACAATAGCTTTTGTCCAAATACTTCCTAAGTTATTTAGAAACTTTGATTTTATAGGAATCAATTTCCGTAGACTAAAGGGCAGGAGCTCTGAGGTGAAACACTGGCAGTTGTTTAACAATGCACAAAAATAGCTCTAGCCATGAAATAAGAGAGAACTCCACATCCACTTGGAGTTGTAGAAAAAATGTAGGTGCTGTAGATACTATCTAATAAGCAAAGGTGGAATCCAGACAGAATATTAGAATTAATGACATACCCACATGAAAAAATACCTTGGTTTCTTAAATAGCCATAAATAATCAGTACCATCATGTTATAGCTCACTTGAAAGCAAGCCAAATTTAAAGAGCACAATAACCCATATTAGTTCAGTATCTACACCAAGGATCGTGTGCTACTTACTGAATTATCTACCCTTCTTATTTATTTCAAACTTTATTGCTGCCATAAGAAACTACTTTTTATTGTCTTATCTGTATGCTACACTATTTGTACAAAACCAGACTCATTGGTGGGGGGAGAAATATTGCTTAAGAATTTATTATTTATCCCTGAATGGAAACTTATTCAGCATACAGTTGTATGCAAACAACACTTCTTCAGCTGTAAGGTTGTTTTTTTTCTTTTTAGTCCTGATTTAAATGGCTTCTGCTCCATTGGGTATTAATATGAATCAGTTATTTCAGGTGCTTTAAGGGGCTTATCTATGAAGAGTGTTTTGGAAGTGACGATTGATTGAGCATGTACCAGACATGAATTCAAATTTTTGAAAAACAAACCTACTTATATGAAAATGCCAAATAACTCTCATATATTCAGTTATATAAGGGCAATAAAGAACCCTAAAAGACTGTGACACTAATTTTCATGTTTGCTGCACCATTTTAGCACCCTCATAAACCTGTAGTCGCTTTAACAGAAATATGATTGGGAAGCAGCATATTTTATTCTCCAATATTAAAATAGAAAAGACCCAACAAATAGAATATAGTGAGCCTGGAGAGAGTTTTTTGCATTTGATCTTGCTGAAATATTTGATCATTCATACATTTTACATCCTTTTTTTCTGTGATTATTTTGGTGGCTGGTACTTGGTACATTTATTATTGGGACTCCAGTTGTGGTAGCCGTAGAAGCAGATTGCAGACAAGGTATGTTACTGTGTCTCTAAGCCAGGTTTTCCAACAAACATATGCTTTACCTTTTTCCAAAGAAGTGCCTGCTTTTGTTTTAATTGGAAGGGATAGAATGGGAAGATTCTGACATTTAAACCTTTTCTGTCCTTGTAGGGCACAAAGGACTTCCATATGAAAGTTGTTTTAGATATTGTCTTCTAAATTGTCATATTGTGCATTTCCACTGTAACGCATGCAGGAGGTGGGTAGATGACCCAAATGAGTTTTTGAAATGTTCAAAATTCCTTCTGGAAAGGTAGAAATTGTATGGTGAAGAAAGGGAGTGGGGCACAGCATTCAACCTCAGATGGTTCTATACTTCCAGAGGAAAAGACATTTCCAGCTGCACAGAGGAACTACCTTTCTGTACCGTGAGCAGGCTTCTTCTTTTCATTGTCAGTAAGGAATGCTTAAGAACTGTGCTGATGGTGGGAAGGCATGCTGAAGTTACTTCTTAATCTCTTTCTTGAAGGATAGGATAGCATTAGAGAAGCATTTAAATTCTTCCAACACTGGCATCAGCACTTTCATATTGACAGCCATGTTGACAACACTGGGGTATTTACTAGCCATATCAACAAAATAATTATACTTTTGAGTGGCATAGGGAATGGGTACACAGACAAGTTATCATGGCATTAAAAGCATTAATGTTTACTGCATATCAGCTACTCCATAGTAACTATGTATGTTTATGCTATTAGCCTGTGGTAACTTACCCCTCTTTCACTTCAGGATAACCTACCACAGTTCAGCTTCCATTTACAATGGGTAACAGCAAGAATATGGATAGTTTCCACTGAGATATTAACACAGTAAAGTCACACCTTGCAATAAATTGTGTCTCCATGGACATAATTACACTAATATATTTTTAGGTGTAGACCAAGCCTTCTGCTATAATCCTGATATTTTAGCTTACTTGGCATACAATTTATATCACCCTAAACCAGTGCATAATAATAATTTGTATCACACTTGAATGTGATCTGGATGTGGAGAAATGGACACATTATTCTGAGTTAAAAGAGGGGGAGGTACTTACCATGCCTCAGCTGTTCCATGCCAGCTATTTTATGTCTGCTGTCTCCTGTGGTAACTGTAAGTTCAACAACAGTAATTTAGCAGGTGTTTCAATGGTAAACTGCCCCCCTTTAGCTTCGTCTTACCATGAAATAAAGTGGACAAGTGAAACGGTATCTGTGTGTCAGTTGTTGCCCAGCAAGTTCTGTTTTTCATCTTTAGAACTTGTTCATCTGTCCATACTCTATGCATGCAGATATCTGTTACAGTGATGTTGGCTCACTTTTATTGTTACCACTCAAGATTCAATACAATTTTTGCTTGTATTCAATATCTGAAAACTGTACTTTGCTTAGAATACTGAGACTTGCAGTTCTCCATCAATGCTGCTCTGCCAGCGTTAGCAGTGCTGGAAGCTGGTTAATAAACAGAACTTCTCTCATTGCTACTACTGATGACATAGAGGAGTCAGGCTATTTCTTCCATAGGGGTATTTCACTGGTATCTGTATATCGGTATAATGTGTCAGTAAAAGACTGATACTGGGCGCAGTTTATACCAATAAAGCTAAATTTTTATTCACATCATTTATTCCACCAGATTATATCAATCTGAAATCACACCTCTTCAGATACATATTGATATAATTATATCAATAGCAGTGTATTATAGTCATGGGTGGATCTAGGATTTTGAAAAGGGGGGTCCAGATGGTATGGTGCATTATCTCATATAATGCAGCATATTTTTCTCCAGGTAAAAATAATCTAAACATTTTACTAATATGCTAGGGGCCTAGGCCTATATTGTTTAAATTCAGTTTAAATTTGAAGCAAAAACAAATATAATTTCATTGGAATTAATTAAAAACAGGCTTCAAGGCTGTGAAATAAGAGCTATATTACCAGCAGCAGCTAATAGACAACAGAAGTACAGAAAACAGGCTAGATTGATTAGTGGAGCATCAAGACCATTAAAAAAGAGAGAGGATCATTAACACCTGTAGAATGAAAAGTTTACAAGGAATCGGTACAGTATAATGAGCCATGAAATCAAGTGATGCTCTCATTGCTGCCTGAACAGAAATGCTACTGCCACTTCCAGGCAGCTGGTTTTAAGCTCTGGGTGCAGCAAAAAAAAAATCAAAAGAGCAGTGAAACTGCACCAATGGACTTGCTTGGATCCACCCCTGACTGTAGTGTGGACATGGATAAATATTATAGTTATAGTAATATCAGTATAAAGATGCTTATAATGTGATAGATATTTCATATACAGTGGGAAATAAGCCATGCTGGTATAAGGCTCTTTTATACCAGTATAATTGAGTCCATGCAAGAGGCTTTGCTTTGTAACGCCATCAACCAAAATCGGTAGGATGATTCAAAAACTCTGTGTAGGCCAGGCATCAGTGTTTCAAGTATGAACAAGGCTGCAGATAGCAAGACATTAGTAGAAGAATAGGGTGTATTGAGAAAACAACATCAAACTTAAAACAGAAAAGGAGAAATAAATGCAAAATGAATGTGTGGCTTTCATAAGTGGTATCAGTCTAAAGAAGCAATTTTCAGGAGACTTGTTATTGCAGACAGTAGGCTATTGAACAGCATCTTTCTTACACAAGCCATTTTAACTACACTTAAGCTAAGTGAAAAACCAAAAAAAAAAAAAAAAAAAGCTTACAAAGCTGAAAGGGCAGATTTTCACTTCAGCAGTCGTAATCATGAGTAACTGTAAATGTAAGATAATTCGCACAGATAATCATCCTTTGGGGAAAAAATGCTGGTTTGAGTAAACATGATTTGAAAATGTTTTCCTTCACTCTGCTTCCCTCCTACATTCAGTCTTCTGTTATAGACAATATAACGTAAGTGCATGGCTTGTCTGGCAGAGTTATTTATTTTAAAATAACTCAGATCAAATATAGGCTCTTTAAAATGTAAGAAGATTGTCTGGATCATTTTTTGTTTACTTGATCAAGCTTCTTTTCCTCCTACTCAGTCTTCCCAAGTTGTAAAAATTCATTCACAGCAGGAAACTTAATGGCTTTACCTGTCTTTAATTTATGCAGCATTTTCAAATTGTGCCATCCTTGCAGGTGTGACCAGGCTTTTGTTGGGGCTTTTTTAAAATTCTGATCTACCTGCTTGAATCTGTCAAGAGCCCATTTGTATGCACACAGCTAATGTGCTAGAAATAAAAGGCACAACCTGTCAAATAAACTCCTGCACCTGTATGAAGCAGTCAAATTGTTCCATCTACCATTATTCTCTGAGATCAAAGGGCCCTCCCTGTGAGGGGCTCCAAAGAAATAAAGAAAATGATAGACCTACTTGTCCCTGAGCTTAAAAAAAAAGGACTAGCTCAACTACCTGAAGGAGCTTTTGTTTAGCATGGGCACAACATGAACGCATTCTTTCACATTAAGAACCAAGAGGAAGAAATTCATTCACTCCTTTTATGGTGACGTAGCTGTGGCATTCATGTGTTTTTAACCTTGAATAATTTTTGTCTGTAAAGCTCCAAACAAGTTTTATCCTGTCCACAGGTCAGTTTTGTTACAAAGGCCAATTAGTGGTGCTACCTTAGCCTGCAGCAAAAAGCCAAGTAATGGTGGGCAAGCCCCATCGAGAGGTGATGAATAGCCTGTAGAGCTATAATTTGAGAAGGGGGGGCAGGGGGGCTTAGAGCATTTACCTTACATGGAACTCCATTGTCACTGCAGGCTGTTTGATCTTAAAATAATTTACTTAATGATCTCACCATGGGAGCAATTGGCAGAGCAAGATTAGGTTGTAAGGGCCTAATGGACATGGGAAAACTTAAAATTACTCCAAGAAAGGTATGTACAGAATTGAAATTTTTCTGTGTGGATTCATGATTTAAATAAGAAACAAGCTACTATAGCACTGACTCCATGTGTGTTAACGGAGGAAACATCAGCATTTGGTGACTGTTTGAGGTTATTTTAATCCTCACTTTCTTTAATCTTCATGATTTTTCAAAAAACAGGGAAATGATTGTTTCGTAAGAGATTAACAGGTTGAATATAAAAGCCTTTAAAACAAGCAATGCAGGCACTTGTGCAGTCTATTGTTGAAAACACAAGGTTAACATAATATTTCATTTTTGATAAATAGTGGGTTGAAGAGTCTGGGATAGAGGCTTGTGAATGGGCAAAGTGTAGCATGACCCCTTTCACTCAGCAAATGTTGCTTTAAAACAGGGATTATTAGATCATTTTATAATCACACAGGAGAACTATAGCATTCTGTGGAAAATGGAATTCAGGATATACAGTATTCTAGACATGCATTATTACATTAGTCACCAATACACCCATTAATTATTTGCAAATGGCAGTTGTAGTATTACTATGGCATTCCATTCATTTGCATCAGGAATACTACAAATACTACAGAAAGGTTAATTAGGCAATAATTGTATAGATTTTAATCTTGATCACTTTATAATAATTTACTGTCTGCCTTCACAGGCACATACCTTTATGTAGAACAGAATTAGAATGCATGCCAAAGAGACTGTACATACCACAAGGAAACCATGTCTTTTGTCTTGCTGCCTTTTGTACAAACATATATAGATGCATACAAAACAGTACAAATGATTTTACTGTGATCACTATTAAAATAGAGAGGATTACTTAACATACAGAATAAAAACACAAATGTACTTGCTTTTTATAGATGTGAACAAGTTTTAAACCCAGTTGGAGCATTCACTTGAGCAATGTGAGCAGAATTACAGAGCAAGCCCATATCATAGCTAATATTTGTTAAGATCTCTTATAATGAAAGCTGGTCCAAATTTTTTATTTTTTGGAAAATGTTGAAAACAATATTTTTCAAAATTCCTCGCAAAATGTTTGGGGTTTTTTCTCCCTTTCATCCTCCCTCATCTTGTTCCTTCTTTCCCAGAGACTAGGAAGATAGCAGACATAGGGAAATAACAAAAATCCCTAAATAAGCCCAAAATGAAAAGAGTTCATTTTTTAAACTAAAACTATTTGAAAGAAACAAGCATTTGTTGTATAAACCTTTATCTTAGAAAACAAAGAACAATTTATATAAAATGTATTTTTAATAGAAAATTCCATCAAAAGCTAATACTAGTTCCATGTACAAGAGTATTTCTTTACTACAGACTTGACTAGGGTTCGTACCCATGATTTAGCACAAAGCCCTACAGTGCCCATACACAAATGTCTGTTACACAAATTGATGTGCATTTTAAACCCAGGCTTATTTTCCCATCTAAGAGTGCAAAAGAAAGCCTATGTTTCTCTTAAAGGCTTGCTCAAACCTACTTACTTGGCAATGTAGATATAGCTGAAGCCTGCTATAATAGTACTCAATACCATCCCGCAGTTCCCCAGGGCTGTATTTTCCAGTCCTTCTATCCATTCTTTTCCCATTTTTCTCACATGTGCCAGAAGCTGACAACCAGTTTTTATGCTTCTGGCCCATGTTCAGACCACTTAGCCTACCCCTCCTGCTCATGTCAACAGCACAAGAAAATATATATCACCTGAGTGATTCTATATCCAATGCGGACCACTCTAGCAGCAGATTATCTACAGCATGACCAGTGTTGGAGGGAGCATGGCTGACTGCAGCAGAGGGACCTCTTTGTAGAGCTGCTTATCTTGATAGCCCACACTAATGACTAGCACCTGCACCAGCCAGAACAGTTCATTGGCCTTTGCTGGGTCTCTGTCTTGGCACCAACTAGAAGAGACACAACAGAGGAGTATGAGGGATTGGAAGGGTTTTACTACTTTGACTGGCAACAAAGCTTCTTCACAGAGGTCAGGGACAAGTTCTACAGGATGCTATGATGCAGTTTCTGCAGCAACTCTAGATAGTGAGACACTAAGAACCACAAAATCCCTATAACCATAGAAATGTTATCACCTACCACAGGGGTTTTCAACCAAAAAAGGGTTAAAAGTCCCTGACCTACCAGATTACTGCAGGAGCAGGGTAGATGTGATTGTGGGGTTATGAGGCTGCCATCCCATAGAGATGGACTTGTTTGAGCTAACGTAGATGTCCTTGTTGAGCTAACAGGGTAAACATCACTCTGAAGGCATACTTGAATTAACAAAGGGATAAATATGGCGCATGTTCTTTGTGCATTACATGCCTAATGTAAACTGGTACTTGATAGTGAAGAGACTCCCACATAAGCCCCACTCCTTGTAGGGAGCGTAGACGGAGGAATGGGGCACTGCCTGAAGAAAGGGACATGGATATCCCCACCCCAGTTCAGTTTGTGGCACATTTGTAGTTTCTAGGCCTATTTGCATCCAGCTTATCATGAAACCCCTAAGCTATTCAGGTTCTGTGCAAGAGGTGGGGAACCACAGTGCAGAGCAGTTGCAGCAGAACTGGGGGTGGGGGGGAAAGCAGGGGATGACAGAGATAAATGTGAACCTTAAGATTATTTTCTACCTTTCTACATTGCTCCCCTTGTAATAGGAGACCCCTCCGCCTATTACATATAAAGATGTCATGTACTTTTAAGGATGCAAGCGCAGAGTGGGAGCCACATCTCCTTCTTAGAGTATATAAGAGGGCTTACCTAAGGGGTTAGTCAGTTGAAGACTCATAAAAACTTAAACCACAAGATGTGGCAGGCAAGAACACTGACCACCAGGCAATTGGAAAAGTAGGTTATACTAATCTTAGCAAGGGGACAATAACATACCCCAGGGCCACAGCCTGAGCGTGGTTATACCCCGACAACCACACCTTGCAACCAATTCAATCATAGTGGAAAGACTGGCCCCCTAATTGCAAAGTTAGGGTACAAACTAATAACAGCTCAGAAGTGTTATTAATTCATGGTAGAAAAGATACTAATCCCTTCAAAGATGATGTTTTCAGGTATATTTTTTTTAACCAGTACAATTTCTCACTTTCTGTAAGAATCCATTGGGGATTCTAACAATGAGGGCATTTATTTTTCTCTTCCACTGAAGAATCTTGAACATGGTATCTCTCTGTCTAGAAATTCATACACCTGCACTGTATAAATAAAGGTCTGAGGGATTACAATATCAATTGTTTTTGTGTAAATACAAGCACCAACAGATGCGAGCAGGATACATGTGAGGCCAAATTTATCCATGCATAAATTGAGAAACTCCCCTTAAAGCATATGGGAATTGCACAAGTTTGTTTGTTGTCAAGCTTTGTGCAGATACACATGATGTGTTATACAAATTATATATGGCATTTATCTGCATATATGCAAATATTTTGCATATTGCTATTCGTTTTGGCTTAAAATTGTGTGATGCTTGTGTTAATGAGCAGCAACTGCTAGACAGCCCTGATGAATGAAAACTTATGATTTAATACAGGGGGTATGCTTCCCATACACTGCTCAGCTAGTATGCCTCAGGTGGAAAAAGGCACAAGTTGCATAGTTCACACAATTCCTGGTCTCTCTTCAGTTTTCCAAATAATACAAAAGCACTGTGATGAGTTTGTGATGGAGTAACTAGAGAAGAGACCACACCAAACTCGTCATACAGGGAACACCAAACATCTATCAGCTGGGGAAAACTTTTAATCCTTGATGAAATGGCCTCAGGGTCAAACAGGAGGCCTACTAATGACAAACTTCATTAACTATGAGGCATTCAGACCCTCAGTAACTCCAAACTTAAAAAGAAGTCGTGTGTGTATACATACACACTTCTTTTTAAGTCTTCCTTATATATATATAGTGTGTGTGTGTGTATGTGTGTGTGTGTACACACATTTTATATACATATTTCATAAAATATAAAGTATCGTTGAGAACTTTTCTATAGGAATAGGTTGCAAAGTCAAAATACCAGGCTTAAAGTTGCTCATGCAACTTTAATTTCAGTGTAACTGCATTATGATGCAGTTTTTAATTCCATCAGCACGTTATTTTTTCCCATGCAGGTTATCAGCCAGATGTTAATCAAAGCCTTTGGATCCACAGTGCCAGTCTCTAAAAGGGCATCCTGTCTGGGACAGTCCCAAGATGGACACAACAGACCTAAGATGCTTATTTGTTCAAACTCTGAAGTACAGTGCTGGGAATGGTTATGTGTAGATTTTATTCCTGGCTCTGAGAGCAGTGTGGTTACAGACAGTAAAGTCAACATGCTCATTAGGCACCATCATTCTGAAAGGTCTTTTTGCAAAGTGAATGAAGTTTAGCTGTTTCATGTTAAAGACCCAGGTCTATTCTAACCTTAGGTATCGAAGCTTAGGTATTATGGTATCTACTTAGCTACTGGTAAATAGCTTGATTAGAATGTCATTGTAGAATGAAAAACAAACATAGATAGGTAGACCTACAGCCCCATTAAAAGGAATGGAAGTTAGTGTAGAGACATTAATAAGGGGGAAAAAAGCTTAAGCCTACACTTAAGTTTACTCTTCTTCCCTTCATACCTTCTCAAATCTTTATTACATGTGTGGGGCCCTGCACCTTTCAGCATTGCTGCTGTAGTGCTTCAGGATTTTGTGTAATTGTGTACTATTTAGACTTGGGTGTTACTACAGAAGAAAGTTCCAGGAAATGCATAAAATAGGCAGTATTGGGGCTGGCATCATTAGACTAATGGAGACTCCTACAGCTATTTGTATTGGTGGCATCAAGAAGAACCTACACTGGAAATTCTGTTGGAAAGCGGTGTTTCAGCTTCTCGCAGATTCTAATGATGGTAGTAGGATGAGGGTCCCATAAACCACCTAGGGAGTCACTACAATACATACTGAAAGGGTTGGACAGGGAGAGCATCCTTAAGGAGGAACTGAAAATATAGGTAAACATTTGACTAATCTCAAAGTTCTGAATTTACCAAGAATTCTCCACCACTGTTTGAATCCTTCCCTTTAACCCATACACAAATTTATATGCATGTGTACATACAATGTGTAAGCAAAAGGATATTATGTATAGCATACTACAGGTATCAGGAAATTCTCAGGACTTCATGGTAACCACAGAAGGGAAGATAAAGAATTTGTATTGTTGTCAGGATCTAAATTGTGTATGTATTGTTGTTCAGTTGTTGTTTTCCTGAATTATTCTTCATTCTTTCATTATGTAAGATTGCCCTTATTCTTTTGTGATGTAACTTTCAATTTAGAAAAAAACTAGCCATATAAACTTTTGGAAAATAAAAGCAACAGCTAAAATGAGAACTTCATTGTAAAGCAGTATAAAGATTTTCAACCTTTTTTCATTTGTGGACCCCTAAAAAAAAATTAGAATGGAGGTGTGGATCCCTTTGGAAATTTAGAATGGAGGTGCAGACCCCTTTGAATTGTAAGTGTGGGTATTCACATACTTTTGATTGATCATAGTCATATTTCATGGACCCCTTAAACATAGTCTGCAGACCCCCAGGGGTCTGCAGACCACAGTTTGAAAACCACTGTTATAGAGAATAGGTTGAAAAAAAATCTGTCTTTAGTCTCTGCTAAAGCTCCATTTGGCACGGAAAGCAAATTCAAAGAATTAAACAAGGCATCAGAGAATTAAGCAACGTTCTTTGGACAATGCACACTTTTACCAATCTAAATGAACTGGCTGTCCTCTAGTGCTAGGTTCAGAGCTAAATCTAAGTCCTTTCTACTATGTTGTGGCTATAGGTGTCAAGTACTACTTAACCACAACACAAAGACTAGCACACCTCCCAGTTCACTGAGAACAGAGCAGACAATATACATTCAATCAAACCAAAGGAAAGGAGAGAAGAAAGGGGGGGAAAGATGAAAAAGAATGAGGTCAAGGTCAAGCTACCTCCCCACCCTGTGCCCCTCCCCACAGTTCATTGATTACCTAGGTCAAACTTATTCCCACTGTCCTAGAAGCTGTCATCTTCTCCAGGAGACACAAAATCCACCCATGTATTTCTGACGTCCAAAATAATTCAATTTATATACAGAATCAAGTGTTCACTTCATAGGCTGCTCTCTCAGGCATGTAGATGTGCCAGCCCTTGACAGTTGGTTCATTTCCATCCCTCCTTTGATATAAGTAATCTCTTAGCACTCAGAATTTTCACAAGACTCAGCTTTCATAGAGTGTTTGACCTCCACAGAAACAAAGTATCTGTGAATAAAGGCCAATTCTGAAAAGGCTTTAGACACTTTAGAATTTGGTTTGTAACTTTTAATGTAAAGGTTAACTTTTAGTATAAGAAGTTACCAAGGAACAACCAAATCATCTTACTCATAAAATACTTCTTTTGTCTCTTTCCTTGCATGAAGATCTGTCTGAATTACAGAAGCACTATGAAAAACACATCTAATATGTTCTCTGGAGTGTTTTTAAATCTGACACTTAGACATACTTCCCATTTGATGCTTCCCAGCTGTTGACCTGCTGGGAATGAGTTATTTTGGGTTTTGTTTCTCTTCAAATCTCTTTCATATAATATTATCCAGTGTTTCTAATAATATTTTTGATTAACTTATAACTGAGAAATTAATGAAGAAAGTGCTCACTGATTTGAGTATTAGTATTAAGTATGCCAAAGAACCTACTAGAAAAAAAATTTCTGACTGTTCTATTTTTAGGTATCTGTCTTTGCAATCCATCTGTGGCTAAGTGAAATATATTTTGTATATTACAGTTTCGTTCCCACCTTCTCAGTTTTTGTTTATCCCACATTCCATCCCACTAGAACATTGTTTTCCTCTGATCTAATCTTCCCATAACCCCATATGAGAATCATTTTTACATAATATATATTAATACTGTTTAATTTTAACATTTACTTCCATCAAAGGTAGGTACTAGTGGTGTATGTACCCTCTTGTGGACAAATAGAATTTTACAATAATTTTGATATACACAGGCAAACTTGTTTGGTTTTGTAGATCATTTTGAGACTAAAAAAGCAAGCCAGGTTAGGCCAGAATTTTAAAATGAGGCTGCCTGATATACCCCTTTAGGCAGGTATAAACATGCTTAGATGTCTATCTGTAGGCACACAAATTTGACATTTTAGTTTATATGTAAGTTACAGTGGGTGTGTCTACATGTGCCCCATGCACCATTGTTACTGCGCCATGCTGGTGGTACACAGTTATTTTTAGCCACTATACTGCCGTAGTGACACACTGTAGGTGGAACATCACTATGGCAATGTAGCTGCAGCGTCACAGTTTGTGCCCGGCCTGCCGACGCTACATAGCATCTTGTGTAGATGCACCCTGTAAGTTAAGAAGTATAAACTTTCCTTTGAATGTGATATTGTGTTAGTTGACAACATAAAATAATTTCAAGAGAAAGTTTGAAGTAAAACAAGAAAACAGAAAGGGAGCATCAAAATGGATGTTACTTAACTGTACATTTTGACTTTTAATTACCTGCTTTCTCAGCCTTAATCTTGCAATTATTGTTATTTTTTATAACATTTCCTTATGGTGAAGGAAGGAGATTGTTTATTGTTTTCTTTGATTTATTTTGGAGCTTGTAAATTCAATTATCTGGAACTACCCATCTGTCCTTGGTTGATACCACTTAAGTACACATTAAAATACCCAGCTCTGTTTCATAATTCTTGTATTAAAAACTAGAGAAATAGGTGTGGAATACTAATCACACCTGGTTAAACACCACTTAGCAACCTGCCATTAGCTAAATGTGTTCCCATTAAGGAGTATTTATGCTATCCTGATTAAACTACAGTCATTTCCAATAAATGACTAAAAATAAGTTGGTCCCAGTAAAGCATTCATCATAACTTTGCATGTATATATTAGAGTATATTACAGTATTTATTACATTCCAGCTCCTTTTATTGTAAACGACTTTGGAAATTAAAGTCATGCAACCACATGAAACTGCAGTGGGTGGTGGACAGCAGCCAATTGACTCAAAGACACTGCAAAATAATGTGTTAAAAAAAAATCTTGAGCAGTGACATGTTAAATCATAACACCATTTGGTAAAGAAGCTTAAGCCTAGTTGTACTTTGGAGCAGGGTATTGAAATCCAGCAAGGACATCCTGGTGTCCCTGCTTCTTTTATTGTGCTCATGAAAAATTGACCTAATTTGGCTACATGATGAGGTTATTGAGACTTAGAGTTTGACCGCTATATTCGCCAAAGATGCTGTACATATTCCATCACAGTTCCATCCATTCACACCTCCTACACACTGACCTCACTGTGCATTTGTCTTCCCTACAAGAGTGATCAAGCTTGCTCCAGCCCAAGTCAAATAAAGGCTTTCTCTGTAAGTGCTGCTTCCAGGTTCCAACAGTCATTGGAAGAAAGCAAGGAGTCTTCTCTTCTGCTGTGCATGAGGTCACTGCTGACAAGCAGAAAAAAGAAATAACATGATCAGAATGTAGAGGAGTAAGAGACAGGTCTGTCAGACTGACAATGGAGGAGAAAAGGGCAAGCAGGTGGAGGAGAGACTTGGATAATGAGCCAAAAGATGTGTTTGGGAACTAGGATGAAAAGTCCACCTGTGTGTGAGGAACAAGGAGTTTGATGTGTAGAAAGGAAGTCAAACGAAGAGGTTAGGTTGAGGATTTGGAGAGGTGGCCTGGAAAATGAGGAATACAAGCCTGAAGGGATCATGCATGATGAATGGATAGAAAGATGTCACCATAAGAGCACATTCCCCTCTGAAGCATGAAGTAGATACTGAGATTCCTCAGTCTCGGTGATCTTCTGTTCTTAGCCAATAGCTGTGAAATTCTCTGACAAATCAAGCTACCACCTTCTGGTCCTCTTCCACCTGAAGGATGACAGCCTACTGTTGCTATCAACTCCTGTCAAGAGAGTATCATTGGTCAGTGCAATATGTTGGCTGAACCACAGGCTTAGAGCTAGTTAGAATGGTAGGAAGGGGATAACTTTAGACATTTGATGTGTTTGAGAGAGTTTCCAAATTACTAAATTAAGTATCATCTGATACCATTGCAAAAATACAAGATGAGGACTGAAAAATAGAATATGTTGCTTTGTGCGGAGCAGTTGGTATCAAACACAGTTGGATAATATTTAATTAGGTTCACGTTAAATGTAACAAAAGATATTATGTAACTAGGAAGACTGTGAGTTGCCTAAAAAGATTAAGTAATAAAAAACTCATTTGTGTATACCACCCTATATTCTGTAAGGGTACATACAAGTATTACATTTAGATAGCCCTAACCAAGGATATACTGGTGGATATACAGGTCAGGATATACTAGTGCCATCTTTCATCGCACAAATTTTATAAAGAAAAAATGCATTAATGTTTGTGATGCACTCCAATTTTACAGTGATGAGGGCAGTAAAAAAAACCCATGTGAGGCAATTAATCATTTTGTATCTCAGTAGGGCTTGAACGGTGAATAGTTAAAAAAAAAAATGCTCTAGGGTAGCATAATGAAGAAGATAAAATGCAACCCTAAAATAGCTATTAAGAAATATTGTACATCCTTTGCACCAAATGAAGCTGGGGATCTGGGGATCAGTATGTTATTGTGTAATTACTGTTGCAGAATGCAATGGCACCCAGAGACAGAGGTAAATCTGGTATGTTCCAAATTCTAGTGGTTAACTATGGCCGTGTCTACATGTGCAAATGCTGCTGGATGGGTTTACTCCAGAGTAAATTAAAAAAACAACCCTGGGCAGGTATCTACACATGCGCCCATTTGGGAGCAGATTTGCTTCTCCAGGCAGGAGTCTGCTCCTGTCCCCTCTGGCCCTGTACCAGCCCCCTGCAGCAGCCAGGGGATGCTAACCCAGGGGATGGCAGGGAGCACAGGGCCAGAAGACAGCTGTCTCCTGCAGGGGCTGGAAGATTGTTCCCTGGACCCAGGAGCTGCCTGCTGCCAGGGTTGGCTCCAGTTTTGGAGCACAGGCAGGGCCAATGTTCCCCCTCCCCCAGTAGCAGGGAGCTTTTGGCCCCAACTCCCCAATCAGGGGTGGGGGGCTTGGAAACAGCATCAGTGGAGTGGCAGGTCCCAGCTCCCTGCCCCGATCCACTGGTGGGGCAGCCAGCTGAATGATCACTGCTAGCTGCACCTCCACTGGATTGGAGCTAGGACCTGCCTCCCCCCACAGCTCTTTAAAAGCCCCATGCCTCAATTGTCTGAGACCCAGACAGTTCCTGGCCAGCCCCAGGCTGCATGGGGGAGTCTGCATGTACCTCCTGGAGTTAGCTGGGGACTGCCTGAAATGAAACAGTCCCCAGCCAGCTCCAGGCTGCACATGCAGACTTCCGCACACAGCCTGGGACTGAGCAGGAACTGTCCTGGTCTGGGACAGGTTCCAGCCAGCTCCAGGCTGGGCTGGGAATTCTTCCTGTGCAGGGAGCTCCTTGCCCCCACTCCATGATTGCAGAGTGGGGACTGGGAGCTCCCTGCAGCCAGGACAGGGGGACATTGTCCGTGTCTAGGCTCCAGTGGCATAGCCCGCTCTAGCAGCAGGCAACAGCTAAGGGCAAGAAGTAGTCTCCTGCCCAGCTGACTGAGAGCAAATTTGCTCTCTGTTCAGCTGTCTACGCCTGCCTTCCTGCACAGTAATTACTTGGCAGTTAACTTTCTACTTGCATTTGCTGGTAGCAAATTAGCAGTAATTTGCCCTACTGCTCAGTAAAGCACCTTGTGTAGCTGCGCCCTCTGTGGCCTTAAAGTTGTCACCTTGAATGCAAATATTTGTTAAACAACAATGTGTATTTTGTGTGGAAGTATATGTATGTAGATGTGCATAGTAGTGCATAGGTGCAACTGCAGTACAGATAAGTGTCATGGTAATAAAAAACAAAAGATTGTTGATAAACCCTGTTCTTGTCTCTGACATTTTTAGGAAATGGTAAGTTTAGAGGTGTTTTATTTTCTGTTCTGCATTGAATCTCCTGTCATGTAAATACATAAGAGTTCTATTGTTGTCATTTACGCCCCGCATGCTTCTGCTTTTAGCCTGATTAAACAAAAGAGACACATACCAGAGCTCTGTTGTTTGAATAATGCAACATCAATATTTTATGTCTTGGGCTGCATTTCAATTTGTTCTCAGCAAGTCGAACACTTGAAAGCTGCCATTGCTGGAAAGCAATGCCAGTTAAGTTACGCTTTCCTCTTTACCAAAAGAAATCAATGCCACAAGAATGCATGTTTTTAAATAGGTGCTATCCTGTGCTGCAACAGTTTACCCACTGATTGTACCTGATAATATTCTCTTGCAGTATGAATAGAAGTGTCATTTGAGGGGGACTTGATTGTCCCAGGGTTTGACCTGGATCAAAACAAGCATAGCTCAGTCATTTATATACATCACCCTTCCAACTTGGCTCTTCTGCCAGTAAGTGGTGAGTGAGGGCACACAGCCTCACCAGTTTGTTCCTAGAATGACCCACAATAACCCTACAGATGTCCACAGCCATGTCCTAGGAAAAAGCATTGGCACTTTTTATTCTGCATATTTTAGAGCAGGGGTAGGCAACGTTTTTTGGCCAGAGTGCCAAAAAACCCACAATGTCTAACTTGTAAGGTGCCGGAGTGCCGGCACGCCACAAAAACAAAACTGGGGTGGAGGGGGTACATGGCAGGATGCACTGTATCCTTAATACTGTTAATAATCATTAATGTTGCTTTTTTTTAACTTTTATTTTTTTTACAGTAAATAGAGAGCTGGTGTCAGGCGGGGAGCAGGGGCTGCCCCAGGGCTCTGCTACTCAGGCCACAGTGGGGAGGCCCAGCAGCACCGGAGGTGGGGCCCAGCCGGCCTGCACAGCTCCTCGGGGATGGAGCGCAGCCACCCTGCCCACAAAGGGACGCTGCATGGCTGGGGCAGGACACCAGGCTCAGGGGGCTCCTGCTTGGTCTCTGTGTGTGCCAGGTACATTGCGAGTGGGAGCTGCAGCCATAGGCTGTTCCCCGGGTCTGGGAACAGCTGCCGTAGCCAGTGCTCAGGGCCGAGCCAGCCAGAAGCCTGCAGTACAGTGGCTCTGTGCAGTACCTGCCCCAGCCCTGGCCCCTTGAGGCGAGCTGCGGGTGGGCAAGGCTGGGACCCGGACAGCCTGAGGCAGCCACGGTAGCTGTTCCCAAGCTCCAGGGGGCTCCCGCAGCCAGGCCCCTGGGGACAGCTCTGCCCTGCCTGCACTGTGCCCAGCGTGCAGGGAGGCCGATCCCAGAAAGGGAAGCCCCCTGAGCCCGGCATCCTGCCCCAGCCAGTAACTAGCATCCCGATGTGCACAGGGTGGCTGCGACCCATCCCTGGGAAGCTGTGCAGGATGGGCCAGGCCCCACCACAGGTGCAACTGGGTACCCCCGCCTGCCTGCCCACCACAGCTTGAGGCCGCAGGGCCCCAGGGCAGCCCCCACTTCCCACCCAGTCCCCGCCTTCCTAAGGGCCTGACTGGGCTGGCTTGCCCTCAGCGCCTCCCCCAACGCCGCCCAAACCCTGTCCTGACCGCCCAGCCCCAGCAGTCAACACCTCAGTGCTGCCTCGGGTGGGACGGGGCATCTGCCTGCCTGGGCAGCTCCCTCCAGGGGCCAGCCGGGCTGGAGGGTGCAGTCTGGGAGCAAGCAGCTGAGGCAGTAGAGCACAGACAGCCTCCCTGCCTGCGTTCTTCTGACTCTGCCCTGGTGCCTGCTGCGGAGCTGGGACTTGTGACTGCACAGGAGAGCCCGGAGCAGCAACTTAAAAAAAAAAACAAAAAAAAACCCCAATTTCTTTGTGTGTCTCCCAGAATGCGGGAAAAAATGTCTCCACGTGCCACTAATGGCATGCATGCCAGGGGTTGCTGACCCCTGTTTTAGAGGGACATAAAGTGAGACTTGTACATCTATAGGGTCCGAAGACAAAACAATATCTTGTGGAACCAGTGTAACGTATATTTACAGCCCATACGTTCCTTTCCCAGAGCT
The DNA here is from genome assembly GCF_030867095.1 of Alligator mississippiensis. Lineage (NCBI taxonomy): Eukaryota > Metazoa > Chordata > Crocodylia > Alligatoridae > Alligator > Alligator mississippiensis. Next base: position 160,335,146 of record NC_081828.1, on the reverse strand, counting down.
GCCTTAGCCCTCCACTTAACTAGGCTGACCAAATAGAAATCCCGGAAATCCAGGACATTATCTGGGAAATCCAGGACGCTGGCCTCTGCCTCCAACCTCATGCACTCACAAGTCAGCAGGGGCACTAATGTACTATGTGCTAATACTGCACGGTGCTCTGCACCACTCTGACTCCCGGCCAGACTGCATCCCATGCCCCTGTGTTTCTGGGACACGCAGGATAATTCTTAATAGCCAGCATCTGAAATCTGGGACTGTCCTGGCTAAACCAGGACATATGGTCACTCTACACTTAACTATATGCTGTTGCTCATCCCTGCTTTCTTATATTTGTTTTACCTGCCATGAGTTTGAGGACAAGCAGCTAAGGTTACATCATTGCATTAGAGCAGGGCACATCCTTTGGCACTATTCATACTTGTGTCATAATCATACTCAGTGCCTCCAGAAAGGAAGTCTTTAGGATGATAAGCTATTCTGATGCACTGTAACTGGTGCACCATTTAGAAGGCAGGCTAGTGGCATGATATACAGTCTAGTGGCAAGAAAAGCTTCAGGGCCATCATAACTGCATTACTGTGTTACTATATTCTGATTGACTCTCTTGGTAGGGGACCAGTCTTGCCAACTTTGAGCAATCCCAGCGGGCATGTTTCTGACAGAAGAGTGGAAAGTATGTTCATATGTAAAAGTGCATTCCTAGTAAAATGACAACATAGTCTCATTCTTCTGTTTTTAAGGCACTGAACATCCAGAAGTCAACAGATCAGACCCTGAGTGCTTCTGTAGGGAGCTGGAGACATGTTTCTCACATATTTAAGACTCCTTAAAAGCTAGCACCCTTTTTTATTAAAAAATATAAAGATTAATAAGTACTTCTCTATACAGTAATTATCAAGACAATGTAGCAGCACCATGGTATGATATTACATATTTGTAACCATTTTTGTAGACTGCTGAAGTTATTTGTATAAAAGTGATTTGTGATTCCTATAGTCCTTACATACAGGTTATGGGAAAAAATATCATAGGTTTACCTTAGTGCTGATTAGATTACTTGTTTTATGAACTTTTAAAAATAAGCACTTGAAATTGTAAATAAAATTGCATTGGCTAAAGTCAGACTAAGTCTAACTGTGTACCATTTAGCCTCTTTCATTTATGTATTTATTTAAAATGTATACACTGCCCTATACAGAGAAGGCTCAGGAAGGCTTACAATGAAACCTACAAGATCTGAAACAAAAGCAGACTTCCAAAATGACACCTCAAAACCTTAAAAAAAGCACATATACAATTAAAACCTCAGGTTGTTTTGAGTTAATCTTTATACTACTTAGTACACTGTATTTAGCATGGTGGCATTTCCACTGAGTGTACTTGTACTGTTGTGATGAAATAGCCAATCATTTGTAACTGAATAAGATCACCAGTATTTGCGTGTATTTATATTATACACTGGTAATAATTTTGATTTTTTCCTCCAAATACACAAACTCCCATTAACATCCAGAGAAATCACTTTTGCAAGAATTCAAGGTCAGAATATAACCCAAATGTTAATTTTAGCCTTTGAATACAAAAAAGTGCCCCATAAAACATCCTTCTAACAGATTTAATGTAGGTATTTTAGTTTAACACAAGATGAATCAGTAATATATAGTTTTAAAAATCACATACTAACTTTTTAGGAATAGTGTGAGAATGTTTTACAAATCCATGACATGCCCTGTATTAGTGTTTGAAAACAACAAACAATTTTTTGTGTATGGTGTATGTTTAAATTTACCTATACTTAGTTGTCAAGTCTGTCTATCTACTATACCACTTGTTTGACAAATATTTCTATCTACTAAGGACTATATTTGATTTTTATTAGCTTGATTGACAAAATCTTTTGCACTGTGAATATAGAAAACCTTGAAGGCAAATGCCCAATCTTTTGAAACTTAGAATAAAAGATGTTTAAATACTCGATTTATTAAAGTGTTTTAACAGTGCTCATATTACTCAGAAAACTGAATTGCTTGAGAACAAGGTTAGCACTCTACATAAAACCTGCTTTTTAAGACACTACAGGAAGGGTCAAAGACCAGGAAATGCTCTTACTGTAATTCTCATTTTTAGCTGAATTGGCTATGGCAACCACACTAAGAATGCAAGTTTGAATTTCATTATGTTCCAGAAACCTTTAACTTTGCATCATAATGACTCATGCTATAACAGAAGCAAATTGCAAATATTTTCAATGTGGCATACTTTAATTTATCATTTAATAAAATAGTGTTTTAACTTAAGTAGTTACTTTCAAATATGCAAAGAAAAATGTTCATTTGATAGCTATTAAATGCATCCCTTTATGTTTTACCTGCAAAATGCTCTGTGTTTGGTGACAGGTTAAATGTACACTATACACAGGGAGCCAACATTTGACTTTGTAATACCACAGCAGCCTTAGCAATTTTAGCAGCATTCTTATTATTTTAAGCCGTCTCCATTGTCTTCTAAACACCATAATTAGAAGCTGAAAACTTACAGCAACCAAACTCAAAAAGGGCTCATTATGAACAAATATTCCACTATTGCTCAACAAGTGACCCTATGTAGCCCAACATGATAAAGCACTTTTCCTCAATTATGGCTCCATAGGTCCAAAATTGCAATCTCTGTTCAGGCAAAACATCCTTAATTACAATGGGAGTTTTGACCAAGTGAGGACTGCAGCACTTGGGACTACAAGGGTAGTTTATAGGATCATAGGAAAATAGGGTTGGAAAGGACTTCATGCAGTTATCTCTTACAGTCCCGTGCTCAAGGCAGGATCATCCCAGACTAAACTGTTCCAGGCAAGTGTCTACCTAACCTGTTCCATAAGTCTCTAGGTCACCTGTTCCAATGCTTAACTAGTTTCTTACAGTGAGAAAATCTTTCTTAATCTCCAACACGAATTTCCTGTGCTGTGGTTTGAGGCCATTGATCCTAGTCCTGTCCCTTATAGTTACAGAGAAGAGTCTTATTTCCATTCTCTTTGTAATTGCCCTTCAGGTATTTGAATGCTGTTATCAAATCCTCCCTCAGTCAGCTCTGCTCTTCTCCAAACTAAGTAATTCTAGCTTGCCCTGCCTTTCTTCAAAAATCACATTTTCCAGGTATCATACCATTTTTTCACTCTCTACTGAACTCTTTCTAATTTGTCGACACCTTTCTTGTAATGTTAGGCCCAAAACTGGACACAGCACTCCAGGAGAGGCCTTACTGGTGCCAAATAGAGCAGAAGAATCACTTTCTTTGATCTACAAGCAAATTCTTGTTATTGCAACCTAGTATGCTGTTGCCTTTTTTACTACAAGAGCGTGCTTTTGGCTCATATACAGCTTCTGGTCTACTGTACACTTCAGGTCCTTCTGTACAGTACTGCAGCTTAGCCTAACCTACGGCACAGACAGAAGTGACATTTTTTGCATGATCTGGTGCTCTGCAATCATAATTTAGCATACGCGCATGGCTGCAGAGTGCCTGTAAAATGAATGATCATGTGAAAAATTAACCTTTGTCTAATCAGGTAACAGATTTAGGCACTCTGCTTTAGAGTGCCTTAGGGAATTTGTGTTCCCTTAAGGGTTAATTTTGCATGCAGGGCAGGGCTGTCAGGGGAGAGGAGTGAAGAGAGCAGCAGCAGCTGCTGCTGGGCTGCTATCTCCAGCTGGAGCTGGAGCTGGAGCTGGAGGGGTGAGGCATGAAAGGGAGCCCCTTGCCTCATGGTCTCCACCAGCTACCCTGACTAGTGTATTGTGGGGAGCCATTTCCTCCCCAGCTCTCCCACCCCCCAGCTCCAACAAGGTCTCTTAAGAGCAGCAGCAGCAGCCAGGCAAGCCCAGCCTGAGCTCACCTGGGGCCCCAGCCCAGCTCTACCCAATACCCCAGCTAGGGTAGCTGGCGGGGACCACAAGGCAAAGGGCTCTATTCCACCCTCTGCCAAGCTCAGGCCAGGCATAGCAGCCCCACAGCTGCTGCTGCTCCCTTCACTCCCTCTCCACTGACAGCCCCGGAGCTGGGAGGAAGGGGTAGGGCTGGTGGTGGGGGCAGTTCTGCAGTCTTCTCTGAGACTACCGGAGTGCCCTCGCCTGCTGGCCAAGACGGCCAGTGCAGGTGGGCTCAATTTCCTTCCCCGCACTTTCCCTCCCCCAACCCAACAGGTGAACATCTGTTGGGGGGGAACACACTTTAAAAAGTGCCACAAATTAGAGCAGGGCCCTGAACATCTGTTAGTGCCTCTAGCTACAGTCATTCCCCAGTCTGTATGTGTGGACTGTATGTTTTCAGGATTGGGGATGTACTGATTTTTTCAATAGAAGCAACAGTTGAGTATTTCTTCAGGTAGCATTGTCTTGCAGCTTGAGAAGGAGAACAAGGAGAAATGCGAAGTGCTGCACCTAGGGAGGAAAAATGTCCAGCACACCTACAGCCTAGGGAATGACCTGCTGGGTGGCAGAGAGGTGGAAAGGGATCTTGGAGTCCTAGTGGACTCCAAGATGAACATGAGCCGGCAGTGTGACGAAGCCATCAGAAAAGCCAATGGCACTTTATCGTGCATCAGCAGATGCATGACAAATAGGTCCAGGGAGGTGATACTTCCCGTCTATAGGGCGTTGGTCAGACCGCAGTTGGAGTACTGCGTGCAATTCTGGGCGCCACACTTCAAGAAGGATGCGGATAACCTGGAGAGGGTACAGCGAAGGGCAACTCATATGGTCAAGGGCCTGCAGACCAAGCCCTACAAGGAGAGACTAGAGAAACTGGACCTTTTCAGCCTCCGCAAGAGAAGGTTGAGAGGCGACCTTGTAGCTGCCTATAAGTTCATCACGGGGGCACAGAAGGGAATTGGTGAGGATTTATTCACCAAGGCGCCCCCGGGGGTTACAAGAAACAATGGCCACAAGCTAGTAGAGAGCAGATTTAGACTGGACATAAGGAAGAACTTCTTCAGAGTTCGAGTGGCCAAGGTCTGGAACGGGCTCCCAAGGGAGGTGGTGCTCTCCCCTACCCTGGGGGTCTTCAAGAGGAGGTTAGACGAGTATCTAGCTGGGGTCATCTAGACCCAGCACTCTTTCCTGCTTATGCAGGGGGTCGGACTCAATGATCTATTGAGGTCCCTTCCGACCGTGACATCTATGAATCTATGAATCTATAAGTAATGTTTGGAAAAGGAATAAACTGAACAAGAAAAGGTGAAATGATAGTCAGTCTGAATTTACTATGGAGCAAAATAGCGACTTTCTGAAATCTGAGTCAGGGACTAACACTGCACTTCCAAAGCACATTCTAATTAGCAATGCTAATGTTACATTGTCATATGCAGGCTTTTATTTCATAGAGTCCTAATCACATATGCCTTTTCAGAATGTACTGCCACAAAGACATGAAAAGACTATCTTTTCACAAATGGCTGCCAAGCTACAGCAGTGACTTAGACCTCAGAGTTGAAATTTGTTCTCTGCCCTTTCTATTCTTGCCGTGCTTGTCTGTGATCCTATCTGACTGGTACAATCCCACGCTTTTGGTTTATTTTTTTCATACAGTCCCAATCAGTCCTCACTATCTTAGCCATGCCAAGTAAAAATGAAAGCACCAGAACTTTTCAGCCAGAAACTTTTAAAACAAGCAATATGCCTATTGCACCTGGGGGGAATTCTTAGTGGGGAATAGAATATAGTAGGGCTGTGCGAAGCTTCGATTAAGAGATTTGGCTCAATTTAGTGGCCAAATCTCCAAATCTGAATTCAATCAGGGGACCAGTTACAAGAACCAAAATGATTTGAAGCTCTCCAAATTGATTCGGATGAGATTCAGAGAGCTTTGGCAATTTGGGCAGTCCCAACCAGCTGCAGCAGAGAGCTGGACCCGGACTCCATGCTGGTAAGTAGGGGGCGGGGGTTGGGTGACTGGAGGAGGGGGGAGAGGACCATGGGTGGACCCCTGCCAGGTCCCATCCCCTGCCCACTCTCCCAGTGTCCCCCCCATGGCTGCCCCATCCGCACCAGCTCCCAGTTGTTTAAAAAAAAGCCCCTACTCATGAGGTGCTGCCAGGCAGGGGGGGAATCTCCTCTGCTCCCCACTGCCCCGTGCCATGTGGGGGCTTTGTCACAAGCCCCCCCACCTCCACCTGTTCTCCCAGCCCCCACCCATGACTGCCCAATCTGCCTCAGCTCCCAGCTCTAAAAAAAAATGAACCCCCCCCCCAGACTCACCAGCTGCTGCAGCAGCCTCGGGGCTTCTGGGGGCTCATGGAAGAGCCCCCCCATGCAGCATGGGGCAGTGGAGGGTAACAGGGATGGCTCCCCGCCCCCCCCCCGGCTGGGCAGGAGCCGGTGAGTTTGCAGGGGGGTTTTTGGTGTTTTTTAAAAGGGCTGGGAGCTGGGGCAGGCAGGGCAGCCATGGGGGGGGCAGGGGGGAGAGTGGGCAGGGGTCAGAGGTCTCGTGGCAGAGCCCCCCCACATGGCGTGGGCCAATGGGGGGCAGCAGGGATCATGTCTCACTGGGCAGGAGCTGGTGAGTTGGGGGGGAGCTTTTTCTTTTCAAAGAGTGAAAAGCTGAGGCCGGGTAGGGCTGGGAGAGTGGGCGGGGGATGGGGCCTGTGTGATTTGGAGATTTGGCTGATTCAGCAGAACCGATTCAGGATGGTGATTTGAATCACTGAATCAAATCACTGTCCCCCAAATTGGCTGAATCCAAAGCGAATACTAGCTGCTTCGCACAGGTCTAGTATGTAGGCAGCAGTAAGCACGTTAGGTTGGGAGGGCCGAAAGTAAGGAGTAAAAACATTCAAACATAAACTAAATGTTAAAACATTAAAATAAATGTGGCTACCATCTCAACTCTTGGCAATACACTTGTAATCTTTCAGAGAGTAATGTCATCATTTGTAACTTGGAACTTGTTTTAGATATTGTAGTGTGCATTAGCTCCCTCTCTGCTTACATACTACCAAAATTCTGATTAGCATGGTATGTAGCACATGCCAAGTATTGGAATATAGAAATAATAACAATAAATCTTTCTTTTTTTCCCTTCTACAATTAAAAGAAGTAACTTGATTCATTATGGGTTTTTTATGCTTGCGTGCTTGAGAGAGTTTAAGGTTTTGCAAGTACTTCACTAAGGCTGCGGAAAATGAAATTAGCAAGTTTTGCATTTGATTCTGAAACGGTACATACCGACATTACATTTAGACCAGTCTAAATGAACATTGATTGATCTTAACCCATAACCATACAAAAGTTCAGTGCACGTGGACCAGTCTAAAAATGGCACAAAAAATCCAAGATAGACCTTGTGCAAGGTATACTCTCAATTGAGATCAATTTAGGTTAGGACAATGTATAAAACTTCTGTATGGTTCCCCTGTTAATTCAAGTTAGATCACTGTCCTCTGGCATCCCAGCCTGTTTTGCAGCCTCTCCTACCCCTCTCTCACAGGGATGCTTGTTAGCACTCAGGTGCTCCAGCTAAGCACCAAGCAGACTCTGCCTGTGGGCTGTCCCAGCACCTCCCCAGCCCCACCTCCTTGCCACCTGTCAGCTACAGACAGGCAGCCAGCAGAGGGAAGTGAGGTGTCTGTGTCCCCCACACAGGCCCTGGGACCAGGGCATCCCCCATCATGAAGCACCCCGGAAAACCCCACACTCAGGCTCAGAGGCCAGAGCCAGGCACCCTGCAACCTGGAATTCAGTATAGCCTGGCCACCCCCACCAGGCAGGAGACAGGGCAGGTGGCTTGTCTCTGGTGGGTGAGAGTACTGTGGGGGCAGGACATCAGGACTGGATCTGCACAGAGGCAACCCTTTGACCTGTGTGGCTCAGCCACTGCTGGCAGGTACCCAGGTCATGTGCACCTGGGGTGCAGCAAGCGTTTTTTGGCTTGCAGCTATAGGGTCCCAGAATACTAGGGCCAAGAGGAGTGTGTGCGTGGGGAGGGGGGGGGTGGCACTGAGCATCCTAGCTGGGGCAAGCAGACAAACATCCCTGGAAACTTCAGGAGCAGGTAGAGCATGGCCAGCTGGTTTGGTGTTGTAGGTAAAGTACATTGGAAATTTCCAGGCTGGGGTGTGGGACATTGCCCACATCATGGGGCCATCTGCTGAAAGCCCCTAGAAAGTTCAAGGTCATGAGGGTGGCCTGGCCAGTGGATCCCCAGTCACTCTGGAGAATGGGCCTCACCCAGCTGAAGTGAGAGGGAGCGCCAGAGTTTGGGACCTACACTATTCCTTCCTTTCATCCATCTATCCACCTCCTCATAGCTGGACTCTTACACACACATACACACTGATGAGCTCTAACCCACCCATGGACACTGAGAGCCCATGAGCACTGCAGGAGACCATGGTAGAACCTAACCCATCCTCTTCTAGTACCAGCCACACAACTGGAGCCACAGGAAGATGAGGGATTACACTGCCATCTGGAGCAAGCAGGGGACCAAGAACCAGGTCTACAAAGGACACTGGATTGGGTGATACACTTGAAAATTGTTTAACAGATGCAAGCATGGGGCCATGACAGGGACTGGGTGCAGTGCCAGGCAAAGACTAAATGGGAGGAGGGGAGTAGGCAGACTGTCCCCTGAGCCAGCAGGGTGGGGAGGTAGTGTCATGATGGTGCCTCACCGGCCCAAAGTCTTATGTGCAAGCTGATTTACAGAGGGGAGTCACTGGACCCAAACTGCTGGTCTTTTCTAGCCCCCAGCCCCTTGCAGAGCAGTGCTTGCTACAGGCCATCCCTATGGTCACAGCCCTCTCCCAGTCCATTGTGGCTGAGAACACCAGAATGGGGGGGCTCAGTGCACAGATGGAGGGGTGTGGTGGGCTATTGGATTGCCCCGCCCTGACTTCAAAGCCCAGGGCCCCAAGCTATTTGCTTGATAAGTTTCTGTCTTTCAGCACTGGGTAGACCAGTCACCCCATCTCTTCCCCTCTCTCCCTTCCTGGAGCATAGTTAAGGTGCCAAGCATTGCAACCCCCTGGCCTTGGACAGTTAGCAGCCTCATTCACACCTCCCAGCCCTATCTCTCATGCCTATGCTCAGCTAGATGAGCATTGATGGTAAAACAACCCTCCCTCCCCCCCACCCCCCTTGCATTCATGGAAAGGGGCTCAAAGAGTTTATTGAACTCTGCAGGCAACATGTAAAAAATAAGTACAAGTGCCAGCACCCTGCCCCAGTGGCAGCACCACAGGTTTGGGTAGCAGAGGACAACAAAGTCAGGGACATACAGCTGTCTTCGAGAACCTGTGAAGTTGCAGTGCAGCAGGAATGAGAAAAATCCCCCCTTTCCAAACAATTCTTCCCGTTCCAAGAAAGGCAAAGATGTGATGCCAGGAGTCTGGCATGGGAACTGTTATCTCAGCTGATCTGGTTCTGCTGCCAGGGTGCCTCCTGAATTATGCATTTGTAGAGGCTTGCAAGCAGCACTCTGGTTTCCCCTGATCTGATCCAATACCTAGGGAAAGTCCATGGGAGTGAAGTAACTCTGAGTCTCACATCACAGGCAGTCACTGTGCTGACCCATCAACCCCTCACCTCTCCCTCCTGCAGTCACTGTTTGTAGTGTGGGCCCAGACCTAGCTATAGATGGTCTGAAGGTGGTGCCAGAACACCCCAGCATCCATGGCATCTTAGTTCTCCTCGTTCTTGTTAGCCACTTGATAATTGGTAGCCGATTCCAGTGTCCTTGTCAGCCACTTGCAGGATGTGGTAGCTGGCCCCACATGGGACAGCTGGCTGCTGGCTCAGGGGTAGAAACATGGGCGACTGGTGCATCCCGAGTGTGGGAGGGGCACCAGATTGCTGACGGGATAGGGGTCCCCCAGCAGCTGACCGCTGAGCCGAGCCAGCGTCGAAACCGGAAGTGTACTTCCAGTTTCGTGGCTAGCACTTCCAGGGGGTGTGCATGCACCCGTGTGCACCCCCCAATGCATCGCCAATGAGTAGAAAGCTGTGTCTTATGTTGACCAACTGCCACATAATGTCCAGATGGCCACTTGTGATGTTCTGCAGCTTCCTCTGAGAGTCGCACAGGTTGGCAAGGCGTGCATTGCAACTCCTGGGTCTGCATGCTTCAGTGCAGACAATGGGGCAACATGACTGGGTATAAGCAGGTTGGAACATCAAGGCACTTTCAGTTAACAAGGGAGGGCACTTGCTCTTCTGGAAGCCTCTGGACAGGGCATGGGAGATGGTCTGTGGTGAGGTAGTACGGAGTTGGGAGCATGGTAGCCCATGTCTGGCTGCCAGTCAGGGGTGGCCCAAGTGCTCGCTCGGCTGTATTTGGCAGTCTCCAGCACCCTGGGGAACCCACAGGGCAAGCTGGGCGGTGTATAGCAGTGCCCCCTGCTTGTGGGCCTCTGCCAGTGCAGGCTGCCTGAGCAACCACCCTTCCCGTAAATAACATGTATACTTTCACTGCCAGTCCAAACTAGATTGCTTCGAGAAAACCACTTAATTTAGATTGATTCCTTCCTTGAATTTTTGGACATGGCCAAATTTTTGGACATGGCAAAGGGGCAGATTCTGCAGTCACTTGAGAGGATTATGCTGCTGTGTCATATTATACAGAAGCCTCATCCTAAACACTGAAAGTTTCCTTGCTGTAGAGGAATGTAGCGGATCATGATTGCTTCTCTTTCCGTGATCTGCAGGATCAAACCCTTAAGTTCTAAAAATGGTTTTCAATGTAAATGACTGAAGCAGAGGAGAAGCACACATTGAAAGTAGAACTGCAGCATCAGGCCTTTCATTTTTAAGAATGACATTTAATATAATTGAACAGAGGCACAGGAGAGGAACACGCTGGCTCTCTGTACACCTGAAGGAGGGATAGTAGCACAAAACAAGCTTTTCTTTAACCACAACGGCAATCTTCTAACAGCAGCACCCACTCAAAAGCACAGAACTCAGAGGCTGATAATCATCTTTCAGTTCAGGTTATTGCATGCAATTTTTCACATTCATTCAGTTTTCTTCATACAGCTCTTAGTAAAGTAACTCCCTTAACAATAAAAGCTTTTATGGCAGCCCATTACATGGAAGAACTAACCACTCCTAGTTTTTTTTATTGGCTTCTTGGAATATTTATAGCAGTCTTTGTTCTCCTTGCAAGCTTATGCATCTGGGTGTGTATGGCCATTTTTGGCAATTGGGTATGACTGATAAGTACATATATTTTTACATCTGTGGGGTTTTAAAGTTTTATATTTGTTTTCCTCTATATATTGTTTATTATTGGCACCAAAACCAGCATTTTCCCTGTTCTTCATTGTTTAGTACTTGAATATTCACTGCTGGAGAATTTTCATTCCAAGATGCTTGACATAAAACTTTATGTGCTACCATGATACTGCTTCCTGATAAACTGGTTATACTGTACACAGAAAGGTGGATAGATATTCAGCTCTGTAGTGCAAGCAAAGAATCCCCTTGGTCTAAGTGAAGAGATTAAATTTCCACTTTATGGGTTTTATAGAAAAACTTCACATTAGCACAATAAACTGACATTCTTGCATGTATCAGCTCAGTATCCACTGAAGCTACTTACATCTATTTAGTAAATAAGGGTCAGATTCTAGTCCATCTTTTAGGAATCAAGGTAGACTTAGGTGCCTAAATATGAATGTATTCCTCCCTGCTTAAGCTCCTGAAAAATTGTTAATACAAAAGAGGGGTGGGTTCTCCTCCCCCTCACTGCTTTTTTATGCCTCCGTCTTAAGGGTAGGATCCATTTACATAAATAAGTAGATTTTAGGACTTGAATTGGGCAGAATGAAATCACATTTAGCCCCCTAGATCAATTTAGAAACCTAGTAGAACCCAGGTGAAATAAAATGTGTCCCCCGGTACTTACATTTATATAGTAAAAATAAATGATTCCCAAACTTTTAAAACTGTCCATAGAAGAGAGAGAGAGAGAGAGAGAGAGAGAGAGCGCTAAACCAAGACGCTAGCATGAAGTACCCTAAACTTTGATTTCCTTCCTCCTTGTGTCCTTGTTGTGACAAGGTATTTAGCAGAATTCACAGATTCGTTGGAATGTGACAGGGCCGGACTGTGAGTGCTTCTACTATGGCTTACCTTTGATTTTATAACTGATGTCTTAATCTAGGACTCTCCTGTTCTTGTGTAACCAGCATCTACAAAACTTCTATTGAAGTCACTGGGAGTTCTGAATACCCAAAGAATGCAATGTGTTTTTAGTTAAATTTTCAATATAATTATAGTAAAAAAATCCACATTGTTCAACTGTGCATGCATTAAAAAAGGGAATGTTTTGCTTTTCATATGGTGTTGGACTAATGGTGCAGCTGTGATAGTACAGGAAAAACAAGAGAGGCAAGGTCAGTGATATCTTTTGTTGGAGAGGGTTAGCTGTATAGTTGGGAGAGACAAGCTTGTGGGTACCACTGTGTTCTTCCTCTGAGGCTTGATGAAGGGTACCCATGAGCTTATTTTTCATGTACACTTTAGAAAATGAAGCCCACATGGAGCTGTAGGATTGGACCATTTGTTTTTTAAAATTACATTTAAAATAACTGCACAGAAACACAAGAGAAACAAAACACAGTGACACTACATGGAGACCATGGTTAGTAATATAAAATAAGGTTTTCTTTCTTAACCACAACAACAATCTTCTAATTTTGGTGTAAATGTTATGACAGAATACATAATAGGTACTAGTAATTATTATAATATTTATGACTCTTGTAAATACATTTCTAAATTTTATTATATAAAATCTTTTTGAATAAGCAATAAATTATTGGAATTATTCCATTCTTTTTAATCAATGAGACCATTAAGAAAGTTACAAAATTATTAAAAATCTGCACCAGTTATTGACATGCTATTAGGTTTCCTCCATGTATTAAACAAAGAAAGGCTGCAATACTATGTAAATTTTACATTTATCTTTAATACAGGTATATTCCCCAAAGGCTGTCCTGTTAGGAACAATTGTGCCAGGAAAGCCGATTCTTAGACTCATAGAATCATGGGATTGGAAGAGACTTCAAGTTATCTGGTCTAACCCATTGCACAAAAGCAGGCATTCACTTGTTTTTAACTTGTCCTGATAATATCGACTAGCTTTGTCTACACATGGTTTTTTGTTCTATATTGTTTATGTTCAATTTGTTCTATATTGCTTATGAGTGAAGCCATTTACTGATGTAGTTTTACATCAGTACAACCCTTACTTAAGAAGCCAGCCCACCCCAAAGAAGATGACTTTTATCAGCATACATTAGCATGGGCAGGAACAGCGTAGAGTGCTGCAGGGGTGGTTATACCCCCACTCCCAGCTTCCCCCCACACAGAAGGTGGGCAGGCAGTGCTGCAGGAGCAGCAGTCAGGCACTTTTTTCAGGTTGCTGAGTCTGGTAAAAATTTCTTCCCTTCTGTCCTCAGCAGCACATCCCCTCTCCTCCCCTCCCCTCCCATTCCTTTCCTCCCCTGCCTGCCACTGTCACTGCCACTGTCACTACCACTGTCACTGGCTGCCTTGGGGGAAGGGGAACGCCACAGCCACTCTTGCCCCCCACCAGCTAGCCTGCGCAGCGAGCTGAGCTCAGCTGGAGACAGTGGAGGTAGTAGTGGAAGTGTTCCCTTCTCCCCAAGCCTGCTCCTGGGCTGGCAGGGAACACATAGGGGTCTAGCAGAGAGAAGGAACCTGCTTGCCACCGCCACTGTCCTTGGCTGAGCTTGGCTTCTCATGCAGTTTGGTGGGAGTGGAACAAGAGTGGCTGTGGCAAGACAGCTTCTCCATCCCTGGGGTACCCAGAGACAATGGGACAGCAGCAGCAGCAGGCAGGGAAGGGGGTGAATAGGAGGAGAGAGGGCAGTGGATATGCCACTTTGCACAATGAGGAAGGGAGGGAGGAAGATACTTACCTAATTCAGGGAGATAAAAAAGTCCCTGTCTGTTACTCTTTTAATGTGGTCTAAGAGGGAGGGGAGTGCGACTGCACCACTGCCCTACCTCCTTGGATCCACCCCTGTACATTAGTCTTCTTCCTGTATAATAATAGCTACAGTAGAACCTCAGTACTTTGCAGTGTTTAGATTCCTTTCTCCCTTGCAAAGATGACAGTTTGTAAACTAGCCAAGGGAATATCCAGCCACAACAAGCAGCAGCAGAGGACTGCTGAGGTGCTCCAGTTGCTAGCTGCAGTTTTAATTCATAGATTCATAGATTCATAGATGCTAGGGTCGGAAGGGACCTCAATAGATCATCGAGTCCGACCCCCTGCATAGGCAGGAAAGAGTGCTGGGTTTAGATGACCCCAGCTAGATGCCTATCTAACCTCCTCTTGAAGACCCCCAGGGTAGGGGAGAGCACCACCTCCCTTGGGAGCCCGTTCCAGACCTTGGCTACTGTAACTGTGAAGAAGTTCTTCCTAATGTCCAGTCTAAATCTGCTGTCTGCTAGCTTATGGCCATTATTTCTTATAACCCCCAGGGGCGACTTGGTGAGTAAAGCCTCACCAATTCCCTTCTGTGCCCCCGTGATGAACTTATAGGCAGCCACAAGGTCGCCTCTCAACCTTCTCTTGTGGAGGCTGAAGAGGTCCAGGTGCCCTAGTCTCTCCTCATAGGGCTTGGCCTGCAAGCCTTTAACCATACGTGTGGCCCTTCTCTGGACCCTCTCCAGGTTATCCACATCCCTCTTGAAGTGCGGCGCCCAGAATTGCACGCAGTACTCCAACTGCGGTCTGACCAGCGCCCGATAGAGGGGAAGTATCACCTCCTTGGATCTGTTCGTCATGCATCGGCTGATGCACGATAAAGTGCCATTAGCTTTTCTGATGACTTCGTCACACTGCCGACTCATGTTCATGAGTCGCTTCTGTGCCTCCAAGCAGGTCATTTCCTAGGCAGTAGGTATGCTGGACATTTTTCCTCCCTAGGTGCAGCACTTTGCATTTCTCCTTGTTGAATTGCATTCTGTTGTTTTCTGCCCACTTGTCCAACCTGTCCAGGTCTGCTTGTAGTTGTTCCCTGCCCTCCAGCGTGTCCACTTCTCCCCACAGTTTTGTGTCATCCGCAAACTTGGACAGAGTACACTTCACTCCATCATCCAAGTCGCTGATGAAGACATTGAAGAGTATCGGTCCAAGGACCGAGCCCTGA
Source organism: Alligator mississippiensis (assembly GCF_030867095.1). NCBI lineage: Eukaryota > Metazoa > Chordata > Crocodylia > Alligatoridae > Alligator > Alligator mississippiensis. Next base: position 160,319,968 of record NC_081828.1, on the reverse strand, counting down.
GGGACCCCATTGCCCACTCCCTTCCAGGTCGATACCGACCCATCCACTATGACTCTCTCTGGGTACAACCCAATGGGCTGCTTCGATTAGCTGCATCATACTGCTGATGAGCTCTAACTAATTGGGGAAGTGACACCCTTTGAAGTAAAAACTGAAGCAAACAGTTAAGTAGCTCATCTTTAAGTCAGCAACCCACTGCAAACAAAGTGGTTTACAAACCATCCAGATATGAATGACCTAGGTTCTACCATACACACATAATATGCACCTGTTTACTGCTGTGGCTGGATCCACGTAAGGATATGTTATACCACTAGAGTTGAGGTTATAGGATAATGTTGACATAGACTGAACAGGGGGCTGGGCTCATCTGGAGACAGTGGAAGTAGTGGTGGGAGGTTTCTCCTCTCCCTGAGCTTGTTCTCAAGCTGGCAGAGAACACATAGGGGTTACAAACCATCATACTTAATCTCCATCTTCTTCTGCAAATGTGCTCTTCTGTGCATTCTCAGAGTCTAACTTGTCCCTAGTTCTCCTTATTAATGGAGAACCACAAGGAAAACACAGAGTTGATAAGACATAATAAAGGACTTTATCAACAAAATGGTAATGAAAATTCCTTTTCCATACCTACTGTATATAACCTGTGAAATATAATAGATTATCTACATGATCATAGACAATAGAAAAGAAGGTCTATAAAGGACCTCAGGAGGTCATCTAGTCAACGCTCAACTCAAGGCATGATCATTTCTGTCTAAACCATTCCAGGTATACATGCATTTAACCTGCTTCTGATAATTTCTGAGGATGAAAATTTAACAGTCTCTCTATGTAATCTATTACAATGCTTAACCACCCTCATAGGGAGAAAGTTCTTGATATCCACCATAATTTTCTCTTGCTGAACTTCAAGACCATTACTCCTTGTCCCGCCCCCTGCAATCACAGAAGAGAGTCTATCACCATCCTATTTATAACCACCCTTCATGGACTTAAAGATTTTTATCAAATCCCTTTGTCAGTCTTCAATTCTTCAAACTAAGTAACTCCAGGTCTTCCAACCTTTCCTTATAAGTCATGTTTCCTAGACTTCTAATAATTTTTATTGCTTTCCACTGGGCTCTTTCTAATTTGTCTAGATCTTCTTTTTGAATGTGGTGCCCGCAACTGGACACAGTTGTCTAGTTGAGGCACTGAATAAGCACTGAATAAGCACTGAATAGCATGGAAGAATCACTTCTCTTGACTTGCAAGTGTTGTTCTATTAATAGTCTAATATTCTGTTGGCTTTCTTTTCTTTCTTTTTTTTTTTTTGCAACAAAAGCACATTGTCGGTTTGCATTCATGTTGCAGCCTACTAACATCTTAAGATCCCTTTCTGCATGACGTAAATGTAGCCAGCCATTCACCACTGTGTGTGTGTGTGTGTGTGTGTGATTGTTCCTATACGCAGGATTTTGCGCTTATCTGTGTTGTATTTCATTCTGGACCATTTTTCCAGTTTATCAGGGTGTCTGCAACTCTACTGAGTTTGGTATCATTTACAAGTTTGCTAAATATATACTTAAAGCCATCCTCCAAATCATTCATGAAAATATTAAAAATGTATTGGACCCAGAACAAACACATGGATGTAAAACAGCTTGTTCATGTTGAACCTCTGAAAAAACAAACTAACAGGTTGAAAAGGAAAAGCATGAAAAAGAAATGGCTCACATGCTTACCTCTTTATTTTAGTCTTGGGTATCTTTTCTCTATTTCTCTTTCGTTCTTAGACTGGGTGCTAAGTCTAATAAAGCTATACAGCCAACACGAATTTAGAGGTCCTAGGTCTAAGAAAGCCAACATCATATTTAGAGGACCAGGAAACAATCAGTGCTAAACAGTGCTTTTTTCCTACCTCCAATTGACTAGGAAATGTTGCCCTTTCTTCTCAAACAAGTTAACCACAGAAATATGATCAGTTGTATTTTTTAGACTGGATTAATGCCACTTTCTTGAAGTAAAAGAGCAAGTAGTACTTAACCTTCAGTTTGTGAGCAATATTGCGTTGCGCTCCTTTAGCCAGATATGCTACCATGACCCTTGTGTTTGTTATGTCAAAGCCTCGATCCTTATTTTCAAAGTCATCTTGAGGTTAGTACCTAACTACATTGATAATTAAAATTTGGTTTGTGACTGCTAAGACATCTGAATTCTTCTGGACAATTCACCCCAAAACACAAAGAAGGTGGCATGTCGAAATGAAAGATAAAGCATTCTATCTTTGAGTTAGAGGATGGCTCATCTGTTTAGAGCAGTGGTGCCCAACTCATCCAACCCATCAGGGCTCCCTCACAGGTCCAGACATTTAGTGATGGAGCAGACAGCAACAGGGGTAATCGCTGTGGCTGTGGGCCACCCTAAGTTTAGATCATTCCTACCATACCCAAACTGGGGAATAAGAATAAAAAGAAGGATAAAAATTGTGCATCTGAAGCAGTTTTTCATGTAAACAGGATAGATACATAAAGGGTACATCTACATCAGACTGAATTGTGTAGGGAGTATCACCATAAAAACATACCTTGCCCACTTGCTTCTACTCTATATGAATTGCATGCTAGGAAAATATCATGCCACTGATTTTTTGGTGTGTGCCCAAGTGCATACAGGGCCACCAGCACTCAAATGGCAGCTACAAGACATTTTTTAATACGTACTGCATGGGAAACAGGAATAAGTGGTTGGTACTTTTTTCACTGTGGTGCTTTCTAGCACTGCCTGACATGCCCAAAGAGCTAACAACTCCAGAGAGTTATCTAAAAATAATGAAATGTAGATCTAGTACACCCAGAATGCTTTTATATGAAGAGCATTATTAAAATCCCAAAAGGAAATTCATTTATTACACTAGAAGGTAACACCAGGATTGGCACAGACTTGAGCTGGCTCCCTGAAGAGGCAAAAGGCAATCATCCCCCATACCTTCTTTCCAAATTAGTATGCAAATTAAATGCCAGATATTTTCATGACCCAATATAAGCCTCTGCTTATGTGTGCAGCCAGACAATTCTCCTTATGAGGGAACTTTCCTCAAAATTAAGGAGGGTTCACATAGTTTGAATAAAGCCTAAAAGCAAAGGAGGCTTAAAATTACCCTATAAATATTATTTGTATGTATTTACAAGGTTATGCTTAATAAATCTATGAAAACAATAGTACAATGCTATTTTTCCCCTTCAGACATTTTTAATTTTCAGACTGCCAAAGTCATTTCTGGATTGAGCTGGAACACAGAGACATGCTTAAATGAAGCATAATTGGGCTAGTTTGAATTTATTTCCTTGAGAGTTGCAAGAAAGAAAAAAGTCAAAGAATACATTAGAAGTCAGTGCTACAAAGAAAGCAGAGAATGCATTACCCTTCAAACATTTAAAATACAAAGTATAAATATTATTTGTTTTCTCGTAAATAGCAATCATACATAGGAAACAGGAATGAGCTGTAAAAATAAATAAATAAAAGTCTATTCATTTTAAATCCTAGGAACTTCAGTGTTATGGAACACTGTTGGACTGCTTCAGATTTGTAAGCTCTTTATCCTGGCTGAAAGGTGAAATTAGCAGCTTTCTCAAAACCCTAGGAAGCTATTGTGTCAATGCTACACTCTGGAGGACCACTGTTTGATTCCAGTGCCACTGGTTTAGATGAGCACTGCAATCAGGAGTATTAAAAGTGAGTTTTTCAATTGGGAAGCATGAAGCTATAAAGCTGTTTACAGACAAAGGAAAAGAATGAGATTTTAGAGACGTCTTTAGTAATATGACAATATCAAGCATGCCAAATGATGCATCTGAATTCAGCAGCATTAAAGAAACCAGCTCAGGAAAGAGATGGGGATGGGGTGGAAGGAAATCTGAATAAAGAAAGTAGTAATAGGTATTTCAAGGTAAGAGGGTAGACAACTGACTGAAATAATATCACAATGAATAACAGAGTCAAGTTGTCTCTTAAAAACAGTTCAGAAGTGTGTAGCTTCCTCCCCTTATTATAATATCCTGTAGCTTCTTATTCTATTGCTTCTATAACCTTTACCTTTTTCAAAGATAGGCTATATGGTATTATTTTAATTTGAGCAGCAATGCCTTATTTACACTTGCTATAATATGAATGCCAAACTGTCAAATTCCGCTGTACATTTTTTTCATTTATTTTTTGGAAGTCGTTGGCAGAAGCTCTTGAGATGATGAATATTGTGTTATAGTGTAGAGGGCAATTTTTGATCTCATTTACAGTGATCTAAATCTAAAGTAACTCCATTGATCTATAACTGTTATGTTGTGTTTGTTCTGCATAAATTTGATTTTTAGCTCATGCAGGACATTTGCACCTATTGTGGTAAACTAGTTGATCAGTCAAAATAGCATTAAAATAATTATGTTTTTCCTAGCATATGAAAGCACCCAAAGCATCATAACGTACAATATCATTACCAGAAATGATGAGAAATAAAATAGCTTTCCTATTACATGATACGGTTTATGAGAATATCCCTAGATGATTCATTAGTTTTAAACTGACATGAAAATCAATTAATTTTAATAGGGAATAACAGATTATGTGTTTAATAATTCATCTAATTTCATGAGGCAAAGCGAATTAGACAATGCAATGTAAAGCTAATAACAGTTGTGACCACATAATTTGACTGTTTGTCAAGAGCATAGCTTAGTGAAATGATTGAGAATTGAATAGGGAGAAAAACATTAATTGTATGTAAACTGAGTGACAGTCTCTTGTAACCCTAAAAGCCTGTGCATTCAGTGTAATTATTTCTGTTAAATCTTTCTTTAAAAATTGTCCTACTATTTTATTAATTATGTATTCATATTAAGTGGACTAAGCAGTAAATAACATAAAATAACTTTCCTATGCTTTTATTTCAGAGGTAATATTCAAATGCTCAACATTTTATAGAGTGCATGAAACTATGCAAAAAATGTTTCATTGGCTGCATTAATTAAACAATAATGACCCCCAGATCAGGCATTTTCTGACTGCAGGAGCTGAGGACCTGAAGCAGAGCAGGGGGTCCTTAACCCAGTTGGTCATTAACATTTAGGAAATACCTGACCCGGAGGGCACTGCTGCTGCTAATCTAAACCATGTTAATTGTTATGTTCTCCCATCATAGAGAGTAAGAATTTACTTGCACTCTGAATGTTTTTCATTTCAGATTAGCAACCAAATAGGAAAGAACAAAAATAACGTCTCGCGAGAAAGCACACTGTGCATCTCCTCTGGAGATTCTGGCGCCACCTCTCCCTAGCAAAATGGTAGCTACAGACAGAAGACTACCAAAAATGCAACAGTGCAGTGCAGAAAACAAGATCTTAACCATTCCTGTCTGCATCTCATAGACCGCATGATAACATAGCAGCTTTAAGAAAATATAAAGGGATTACTATGGTATATGTGGAACATATATACATTGAAATACATGTTGCCATGGATACTGGGCTCTGTTTAGAGCACCGGTCTTTTCTTAGCACATAAAGGACACTAATAGCCAATAGGAAAACAGAGCTTCAAGCTCAGTGTTAGTGATGTAACTACTAACTGCATCTAAACAGATGATATGAAAGGCTCAAAGTGGTTCCTAAAACAGTAGGAACTAAATAGTAGTCAGAATGGTGCTCAGATGGTTTTCACTGTTAAAATTCTGTGGAAAGAATCTAATTAGAGCACAAAGCTTATGGTGTGATCCTTCTTCATGAAAGCTCTTCTTTTCTCAGTCCTTTCAACACACGGTTGCTCTGTCTCTAGTTGTTTATCTTCTCCTTTCTTAGGCTAAAATTACCTATAGACTGTTGCTTGCACTGGGAGAAGAGGAGGTAGAGATGGAGTTAGCTTTGTCTCTGGGAAGAGGTACACTATAATAATTCTTCTTCTTTTGCACTTCTAAGGTCAAGTGTTGACAGGTCTCCTTAAATATTCCCTACTCTTCACTTACTGTCCCTTTGATTTTTGCCCACTCCCTTTCCACCCAAGTTTGCTCTTTCTCCAACCTTTTATCATTTCCCTTCTTAGGCTAACATTTACCTACAGCCTGTTGCTTGTACTGGGAGAAGGGGAGGAAGAGATGGAGTTAACTCTATCTCTGGGAAGAGGTGGACAATAGCAAATCTTCCGCTTGATGTTGGCTCCAGGGAAAGGGGAGAGGAAGCAAAAGGGATCTGCACAATTGAGAAGAGGAAGAAGACATTAACATGGCCATTCCTCTGTGCCTGCAATCTCATGGCTATTTTTTATTTTGTATTAACTCCCCTCTGCTAGTTTTGGGCAAAGAAGATAAGCAGTGGGGAAAGAGGTTAACGGAAACATGATCACCTATAGACTGGGGAAAGTGAAGAAGATTGCTGAACAAGATAGTAATCTTGGAATGGATGAAAAGGAGATCCTTGTGGCCAGGGGAACATAACAGAACTTCACACTTCTAGACAGGCCATTCTGGCAGAAAAGGGAGAGAATACTCTCCAAACACTTTTTTAGATGCCTACGTTAAGTATGTGCTCAATGGAACTGATTTCTTCCATGTTACTATAGAAATAATACACATAAGCATGATAATTGAGGACTAGAGGAGCTTAGAAAAACTACACCTGGACTATTTTTCAATATTTTCAGAATAAAAAGTGTTAATTTTCTATTTTTAAACAAGTGTTTAGTTTTGAGTGTTTATGCTTGTATAATATATCATAATATAATCTAAAATTTAAAATAGAGTATTAAAAATGAAGTATTTTAAGTAACCTCAAACCATTTTTTTTCTATAATTTTATTTTATGGAGAATTTCAAAATTCTGGGTTTGGTTCCTAGCTGGAACCAACCTAAATGCCAAAATCTTGCACTCTCTTGTGGTTTGCCTCAATCTTGAAGGAAGTTGTGGTAGAATATAGGTGAAGATCAATAACATGCAATTTTTCCTATGGTTATTTTGTCAGATCACACTGGAGTGGAAGCCTAGTCAGAATCATGCTCTCAGTTAAACAAGTCTCCTCACTAAGGGTATGTGCAGACATTACGCTTAGATCAACCTAATGGGTTAAATCAATGTAAGTGCCAAACTATATGTACATTTGGGAAGTTTAAATTGGGCTGGCCATTTTTTGCCCAATCTAATTTAGTGTACCTAAGGCAGCACGCTACATAGACTAGGCTAACCTGTGCCAATCTAATTGCATGTTTGAAGCACAGCCCTGGGTCTGGGAAAGCCCAGCCACTCATCCCAGCCCTGGGACTTCCCTTTCTCTACCCCTCTCCTCTCCCCATCCACCCTGACTCAGTTATCTTTAGCCTGGATGGACAGCCTCCACCATGACCCACCAGACCTCCAACCTGTGCCCCCTCCTCCGCAGACTTGCTACCCCCCTCCTCCTGTTAGCTCCCTGATCCTGCCCACCTCTACCCCAACCCTAACTTACTTAGATCTTGTTCCTGGTATGGCTACCAGCACCAGTGAATGTGTACACAAGTGGGGACCCTGTCTATGGTCACACTCACAGCTTAAAGTAAACCACTTGAGTATGGATCACGTCCTATGGACATGTGCACGTACCCTCAGAGACCACTGCCAGGAACTTTTTGCTCTGGTCTGTTATGAATAATCGTCGTCTTAGGACACTGACAGTAACATTTGGTTTCATTTAGATTCTAACATCATCTCCACAGTGGTGATATTTTGAGTGCCTACATTTTAGCAGAGTGTGATTAATGCAGGTGGGCTGATTTATAGTTTGCATCTATACGGATTTGGGGAAATTTCTATCCAAAGTAAATCTTGACCCAAAATCAGAACAGATTTCAGTTTTAAAAAAAAGTTCCATAAGCTACATTTACCTCCATGTGTAGGGCCTGTCTGTCAAACAGTCACATTGGACACTAGTTTGGAGATAATGCAGATTGGCTAACTGCATGCAAGGACATAAAAAACTTTGTAATCAAGGATCTGGAGTTTGTTTTTTCTTTTATTCTCCTTATGGTGTGATTAGTGCAACAAGAATTATTTAAAGAGGAAAGTGTTCCCTTTCAGCCTACTAATATCACAAGAAAATAGGGATAATTTGGATGTATAAATACTTTACATTTCAGTAAACCATAAACCTGAAACAAAGCATATCCATTGGAAAGGCAAAATCTAACCATTAATGTCATGACTTAATCTCTTGGAGCATATATCCACTTAATCTTTCTAGAAACTGGTACTGAAAGAGATATAAGAAAGCTGGCTAAAATTTTTAAATTTGTTGTTTTTAATACTGGCATTTAAATGAATCCCTTGTTATTTATTTGCAGCCAATTTGAAGTTATATCTGTAGCTATGAATTCAATTAAGTTTAGAAGAATTACATTAGATCAGTTTCAATAGATTTATATTGATTCTCCTAGTTAATAAAGAGTTAAAGAATGAAGTGAGTTTTTAAAAAATATAAGTGCTTTAAAGGTGCTAGAAAGGGAAAGCATAGTACTAAGTGGTCATGTGGCTAGTGCCATTCATCTTGGTAGTGACTATCTGTCAAAAGTGGCAAGAGCCCCTGTTAACAGCCCTGACCTGTGCTGTAATGAAGGGAGAGTGCACAGCAAAGTGTCCATTATCTGGCAGTTGGGAGCAGTAAATTGGTGCAGTTTGCCTCAATCTTGCAGCAAGTTGAGATGTAAGATAGGTGGGGATCAGCAAGAGGCAATTTTATCCTATGATCATTTTTGTCAGATCGCATCAGAGCGGGAACTTAGTCAGATTCATGCTTTCAATTAAACAAGTCCCCTCACCAAGTGACCGTTGCCAGAAATATTTTCTCTATTCACCCTTTATGAATAATCATGTGAACACACTTTCAAATATTTGGACAAGAAGCAGTGATGGAGAGTAAGATAAACAGTATGGTTCAATGATAGTCATGTACAGTCAAATAAATCCTGCACCCACTCTACAGGGCCTACCAGCATGCTGTAAAAATAAGCCTCCCACATTACCCATATACTACTACTACAGTCCTTACATATATGCTAATGAGGAAAATGCATTTCCAAGTGTTTACATTTTTAGCAAGTGAACGTCCAAATATATCTGTGATTATTAGATATTTTCTAAATATTAACCACAAATATTCATGCAATGATCAGCTCTTGATTTCAGATGCCTCTTTAACCTGAGACACAACTCAGTAAATTGAACTAGGAAATTAAGGAGAAATGTACTTGGCTTCTCCTTCTTCCACCAAAGGCCTAACTCCTCAAACAACCTCCCTCCCAAGGAGGGGGTAAGTTTTCCTAGTTAACCTCCATCTGTTAGATCACTAATTTCAAGCACCGCCCTATTGTCTCTCTTTGCCACCTCCCCTCATAAAATTTACCTGCCTTGCTCTTACATTTTTCAACCACATGATCATGACCTGCTACCAGCACATGTGTTTGGGAAACAGCATGCTGGGGCATGCAAGGAGTTCTTCCTGTTGTGACTATCACCATTCCCTGTGCTCCATTCTATCATGTTTCCATTATGGGAAAGTCCTTTAGAACTGAATAGGAAATGACATTCCTATGGATGTTTTAAACCAATCTATGGACTTCCAATGTAAATATCTATTAAATGTTCTATGTAAATTTTACAACATGGCGATTCTGTTGTGAGAATACAAATTTCTACTACGCGCTGTTATTATGGGGAGCTGGTAGTGCAAACCCATATTTAAGTTGTCTAGCAATTTCCATTAGAAAAGATTTCTGTGACCTTTTTTCAAGAAGCTTTTCCACTGCTCTTGTTTGCAGCAGGTTTTTCAGGTCTTCGAAATTCAGCAAGGGAAAAGCCCCCAGGCTAACAAAGTGCTCCTTTTTTTTTTCATCCTATGAAATTTGATTCAGTGTTTGCTGAGATAGAAATTATTGAAAAGCATCATTTCCTGTCTGTTATTTGCATTCCTAAGGACAATTTTGGTAGTGTGCCAAGCTCCCTCTCCCTCCCCCAGCCATGAACACTGCTATGGCTGAGCCCAGGCTGCTGGAGGCACTTGGGCCCTGACAGGGCAGCTCTAGGTGAGGTGAGGAATGCTGGGCTAAAATCTGCTGACAGCAGCCTAAACTCAGAACATAGCCCAAGGTGTTCATCTGAGGATACTGCACAGAGCAGGACATTCAACCATCTCTGGGGGCAGAACAGAGACAGAAAGAGCAGATTGACTCAGCTTCTTCTCATCAGTCCCAGATACATATCTCACCCCCTCAGCTTTTTTCTGTTACCTACTAATATAGTAGCACCAACAGCATGGTTGTTGCTTTGCCTAGGTTAAGAATTCAAGTGTTGACAATGATGCATGAGGGGCAGTTATTTCAGTCCTACATAATGGAATCTTATAGCTTTTTCTTTAAACAAACATCCTGGGAAATTGTGTGAGTGTACACACACATGCACATGCATACACAGACTTGGTTAAAAGACTGTTATCTAGCATGCAAGATCAGCTAGGAAATTTAGGAAAAAAACAGAGTTACTAGAATAACTAAAGTTGTCCTTATAACTTTAATTGGATCCTCTTGTATGCTTATGGCATGATCAAGTCATTATATGTGAGAGGCAAGCGTTTTTTTAATGTGATATCGTTTATTAGACCAGCTATGTATTTGGGATAAAGTTAGGCAAGCATTTGAATGCAAGACATTGCTATTCAGAGACCTAAGGATGAAGGTCTTGCATTCAAAAGTTTGCCTAACTTTATTGTAACTACATAGTTGGTCCAATAAAGAAATCACACTAAGAAAACATTGCATAATTTCCAAAGCATCGTGGCTACACTATCACTCTTATTCATTATTATACGATCGTAGACTGTTTTTTCTACAGGATTCCTACTTCATTCACAACACAAGGTGGACATGCAGGAGGGAGGATTTACATTTTCGTGTGCAACCTTGGCACTTGCTCTTTCAAACACTTGATTTAGCGATTTGATGAATGTTATTTCAACACATTTGTACAATACTGTTATATTCCTGGTCAGGGCCCTACTTTCTAATATGCAAGATTCCTGTCTTTCCTGTTAGCAAACTTACAGCACCAAATGAAGAGAAGAGAAGCCTTAGCTTGGCACTCTTTGCTTTTCCATGGACATGTTTCAGAAATAGGAGGGACTTAAGAACATTGTTTCCCGAATTAGAATTGAGGAGAAGAAGGGCATCTCAGCATTTAGGAGCATTAACAATTACATCATGACTGTCAAAGCTCATGGAAGAGCCATCCAATGGCAAAGCTGATGGAAGAGCTTTGCCATTGAATCCTAGCCTGACTTAAGAATAACAAAGAAGGGCAACTGGGAGGCCTTTATAGTAACTGGGCATATCAATACGTGAAATTAATGCGACACAATAAACTCCAGTGCAGTTCACACCAGAGTTTATTGCTCCCAGGCACTGCACTTACATCTGTGCCCAGGACCGCAGCATATTGAATAGTGTCAGAGAAGCCTTAGCTGGCAGGGGGCCCAGGCAGTAAGGCTGCCAGCCCAGGGCTGCTTTGACCTGGCTCAGCGTGCGGCAGAGGGGCTGGCTGGGGCATGAGGATGCTCCAGTGCATGGCTAGCCAGCAGGCAGCCTTCACATTGTAGTACCGCTATGCCCCAGACAGCCCCATCAGCATCTACACGTGCATTGTGGCACACTAAATAACACTTCCACAGGAGAGTACTTGTGTTTACAAGTACTATCCTATGGTCTCATTCATTAGTTTACTGCAGCCTAATAGGGTTGCATGTGTAGCTGTTGAGACTTTACTGCAGAGCTGAGTTCTCTGATATGTTCTTTTATCTTCTGTAATTTTCACTGGAATATGTGTTTGATCACCTCTGTGATTAAATTCTTTTGCTATATGAAAAGTATAAGCACCATTGCAAGAAGAACCCTGGAAATACTAGGTTCAGAGGAATAGCCAGGGGAAGGGATTTCAATATTGCCTCCTCACAAAATGTCTAAAAGTCACAATATTTTAAAGAGTGGCATGTTCTGGCTGCTTTTTTAGACTATTCTCTACTGCCATCTGTTCTAGTAACATTTTTGTTTCTTTTCTTGGATGGAAGCTTAAATTCAGTTATAATCAAATGACACCTGGATTTTGTGCTTTCAGAAAAAACAATAAATATTGTGAGGCACATAATTAAATTATGAATGGTCAACATTGTAGTTCTGTCTGTAACACTAAATGTCTTAGGTGCTGATGACATCACATATCCACGGAATCTTTCAAACAGACTTAAAATAAAAACCTTTACCTTTTCATTTGAGTTTTACACTGAGGCCTTGTTTGCAAATAATCATAGAAATTTGTGTATAAACCTCAAGTTGTGCATTCCCCACCCGTTTTTATTCTTACTTTATTACGCAGTGAAGTCATTAATCTGAAACTATGACATCACAATCACCCTACTGAAATAGACTCTGATGCTTACATATGGGGTTAAAGGTGGCTTCACTATAGAATCTAACTGCTATAGAAGTTGAGTTGTGAGAAAAAAGCACTTACTCAGAAACAAATATCTGAAACCACTTCAAAGGGAACAGACAAAATGACAAGAAAAATTGCTCAACTGCTTTTCATAGAAAATGCCCTTGTGTTTTTTTTTAAAGTGTTTTCCAGTGTAGAAGTCTCTCTTTAAACTCTTTATTATTTGAAAGAGGTTTATTGATTTAACTTCTTTTATTTTTTTTACAGCAGTGCTTTACAAAGTGGATAAAATGCAAACAATGTTCCATAAAAGGCTATCCTTCTTTTGAGCTGAGGCCAAAATCCACCAGCATTTTGTATGTTATTGTAAATAATTCACTCCTCTTTCACTAGCCAACCAGCGTTTTCAATTTCACTACTTTCTGAACCACTGTTTGCTCTTCTGCTGGGGAGTGTCTTGTGCCAGAGAAGAATCTTGATTGGCTGATGAGAATGGAAAAAACAGTTGCACTCTTCTTGGTGGAGTATTCCATCCCAATAAATCCAACAGGAGCACTCTTATCACTACAAGAAAAATATAAACAGAAAAACCGAGAGTACATCGTGATAAGGAATCAGTGCACAAGTTACCGGAATAAAAATAGCTCCTGCTTGCATAGTTCCTATTTTATGAGCATCTCAAAACCTTTACCAACACCAGTAAAATTTAGCATAGCAATACTCCTGAGGACAGGCATTATCTCTGATTTCTGGATAAGGAGACTGTGTGTGTATGACTCACATTTTCAAAATCATTTGCTGTCTATCATTCAAACTGGTTTGAATGATAGACAGCAAAGGATAAGGAATCAGTGCACAAGTTGCTACCATTTCCAAGCAGGGATAACTATCTGTTGATTTAGTCATTTAACTTCAGGCACTTTGCATTTAAAAATTGTAGTCAGGAATTTGTGTGCAGAGGACATTATCAAGTATATCCTACCAATTTATGTGCACTGTATGTTTTTGTGCCATAAAAGATTACAAGTCATAATGTACATAGTGGCCAGTGCCGTCACACTGAGGCTTTCAACTCTGGGAAGAATTCATCTTCCCTTGGAATGCAAGGAAGTGGTATATAGAGTGTCATAGACCTGTGCCATACATAGACTCATTCCCTTTCAGGAGGCTCTTCAGACCAGAGCTGCTTTTCACACCCAGGTAGGTCTGAGAATTGGACTCCTATTTTCACAGTCTACACCAGTTCCCCTGTTTCTTTTTGCCTGCTCATATATCTCATATTAACAAGTAACCTGTTTCCGGTAGACCAGTCAGAAACAAATGTACTAAGAAGAAAAATGCTCCAGAGAGAGGGGTTTAGTGTTTGGGCCCCATCCTATGTTTTTGGTATTGTTCATTACCTGCTGATTCACCTGACTTTTATTAATAGGCCTAAATAACACTCCCTGCAGTTCCTAGCAAGTAAAAGTAGGCAGACTGGAGTTTAGCATAAGGTGAAAAATATATATTTTGGTAATAGACCTATAGAGCATAAATTATTAAATCACACCACTTATTTAGCAGATAATAATTCATATAGGGCAGGCTGGATATCATGTGTCCCCACTGATATACATTCAGTTCATCACAAAAAAAACCCTGAAGAAAGAAGATGCTATTTTCACTCTTATTTTGGATATGAACCAAAAAGAATGATAATTGTATTTGCTGAGCTGATTCATAAGCACAACTTTAATTTTCTGATATTTTTTGTTTGCCTCAGTGTTGTGTAAATCAGCTCAAGACTGAATTAAACAGGTGGCATACCACCTGTATATAATGATTATCTGTGCTTATACAATAATTTATGTGAAAATACTAGCGAACCCTGATAACATCACAGCTGTTACTATCATAGTACACAGAATTGTGCAATATATCTTTAATCATTTAAAATAAAAAAACCCATACACAAGTCTATATTACTGATCTATCTCCAGGGGTATGTGCCAGTGCTCCTGCTGGGACTCGTGTTAGGAAGGAGGTCAGGCTGATATAAACTGTTTTGCTTTCCTCTGTAGTGTGGGGTATAGCCCTCTTTCTTGGATCTCAAGCAAATTTTAACAACCCTCATAACAGAGGGACATTGAGCACCATTGTCCCCCTGCAGGCTGTAATGTCTTACAGTTGTGTCAGGGTGAACTGTGTAGTTTTACCTCTAGTAGGTAGTTGGACTATATAATCTCTGAAAGTTCCTTCCAGCACTACTTTTCTATGATTCTATAGTTTGAAACAAAGTGTCTACTATGAAAAAATTAATATCCTGCATGTTGATTTCACTTTTGGTTAGTATATTTGTCCAAATTTTATTTATTTGAACTAGAAACCCTTTGGTTCTCAGTGTTATAAAGGAAATTAGCTCTTGACATAAATACTTCACATTTTTGGCAGGAAAAAATTCTTCAGAGGAGTTAGCAATTCAAGAAATGAACCAAACATTCTGTCTGAATTCAGGGTTGTTTTACTTTTTGTCTTTACACACAAACATAAATGGAAGTGTTGTGATAAAAGTTAGAATTTATAGATGCTCCCTAACAGGAGGTTGCGGGAGTTGGGAATGAGAGATGGTACTTTTGTGACAGAGAAGCTAGTTAATCAGGCTAGGGACAGAAATTACATATAAACCAGCATAAGTGATCAGAAACAGGTTCAGATCTGTAACAGCTGAAGTTCAGTGCACATAAACTGCTTTCAAAATGGCCAAAACCAGTTTAACATAAACCTGGATGGATGTAGTTATCAGACTTAGCTGATTTAGGTTAAATTGGTTTATTGAACTTCTGTCCCAGATCCCCTCTAGATTTAAGTTAACTCACAGTCCCTCAGCTTCTCCAGTTGCTTTGCACCTCCCCACAAATACCCCCTAGCAGGATGGGCAGGCTAGCCTTGGCCCAAGCTTGGCTACTCCAGCTGAGCAGGGAGGTATGCTCTAGCACCCCCCCAGCTTCTGGCCTGAGCCACTGCAAACATGTGGCTGCATTTCTGGAATCAAAAGTGAATGTATATTCACTTGCTTATTGATTCAATCTCCACACTAAAGTGCAAAGACTGAATCGAATCAGCCTCAGGCTTTTTGACTGTCTGTACTTAGCCCCAGTGAAAGAGAGGTTTGCAGATGTTGCATATTGATTCACAAATTACAGTGTGTGAATTATTCTCATTCATTGTATACCAGTATTTACTGAACCTGTTGATCACTACAGTATGTTTGGGAAAATCAAAGAAACACATTATGACTGCAGAACTGATATAAATCAGAAATTGGTCTGTTGGAGTCAGTTCAATTACACTGGTGAAAGACTGACACAGAACCAGAATCGAACTTAAAAGGCCTGTATTTCCCTGTGGGCAAAGCACTACACTTGTATGAATCAATGGGAATTCTGATTTGGTAGCATTTACACTAATTTGCACAGTGGTAAAAGACTACTAGTTATATGACAGTGGATAAATAGCGTTATTATTGATTTAATGCTGTGCATTTGTGTGAAATGCTACCAAACTGGTATTTTTTAACTCACACAATGGGAGCATTTGAGGCTCACTTTGCACATGTGTAGATGACCATCTGAGATGCAGGGAAGGGTCAAGTAAATAATGTACAATCTGAAGTACTGCACTGTTTTGCTGCCGTGTCAACCTTTTTATTTTTCTTCCAAAAGAAAATAAAAATTGCCCTCATCTTAGATGGGGAGGAGGGAGGGGGAGAGGGAGTCACCCCATAACTAGCTCCCCTAGAGCTGTGACTTTTGGCCTTGCAGTATGTTTATGCCTTCAATAAAAATACAAAATCAGAATTTTTTTCAGTGCAGATTTTATTTTAGTATTTTTAGTTCACTTAATCCTTTGGAGCTTTCCTTTGTAATTGATGATTCTATGGGATTTTGTTAGGGCAATAGTCACCCAAGGTCTTTATCCTTAGTTACTGGCTTTTATTTCCTAAAAATGAACCTGAAAATGTGGTGTCAACTTATATGCAGAATCAATTTATAATCAGATTAATATGGTAATTTTATCAATAATTTTCAGACTGTTGCTTGCTTAATATATATTTTTAAATATCCCAGGTTTATAACTCTTTTATTCTTCTCAAAAAAGTTTATTTCACTGTTTATAAATATTTTTGTATGCAGAGCCTAGTAATACATATGTATTTTCTGAACTGAACTAAGGAAACTATGCTGGAAGATGAAGGATTTTGCATTTTTTAAAATATTTTTATAAAGCCTAAAGTGGTCTTGTTCTCATATTTGCATTTTTAGTTATCTTTAGGTAAAGCTGAGAGAGCATAGAGATCAGATTATAAGCAGCATGGGGAAATCACTTTATAGAAGTGATTTCTTGAAACAGTTCCTTTGTGTTCAAGTCTATAAGGAACCTTCTTGGTTAACAGTGGAGCCATTCGTAATTTTCTCAATCCATGAACTGCACATTAGAACATCATCAGCTGTTGTAAATGTATAACCAAAAACAAACGATTATATATCTTTGGACTAATCATATGTGCATATTACACTCCTGTACTGGAAACCTGGATTTAGTATTTGCCCTTTTTTTCCCATCTACTTAGCATTAGCATTATAAATTAATATATTTACCATGGCTTGTGGAATAGATTTGACTACATGCAAGCAAATCAAAACCTGAAAAGGTACCTATTTTTTTTTTGCATATTGTATAGGCATAAATGCATTGGGGTTTTTGGTGGTTCTTTCATGACAGTGAACACGGATTATATTTCCTACCGTGCTCATAAAGACTTGTAAATCAAACCATAATTTAGGAAATACAGAAAAGCCATAAAATAATACCAACAACAATGATAATTATGGTTATGATTATGATAATAATTATGTATTTGTTATTCCTGTTCACAATTAAAAATAAAGATTTGGAAAAGGTGTCTTTATGTGAATATAAATAATGAACATTCTTGTATGATACTTGCAAGCACGCACTGAGATTTTTTAAAGAATTAGAAAATCATTAGGAATTGGACACCCAGCTATTCTTCGTGCCTTCACAAACTGCCCCTTTGGCTTAAATCTACGCTATAATTAAATACATGGGACATGATTCTCCCCCAGTACTGGACCAGTGTAAATCATGAATAACTCCATTGAAATAACTTCACAAAACTAGACATATAAAATACATAAGACTCTTGGTTATGATCTTTAAAGCATATCTTGAATGCTTTACATTACTAAGAAGTTAATATATTAATATTTTGCTAAAATATCACTTCTGCTATAGGATTTTTGTCTTAAGACAAACTTAAAGGGTGTTTATACATGTGCTCAAGGAGGCATGGGGGACACTTTAGTTAGTGCAGCTCCAAGAGCCGCACTAATTAAAAGTTACTGAAACGTCACATGTATCAGCGTCCCTGAGCTGAAAAATGGCAGTTGGGTGCTTTGAACTAAAGTTCGTTGAATGAGCTTTAGCTTAATGCTCCCTGCGGCCATTTTTTAGCTCAGAGACACTGATGCACATAAAGCTGGAGGCTGCTGGAGCACGTTAATTTTCACTCTCTGGCAGACTTAATTAATCAAGTCTGCTCTTACACGCTAGAATTGCACTGCATCAGAGGAGGCTCTCTGCATGTGTATAGGAGCCCAAAAAGCACAAAATAAATCTTTTTGTGTAGTTGAAATAAAACTCAGAACACTTATTATATTTAGTTTGGGTAACAGTTCAATTCATTAATCTTTACTTATACAGTCTAAAATGCATTTCACTGAACTGATAATTATCATTCCTTTACCTTACTTTAAACAAGTATTAACACTTTTTAATTACAGGACTATATTACACTTGTAACCTGCCTTTCACATTCTTCCTTCACCAGTTCCTATCTTGTTCTCCTGAGGGAAAATGTGAGGTTATGCTGTGGAAGACAGCACATGTTATGATGAGTGTAATCCTATTATCATAATGAAAATAATAATATTACAAAGGAATAAATGACTAATGCTACATGAAACCCATGGAAAATTAAAATTCTGTTTGGGACTCCCAGAAGATCCAGTACTGGTCCCACAGACATTTTGATAGTGTTTTAGAAAGACAAAAACTTCTTCATATCAGAGTTTAATAGAAGAAGCAAAAGTATAGAGGACAAACAATATTTTGGATTTAAAATTGGCATTAGAATAGGACAGATGGCTGTTTTGATGGGAAAAATCTGGAGTTATAGTAGTTCTTTATATTTTCCATTAAAAAATAATCTTTTTTGGATGCACAGGAAACTACTGTATATAAAAGATTTTACAGTTTTGTTTTGGTATAAAATGTCCCAAATCAGAAAAAAATACCTGCATTTTGATGCCTTTGTTTCAAATATCTGCCTTTGTTTCAAACAAGCTGCTTTTTTCAAGGGTTTGATAGCCTTGCCAAACTTTGTACCAAGAAAGATTTCTTAAAATAAACCTCAACTTCTAGTCTCTTTAGGTTTACAAGGCAATTGTAAACCTCACAATGGCATCAGAGTGAATTTAATTCCACTGTAGAGACCCTATGCTCCACTTAACTCCTGTGTAGGCCCTTAACATGGAACTTAAGTGGTACAAAGGGCCCAGTGAAAGTCCTTGTAGTAGGCTGCATTTCAGCCCTTGTAAGCATGCAATCAATCTGTTCCCTTGCTTTTTTTCAAGTGCTTCTTTCTTCCTTTTATCTCGGAGTGTCTATATGAACTATTCTTCCTGTACAGTCAGAGTTGCTCTTATCTAGTATTTTAACAGGACTCTTCTCCCCCAGAATAGGAAATAATCACATGCCCGCTAAGAATTTTCAGTCTATCTTTGATTAAAAACCTCTTGGTTGTCTACAGATCGACTGATACAGTGTGACTAGATAAAGAAGCATTCAACTATTTCCTTTTGAAGTCCCACCTTAACCTTCAATAATTTTAAAAGTAGTTATTAAGTCTCTAAAAATCACATCTTGGGATTTTATATTAAATAATGTAATTTGCTTGCATAGAGGCTTTTATTAAACAGTCTGTTTTCAACACACCTTTGTTTTATGATGAAACATTTTACCCCACATTTTATGAAGAAAGACACAATATGTTACCAAAGATCATTCTTTGTCAATAAACAGAATGGTATACAATTGTTCTCTATGTTTTTACTGTTTTTTTTTCAAAGTCAGAGTGTAAAGGGCCAGATTCTCAGCTACATACCATACACTGGCCAGGTAACTTACTATAAAGGGTTTGGCAGCCCTTTATGCTATCAGAGGAGTGTAAGTGTAGCGGAGCACCTTTGCTGCCTGCCACTTTAAAAGGCTTAAGCAGGCTGGGCAGCAGCTGGCAGGTGCGCTGCGACCTAACAGGGTGGTCATATGACTGCAAGAGGGATCATGGATTAGAGGATGGGGCTGGGTAGCCCTAGGCCCTTAGAGATGAGCTGGCAGTTGCAACTGAGGAGCTGAAGAGTGAACATCTCCCAGCTGGAGCTGCTGCTCCCAGAACACCTGGAGGTTAAGGATAGGAACTGTGGGGATGGAGGAGGTTCCTGGTCTTGGGGATTGACCTACAACTACATCCTGCTAGGTGTGAAGTTGTCATGAGGCTGCCTGTGGCACGGTGGTCCCCAGGAAATGCCACACCAATGCTTCCCTAGTGAAAGGTGAGTATGTGGTGCCATGTAGCCTCAGCCCCCACAACCTGGTGGGTTACCCCATAGAGGGGACAGCCAAGGGGTCCAGCCATGTCATTAGGCCTAAGACCCAAGGGGCATAAGGCAGAGTGTCCAAGTGAGGGGATGGAGTAGTGGCCCCAGTGATGGGGGAGTGTGAGAAAGCAGTACGCCACATAAAGTAGGGGCCATATGGGCAGGCCTGAAGGACTGCACATAGGCCGTACTAAGTAGAGTGATTGAGTGAGTTGTTTAGAAGGGCCTGAGAAGGTGGGCCCATAGGGGAGAGTGAGGGCGAGCAACTTGATAACCTAACTGGAGTAACCTTGACTGGTCAACACTGGGGCCAGGACAAGAACGGTCAAAAGGCCAGAGCCAGGGGCCTCGAGTTCCGACTGGCCTAGGTGCAAGGCCAGGACCTGTGTGTCCAAAGGTCCTGGAGGGGGCAACTGCCACAAGGGGACAGGGTTTAGGGAGCCTTGCAGCCCAGAATAAAGGTGGGGAGTAGACCGCCTGAGGAGAAGTGATCCAGGTGGGGTCCAAACGTCAGGTAGGCATAGGGTGAAGGACATTGTGGGGCCAGAGCAACCTAGTGATGCCATCTGCGAGGCATGGGGCATGGTGTAGGGATGATACGGAGCTATGTATTACGCTTTTGGCATCAAGCAGTAAATGGGCAGCCTCCCACCTTATAAACAACTACTTATTATGTTACAACAAAGTCATGGCAGAAGAGGCAGATGGGTGGACTTCCCTAGGCAGGTGGGCAGGCCAACATACGGACTGGCCATGAGATGGTCCCCAGTCACAGTAAGTATAAATGAGAATTTGACTCCAAGCTTATTAAAGCAGGCATAGAACTACTTATTTTAGCCTTTTACTTTTTCAGTTTCAACACAATTTGAATAATCTAAGATGAAAAGTACCTTCATAGTGGTGTCATAGGCCCCCTCTACACATGCAAGTAATAGTGCAATGGGATCTAATGTGTGATGCACAGAATCGTGCCTTCTGCCCTGTCACACAAGCAAGACAGGAGGTGTGATTGTGGGATCATGAATTAGATCCCATTGCACCTTGTTGCCGGTGCAGAAGGAGCCTGGTCCCCAGCTCCCTCTGCACAGGCAAAAAGTAAGCTCCCATGGCTGGGAGTCCCCTCTCTTGACAGTATGCCCAGCTATGGTAGTGTCCCATGCACCCCTGAGGCTAGGAGATCACAGCAGCATCCACGGCTGCCAGCACCCAGAGACCCAAACTCTGGGTCCCAGCAGCCACAAGAGCCCTACAGCTGCCGGGACTCTTGGCCCCAGCTGTACCCCATGCTGACAGGACTCTGTTCCCTGCTGCACCCTACACTGCTGCTGCTTGGGCAAGGCACTGCCTACACATGGAAATTAACGCAGGATAGAAGCCTTCCATAAAGTTATTACACATTTTTGAGCAATCACCTTGTTGTTGGGTCTCACCTTTTCAGGTCTCATCATTAATTTACACGTGTAGCCAGTCTAAATGTATCTCACAATTAAACTGGTAATTGTGTAAAAGATATAATGTGTAGAGGGGGCTATAGTTCCATATCTGTTACTATAGCCCTTTTAATATACACAGCTACTGTTTTGCAACTCCGCTTCTCTGTATTCACCCTGTATTCACAGTGGAACAAACAGCATGACAATCAGTAATGAGTGTTTCAAATGCCCAATCATTACATTGGAACCACTTCCAATACTATTAAAATTCTATCCTAACCCACATTTGATTTGGGGAGTCAGTACTTCTTAACAGAATAAATGGAAGAATCCATTGAAAAATACATAACATGTATTTTCTGTCTCCAGCTGAGCCTACATAGTCAGTTGGCCTCTGGACCCTTGGATTTTATCTCTATCCCATCACTTTCCAAGCTATAATTCACTCCTTGTCTTTCAGCACTGTGCTAACATGAAGAGGCTATTTTACAGTACAGAATCCTTTGACCACTGCAAACAAGTGCATTTGATCACTCATCACTGTTCTGCTTTGTTTCCTGCAATGATGCTAAGACTATATTGTCCACTGTTTGAATTGATTGAATCAACAATTGATTGAATGAATTAATATTCATTATTAATATTAATATGTTGATGATGTTTTAAAGCAGCAATTACTTTACAAGATATGTTTTGATAAAGCAGTCATGAAAATACAAGTTTAAACCACTCCACCCACTAGGTATTTAGACTCTGGATTATCTGTATAGATCTTATGTTTACTTTATGAAGTAAAAGCCTAATGAAAGTGACTTACTGTTCTCCATAGGGTGCTGGACTATACCCTATTTCTCCAAAACAATGATTCAAGCATAAGCTCCTCTCACGCTACAGACTCCTCAAAATGTTGGATTTCCTTAGGCATTTGTTTTCTTAGGAACCTAGACTGAGAAACTGTTTTTTCTTTGAGATGCTTTGTTTCTGCTCCAGACAAAAGTAGTGAAGTATTACTAGTTTTACTATGGCATCTTCAAATTTATTCCTGCAGCGTGAATGTTGTCCTGTTTGGAAAATAGATTACATTAATGTTCAAATGACATAGAAAATAAAGATGACATTGCTTAGATTTATTTCTAAGTATTTTTTAACAATGAGAGTGGCTCATTCTCTGCCCCCACCCCCCGTGCCATTTGCTATGTAAAAGGGCAGCCAAGGGTTCTCTCTAACACAGGAAATCTTGGCTAGCAGAAAGTGTGTGTTGTTGATCCTATATTAATCATCTCCCTGTCCCCTCAAGGTTTTTTTACTGGGTTCTGGATAGTCATTAGGACCTGTTCTGAACCCAGTTCAGTGCAGTGGGAAGGTACATTAGAGCCAGTTTCCTCCACTCCCTATCCTCACCTGTGCTAATTATAAAGCCTACCTTCACCTGCCATTACATATGAGGACATGGAGATCTTCCCTATAATAGTAATACATTTGTAATCTATAAAAATTCTGGTAAGTGACTGGTGTTTATTTCTGGGTCCCAGTCAAGAAAGTGTACTCCTTCAGTATGACAGTTATTGATACTTGCTGATTGTTCTGCCTGTGGTGACATCTTCCCCTTTAAAATATTCCTACTGAAAATAACTAATCCTTTAAAAAAACCCACAAAAAGTGTTGCTCAGTGTAACAGGATAAATAGAAGGGGGGTTCCAAGATCTCATAGATTTATTGCCAGTTTGATTGACCAGGTTACAAAATGCCTGGACACAGGAGGAGGGGTGGATGTCGTATACTTGGACTTCAGGAAGGCCTTCGATACGGAATCCCATCCCATACTGGTGAACAAGTTAAGAGGCTGTGACTTGGATGACTGCACAGTCCGGTGGGTGGCGAATTGGCTGGAGGGTCGCACCCAGAGAGTCGTGGTGGATGGGTCGGCTTCGACCTGGAAGGGTGTGGGCAGTGGGGTCCCGCAGGGCTTGGTCCTTGGACCGATACTCTTTAATGTCTTCATCAGCAACTTGGACGAGGGAGTGAAATGTACTCTGTCCAAGTTTGCAGATGACACAAAGCTATGGGGAGAAGTGGTCATGCCGGAGGGCAGGGAACAGCTGCAAGCAGACCTGGACAGGTTAGATAAGTGGGCAGAAAACAACAGAATGCAGTTCAACAAGGAGAAATGCAAAGTGCTGCACCTAGGGAGGAAAAATGTCCAGCACACCTACAGCCTAGGGAATGACCTGCTGGGTGGCACGGAAGTGGAAAGGGATCTTGGAGTCCTAGTGGACTCTAAGATGAACATGAGTCAGCAGTGTGACTAAGCCATCAGAAAAGCCAATGGCACTTTATGGTGCATCAGCAGATGCATGACGAATAGGTCCAAGGAGGTGATACTTCCCCTCTATCGGGCGCTGGTCAGACCGCAGTTGGAGTACTGCGTGCAGTTCTGGGCGCTGCAATTCAAGAGGGATGCAGATAACCTGGAGAGGGTCCAGAGAAGGGCCACTCGTATGGTCAAGGGCCTGCAGACCAAACCCTACGATGAGAGACTAGAGAAACTGGACCTTTTCAGCCTCCGCAAGAGAAGGTTGAGAGGCGACCTTGTGGCTGCCTATAAGTTCATCACGGGGGCACAGAAGGGAATTGATGAGTATTTGTTCACCAAGGCGCCCCCGGGGGTTACAAGAAATAATGGCCACAAGCTAGCAGAGAGCAGCTTTAGATTGGACATTAGGAGGAACTTCTTCACAGTTTGAGTGGCCAAGGTCTGGAACGGGCTCCCAAGGGAGGTGGTGCTCTCCCCTACCCTGGGGGTCTTCAAGAGGAGGTTAGATAAGCATCTAGCTGGGGTCATCTAGACCCAGCACTCTTTCCTGCCTATGCAGGGGGTCGGACTCGATGATCTATTGAGGTCCCTTCCGACCCTAACATCTATGAATCTATGATTCTTATTTTGTCCAAAAGTGCAAGCTCCTTGAGTCTGGTGGAAAGATGTTGATTTTCATTTTTTAAAAGCCCTTAAGTTTCTAGCCTTTATGGTTTCAGAGCAAAGATAGAAAACATGAAGTAAGCACACCCAAAAGGTTGAAAAACCTGAAGGAAAATTCAAATGCTCCCCAAATTATTTTTTAAAATCTGTTCCTTTTTTAGGAAGGTTCATGATGTTGGGGTCCTAATCACAATTTTGCAAGTTTATGGTTAGCAACATTGAAATAGAGATATCTAGAATAAAAGTCAAACTAGAAAATGTCAGCCCCCTGGCAGCTGGAAAGGTCAATGTGCTTTTCATTGGATATTTGGCTATTTCCCATTTATTACTGTTTCTCAATCTCATTAGCTTTCTTATCATATGATCATTTCAGCTTTTTCTGCAATTACTTGGTCAGCACCTGACGCCTATGTCAGTTGCCCCTATTGCTGTTCATTGGCAGTGAGTAAGCCTTTTTCTGTCAGTAAATAAATTGTGTTTGAACAGTCAGGATATCTTCAAATAAAAGAGAGCTAATGTCATCTGTGGCTTTGTTCAGATGTCTTCTGTACCTCCTGTAGGGGATAGTATGTTGTAGCAGAGATTACTATTTAACAACCTC
Organism: Alligator mississippiensis; assembly: GCF_030867095.1. NCBI lineage: Eukaryota > Metazoa > Chordata > Crocodylia > Alligatoridae > Alligator > Alligator mississippiensis. The sequence continues at coordinate 160,294,763 of NC_081828.1, read as the reverse complement.
TTCCAGCCACTTAATGTTTGTAATGTAATATTGTCTCCTGTTTGCACTATGGTATTCTCATCAAGATATTTGCTATTTTCTGATTGCCTTATATATACATACTTCAGGTTTAATTGTCTTTCATTCAAGAAGCACCTTAGATGTTAGCACTGAAGTTTCTGTTTTCTCTCTGTAAGTGTCTGACCTGGTGAACTTAATGAAACATTGTGAATTATATTTCAATGACAAAAATGAAACCCTTGAATCCCTATTTATATTTTTATCAGGTTCCTTCCTCCTTTTTTCCCTCCTAATCCTTTTTGTGTGCATAATAAGGATTTGACATGGTGTGATATGAATGGATAAATTAAAGAGCAGTAGCTACAAGTTGCATCTTGGCACTGGCCTGATAGCTTTACTGTTCCTTATTCTTCCTCCCCTCCTTTCCCCACTCCAACCCAAACCAGGCTACAGGACCAGGATGGTCCTACAGTTCTGGCCTGGTATGTTGTGCTTCGTTTGCAAAAAACAGTTTTGTGAATATCAAGTACCTCAGCTCCTCTATAGCTTTTAGTCACCCACAAAAGCCTCATATACTCCTTTACTATAAACATTAGACTTTAATTAATACCACTTAACTGTACCAGTATTGCCACAGAGAGATACTTAGGAGGAAAATGCTTGATGTTGATATTACTCACTTGTGGGAACATACCTGAAATCCTTCCAGCTCTCTGACACAAAGGCTGACAGAAAATGAAGAGGACACTCAGTGAAGGAACAATATCACTAAGGTTTCTTCTAATGTGGTGTTTGTTTTATCAAACTTTAAAGCCTTCTTTTTTAAATTCCTAATTCCTTAATTCATTCCTTAATTTCAATTCTTAACTCTTTAAATGAGACCTGGATTTGGGGAAAGTTTGCGTTTAATAATTTAGTTTTGCAAATTGAACGTATGTACTGGACCAAGAGGGGAATCTTTATAAAATAAATGGAATAAATAGGTAACTGTCAGCCTGAATACAGTGTATTAGAGTTTGTTTATTTTTTTTGTTTATCCTCTACTACGTGGAGTCATAATTGATAGAGACAGACTTAAGGCAGCATTATCTCTCTTAACTTCTTTTTATAGAAGCCTTAGAGCATATTGAGGCACAAAGCTCGAACTGCCCCTTTGCTTCCTCTCTACAAATATCCTTGGGAGTATAGAGTCTGGTATTTGGCTATCTCTACTCAAGCCAGTCCCTGCCCCCAAATAATGAGACCCCCAGGCATGCAGCTTTAACATAGAAAAGGTATAAGGTGTTCCTGGGAAAATGCGATCCTACTTCACATCCCACACTTGTGCTTTTTTATCTAATATTCTGTGTTGTATTTTCTGCCATGTGCGCCCAACATAGGGGTTGCAGGAATCAGGAGGGCATGACCACCTGGTCCTTGCCGGTGGGCTTCCTGTTGGTTTCCAGCAAAGGTCATCTGAAAGAATATCCCATAGTTTAAGCAGCCACCTCTTCTACCACTTCTATCCATGTTATAGATAGAATATCTGAGACTGGAGTAACATGAACCAAACTACTTACTGACGCATTGCAGGATGGAGCTGAGCTGGAATCTCCTTTGTTCTGATTCCCAAAGAACCTGCTGCCTGCTATCAGGGGGGAAACAATGTTGGGATACATTTTTAGAAGTTCTCAGGCCTACTTTACTTTGCTTTTCTATGGGTAAAAATGGCCAGTTTGTAAGCACATGTCTGTGTTAAAGAAAAGAACTGTGAATGCAAATTCTGTGTGCTTGAACTTGTGATGACCTGATATGCAGCAGCATAAAAGGTATAAGCATTTAAATTTGAACACACAATTCTGCTTTAAGTTAAAAATATGTTCATGTAGTGAAAAGGAGGCTTCCTTTTAATGGCAACCCAGATCATAAACTAGAAGTCTTTAGTTATAAACGGATGAGAATTTTTCTATTTCTGGGAAAGGAGGAAAACTGATAAACAGGCTAGAATCATTTACTGTAACTTAAATGGAAAAGTTGGTGCCTTATTCTTTTCTATTTCAGAATCATATATCTCTCTAGAATTGCTCTTTTTAAGGGTAATGTCAATGTTATTTCTGACAAAATAGGGCATTTTTACAAAACAAAATGAAATGTTTTTTATATTACCACTGAAATCATTGTATACTATATAATTAATGTTATGATCACTTTAGTGTTAATCTTCTTTAAACACTGATTTTGAGAAAAACTTCTTACCTAAAAAAAATAGGGTTTTTTAAAGTGTAATAATCTTCCTTTGTTTGGTTGGGTTTATTTTATTTTTAGATGGTGTATGAGGAAGTTATTTGCTAAATCAAGAATTATGGTACAGTACCAAGAACATACAGTATACACTTTCTAGGAGGTGCAGTGGGAGCAAATGTTAACCTACTTATAAGCCAGGTTATGGGAGAAGACACTAATTTGTATATTAGGGTTCACTGATATGACTACTCAGAATGACAGTCCATATACAAGGAGTTAAAGATGACCTCACATCCAAAGAATGAGAGGTGTAGTGTGGCTGAAGCCCTTTCCTTGCTTTCCAGGCTTTCCTCGGCCTAATATCCCAACCCCCATGTATGGACCTTTGGGAACCATATGCCTGCTGAGAATTAGCAGAGCACAGGCTGTTGCTGTCCCTGCCTACAGTGATAGGGACAGCAGTGGGGACTGAGAAGCTTACTCTGCTGACTTCATGCTTGCCTGGAGCTTCCCTGTGTCAGGGAACTCTTAGTTGGCTTGATAATGCCATGACACAGAAGGCAGCTTATATTAGCCAGATTTCAAGAGAATCTGATAGCTACACAAGAGCTAATCAAATGAGGGTAGTGTTTCCTAGTAGACAGAACAATGGATTGGGATTTACGGGCATTTTTACATGTGGTCTGGAGCTGGGGGGTGGGGGAGGGTCTAATTAAAGTGCTTTAATTAGAGTGGCTCCAAGAGCTGCTTTAATTAAAGAGTCGCCGCATCTCCTATATCAGTGTCCCCACATTTAAAAATGGCAGCGGGGCACTTGAACTAAAGCTTGTTCGATGATCTTTAGTTCATGCACCCCCACCTCCATTTTTAAGCATGGGGATGTGGATACACAAGATGCGCTCCAGCAGACTCGATTAATCGAGTTTGTTCCGAGGCGCTGGAATTCCACACTTGAAGACAATTACCACTCCCAGCCATAGCCAGAAGGAGACATTATGAGCACATCCAGATGAGCACACATGTGGAGTCTGAAGCTCCTCAACGCACATGCAACCATTCGCCGTGCTACAAATTTGACACCAGGAGATCCTGGTATAAAAAAACCCCAAAACACTCAAAAAAGAGCAGTGTGGTGCATGCAGCAGCAGTGTGCAGTGCCAGAAACAGAGCCTGGCCATCCAGAACCAGCTCTGGCTGCCAGATTGTAGCCAGATTGCTCTTGCTACCCTAGGAGTCCCCAGCCTCCCCTACCCCACATAGGTCAATTTGGCATGCACCAGAGTGTACATGCAGGGGTGTGCCCTTGGGCACACCTTATTAGGTTGGGCACCCAACACATTGTCTGCGTTTAACAGTAAATAAAACTGGACAATAGCAGAGGCATCTGAAAGATGCCATTTGCCAGAGGTGCTCTAGGTGCCTCTGAAAGGCAAGAAATTCCTGGAGGATTTTGTGACTCATTGGCAATTAGAATAATACTGGTAGTGTGGAGGGCTGCCTTCAAGGATTTCTGTCCCAGCTGGAATCCTAACAGCCAGGTCTGGTAGAATCAGCAGGAAAGCGGATTCCTAAAGCACTAGTAGGATTCCCACGAGGGCTAGGGTGTAGCCGGATGAAAGCATAAAAAAATTTACTTGTCCTTTTATTCTGTTTCCAACCTTATGGCCAGTTTTTCTTGTACAATTCTTTTCTCCTAAATAATAGATCACTTGGTTGTTTTGTCACCTACTTCGTTGTCTTTGGAAAAAGTGATCTCTGGGTGAGTGCTGTTCCAGGCTAGCCCTTGCTACAGAAAGGGGACCTAACATTTCTTTCACAGTCCAAAGGAAAGGCTACCTGGAGCTGGCAGGGATTCCCCTGCTACAACCTTGAAGTCCATTGTAAAAAGCAATGGAGATGAGGTTTGTGGGAATAAGGAGTTATTCCAGGGAAACCTTGGTCTGATCCTTAGAACAAGTAGAGGTGCAGCCGAGAACAACTCATGGCTCTAGGGGCACCCCCATGCACAGGTTTATGACAGTCTTATGGCCAAAAGAACATTTTGGTTGCAGAATAAAATTTCCAACCAAATGTTCTATCAGTAAAGTTTAGGAGAAAGCACAAAAACACAAAGAGTTAACACAGTGTAATTTTCTTAATAAAACTAAAGGCAGTGCATCATTTTTTTATAAGCTGTGGCAGGCTGTGTGACACCATGTAATTTTTAAGATATTTTATACTTTTCAAGGAAAACAACAACAATACCGAGTGTCTTTTTAAGACTGGTTTTTGCTGCCAAAAACATCCATTTGCTTTGTCACGATTACAGCAGTAAATCTTACAGTGAAGGCATTTAATGATGGCTACAAAGATTCTTTTATTTTACCTGCAAAGAGATACTTTAGAAGTTTTCAGAGCATGCCCGTCTGCATCTCAAGGAAATCAAAGAACACAGTGTAAGGCTTATTTACCAAGTACCTGTTATGAGACTAGACCCAATAAACCAGCTAAGGTTCCAGATAAATTCTGAATTTCCATATTAATTAAACTAACTCCACACCTTTTCTGTAGCGTATTTAATTACATTCAGAAGCAAACTGGTATCTACAGGTGGGTATACATAGGTAAAGGGATACAAAATGAAACTTCAGCCCACCATTTTAGTGCGAGTGGGACACAAGCCTGTTGAAAGGGAAGAACGTCAGGTCAAGATGCTGAAATCCTGCTTCCTTCTGGCTAGCAAATTCCAGAATCCTACTGTATGGTGCAGGAGGCGTATTTCCCTGCACCCTGAAGAGATCTTGAGCTTCCTAGAGGTCTGGTCTCTCTTGGTGCTCCACACAGGGAAGCGTGGACCTGTACCAAGGTCATGGTTCAATAAAGGCCATAATGATTAAAGAGAGATACTGGATAAAACCAAAAGGTGGCTTTCAACATCCAGCTTCTCTCTCAGGATTACCTCCTTACTGGGATGGCAATGACAGACTTGGTCTTTGCAACTTAGCTCAGAAAAGGTATGAGTAGCAGCTTATTTTTAGTAAGTAAGGTTTTCAGGGTGATCTAGTTATTTGGATTACATAATAAAGCTTCCCTTGAGCCAGAAGAGAATTAGGAATTGTATAGGTTGTGTATTTATGTGGAAGAAAGAGGAGAGAGTAATACTTAACTTGAGATTTGAGTAGCTCCAATGAAGAACATCCTTAATTCTGCTTCTCCTCCTCAGTTCTATGCATGGCAAAGCAGCATTGTGTTTGGAAGTGAACTCTTTTAATTGTAATTATTCAGAGTATGACAGGGGAAGTTCAAAAACTTTAGAATGTAAGACCATTCCCAGTCCTCTCAGGATTCACAAACACATCTGCACACACAGCTATAACCCACCATCAATTAGTGAATAAAGCATAAGCAAAGGGGCCTACTATGCAGATTTGCTTAAAAAGTCTGAAAAGAGTGGAATTACAAGCCATCAATCTACTGCAGGGAGCAGAGCAGCAGTCTCCTTCCCCTGGTCTAGATTACACACTTCAACCTCTGTGTTTTCCCCAGGCAGTGGTTTATGGCTGCTAGGTGTGCATTATCACATTGGACTCAGTGGTTGTGCTTCTCCTACTGTGAAGCTGTTGTATCGAGGACTAGCTCTGTCATGTGCAGGGACTGTCTCTTTGCATACACACTCTACACTCAACCACCCCTTTAGAAGACAAATGCAGCCACCTATGGGCAGATCTAAAGGAGGTGTGGCACACCCAGAGGTGACCGGAGCAGGGTGCAGGGCCCAGGGCAAATCAGCCTGTGCGGGGCCCCACCCCCAGATGCGAGGAAGCCAACAGCACATTCAGCAGGGTGGGTGCTGAGCAGTCAGACGTGAAGTTGGCGGCAGCACAGAGTCACCGCAGCTGCTCTGCCCAGCTCTGCAGGGGATCCCAAAGCATAGGGCCGAGGCAGTCGTCCTGATTCGCGCCCCCTAGGGATAGCTCTGGGCACACAATCCCAAAGGCCTATGGCAAGGCATGGCTGGAGGCCCCTGGGTAGGCAGGGGACACTGTGGAGCCAGGCAGTGAGGAGCCTCACAATGGACACTGTTGCTGCTGTCCCTGGCTGATCTGGTGGGGGACAGAGGCCAGAGATATTCTTGCCCCATTCTAGACAGTGGCTATGGGGAGCTGCTGGGTTTGGCTGGAGATAGTGGTGGTGGGCCACAGGTTCCTCATTCCACCACCACTGTCCCCAGCTTAACCTGGCTCCCTGCATAGCTGCTCCCTGCGTCAGAGCAGGAGCAGGTCAGGAGTGGCTCTGTGCCTGTGTTAGCAGCATTGGCATTGAAGTTTCTCCTTCCAGTGCCTGCTCCCAGGCAGTCAGGATACACCTATAGGGGAGGAGTGGGCAGGGAGCAAGTGCTGGAAGGTGTTGGGACCCAGGGCAGCCAGCCAGCAGCTCTCCCTGACTCCCACCCGGGCAGATAAGGGTCTGGGGCCTTAGAAGGCCGTCAGGCGGGTACTTGTGACGCTTGGAGTGGAATTAATTAGGCGGACGCTTATCAGTTGCAAAGCAAGATTATTTACTCACGCCGTCAAGGTGGTGAATAGCAGAGGTCAGAGATACTTGGTTAGTTACAGCTTAAGGTTCGTAGGTCATATGTCGGTCTGCATAAGAGTTCGTCAGTCGGGCAGATAAATGGAGAAAAAAGTCGGGCTGGCAGGTCGTTGATTTACGTCTGATTAGGTCGAGACGGGGGAGACTAACAAGCGATCAATTTGTCAGTTATTCTCACGCATACGTTCAGAGGTTTTTCAGGTGTGCGCGCAGAGGTCTCCCGTTCTTCACAGAAGTGAAGACGGGTTTTATTTGTGTAATAGCCAATTGCTTTTCGCTACGCCATAAATTTAATTAGAATCGGCAATTATCCAGCGGTCTTTGCTAGGGTGTTATCATAGGGACACTCCCGGACACTCCCGTCATTCCGACCAATTACAATGATTTATGTACAGCACAGAAGGCTAAGTTCTATTTCATGTTGGTGTCACAGTTATACATTTCTTTTTGACATGCGCAGCAAAAAAAAGCGGTTACTATCATTATTGTTAACCCTTAGTTAACCTAGTGCAGAAAAAAAAACTGTTTTGAATGGTTTTACTTGTTTGTGACATGGGCACTACTTAATTTGGTTGTGACAGAAGGAAGAATCTGTCTGCTGTTGCTGCTTTTCCCTGCTGAACCTGGCACACTGTGCAGCTGCAACCTGTGGCTGGAGCAGCTCTGAGGTTGTCCCTATGCCTGGAGGACAGTGGGAACAGCAGCAGCAGCAGCAGCAGCAGCAGCAGCAGCAGGGTGAATTCTTACAACGACACCCCCCCAGGATCCTCCCCTTCAGCCACCCTGCTGTGTTGTGTCCCTACTTTTGTACAGACTGTTGTGGGAGAATTTCATGCTCCACTTTCTTTTCAATCTTCCAGTTCATCAAATATGCTGAGCTATTTTTCCATAGAAGCTACTTATTTTTCTTCCTTCTATCCTTCCAGACATAAACCTATTTCCTGGCTCTGTGTAATTGATTTAAATGCTTGTTTTTCTGGAGCATTGTATAGTTTAATATAATCCTCTGCCACTGCATATGCTAGTTATTGTTATTGCTACATTGTCCTTAACTACATTTTTTAAAAACTGTTTTCTTACTGATGGGTATTACAAGCCATTCTTTCACAGCTATAAAGGAGATAGTCAATTGTAATAGAAGTATAATATAAGATATCCATTTCATCTTTGTGAAAAACAAGATAAAAGAACACATCACAATCTACATTCAGTCTTTGAAATGATAGAATATATGAATTGAACGTTCATGGAATATAATTCATTGAGCCATAAGATTGCTAATGTAAAGGCCACTCAATCTTAAATACCACATTTGTCAAGATACTGTTAAAGGGGTACTGTGCAGTAGTCAAGGCCAGCACGAGGCACTTGTGCCCAGACTTTCAAAGATTTAAGCACTTAAAGAGGCAGGTACAGGTCTAGTGGGAATTTCAGAGCAGCCTAAGTAGGTTAAGTATCCAGTTCTCAATTACCTTAAAAATTAAGTAGGCACCTAATTCACTTACGTACTTTTGTGAGTCCCAGGAGGTGCCTATCTGCAGCTTTGGGCACCTAAATACCTTTGTAAATCCAGGTTTGTGCCTGCCACTCTTCAAGAGCTGGATATGAGAGGCAAGACAGATAGTGACAGAAGAATTGCAGGCGCCTTAGCCCATTTACCTAGAAGACGGTAAGAGGAGTAAGGATATAATGAGAAGAGTTTGAGATCATGTGGAAGGGAAAGGGGGGAAATAAGCAGCAAGCTTGTGAATCTGAGGTAATTTGGGTTAGGGTCAAGGTTTGTGTGTGTCACTAAGCCTGAAACTAGGAATGGGACAAATTTTACTTGGCTTTACCTTTCATTGTAGACATTTCACAGAACACTAATAGCCAATCCACTAAAAGCTCAAAGCTCTTTCCTTCTGTGGTTGCTAAGCTGCCTCTTGTAAGCATCTGTTAATTTACTTCATAATTTCTGTGCACCCACTGAGGGTTCATGGAAAGTGTGAAACATTTTTTAAGTTGCTGTCACTGAATGGAGCAGTAGATGCATAGTTATGGATTATTTTTGTATATGGTTTTGTCCCAAACTCTTTGCTGAGGTAGCAAGGGATGGGGATGTTATTAATCATTTGTCAAAACAGTAGTATTGTGAATAGTTGCGAGGGGATTCAAAAACGATTAGCTTGAAATCTTATGGCCTCATCCTGCAAGACGCTGAGCTCTCGGTGTACACCTGAACTATTGTATTAAATTAAAATTGTATAAAGTTATCATAGCTAAGCCTAAGTTTCACCTGACAATACTGAGCATATCAACATTGATCTATAGTGAGCATCACACCGTATTTAACATAGTATTAGTTAAGACCTGTTCCAATAAAAAGTTATTTCCTACTATAGGTAGGCCCTGAGTTTAGCTACTTAATACTCCTACTCTTAGTTACTAACTATTAACATGAAATCTTTGACCAGAAAAGTATTCTGTTTTTGTTCTATCTAATAGGTAAGGTTGTTTCAGACCAAGTTAAAATTCAATATCTCAAAACTATTTCCACAGATTCTTAGTTTCAGACTAATTCAATAGCCAGTCCCATATAGGGATGGGGGATTTGCATTTCATTTTCTGTTTTTCCACTACCTTTCTGTTATTCAAGTAACCATCTTCCTAGGACAGAATGATTCCTGTTGGTTCTTTTTTTCCACTTTGGCCAGAGTTGGGTAGCCATTTCTATGTTAGGAATCCATTTTGCACATAACTTGAGTGCATTAGTTTAATGAAATGTTCTGCATTTCACAGTGGTATAAAGGTACTGTGATGATTTACTTGCTATGTTTAATACCCCCATTTATTGAACAAGTAAGTAAATTATTGTTGAAAAGCTATTAGGAATTTATCTTCAGAAATTCTTGACATGTATTTCTTGTATGGATGCTTTTTTCCATGTGAAGAGATAAAATTAATGTATTTATTGTATCAGTTGAAACTGTACCCTTGTTGGTTAATTGCTCATATACATGATCTACATGATCTATACATGGGCAAATTCCACTTAAAAATGGAAGTGACTGTGACAGTATTGTCCCTCACAAGCATTCAAAAATCACAAATCAGGCTCCTTAAAAAACTCTGAGATTAGAAAACAATAAGTTTGGACATATTTCTATTTGACTTGTGAGTTTTGAACCTTTGTGGTTGGGTTGTCACATTTTCATTCTTTTCTTTTTCCCCACCCTTGAGGTCTAGGAACATTGTTGATATAATCTCCTGATTCTGGGAGCTGGGACTTTACAAGTGTGTCAGACAGCCCCACTAACAATAAAACTGCACATGACAATATTGCTATAAACATAGTAGGTACATACTAGGAACTCTAACTACTGCTCATTAACAAAGTCAGTAGGAATACTAACCAAGGGATGCATCTACACAAGACTCTTAATGCGCAGTAGACTAATTCTACTGTGCATTAGTATGTCATGGCAAAAATCATGCTAATTACCACTCATTGGAACAGACTTGATTAATTGAGTCTGCTGGAACATGGTAATTACTGCACTCCAGAAGACTCCAGCGTCATGTGTATCAGCATCCCCTCATTGAAAAATGGTGACGGGTGCTTTAACTAAAGCTCATAGATTTCATAGATTTCATAGACATTAGGGCTGGAAGGGACCTTGGAAGATCATTGAGTCCAGCTCATTTGACAAGCTTTAGTTAAAGCACCCCCACCACCATTTTTCAGTGCAGAGATGCTGATACATGTAATATTCCAGGCAATATTCCCAAAGCACATGTATAAATGCCCTTGTATTAGAGGTACTAAATGAATGTACTGTAGCAATGGTGCATTAATGCATGTGTAGATGCACCCAGTGAAAGGGCTTTCTGTGGGAGTGAATTTATCAGCAAAATGTTTGGTGATCCAGGTTAGAATAGTGCTGGACTCTTGTTTGGGATCAGTTTCTACTTGAGGTGTTAGATATTTTCTGCTTTGCTTATAATCTTAGAGCAGGGGTCGTCAACCAGGGGTACATGCACCCCTGGGGGTACTTGGAGTGGTCCTAAGGGATAAGTGTGGATGGGTGGGGATGGAGCACTGCCACCTCCTACGAGCAGGGCTGGGGCAGGGTGGGGCGAGGGGAGTGGCACCCCTCAGTGGGATGGGGAAGCTTGCACACCATGGTCACTGCCACTACACACCAGCCTGGTGAGCTTCCCTGCCCCACAGTGGGGCGCCACTACCCCAGCCCGGTGAGCTGCCCTGCCCCACCCTGCCCTGGCCCTGCTCCTGGGAGGCAGCGGCGCTCCATCCCCACCTGCCTGCACGCTGTCCCTGCCTCCCCGCTCTGCGTCTGGCCATGCACTACCCCCACACACTCAGCATCCAGCTGCACGCTACCCCCCACCTCAGCGTCCGGCCACTAGGGGTACTTAGACTAAAAAAGGTTGAAAACCCCTGATCTTAGAGGAATGGGGAAAAGAAAAGGGGACTTTGTAGAGTTTGTGGGGAAGACTATAGGTCATGGCAGAGTTTACCATCTTCATTTTACAGAGTGGGATGCTGAAGCACAAGCTTATGAAGCAAGTAGGGCTGGTAAAAGGGCTCTGGTGTGCTGACTCTTATTCACTGAATGTTCTTTAGTGGTTCCACTGTTTTGTGCTTTAAGTATTTGTTTTGTTGCACAGACTTAGTAATATGTAAACCATATCTGGAGAACTAGTCACCCTGCCGCATAGCAAGTATCAGATGATGAATACCATGTAATGATAGGTAGCATGTTTTGTCAGCTCAAATATTTCCCTGGGGAAAAGAAAAGTTCATGAAAGATGTAAAAAATGCAAGTAAGTATTTGGATTTTTTTGGTTCCCTACAAAACCCAAAATCTCAGTCCCAATAGGAATTAACTTTGCTTGTGTGTGTATAGTGCCATTAAACTTTAGGGCCGTGTCCAGATGAGCACAGCCATGCAGTATGTAGTGTCGCAGACACGTCTGCAGCACCACATACCGCACATTCAGTTCAAAGCTAATTTAAAGAACTTTAGACCTGCTAAAACCTAAGTTCAGGGTTCCATTTTACTCATCACAGGTAGTCAGGTAAGCTAATAGATCAGAGCAGGATCAGCATAGCTGATGCTGGTATATCTGAGCTTGTATAGGAGCACTAAAGAACCCTGAACTCAGGTCTCAGACAGATAGGTGAAATAGGAGGTGATATTTCCTTGGAATAGTTGATAGAAGCAAGAACAAAAGGGCCTTTGCCTGTTACTGCATTGTAGTTCTTGTTTTACTGCATTGTAGTTCTTGTTTTTCTATTATATCAGACTGCTTAATTGCATCTTGCTTATAATTATGGTGCTGTACTGCAGTGGATATGGGTAGTTTGTGCTTAGATAAGACTGAATTCTAGCTTCCATTCAACCCCCTCCTACTCCTACTAATGCATCCCTGTCCCCACTTCCACCCCTGTCTCCCCTGCTTGTCTCATTGCTTTAGGTTCTTCTGGCTATGGAATAAATAATCATAAATAATTATATTTGTTGTGAAGAGAAACAAGAATATTTGTGTTCCCATTAAAAATTAACTAAAATACTACAATAAAGGGAAGGGGAACATATTATGATATTTTATTCATATTAATTATATTTAACTTGGGAAAAGTGCATCATTTGTGCAAATGTTGGGCTTGTAAGTACTATAATCAAATATTCTATTAACATGGGATCAACCCATCATCATATACACTATTTTTGGTAGGAAATTTCCAAAGGGTTAAACATATTTATTATGTTTCTTTTAATGGTGTCTATATTTTTCATATCAAGCTCACCTGTTTGAAGGTTTGAGAGCATCCTTTCTTTCAGACTTTTGTTACAGTATGCCTCAATTAATTTATTTTGGAGTGAAAGAAGATACTACTCCCCAATCTCTTTACTGTGTCCACTATATTATTATACAAGAGTGTAAAATTCTGTGTCCTAACTAGTTGATGCTTTTGATGGCACTGCTGATCTACCATGTTTTCCTGAATATGTATTGTCTAACTTATTCTTGTTATGGTGTAGCCCTCTACTACCTGTAAACAGCAGTCATGATGATGTCAGCACCATATGATTTACAAATGGCCAACATACTTAAGGTCTGTTGAGGGAGAAAGAAATTTGTCTGCAGTAAAGCTTTGTAAAATAAGTGAAACAACTGTCTATATTTTATTAGAGGTTGCTCAAGAAAAAAGAAGGTTCTATAGTGGCCCCTGGCTCCTTGATGTATGGCTGCACTATGCAAACACTTAGAGAAGCAACATCTGGATATCTCTTTCCCCCTAATTAAACTCTTTTCAAAATCTCTTTGCTATTGACAAAATATTTTTCTGTTTGCTGAAAAGGAAATTTTGAATGAGGTGAAATGGTATCAGCATGGAGATGAAAACAAATGTGAATATGAATGTACTCTGAGGATGTGCACACACCAATCCATGGAGATATTGATACTGCATCTAGTGAGTTCCAAACTACTTTACTGGTTCTGTTGTCACATGTTCTGGATCCCAACATCTATGGTTTAGATCTGGATCTGATTATCAGGATCTTTTTTTTTTTCTTGCACCCTAAAAAAGAGAAGGAAAAAAACTGCAGAATAACTTTAGTGAGCTGTTCTGCCTTGCAAAGTGACTGGGTCAAATGACACTGAGAGCTTTTGTATACAGTGTTGTTCTGGAAGCAGTTTAGAGATGAAAATCAGTTGACAAATGAAAGGATAGTTATCAGAACAACCTGAACACAGAGTATGAGAGTCGAGCAGCATATTGGCTCTTTTGGTAATGAGGGTGGGGGCGGGGAAAGGTTAAACATAAGCAAGCTTGTTAAGCATTCATTTAAGGTCTCAATCCAAGAATTTGTTCTGTAGTCTTAAAGGTCTTACCTGTTTTGATCAGATTTAGGACCTTACATTAGTGCTAGATCATTATAGGTATTTGGACTTCCACCATGACATTCAGGCACTCCAGAAAATCCTATAAAGGCTTTAGATACACCATTATGAAGAAGGCATTATAAAGAACTTTCTGGATATGAGTGTGATAAAGCACAGGAATCGGTTACTTAGAGAGGCTATGGAACCTCCATGCTTGGTAGTTTTTAAGAGCAGGTTAGAGAGAGGATGGTTTTAGACAGGGATGATCCTACCTTGTGCAGGGGTTTGGACTAGAGGTGACCTCACGAGGCTTTTTCCAGCCCTATCTTGATGTGATTTTCTGAGCTAGCATATCTGCTGACTTAAAAAACAGAACATTAAAAGAAATTAATTTTAAACTAGAACCGTGCTTAGTTATGTATTTTATTGATGTCATTGAAAAACCTGTTCTTTGTTTTTAAATCGGAATAAATGCAAGAAAGTTAAAATGAAACATGCTGTATTTGCTTGAACCCAATCCACATGGGGGGAAAGAAAGCCTTAATTTAGATTTGAGTACTGGCCCAGGGCAAGCAGACTAGAGCCAAAGCCAGAGCTGAGCTGCTACTTCCCCTGGTCCAGTGTGGCAGGAGAGGAGGCTCACAGAAAGGGAAGCATGGGGAGGGGGACCCCCACTGTGGGGAGTTGCCTGCGGGAGACTGGCAGTGTGTGGCTTGGGGGCAACATGGGACAGACTACAAAGCCTGCCTCACCCTTTCCCTCAGCTCTGGCTTTGGCCCCTCTGGCCTAGAGCTGCTGCTGCTACTGCTTCTCCCTGGCCCATGAGAGCCGGGCCCAGACCACTGCCACTGACTGCCCTAGAGCTGGAGCAGAGCTGGCACAGAAGGTAAGGAGCAGAGGAGAAGCCAGCAGGGGGTTGAGCATGTGGCCATAGGGGCAAGAACCCAAGAGGCATGGCGACAGGGGGTGAGGCACAAGCACAGGGGACAAGAGGCAGGGGGCCATATGGTGGGGACTAGGCAGCTGTGGGAGGCAGGGGAGCAGGCATGGGTGAGCATCCAGGGGTGCAGGTGGCAAAGGGGGTGGGAAGCAAGTAGCAGGGGGAACAAGAGGTAGGCATAGGCATGGGGAGCAAGGAGTGGGAGGGGCAGGGGGGGCACGGTACAGGTGTCTGGCCCCTTGCCCCCCACGATTGCTTTCCCTACCACACCAGTGAGAGGGACAAATTTAAGATGATTATCCAATAATTATGTTCTATACATGGAAAATTATAACAAATTCATAATTGTCCATGTATAGAATCCAGTTATTGGGGGGTTGTCTATACATTCAAAGCCATCTTGGATTTGAGTAAATATGGTAATATCCAACATGGCCCTGCTGTATCTAAGTGCCTAAGATGTCTGATCAAATAATACTTCTAAACAATTTGTGGAATCATGTTTCCTCCTATATCATCTCTGTTAATGTTAATGGAAGGAGTAGATGCTCTTGAGATAGAAAATAGATCTGTATATGGACTGTAATTTGCAATGCAATGGGTTAAAATGTAGGTTTAGTCTAACCTTAAATTTTATGGGTGAAATCCCTGGCCCTGATGAAGTCAATGAGAGTTTTGCTATTGACTTCAATGAGTTTTGCTATTGACTTCAGTGGAGTCAGGGGTTCACCCTATGACTTGACTGTAAGTGAAACCACTATTATTTTAGGATTTTTATTATAGCCATTTCTTTTATTGTAAGTAAAAAGGAGTCCAGACAAATTCCTTCACACTGGCATATTGGACTCTTTCAGGAATGTGTGTCATATGGTTTAAATATTTTTAAGACCTAAATTAGATTAAATCATATGCCATGATTTTCAGTTAACAGATTTTCATTTTAAAACGAAGGAATTTCTATACCACCATTCATTCAATATATCATGCCAATATTTTGCATTGGTAAAGTTTGTTTATAAACATGGATGTAAATGTATGGTTGTCATTATATTATCACCCCAGTACTAGAAATTGAGTAACAACGGATTTAAAAAAAAGGAGTGCAAAAAATTAATTTTCAGACACCTGGTCAGTTCTTTTTCTGCCTAAAATCAGTTTTTCAAACTAAATTATAAATTCCTAAAGAAATGGGGCTGATGGAAACACTGAAAATATCCATCTCTGTCCCCACTTTGCAAAGCTGCTGTAAAAATTAAAATGTAGCAGTAATTTTCAAAGGTATAACATTCCTATTTTTTTAAAAGGTAATTTTTTATATCAAAAATCCTTTTGATCCTTTTTTCTTGTACACTGTTACAAGAGTGACATTTGACATATACTAAAGATTGGTTTTGGCTCTTATATGTTAGAATGTAGATGAAGTAATCTTTTGAAGCAAATACTTGTATCTGAAATTTGTGGCTTTTTTTAGATTTGTCAAGTTATATTCAAGATACCAACTTTGCTTTAATGCACTAGAAATACAATCTATGTTTACATTGTATGTTTCTAAAAGTAGAATGAAACACATCTATCTAAATCAGATTGAATACATGGCTTATACTAGTCTTCTTAATGACATATGGATTATGTATTATGGTTTATTTGTAATCCTGTATTTGCATAATTTACTCCACCATAAATACCCATATGGGGACAGCATGTGTGGATGTGTATATAGATATACACCAGATACACACATATACTACCACGCACTTAACATACATAATATTTAGAATGATTCTGAGCTGTTAAAAGAGTTTATTTCATGAGACCGAACACACATTTTTGTTTTGCTAAGAAAATTAGGTGGTACATTAATTACTTTTGAATTGTAGTGGCATTCCACTATAAGTTCTTCTAACATTCACAAGAATACAAAATGAGTTCATTATGGTGAGTGTTATTCCAATGAATAACAAATGAATTAATAATGATGAACAATTCATTTTAAGTCTTACCAAGGGTTACAGTATAACATACATGACTAAACATTGTGTGATTAAAAATACTGAGAGCTAAGATTCTCAGTGGGAAGAAAGCAAAATTTGGTCTCATCAGCACAAACTCAAAAGTAGACTAAAGTAAAATGTGTTATCCTTTCAGGTTTTAACTTTGAACAAATGAATTGCATACTATTCTATAATCTTTCAAAAATAATCTCAGCATTTTAATTAGCAGGGTCCAGATAAGAAAAAATTATAAATAAACTGGCCTAAAATGACATCTCATGTTAATGTTTTGTAGGTCTCTCATTATTGCAGTTTGTGTATCCTGGCCAAGTATTCAAACAATTCACGTACAAGAAAATTGAGAAATAGCTAGCACTGGAGTTTCTTTTTGCCTGCTGCCCTGAGTTATACCATTATGTAACAGGCATTCTGTACTTACTTAAAAAGAAACTATTTGAAATATAATAAGTTAGCGGTATCTGCATAAGTTATTGCTTCTTAACCTACTAAAGATAGCCTGCATTGCACTTGTAATATTTATGCCTTTAAAAGTAATGCATTGCAACAATTCATATCTATTATAGATTTAGTAAGACATGAAGGAATAAATGGATTTAATCAGACATGTAATTATTTTTATGCCTACAACTCAAAAATATGCATAAATAAATTTATGGTTATTTGGTAATCAGTGGGAATAGTGTTTATAAATGTTGGAGCAGCTGTTGGCAAATGTGTGTGCAAAAGCAAGGAAAATAGTTTTTAATATCTACTAGTCAGGTTATTAATGAAAGACTTATTGTTCCTTATTAGGTCCAGGTTCTGATCCTATGTATATGAGAGTAAATTCATATCAGCCTCACAGAAGTCCGTCCAGTTATTTGAGTGTAAATTTGGTTTTTAATCTTCACATAGTTGCTCATCATTTTTCATATCATCTGCAATTATAAACTCACAAAATAGATATGCAGTAATTCCTTGTGGCATTGAGAGAAGGTTTTATCAAATGAGGACTTACTATTCATTTCTCTGTCTACTCTTTCAGGTTAATTCTGTAGTTGGATTTACTTATATTGGCTGTGATCCAGCATTGTACTTACTCCTGTTCTTAAAGCCAATCACATCCTTAAAATGTGTTGCCAAACAGGGACAACATAAGGACTTAACATATTTGAGTTGAGTGCTTAAATGCTTTGCTATATTAAAGCCATTATGCAGCATTGCTTTCATAGTCTTATTTACTTTTATTTGTGATATCACTTTATATTGCATAGAATGCATTCATTTAAAACAATGGTTAATAACTTTACATAAGGCACTATCATGTATGTTAAATCTGTGATCTATTTGAATTTCTTATGTCTGACTCTGTACTGCAACATGCCATTTGCAAAGTTTTTCAGTGGAACATGAAGATTAATCCTCTGAATACATGTATATGATTATTTTTAGATGATTCTATGTAGTAAGTTGCATTTCAGTTTATCCTAGACATGTGAGCCAGAAACATCTAATTTGCTCCAAATGCTTTTTTTTATTTTTGTTTATGCTTTAGATTTAAAAATAGGAATTTTGATTTGAAAAGAACTGATACAAATAGAAACTGAAATGCTCTTAAAATCAGTAGCAAAGTGATGCTAGGAAACCAATTTATTAGTTATTATCTGAAGGAAACTTTTGTCATACAATATTTTGCACTTTCTTAAATCATATACTGAACCGTTGTATTACACTGAACCGTCTGAATGTATGTCATTTTGTGTTCTAATGTTAAGTATCAAACAAACATAAAACTTATCTTTGAGTGTATGTACTTGTAGTTCAAAGTACATTTTGACTTTTGCATGTAATTTCCAAAGTTAAAAGTGTAACTACCAACTAATGAGGTATATGCCACAGATTTAGTGTCCAGTATCTGGCTGTCTCAAATGATGCTCAAGTTCTTCATGTGTGTATTTTATGTTATTGTAGAGATCACTAATATTTCCAATAAATAATAGACTGACCAGTACTGAGAGCTTCTGCATGTTGTTAAAGCATGCTTTCCTAGAACTTTACTCTATCCAGCACTACATTGAGCCCTTTAAAACTGCCTTGAAGTTCCTTTGGAAACCACAGAGTGCCCTCTGTTGATCAAAAATGCTATATATATGTTTTTTCATATATGTAGTAAAGCTTTCAGACAGAAAACCTTACAATCTCATTTTTCCTTACCAATGATAAAAAAAAATACAAATCGTGCAAAAGTACATATATTTGTTAAAAACATTAATAAGGTACTACATTTGGTTGTGGGGTGCATAAAATAAAGGAGGTTGAACACAATGGCTCAGCATCTTGCATTTATACAAACACACATAATACTGACTGGATACATATGTATCTGGAGATAACTTTTCAAACATGTGTATGCATGTGCTAGTGTGCATGCATATCCACATACACATAAATACATATATTTCCATTAAAATAATATAAAATAATATTTTTGAAAAAATATGGATGATAACCCTAAATGCTGCAAAACCCAATGAGTAACAAAAACTGTTTTGTTCAAGGTGATTACTTAGTCCTCAGGCTCAGGAAAAAGCAAAACAGCTGAGTGCGGCTTTTAGTTCTCATGTTGTCTCTGCTGACAGAGAAAAATTGATGGCCTAGTTTGCTGGTATCTTGTTCAAACTAAGTTTCTGCAAGTCTTGATAGAACAGTAAATTTGATTGCAATTTTTGAGCAGTAATTCATGAAAGGAAGAGCATGTCTCATAGGGTTTGGTTTGGCTTTTTGTTTTGTTTTTTAAGTCTTTGTCCTTTTTGTCTCTGTTTAGTTTATGGGATGTGTAAAAAACATTGTCACATTTTAACAGTGTTTCATGTGTTAATTGGTTTATGATGTCTACATTGAAAATGATTAATTGGCATAAACAATTTCCTGTAGAATAAATGTTTTTCTTCTAAATTATTGTTGAACTTTTAATAGCAGAATCATCATTTATTCTGAATGGAGATGATAAAATAGTCTGCCTCAGATTGTATAAAAAAGTTGAGCAAATAGTTCAATTTACCTTGCATCTTTAAAATTGCATAGATAATGATCTGTTTTGAGAAGTAATTGTTCAATTATAATTTGTGGCAAATAAGATTCACTTTCAAGAGAGCCTTCTAAACAACAAAATAATGGACTAAGAGCAGAAATCATGTGTATTTTGATTTCTTTGTACTGTATTATGACCTAAATATAGTAAGTGTTATAGAACTCTGATTAGAAACAAGTACTGTGCTGAACATTCAAAAATATAATTTTTTAGCATAAAAATGCTAGAAATTCTCCAAATAGCTATAAAAGCACTGACAAATATAAATAATTGAACAACATTCTAACATTTTATTTTGTAATTTAAATTTATAATGCTAAGTCATCAGTTTGGAATTGAAAAGAGAGAAAACAGAAACTCAGCCATTTAAGGATATTACTCTACTTACTTTATGTTTACTCTCCAAATTGAATTTTTTTTCCTAATGCTATAATTAAAACATGTATTCATGCATCTGAGATGTTATTACACTGAGAATATGGTAATACAAAATCTTTTTATGTACATTCATCATGCCATTTTTGCATACCATCTTACTTTTGTCAGGTCCCTAGATTACAGCATTTTCAGTTGTGAATTTAAATATCTTACATATGATTTTCTTAGGGAAACAGGAAAAGGTACAGTAACTGGTAAAAAGCAAAAGAGAGAAGCCTTTTAAAAATGAGCAAAAATATAAATATTGATTGCTCTTTTTTCTTTGAGACATGTTTATTCACAATTCTATATTGCCTTAAGCTCACATTGACAAATATTATAATACTTTTAAACATTTAAATGTAAAGTAAGTAAAGATTTTAATAGTTTATAGATCAAATTTATTAACTGTATTAGTACTACTACCAATATCAAAACTGACATCTCAAGCAAATGGAAAATAACATATACTATTAACTGACAGAAAGGAAAATATGTACATAGTTGTATATGTTTAAAAGCAGTCTTCTTTTGTGTTTACAGAAATAATTTATATTGGTTCCCCTACGAAAATGAAACACTAAACAGAAATCACTTTCTATTTAGATGATTCTATCTGCTGCAAAAATATTCCCATGACAACTACTATTTTTGATAGTAGTCTTGATATTCCTGAGTTTTAAATTTAACACAAACTAGCCACTAGAGGGCACTCTGTTTTTGTTGTTATAACTTATTTTAGATGGTATCTTTTTGTGTTTTAGGTTTCTGTTGATTTATAAACAATCATTTTTCAGTAAATTCCATTTTTTGTTGTTTCAAGACAAATGTGGTCTGTCATTGAAGAAAATAAAACTGCTGATATTGTAAGACTGAAAAAAACAAGTGACTAAACATTGACAATTTTTTTCTGCTTACAAATGTTGCCTTTTTTGTTGTTGTACTGTTTGATGCGTTTAGAAACATTGCACATTGTTCTGCCCCTGCACATGATCCATTTCAGTATACCAGGTGATCAGATGTATTTCTGGCTGAAAAGTGTGTGCTGTAGAGTCCTGAAGTGATTGGTGGACTTGAATCATATTGAGGCAGAAAAGAACATGAGTTGAGGGGTTGCTTCAGGTTCATATGCTACATAACTATCCTCCAAATGGATGTGATCTTTTGGTGTATTTAAATACAGTACATTAAGTTTTGCAGGCCCGATGATCTTCAAGAACATGCATTGTTCCAGATATGTATTTATGACTACCTAATATTAAATTGATGTTACCTTTATTTATTAAATTAATCTTCCAGTTAAAATTTTTAAAAAAGAATCTCTTTGGAAGGACACTATTCAGAAAATGCACTTGTGAACTTGGGCCACCCCCAGACTGCGACTAGTAGCACTGTCTTTCGCAAGTGCCCTGACATGTTTTTGCTGAAGGCTACTGTGAAGTGCAGAGCACAAGAATCATGCAGTGCTGCAACCCTCCTCCCCAGAGTCTCCCTGTATTGGGAAGCCCTGTGCCCAGAGTTATTCAGGTGGACGCCACAGGGATAAGTTGAGTATGGTGCTTTTTTCTATGTTAGATATAACATTTTGAATGAGAATGGCTCTAAAGCTTTCAGATACAAAGCTAAAATGTGGCTAGTCACTGTGAAGTTGACCAAGGAGCCTCCCTTCCATGTATACCCTTCCTCCACATACTTCCATAGGCATCGGACACATTTGCAGTCTTTGGTCATACTGCAAAATACTATGCTACATGGAAAAAGGGCCAGATTCTGTAGCCCAAACTGACCACCAACCCCTTGATGATACTGGGGTGGAAATAAGCTTATTTGGTGAAGCTTATTTGGTGAAAAGTGCGCTCCCTTAAGGACATGCTTTCCTTTGTGTATTAGGCAGACGCAATGCACATTATGTGATTTTTGGCAGGTGTTTACATGTGTAAGGACTTGGGACTAAAGTTAGTCTCAAGTCCAGGGGCAGGCAATTATTTTGGGCAGAGGGCCACTTACTGAGTTTCAGCAAGCCATTGAGGGCCACATGACAGGCAGCCCAGGGCAGATTAATATAAATTTTCTAAATATTTTACGGGCCCCACAGGCCAGATAGAATGGCGTGGTGGGCCACATCTGGCCCCCAGGCCGCATTTTGTCCACCCCTGCTCAAGTCCATGCAGCCCTGTGGCCACCGGGGAGAGCTCCAGCTTCTGGCCAGTACTTAGCAGCCATGTTGAAGCCAGAGCCAGCTGCCAGCACCTGGCAGTCATCTGGGAAACTCAGATCCCTGGCCAGCCCTTTCTCTGCCCAGGAGCCGCAGGGGCAGCACATGGCAGCTCCCTCCTTGTCCACCCTGCCTTCCTGCACCAGGGCTGCTCCTGCCTCTGCCTCTACCCCTGCCAGTGATGCCCAGCGCCCCTGATGCTCCAGCCCAGCCCCTGCCAATAACGACCAGTGCCCTGTGCTCCTGCTGGCCATGGTGCTGGCCCTGCTGGCCCCAGCAACCCCCCCACCCCACCCAGGTCCTAGGACAGCCACGCATCCACCACTCCCCACTTGAGCCTGCCTGCCCCACCGCCCACACGTTCTCTACCCCCTGCTGTCCCCTAGCACACTCTCAATACATGCATATGTGTGAAACAAAAAAACTTTATTACCCTCACAACACCTATCCCCATGCCTTGCCACTCAACCAACAGAGCCTATCCACCACCCTCCCCACCCACCAGCCATAAAAACCTGTTTACAAGTGGGACACTGTTTACAATATTTTGAGTCTTCAAGCCCGGAGTGGGGGGTCATGGAGGGAGGGGCTAGGGGGCAGGGCCTCAGGGCAGGTGCCCAGCATCCCAGCCCCTGGATGTTTCCTGGGGCTGGGCTCAGGCCAGTCCCCTAGTGGCAGGACAGACCTGGCTGGGTTAGTGGTGGGTAAAGTCTACATGTAAGTTAATGCACATTAACTAATCGCACCTAAATTTCATAGTTTCATAGTTGGTAGGGTCGGAAGGGACCTGAGCAGATCATCAAGTCCGACCCCCTGCCATGGCAGGAAAGAGTATTGGGGTCAAACGACTCCAGCGAGGTTTTCATCCAGCCTCCTCTTAAAGACCCCCAGGGTAGCAGCCAGCACCACTTCTCTTGGAAGTTGGTTCCAGATCCTAGCCGCCCTGACAGTGAAGTAGCGCCTCCTGATATCTAGCCTGCATTTGTAGGTATCAAATTTAGGTGTGATTAGCCTAAGATAATGTGCATTAAGGGCATGCATGTGTAGATGTGCGCCCGTAATGCACATTAACTTAGGCTAACGTGCATTAACACACCTCATGTAGACACGCCCATTACATATTTGTCTATACTATGACGCAACATCCATGAACCATAGACATTGTAGCGTTTATTTAAATATGCTGTTTGGAGGGGAGTTTGCTTGTAACTTTTAGAATCAAAATCCTTTTAGTTAATGTTAGGAAATGAAACCATATCAATGGTAAATAGATGAGACTACATTATGTTAGATGAGATTATATATAAAATTCTTTTCTGTTTCCTTTCCTTCTATTCCACTTATAATCACTCTCCACCTAGCAAGCTGGCCACTATGGGAGATGACATTAGCCCATTAGCCTTGGAGATGGAATCCCCTCATCCTCTGAGTGTCTGGAGCTGGATGTTGGCTTGAATTTCAGCTGGCAAGGATTTCTTCAGCCTGCTGCTTTGTTCCAGTCTGATATCTGTTTTCCTCTTATTTTAAAGCCAAGCCTTCTTTGAGTTATACACAAAAGAGAAGTAACCTGTCTGGGTAGATTTGAACACAAGTAGTTCTGGAAAAAAGAGAATCAGTAAAGGCAGCCTTGGGAGAAAGTGGAGGGTGGTTTTTCAAATGTTCAGTCTTGAGTCTTAGACTTAGTCTCTTTTTACCTACTTTTCTGTGCCAGTTGTCTGGATTATTGTTGTCTGGGTATTCTTAAAAGGCAGAAATGCAGGCTTTCTGCCTGCATTTAAGTATATATATACTAAAATTTTAAGGTTTTTACTAAAGCCTTACTGTTTTTTTTAATGCAGAACTAATCACCCACAGTGATCAGAGACTGATAAGCACTAATCAGCTCCTTATAGTCTCCCGTGTACAGAACACTACTAAACAACATTGCAATGTTATCAGGAGAGGCCAGGTTGCCTTTCACCAAAGTATTGGCTATTCACTGCTGTTGGAGGAATATACTAAACTAGATGAACTAATCATGTTATCAGGTGCATAAATCCTCTCGTCCTATTTGAAACTAGGAACAAGGAGTTACAAATGCTAGTGGCTTCGATAAATGTAAGCACAAATATCATCTTAATACTGAATCCTTCCCAGAAAAATGATTTAAGTCCCAAACAAAAAGACTTCCTAATTAGCCAGTCAGGTTGGTATCCATGAACAATGTAAATTATGGATGGGTGATGAGATCTTATGTATGTAGCTGTTGTGCAGCCCCAGAATTTTTAGCTGGAACATTAGTAATAAATAATGCCTCTGAGTGTTCATGCTGGGAAATTGCTTTCTGTTGTGAATACATCTCTTCATTATCTGCAGGTGCCGCAGTCAGAACACAGGCACTGTTAATCATTCCCAAAATGGGGAAATTGGAAAGAACAGAAAAACCTTTCTTGGTTTACTGATTCTCTAGTTAAAAATCTCAGCAATTCTAGGCAATATTATATGCCCAAAATTTTAGTAAGGCATGTGGATACAGAGAAGGATGGAGTAGCATATGTAAAGCTCACCTAGTTTTATAGCCAGTAGGGGCCAAGGGAGTGATAGACCTAGTATTACATCTGAGCACCTGTGGTTCCTCAGCTCAGGTGACCAGGTACCCATTACAGCTAGGTCAACTGGGAACAACCTTTCATATCATATGAGTCCAAAGTCTACTGCTTCTCTACTTTTCCCTTTTTTAGACCTGTTGATTTTACATCCAGTAGAAGTCAGAGTAAGCCCAACTCTTAGTTCAGGCATTATTTAGTTGGTGAATTAAAGTATACGAGCATGTGTCTAACATACTGAGAAAAATGTGTATTCTACATAGGTGTTATGTTTCTCTGTCTTTAGTTCTCTAATTCTTTCAGTTGATTGCCTCCGTCTGATTCAATATGTAATCTCACTTCATTGTCTAACCCTCAGATTCTCATGTTGGGTCTACTCTCTAAAAGTCTTTTAAATGGGGGATATTGCATTACCATAATAATACATGCTATTCAGAGCTTGACAGACTAAATTTGATAGGTTTTATGAGGGGCAATGCTGTTCATGAAAACATTGCCCAGTGGCAACCTGAATGTTTCCACCTCTATGTAGTAGTTTTGTAGAGACAAACTTGATGCACCTGGTTTGCTTGGGTAAATCCTATTTTATATTTTTAACAGAGTGCCCTTCTCAGTCTGTCAGATACAGTCTGCCACAACATTCTTGCAAGCAAGCTAAAGAAGTGCAGGTTGGATGAATGGATTGTAAGGTAGATAGAAAATGGGCTGGATCATTGGAATCAAAGGGTAGTAATCAATGGCTTTATGTCCAGTAGGCAGCTGGTATCAAGTGGACTGTCCCAGGGGTGAGTCAATATAGATTTCATAGATTTCATAGATATTAGGGCTGGAAAGGACCTCGTGACATCAGGTCCAGCCCCCTGCCCAAGGGGCAGAAGTCAGTTAGAGTCAGATGACTCCAGCAAGATAAGCATCCAAATGTTTCTTAAAGGTATCCACAATAGGTACTTACACCACTTCTGGGGATAGTTTATTCCAGACTCTGGAGACATGGGCAGTAAAGAAGTTTTTCCTTATGTTCAGTCTAAAACGGCCTTTCAGCAGCTTGTGACCATTAGACCTTGTCTTCCCTTGGGGTGCCCTGCTGAACAGGTGTTCTCCCAGTTCCTGATGCACATCCCTTATAGGACACACTTATAGGCTGCCACCAACTCACCCCTGAACCTTCATTTCTCCAAGCTGAAGAGTCCCATGCCTCTCAGCCTCTCCTCATAAAGCCTGTTCTCTTGACATCTAATCATGCATGTGGCTCTCCTCTGGACTCTCTCAAGTTTCTCCACATCCTTTCTGAAGTGCAGAGCCCAGAATTGGATGCAGTACTCCAGCTGCGGCCTCACCAAGACCAAGTAAAGCAGGAGGGTGACTTCTGGGTCTTGCTTGAGATGCATCAGTAGATGCAAGCCAGAGTTTTATTTGCTTTGCCAGCTGCGGCATCGCATTGGTGGCTCATGTTCATCTTGTCAATCACGACCCCCAAGTCTCTTTCAGTCATGGTGCTAGTGAGTGTAGCATTGCCAAGCCTATAAGTATGAAGTGGGTTTTTTCTCCTGAAGTGGAGCACCTTGTATTTCTCTGTGTTGAATGTCATCAGGTTTTGATCCACCCACCTTGCAACCCTGTCCAGGTCAGCCTGAATTGCCAACCTATCCTCTAGCATGACTGCACTTCCCCATAATTTGGTGTCATCTGTGAATTTAGCAGGTCCGCTTCTAACACCCTAATCCAGATCATGTATGAATATATTAAAAAATACTGGTCTGAGTACTGAGCCCTGGGGGATGCCCCTGGTCACCATATGCCATGTTAACTTGATTCCATCAACTACCATCTCTCTGGGTCTGACCACAGAGCCAGTTCCCTAGCCATCGGACCATAAAGTTGTCAAGGCCCCAGCTCCCCAGTTTTACTATGGGGACGTCATGGGAGACCAAGTCAAATGCTTTGTTGAGATCCATGCCCCCTCCCTCTTCCTGAAGACTGAAAGGCGATTTAATAACAGCCTTCAACTACCTACTACCTAAAGTGTGATTACAAAGAGGATGGAACTAGAACGTTCTCAGTGGTGGCAGAGAACAGGACAAAGAGCAGTGACCTCAAGTTGCAGCCAGGGAAGAGATATTAGGAAAAACTTTCTCAAAGGTTAGTAAAGCACTGGAATGGGCTACCTAGAGAGCTGTAGAAACTCTTAATCCTTAGAGCAGGGGTGTCCAACCTTTTTGAATGTGGGGCCGGATCACGAACTTTTTATCATGCAGTGGACTGGTGAGCCATATTCAAAGACATCACAAGAAGTGGTATCATATCAGGAAGTGATGTCACGTGACCTTTGACACCAATGAAGTTGCAGGGGTTGACATGGTGCTGGTTGACATGGCATGTATGCCTGGGTTGACATGGTGCTGCAGGAGCTGCTTGGCTACAACCGAGTTGATCTGGTGCTGGAGAAGCCGCAGGACCAGGCCAGGATTAACTTGAGGCCCACCTGGCCTGCCGGTGCCAGGCCCGGGTTGACATGGTGCTGCAGGACCTGCCTGGGTAGAACCAGGTCGGCAACAGCCAGGAAAAGCAGCATGCAGATGGAGCCAGCTTCCCATGTGCTGCTGGGGTCTGTACCAGCCAGCAGAAGCAATGGTAGAGCCGTGTGCCGCTCAGAACTGACTGATGCAGGCTCGTCCCATCCCGAGCAGCACACGGCTCCGCCCCCGCTTCTGCTGGCTGGTACAGACCTGGCCGGCCTCCTCCCATCCCCAGCAGCACATGAGAAGCGGCCCCCTTGGGGCCTTGCACACGAGTGGCCTGGCCCAGAGAGCTGCAGCGCCCGGGGGGAGATTGGCTGAGGGAGAAGGCACCGCCTTGCTGTGGGGCAGGGCAGGACAGGGTAGCTGGGCTGGCTTGAAGTGGGCGGGTGAGGAGGTAGGCATGGGCCAGCAGTGCCAGCGGCCGCTGCTTGGCCTCCCATGTGGGGCCACTCCCCTGGGCCCCGCGGGGATAAGCAGCTCCCCTTTCTTTGCTGCCGGCTGGGCCCATGGGCCAGCCCTGCCCGCCTCGCTGCGGCCCCGCCACCGCCGCTGCCGCAGCTGTGGCTCCACACTCTGCACTGCCACTGCAGCTCCACACTCCGCGGTGGCTCCGTGGGTCAGATAAAATGGCTTGGCGGGCCACATGGCGGGCCACATGTTGGACAAGCCTGCCTTAGAGGTTTTCAACACCCAGGTAGACAAACTTCACCTGGGGTGACAGGGTTGGGGATGGTCCTGCTTTGAGCAGGGGGTGGACTAGATGACTTCCTGAGGTTCCTTTCAAACCTAATTTTCTATGATTCTATGAAAGATTTTAGAAACTTTGTTCTGTAAAATCGAAGTAATAATATGTACCTTCCATAAAGTATTTCTGAGATAATTCATTAATATTTCTAAAGTGTTTTAAGATCTTTGGCTGGCATGAGAGAAACTTGAAGTATTACCTATGAAAGTCTTTTTGTTTTCCTTTTAATTTTTTGTACAATCGTAACTCTTATTAAACAGAAATATTTAATATTTTATATTTAAAATAATTAAAAATGAGTGAATATTTTGTAATTAAAATTGCTTTCCAGTTGCAAAAGTCACCAGCCTTCAGTCCACATATATACAAGAAAATCATTTGACAGATCTGTGACAGCTATACAATGATAAATTATTTCATCTATCTTCTGTGCGGCTATTGTTCCTCCTTATTTAAAACCCTTCTGTCAACTTCATGCAATAGCATTTCTCATGTCTATGTATATTGTAATAGAGAAAAACAAACCAAAGTGTCTGCATTCATACAACCCCAAGCTGTGATCTTGTCAACTATCCTACTAAGCAGGATTGGACTGGTTCAGTAGCTGGATTGAATATCTCAATTGTAACACTGTTCACTGCAGGATATGACATTTTTTGATATAGTATGGCACTTTTACCTTTTAGCAAGTGCTAGACTAATATTCCCAAAGCATAGTGCCATCCAGTACAATTAGAGTAGTACTAAAAGAGCGGTGTTTTGGCAGAACTGTAAAATTGAAATACTATAATCATTTTTGGTCCTTTAAAAATCCAATGACATTTTTACAAGAATAGGCATATTTGCCTGGATGTCCTGGCCAAATTCCAACTTGGTTAATTATATTCTGCCTATCTCCATTACCATTCTTCTTTCAAGTGAATATAGTAATATGAGGTCTAACTCAATTTGCAAGCATATTTTCAGGCATCTATGTGCTGTTCTAGTGGAGTAAAATGAATGTAATGTAAATAAGAATCCAGTTGTCTGTCTTAAACCATGGTGAAATGTTGCTGAATCTTATTAAATGGTTATTGTAGCCTTTTTCAAGGACAGCTACACTTCAGCAGTTGACAAAACCATTCAAATATATATATTGTGGAAGCATCAGTCATGAACTCCAAAATTAAAGATGCACTATGACTGGCACTTATAGCAGGACTGTTTTGCAATTATAAATTGGATTTTGCACTGTTGGGGTATTGTCTATGCCACTTTTGCAAAGAATCCAATACTATCAACAAGAAACAAGCCCATCCACTTGCTTCCACTCCATTGTTGAAAAGGTTGTGTAGTTTCTTTTTGGTGCATGTTCTGGGATGCTCTCAGGATCAAGAGTGGGGCTCCATTCTAATAGCAAAAAAATGACATGTTTCCAGCAAACAGTATGTATAGACAAGTAAGTGGGTAGGAGGTGTTTCTTAGCAGCAGTCTCCAGATTATTGCGGAGGCGGTATAGACAAAGAAAAAATTTTACCCTATCGGGGACACTTTAATTTTCTATTCTGTTTACAAGAATGGCTACTCCAATGCCTTGAGGAGAGAAGAGCTGAAAAATAACTTTTTTAAAATTTGCTCTGGTTAACTCTATCTCTGTAATTTAGGGTAAAAGATTTTCATGTCTAAACCCACATATGCAGATAAGAACATCACAGGGAAATACTATGGTAATATACAATGAGGGCAGAGAGTAAATGCTGGTAATTGGGTACAAATATTATAGAGATGTAATTATTCCTAGAACAAGCTTGGTAAACCCAGGGAATTCAGAGTTAAGATTAAACTTAAACTACACGTAAAAGTAACTAAGTACCCAGACAGACCTGTCTCATCCTATTGTGATGCTGAGTAAGTGTTTATTGACCTTGTTTAAATGAAGCCAATTTTTTAAAGCATGTCTCTGTTCTTTCCCCCCTTCATAATATCACTACTGCTCAGTGTTAAAATTGTGTGGCTGCCTCAACTGCACATTTCTATATTTCAGTGCATTTAGATTTGCCATGGGGGGACCTCCCTTAGTTAGTGAAATTGGCTGCGGGGGGACCCCCCACCCTCCCTGATTGGTCAGCGAGACTGGCACTGACTAAGGTGGCACCAGTCTCCCATGTATAAATGTAAGACCATTATCAACAGAAGCAGGCTGGCAAAAAAATGTGATCATACAGGACTGGTTTTACTAATTGTCTTTTTTTAATAAAAGACTTGGATTTTTTTCTGAGTTAATGCCTCCTATCAAAAGCATGTGGTAGCTCACATCTAAGTGTACAAAGTTTCTACGGGCACAGACAAAAATGTCAATTTTCACCTGATCTGGCCACAGAAATCAATCCATAGCTGTGACCAAACACAAATGTACAGCTGCAAACCACTTAAAAATGGCCAATGAAGATGTTTCAAAACATAGCATTTTCTGTAACTTGCATCTGCACTGCCTCCCAGCCTGTCACTTTTCTCAGAATCAGAGGGGCAAAAGGAAGTGGAGGAAATTTGGTTTGGAGTCTTTTTCAGCCCCCATTGGAGGGTATGGCGGGTGAATTAAAGCCCCCCTCCCAAGATGGGGGGCTCCAATTCACCTACCCCACCCTCCAGTGCTGGCTGGGAAACACCTAGACCTGGCTCCCTCTGCTCCCTTTCCCTTCCCTCTCCCATTCTGAAAACAGCCAGGGCTGGCAGGAAGCTGGCAGGGAGGAGGGAACTGCTAGGGGAAACTGGCTGCAGGATCACAGCCAGCAGCTAGATTCCCCCTGCCCCAGAACCAGCACTGAACTTCTGTTTGATCTGGGGGATCACTGTAACTCAGAACACTTCCTGCTCACTTCCTGCAGTGTTCTGAGTTACAGCAGGGAGCTGCACTTTTGTCTGTGCCCTACATCAAAAAGGAAAAAAACTCTTGTAAACCATGCTGTTAATCTTCCAAGATTTGAGAGTGATGGGAGGCAACTCTACCTGTGATGTGGTCTAATATTAACATGTAAGTTATACACAGTGTTAAGGAAGTTATAATTCAAACCTAACAATATTCAAATGAATCTCTTGTTAGTTCTACATTTTTTAAAATTTGCAGTTTAAAACAAAAAACCATAAAATGAGAGCGTTACCAATGGAGGATTTTACTACAGATCTATTTTTTTTCCCATGGTAGGTGGAAAAAGTGAGGGCCTTTTCACACAGTAATTTCAGGCAGCTTCAAGAACTCTTAACCCCTGGATTCACTGCATGTTAACATCTTTACATGATTTAAAGCACTCATTATTCATTTTAAAGTTATGCCACTACAGGGCAGGATTATCTCTAATCCTCATAACCTTGCTCTTGTTCCATTAAGGTGTAGCCACTCCACACAGCTATTCCACCCAAATTTAAGTCTTCTAGTATTCCAAGGCCCCCCTCTGCCACACCCTCTTGTTCTGTGAGTCAAGGCCAGCAGGGATGCTGGGGTGCAGCACAGCTGGGCACAGTGCTTCACCCCGAGGCATGTCGGGCAGACCAACTGCTGCAGTCTGGTTGTGCCCAGTGGCCGCAGTCCCTCCTGGTACCACCTGGACTGGTTCGCTGCTCCCGCCACACAGGGCCAGTGTCAAGAGCACCATGTTTTAACCCCCCCATCTCATCAGCAGCAGCAGTCTGCACAGGGTCTCCACTGCCATAAGGTGTGACTGCTCCACCAAGCCAATCAACACTAAGCCAATTAACATTTGTGCAGCTTATGGAGTAAGGTATAATAAGACCCTGTGTGTCTTAGTCGTGGATATCTGGTAATTATTTTGTTTTCAGGAAGTATGACTCAAGGCAAACTAATACAAAGGATTTTTGGAAACAAAGGATTGTGTGCTTCACATAGTGGGTCACATCATCAGTTTCCCTGATGCTGCTACTTTGGCAGCCCGTAAGGTTTAGACAAGCAATCAAAGGATTCCTTTTCTATATAGAAATCTCTGTGTAGCCCAGAGGTGGCATAGTCATGCCACACCATTCACTTCTGTCCCCAGATAAAAAGGGATGTGGCAAGTAGAAATGCTCCTAGGTTGCAGAGCAGTTTAGAACACTTTGTTAGGTTCCTGCTTGCCTACATGATCAAGTGGGAATTGTGCAAAGCTGAGCCCCTTGAAAGGACATAGGTTAGAGCAATGGTTCTCAACTTTTTTTGACTTGAGGTACCCTGTAGTAGACTCTATGCACCCCTCAAAAAATGCCAGCTCTTAATTTTCACTCTTTTTTTACTACAAAACAATTGGTAGAGAAATTCTTCTGTTGCAAAGATCACAACAGAATGTTTTCAACACTATGGATTACTATTTGAAAACTCTGGCCATGTCCAGATGAGCATGGCCGTGCGGTACGTGGCACCACAGACCCATCTGCGATGCCACACACCATGCATCCAGGTGTCCTCTGCTCTGCAAGGTAGCAACACAGTGAGGTTTTTTTTACCCCAGGAGATCCCAGGGTCAAAAAAAGCCACACGAAGAAAAGTGGGGAGGCATACGCAGGGGCAGTGCATGCTGCCCAAAACCAGAGCCTGGCTAACCGGAGCCGTGCTCTGGCTGCCGGCCAGGCTCCAAGCAGCAGGATCTCCATGGCTGCAGCTCCCCAAGTCCCCCAGGAACCCAGGTAAGGCTTCTGGGGCCAGTACAGTTGCTAGTCCCAGCCTCTCCTACTCCACCCAGGATAACCTGTCACAAGCCAGAGAACGCATGGCACAGGCGTTCCCCAGAGACAAGTAGTAGTGGCACAAGGTGTGCCACTGCTTCTTGTCCCCAAGGAAACAAATGTCCACGCTCATGTGAATGTAGCCTCTGGCTTTATCTGGTGAATTATCCTTACATACCTAAAAATGCCGACATTGTGTGACACCTTGTGGCACTCCTGAAATGATCTCGTGGCACCCTGGTTAAGAATCATTCGTTTAGAAGAAGGAATAGAAATCATTCTACACTTTCTTTTACCCCATTTGAAATTTAAAAAAACAGCCATTGCAATTCATCAGATTTTTATACTTCACATCAAAATAAAATAATCTTAAAGAAAGACTAAATATAACCTAAAGTTAGGACCAGCTCCAACAATCTTCCAAAGCCATGTTAGATAGATTTCTGTTTTTGGCAGGAAGCAAGGGACTTCAAGATTTATAGAATTTGTTTTTGTGTTTTCTGAAATGTAATCTGCTTTTGTTTAGTGTTTTTATAATGGTGGGTTTTTTTTTACTTTTGTGATTCTATACCTATGAGGGAACATTCTGCTCTTGAAGTTATTTTCAAAATGGGGCTCCCATACACTACACATGAGCTGCATTTTTCAGAACACAGATACCATTTGTCTCTACTTATGTCAGGGCAGCAATATAGGGTCAGAAGAGACCAGAAGTGGAGACGTTCAAACAAAGTCTTTCAAGCTTTTCTGCATTCCTTAAATAATCCTATAGAACCTTGTTTCCATATTATTAGGTTGCAGAAGTTCTTTATGAACTTTGAAGAAGACATAAAATTTAAAAAATTGCACTATTATTGTCAAGTGTTGAAAGGTTTGAGTGCTCCAGGCCTCATATCAATGTCATCACAAACCAGGATTAATGTATATACGTTTTTCAAGTATTTACAATACTGCCAGTTTTATGAAGTATTGTGTTCTTCATTATTTTTCTCTAGGAATGTGTTAGATGAGTGCACTGTGATATTGTAAATAAAACGATGTTAAGGAGTTTACTTTTTTCTCTTCTGTTCCACAACTTTCCACTTTCTTTTAATCTGTTTAAATTCCTGCTGTTTCTGCGAGGGCTGATCTCTCCTGTAATGCTGAGAGAGCACTTCAGAAAACCCCTGTCTCTTCCCAGGAGGAGAAATCCTTTGGTTTCTTAAGTGCCTTTTCAGAGGAACTGTAGCTAGGTGGCCAGCAATAGAATGTATTAAAAATAGAAAACTCAAGAAGGAAAGGAAAGTAGGAGTGAGATAAAGAGTTGTCTGTATATCAGGAAAGAGAAAGAAAGAAGTCATAAAACAGAAGAGAGTATACATGATAAAATGAGCAAGTACTGAAGGGAAACTTGGGGAGAAATAATGACAAAGACCTGATTCTCTGCTGCTGTGCATATATGCAGTCATTCACACCACTGCAAGGTCAGTCTGAATCATTTTGATGCAGTAGTGTTTCACACCCACCCTGTATAGGTGCAAGCAACTGCAGGGCTATAGAGAGGCCACCAATTGTTGCGAGAGAAGTAGGGGATGAAAAGAATGGCAACAGGTAAGGGACCATACTTACTGTATGGTATGTTTTTTTAAAAGGAGTATGGTCACATCCCTGAGAACGTCTCCCACTACGAATTTTGCAGACACTTAAAATCTGCTTAGCAATAGCTATCAACTGGCACTTGGAAATAACAAGATGTAGCACAAAAGCTTTCATTGTAGTTGTGATATGTAATATCTCTTTTCCTGTTCCTTTCTTCCACAGTGAACAGGAGAACTGCAGTATCCTTAGCCAACAATATCTTGTCTGTGTAGAAGGCAATTGTGCTGTATTTGTGGACCAACAGTTGTCAAAAAGAATTCACAAGAATTTCCAGTCCTCTTGCCTCTCCATGCTACAGCCACAAAGTACCCTATGGAAAAAAAATGAGAAAACTCGCCAACATGGCACAAATTGTCTAATTCACTCAATTTTAGGATGAGCATAATGCCCTGCACTACAGAGGAAAGCAAAAAACCATGGTCCTTGCTAGTATGACCTAGGGAAGAAAATCCTTCCCCCTCCCAGATCTGGTGATCATTTCAAGCTTGAGCATCTAAGCAAGACCTTCCAGCCAGGTACCTGTGAAGTTTCATAGTACTGGTAGGAATTCCAACACTCTTTAGCCAGTGATTCACCACCAGGATGCCTTGAAATCCTTTCAAGATTGCCATAGAGTGCCACTCAATGTTAGCACTGTTTGGCATACAAACATGAGTCGCAAAGTAAACCCAGACATTTCAAATAGTAATCCATATGTTAAAAACATTCTAACCTGCTGTGGTCTAAGTTCTTTCTCACGGAAAAAATGATCTATTATTTTTCTGTAGTCAAAAGAAGTGAAAATTAAGAGCTGCAGGGGTTTAGGTTGGTCTAAGGACATAGGCAGACAAGGTTCCTTGGGTGAATTTGATATCTTTTATTAGACCAACCCAAATAGTTGGAGAATATTTATTAAGCAAGCTTTCGGGTTCAAAAGCCCTTCGTCAGGCTAAGGAAGTTTCAGCAGTTGGTGTGCGCTCTTCCTGGATGGAATGAAAATTAAGAGCTAGTATTTTTGACGGTTGTCTTGAGTTTATCAAGGGGTGCCTCAAGTCTGAAAAGGTTAAGAACCACTGCCTTAGCCTACTACACCTTTAGCTGTGGGCAATGTCCAGTGCCTCAGAAGAAGACAGTGAGTAAAACAGTCACAGGGAAAAAAATCTTTCTGGTCCCAAAAGGCAACCTGCAGAAGTCCTGAAGCATAGAATTAACAGACACTTCCTATACATAGAGCAAGTTTCCTTTCAGCCTAATCATGGGGTTACATAGAACTTTTAATCCAAGCTCTTTTTTTTAAAAGCATCTCATAAATTTATTGCAGTCTTCTAGCATACCATTCAGATTGATATATAGAGGCACATCTTGGATTTCTTACAGCTGAATTACTAAGCACAAACTAGGTAAGCCATCCCATTAAAAATAAATTTACTATGGGAACTGCACATTAAAAGTTAAATAATGGCTTGATTTTTATGCTGAAACTGAAATATTTGCTTTTCTGCCAACTAGTCCAAAACAGTCTGTGAATGATTACATTTCTTCTGCTTTCAAAATGTTGGGTTTTTTTTTCACTGAAGGTCAGAGTCATTTACAAAAAATGTACAAAATAAGTAGTATTATTTTACATGCTCTGATCTACAGTGTCACAAGTGTCACCTTCTCGCATTACAGCTGGACAGGTACATTCCTACTCTGGCAGAAGAATGCAATTATGTCATTGATTTCCCCCCCTCCCCTGTAATAGTCATAAAAAGTGATATCATATATACACATAAATGCATGAGAGAGCTACAGGTCATCCAAATTGGCAGCCAGTATGATTTTGATCTCAACCCATGCCACTAGATATTTTGTTTAGCCCACATTTAATAGGAAAAATGTTTTAGAAATGTGTTAAAAAATTAAAAGAAATTGTAATGTGGTACTTCATATCCTTCCTCCTGGGAAAGAAAACACTCTACATTGCTAACAGAAGTTCAATCGTACAAACCTTGAAGGTAGAACAAATGTATTGTAATACAATGCAGAAACTTCTAGAAATGACCTAATACAACTATTCTATTTATAGTAATTGTCATATTAAGGTCTTAAAGTTACAAGGCTACAAGTAAATTTCTTACAACTGTGAAAAGAAGGAATTTCAAACTGTCCAGGGCTACAGAAAGTTTATTCCTGAAAGTCTTCAAACCTTAAATTATTCAAGACTGATTAATATCTGCCTTGACCTCAGTACAGCATCATTTTGAAAGGATAGTCTACCTTTTTGAGGTAAAGGAGGACACATTCTGCAGCAGAGGTTCTAGAAGGAACATTAAAAGTTGCAGGTCACTTTTACCTAAACACTAGCCAATTGCCCACCAAGAATAAGGGGGGGGGGGGGCAGATGGGGAGGGGGCTGGGATGGAGTGCCACTCTTGCAGGAAGTGGGGTGGGGAGCCGAGGCCAGCACTGGTGGCCTCGGTTCCCCCACCCCCTGTCCGGTCCTCAGCGCCACTTCCAGGGAGCAGGGTGGGGGGGCCAAGGCCAGCAGAGCTCTGTCTGGTCCTTGGCACGGCTTCAGAATCATGGTGGTGCTCCCCCAGCTTGAAGCACTCTGATTGGCTGGTTCCATTAACCAATCAGAGTGTGAATAAAGCATTACAGATAGACAGACAGACTTAGGCTTTTATAATATTAGAATTGGGTCAGAGATATCAGAACAGGCATTCTGTAACAAGTTTTCTAATATTCATTTGTTTAATCAGAAATCCCAGAGGAAGGAGTAGTACACATCTACTCTCAGACAAATGAAACTGAAAAAAGGAAAGTAAATTAACTCTTAAACTCATTGTAGCTTTCCGTGCCTCTCCCCCCGAACGTTGCATGTCTGGGTCTCCTTTGAATCTCGCCATCTCCTTCTGGGGTGCACAGCCAGGCTACTGGGAGCGGCCTTGGGTCAGCTCCCTAGGGGTCTTTCCTGCCACATCTTTGATGGTGATTGGTTCTTTTAGCAGGAGGAAGATGTTTGATCTCGTCTGCCCTGGTACTCCCCCTCGGTCATCCTTGTGATTATTGTTTCTCGGGGCTCCACCTCCCCTACACCCTGCCTAACACCAACCATGATGTTATCCATCAGAGCCAGTGTTCTGGCCCTCACTGACACTCAGTTTCTTAAGGGCTGTGGCTGTGGGCTACAGATGGTATTGGCACCGAGCGTCCACTCCCCCTTTGGTGTTCCCCAGTTCACAGGATGTCGGCCTCCGCCCAGGCTTCAGGTCCCCTTGATGGATTACTCCTTCCCCAGGTTCGGTACCTGTTGTCCATCATCTGTGTCTGGGTTTTGGCTCTGTTGTCTTCACCAGTGTCCCAGTCACTGCTTGTGCTGGCCTCTGCCCACACTGGCCTCATAGGTGACTCACTGGGCCGTAGCTACAGGCTGGCCCACCTTGTCTCCCGTGGTTTCCCCTCTGGGATGCCACCACATCTCCTTTGCTGTCGGCCCCTCAGTCCTCTTCGACCTCGCTGAGCCATGTGGGAATGCCTCTTCCTGTTCCCCTGGCTTCCTTTCTGCCAGGCCTTTTATGCCAGGGCTGGGTGTCTCCTTGGCTAATTGCCCCTGGCACGATTTTACAAAGCACGCCCAAACAGACATGGGAGCCGTTACTGGCTTCTCCCGGCTCCACCGCATGTTTTCCCTTTGATCTTAAACCATGGCAGCAGGAGCCACCGCGGTTTCACTTCCGCCGTCAACAGCCGCCGGCTCAGAGTCCCACCACTTCTCTCCGGCTTCAGGTAAGTTTTCTCCACACTCTTTAAAATCTATTTGTTTTAGGATCAGTTGAGATTCTGAACAAATTTTCACATTCTTTGTTTTTATTTGAATTTGTGTCTGTTTCTAACAAAGAGATGTGAAGTAACCAAACTTACCCAGCTTTTAGAAAGAGAACAAAAATATTATTGTTTCTGAATCTTATTCGACATAATCACTCTACAGAAAAGTACAACAGAGTTTCCTTAGTGAAATCAAATGGAATCCCTCTGTCTATATTCAGAAATTTCACTCTTGCTCATCAATAAAAATAGTTTACATTCATTCTGGAAAGTCTATTATTTGGTTCTATTGTAATAATAGGGTATTAATTGACCAAAATGATCTCTAGATTTTGTTGTTATAGGCAACTCCTTGCCACAAGTGAGTCCAGTGTGTTTCAGGTAGAAGTGGTCTACCCATGTCAGAAAAGTCATATTGCCAATCTGGCAAATAATGCATGTAGCCACCATATTGGAATCCAGAATGGCTGCCATAAATTCACATTTTGTCAATATTACAGCCCCCACTAAGATTAGAAAATTAATTCTAATGATGAAACCAACATTGTATGAACCAAGATCAATCATAAAATTTCCATTGTCATTACCATATGGATTACAAGATGGCTGACATATTAGCATGTATATATCAACTTGATGTAATTAAAAAACCTAATAAATAATACTAAAATCTCACAAATTCTGTTACTACAAATTTCATAACAGGCCTATAGTACTAAAAACATAACTCAGCTAGCCTAATTATTCAAGTTATAGTGAATAAAACAATACCATCTTTTTATTTCAGAATGCAGTTATTTATAGATGTGCAGATATTAATAATGCATAACTCAGTGGCAGTGAAACACACAAACATATGTTCCACTTGAGGCAATAGGAAAATAATAGTCTAATCCAGGGGTGGGAAATTATATCAGCTGGAAAGTCAGTTAATGAGTTTTAGGGACCTGTTGAAGGCCACATCCATTTCTCTCTCTCTCTCTCTCTCTCTCTCTCACTTCTCTTTTCTCTCTCTCTGCCTCTTCTCATCTCTTTTCTTCTCTCTCTCTGTTTCCTCTTCTCTCTTTCTCTTGTCTCTTCTCTGTCTCAATCTCTGTCTCTGTCTCCCTCCCTCTTCCTTCAAAACCCGGCCAAAGCTGTAGTTCACCAGTGCCCCTGATGTTCAGCTGTGGACCCAGGCAGGAGCTGCTGCAGCACCAGGTGGGCATCAGCATCTCTCTCTCTGCCTTTCTTCCCTTCCCTCCCTCTGTCCCCTACTTCCAGAACCCAGCCAAAGCTGTAGCTAGCTAGGAGCCCCGTGTCACAGCTGACATTGACACCTGCCTGGTATGGCAGAAGCTCCTCCCTGGGTTCACAGCTGAGTACTGGGGCTCCTGGTGAACTACAGCTTCAGCCAGGTTCTGGAGGTTGGGGAAGGGAGAGAGGGAGGGAAGGAAGGCGAGAGATAGTGAGAAGAGAAGAGACAGAGAAAGACACTGCTGCCCATCCAGCATGGCAGCAGCTCTTGCTTCGGTCCGTGGTTGATGCCACTGGCAGGTTCCAGGTTGGGGCTCCATGTGGGAGCTTCCAGTGTGCCAGGTGGGTGGTGGGTTAGCTGTGGACATCACTGGCAGGTTCTGAATCTTCCCTCAGCAACCACAGCTGACAAATGACACCTGCTTACTGTGGTGGAAGCCCCACCCAAGTCCATAGCAGATGCCTGATGCTGCTAGGCACAAGCAGTCCTGCCGACCTGTCCACCCACCCGGCGCCATACAGTGGCCAGAGCCACTGGCTGTCTGCAGGCCAGATCCAGTGTGTTGGCAGCCATCCATCTATGGGCTGGATTGAATTTGTTGGTGGGCCGGATCTGGCTTGCAGGCTATATTTTGTCCATCACGGTCTAATCCAATGGTAATATCATGGTAATGCAATGGTATATATAACATCAATACAATGGGTAATCACAGTTTTTCAGATCTCTTCATCACTCGAATCTGTTTTTTAATCCATTTCTTAATCCCTCTAGTTATTGTATGAATTGCAACATGCTGTCTCATAGCACTTGGCACATTAACCTGCTTGCATGAGCATGCTGGTTCCCAGCATTCCATCTTGTACTTGCAACTTGTTATCCAAAGGTATTCTGCTGGTAATGATTCAAGTGTGTTTATGATAGGAAAGTAATTGTCATTTTCAGCTTGCCAACCACACTGGTCAGGTGATGGCAGTGGTGGATTTGGTTCAAGTGCGCTTTGCCAAATGATACCTTGATCATTAGCTCTACATATGTAGGCAGAAGTTTATCCAGAACTTTTTCCTTGATGGAATAATTTCACACTAACATCCAGAAGGGTCATTAAAGATGTTGACAGCTGATACAGCAACACAACAAACTTTTCTACACAACTGTACAAATCCTTATCAACGTCATGCCTACTTCTTAGACTTGACAATAGATGTGGATGTTGAATGAACACTTTCCAGGCAGTTTTCGTAGTGACCACTGAACTGTATGGTTATGTCACAACCAGTGACACTGTGGAATACAATTAGAGATGCACAGAGTGGCTCAGACAGTTTTGACCCAATATCATGAACTGGAATGAATTACTATGTTGCTTTTCTTCATTCATATGTTAAGAGCAAGATTATACCAAAGAAAAAGGACCAGTACATCTGTATCTAGTTCTTGTGTCTGCCTTGTGCTACAAATGCAGTTGTGAGAGACACATGAGCTGGAGTGCTCTGCTTTTCCATCAGCAAAACCACCAACAGTGAGCACTCATTCACTTTGGAAATATTGGTGTGATTCCTGAAGAAGCTCTTCACTTAGAAAATAAACTAGGTTTTCTTTGTTTGCTGGTAGGAATATGAAACTGCTCCATGATGCTGGTAACTCAAGAGGTATGCTGTTAATGATTCTCTGGATCAGCCTAGTAATTTTAGTCCTTAAGATTTTTGTGTCTGCCTTAATGGATGGTGATATTTATTGATCAAAGACAACGTTGATGTGACTTTATATGTTGGAATAGTTGGCAAACACTTGTTGCACAAAGGAATCAGTCGGGTCTCGAAATGTTTGTGCAGTTTTCAGCTGTCCTATTCTCTGTATGAGAGCCATGCTTGTCAATAAGAACAGCTGATTTCTGAAAAGTAGCATCTGGCAGAACAGTTATTACTTTATCTCCAATCAGGATCCATGATAAGGCTGCTTTTTCAGCCACACTGATTTATCAGGTTTTAAAAGTGACAGAGGGTATCCAGACCATTCATGCTGTAGGAGAGAGTGCCATCGAATGTTCTATCTACTGCAACTGCTGAGAGTAGGCTTTGCTAGATCTTCTTTGCATTCTACAGCTGTTTCATTTTGCTGTACTGTCCCATAGTTGACTTTACATCCTTCAAGATTTTCAATTTTGATTTGGGTATGTTTGTATAGAAGAGCTCGGTTACATCTGCAGTAAGACATTTCTGGAAAATGGTGTTCTCGATTTCTCTTCCTTTGTCATGTACATTTAGAAGGTCTAATGCAATATTTTCCAGTACAACACTTCTCATAGAAATATATTACAGTTCATTGTTGGAAACCTTAAACAAGTGGAACCTTTCAAATTGCTCTTGTAGCAACTTGACATTATTGTAATCTCATTTCAGTTATGCCTTTTGGCTTTCGTTATGATTGAAAGATGTTGTTGTTTTGACCCCAAACATTTGATTTACCATCTCAGTTAGGTGACTTCTTTCATTGTAGTTCAGCTCCCATCATTGTCTAGCTGATTCATTGCACATTATGTTTACTATGCCATTGGCAATTTTGCAGACCTTTTTAACATGCTCTATTGCCTGGTCAGTTAAAATGTTTACAAAAGGGAGATTAGTTTTCTTGACCCCAAATCCTTCTTCCATAGGAGCAAAATTCACTAAATTCTTCATACATTAAAGATATACTGGACCCCATCTAATGTAATTGATGATCATGCACACCTATCAGCAGAAGCATTTATTCAAAGGCATATGCCAGTTTCTTTTATGTTCAGCCCTGATGAACCACAAGAGAATATTGACTACTTCCAAATAGTTCATCCAGTATTTGAACGTACCTTGATGGGAGTGTTCTTCCACAAATTCTTGAAGTAGAGTGACAGTCATTGACAGATGCACTGATAGTTATTTCACTGCATTCCTTCCTGCTTTGCAATCGTTTCTGAATGCAACAGCTATGCTGCTAGAAAGTTGATCAACAACATCATAATCTAATCCTTTGCTTGAACTGGACAAGCACACAGTGAATTCATTTATCAAATTATTTTTATTGCTTTAAATGTTATCTTGTGTGCTCTGATAGTACAGTTTTACAATTTCCCTTTCGTTATATTGGTGGCAGTGTTTTCTGAAATTAATCCTTAGTTTCCCTTTTATGAGTGTGACAAGGCACTAGAGTACACTGTCCTTTTAAGAAGGCAAGCAACCTGAGAGGCAGCTTGGAGAACTGCAAGGGGGCTGGGCTTGAGGCATATAAGCCCAGAGCCTGAGCCAGTCAGGCAGTCCAGCCCTGGGAGCCATGAAGGTACAAGGTCCTGGCAGCAGAGCAGCAGGGCTCCTGAACAGATGGTGAAACATGGTAAGAACCTCTGCTGGCCTGGTAACAGGGGAAGTTGCCTGGCCAGGGAGAGGTTTGTTGATGCATGAATGTGGGTTTGGTTTTATTTAAACCCACATGGATTGGGATGCGTGTCAGAAGGTGGAGGTGCTTTTTATTTAAGTTGCACTGGTGGTTTAGCCTTGGGCCCTGCTGAGGACAAACTTAAAGCATCCTCATTGAACCGGTAGCCCAGCAGCTCAGAGGGGAGCTGTCTTAGGAGAAGCCAAGGGTCCAGGAGCTCAGAAGGGAGCTGCCTGGGGAGATCCCACAAGTCCAGAGCTCAGAGAATGCCATAGCCAGAGACTGCCAGAGGTGGGGAGCCTGGCAATCCCAAATGGCCCAAGAGCAGGGCCAGGACCCAGGAAGGGCCAATGGTACAAGAGGGGCCACTGCCAGACACTGATAGGGGCTGGGGCCCAGAAGCCAGGCCTAGAACAGTGGGCCTTGGCTAAGGGATCAGCCAGAGTAGAGGGACAGAAGTCGGGAAGGTAGAAACCCCAACAAGGGAAATAAGACCTGAGGTGGCCTGGAGATTTAGGGACACATGTCCCACCTGATTGGTAATTTAAACCACCCATGAGGCATGGGGCATGGTGTAGGGAAGGTTTGGAGCCATGCAAGTAACTCTTATGGCTTAAGGGCAAAATTGAGGCCAGCAGGATTCAGGAGTGACCTGCTGTTGGCTGGAAGTGACAAGAGCTCACTCTAAGACAGGGGTGGGCAATATACAGCCCGTGTGCCAGATGCAGCCCACAAGGCCATTCTATCCGGCCCACAGGCCCCCTAAAAAATGTAGAAAATTAATATTTCTCTGCCCTTGGTTCCTGTCAAAAATGACAGGAACCAGGGGCAGTAGGACCCAGGGGACGCCTGGTGGGCTCCAATAATAGAGGGACCTGCCCGGCCCCGCCCCCCAAGATGGAAGCCCCAGTTGGGGCTTCTGGCCTGGGAGCATGTGGCTGCCCAGTGCCAGAACTGCAGATAAGTGGGGGGACCCCAGACAGGGAAGGAGCGCAGGGGGAGAAGCAGTTCTTTTACCCACCCCATGGCCAGTGCCCCATGCTGCAGCTGCTCACAGCCCACGTGAGGCAGCCTGTGCCTGCTCTGGACAGCCCTATGCGAGCTGTGAGTGTCTGCAGCAGCAATCACTGGCCATGGGGCAGGGGAGGGGCCGCTTTCCCCCCCTCTGTGCTCAGCTTTTCCCTGGGCTCTTTCTCTGCTCCTTCCCTGCATGGAGAAAAGCAGCCTCTCACCCACCCCATGGCCAGTGCTCTGTGCTGCAGGCGCTCGTAGCCCACGCAGGGCTGTCTGGAGCATGCACAGGCAGCCCCAGGCCAGCTGCAAGTGGCTGCAGCATGGGGCACTGGCCATGGGGTGGGCGAGAGACTGCTTTTCACTGCGCTCAGCACCAGCTTCTTCCCTGCTGGCAAGCAGGGGGTCGAGGCTGTGCGCTGCCCCCCACCTGTACCGTGGGGCTGGGGGGCAGTGGGAGTGAGTGGGCAGGGAGCCAGTGGGAGCATGGGGCCCGCACCGGTGACCCAGGGTCAGTGCCAGTGGGGAGCAGAACAGGGTGACAGGAGCGCAGGGTCCCAGCCAGCAGGGGCTCTATGGAGCTGGGCCAGCTCCCCCTCTCCCTGCTGGTGCAGCCCACCCCAGCTCCACAAAACCCTGCCAGCCTGAACCCTGCTTTGGGCCCCACCAGTGCTGGCCCTGGGACATTGGTCCCAAGACATTGGGACATTGGTCCCAAAATGGTGATCAGGGGGCAGGGCACCTGTCAAGGGGTGGGGCACCTGTCAAGGGGCAGGGCTACCCATGCAGCCCTCAACAGCCTGCCAAAACTGGGTAAGCGGCCCTCCACCCGAAATAATTGCC
The DNA here is from genome assembly GCF_030867095.1 of Alligator mississippiensis. Taxonomy (NCBI): domain Eukaryota; kingdom Metazoa; phylum Chordata; order Crocodylia; family Alligatoridae; genus Alligator; species Alligator mississippiensis. The sequence continues at coordinate 160,249,956 of NC_081828.1, read as the reverse complement.
CTCCCCTGCTCTAAGACCTGTGGACAGCCTCCCTTCTGTAAATATCTTATAAGAACAAGGCATGGCAGAAAAGAAATAAAGGGAGGGTACTTAGAGTCAGAGCCAGGCAGGAGCCATATGGCCACCAGGAGTCTTGACAGCTGCCCCTGGGGCCATGGTCCAGTTACAGTTAGTTTCACTGGTAGCAACTACGGCAGATATGTGCTCAGTCAGCACATCCTTAGATCCATCAAAGACATGACCACTCGATCCAGGGTTGCTCAGTTTTCACTGATTCCCTGCTAGCCCTGAATTAGGAAAGGGACTTGCAGTTGCCTTGTACTCTTGGCAGACTTTCTACATACATATAAAATGATCATTTAGTCTCACCTCTTCCACAACACCAGACATAGAACATCACCCAGTAATTTCTTCCTGTTACCTGTCCCACTGAATATGTGAAATATGTGTAAATGCTGAGCAAATCTGCTCCAAATATATTATTACAAGGAAGAGCAAAGCAAATGGAGAACTCAGTTTGAAAAGACATACCATCCTTATCAAAAATGGTACAGTATATGAAAGAACATTCATAAGTACACACACACACCAGCAATGTGTGTGTATATATATATATATATATATATATAGTATGTCCATTCAGAGCACTGAGCATTTCAAGTCCACTGATTTATTATAGTATTTGGAAGTAGTTTTCCAGTAATGGATCATAGCTGCTAATGATAATTTTAAAGTACAAAAACATGACTTTTTTTCTTATTTGGTCTGTGAGATACTGCACAGTAGATATGATTTATTGCACAGGTTGTGAAATATAATGATTGATCAGTGCTGTTGTATATGCTATAAAAAGATGGTATAGAGGTAGAGTTATTTAACAGCTTACTTCCTAGCTTTCCAGCTGTGTTGACAAGTTGTATTTTTATATACATATTCTTTTTATAAACACTAATTATCCATTTTCTATTCCTTGAGCAATTAATCACATTAAGTAAATGCAAAAAAGCACTACAAAAGAGTTTATGTCAGCACTTACAATTTATGCTGGATGCCACACTTAATTGTGCTGTCTTCTGTTTTCTTCTAAATGTAAAAAAATATTTATTTGACGGAAAGTGTAAATGGTTTTTGTTGGTACTGGATTTATGACCCAGATACCTTGTTCTGGACTGACCCAAACCCTCAGACTAACCACAACTTCTCCATTCAATAACAGGCAAATTTTATTGCTACACTGTGATAGCAGATAAGAATAATGTAGGCAAGGCGAATAAAATAACCTCCCCGCCCCTTCAATTCTATATCTAACAGTTCTAGGGTTCACAGAGGAAAGGTACACCTGGCCAGTATGCAAACTTCACCTTGTGGTTCTTTTTTGAATGTCAGATATCATCAGCCTGGAGGTCAAGTGCCAAGGCCCATTCTCCCCACCTCCAGTGAGGTGGATGAGATGGGCTGGTGGTGTGCCCTCTGTCCATGGTAGCCTCGGGTTTTTCCCTCAGGAACCCTTTGCTGCTCTGAAATCCTACCTTTTGTATCCTTTTCCTCCTCTGATGACTCTTCATTCCCAGGCATCGATTGTTCTTCCTGTGGTTGTCATACTGTCCATATTCTGTCCTGTCAGCATATTCCTTTGTTCCAAGAAACCCATCACATGGGTTTGAGCATGCCCCAGCCTTCTAATTCGATCCATCCAGAAAGCCAGAAATCCCAAGGGCTCTGAAGCTGATCATTGTGACCTAGCCAATGCAGCAAGCCTATCTCATGTTATGTAATGCTCTTTGGATGTTTTTAACTTCCCAGGATGTGTATGCGCCCTTGCTTCAAATACAGTGGGCCTTGAAGGAAACTTTTTCACAAACTGGCCATTTGAAACCAATTAACCCTTGCCAGTGCCCTGGACCATTGTTCTAATGCGATATCTACTTTACCTACAAGCCAATTCCTGAAAGCAAATTTCTAAATATATTTTTCTAGCCATCAGTTTTTGCATAATGCTTAACAATATGTAGGTAATCACTGTCCTGGTAGGTCTCAACTTGTAACAGGGAATCTGTGGCATGAAATTTAAGTTTGCTGGACTCTCTCTCCAATATTTTGCATAGGGTCAAATGAAAGCTGTAAGCATGCTTTCTGGCACCCTGTGAATAAAATGTTGATTCCAGCTTTCCTTTATCTACACCCTGGCCGCATGCTCAAGAGAAGAGCTATGAGTGTGGCTGCTTGGGAAATGAGGGATGAGGGTGCCTTTGGGAAGGTTGGGCTTTGCATTTTAGGTTCATGGTGTAGGGGAGGTTTGGAGCCATGCAACTAACTCTGATGGCTTAAGGGCAGAATTGAGGCCAGCGGGATTCAGGAGGGACCTGCTGTTGGCTGGAAGTGACAAGGGCTCACTCTAAGACCTGTGGACAGCCTCTCTTCCTTAAATATCTTATAAGAACAAGGCATGGCAGGTGAAGAATAAAGGGAGGGTACATTAGAGTCAGAGCCAAACAGGAGCCATATGGCCACCAGGAGTCTTGACAGCTGCCCCTGGGGCCATGACTTAAATAGAAGAATGTCCAGTGTGAGCTCATTATTCTACATATTTTGCTACAATCCCTTGAGAAAATAATCTTTTGCCTCCTACTTCTTTTTTACTGCTAAGGTACTTCAGCAACTTCCTTGGATCTCTGTATGTCCAAAACTAGAAAAGGTTTTCAGATATATCAAGCCATGCTCATCCTGTTGGTGCAGCTAAATTTGCATCTGTTTGTTTGATGATTTGCCTGAAGTGGAAGGATAAAAATAACTGATGGGTGACAAGATTTTTCCTTCTGAAGTTATTTTTTTGTTGTTGAGGTCTCTAACATGAAGTTTGAATGAGACCTTTGATAGTAGGCCACTTTGCAGTGTCTGACATTATGAATCTAAAAAGTACTTGGCATTGTGAAAAATGTAATAAATACATGTAATGAATTAAATCAGTGTTCTAAATTCCAGCCTTAACTTGTAAATCCCCATAGGAACCCACACAGTTTCAATCTCATAAACTTTCTACTTCCTTAACCTGAGAAGAAGGGATGTATGTGAAACAAGACTGATGTTGTCAGCTGAGGTTGGGTAGGGGTTGTGGAAAAAAGACAGGAGAGAAGATGCAAGTTGTAGCAAGTCATATTAATTTGGAGCTCTGTCTCCAAATATACCTAAAATGCACATAATAATACTTATGATCAAAAGGTTAAACATCAGCAAGTTACACTGTATCAAGAACAAGACCCTCACTACTATGTACAGGGGCTGTGCAAAGGACAGTTAGAGCAGGCACATAAAATATGATTTTTAAAAGGAAAGAATAGCTTGCCTTTGGGAAAACTGATATGAGACATAACTGGGCAGATGAGAGTTTCAGAGTCTTCCACCATGGTTTCTTTGATTGTCTTGATAGGATTTTTACTGAATGCGTCTTCTTCTTGTGGTTTATAGTTTGTAGCAGTTTATGAGATTTTTATCTAGTCAGTTCTGACCTGATCTGTTTTATGTCCACATCTGTCAGTCATCTAGAGAATAACTCACCCCACTTACTGAGATGTCAAGGAAACCTTCCTCACCAGATATCAGTTCTTCTGACTGCCATATTTGTGGCTAAAAGAGTCACGATGAGTCACCGTAGTCTCTGGTCCTAAATGGAAAAAAAGATTTCTTGTTACTTATGAATTCTCTGCCTCCTAAGCTGTAGGGGCAGACAATATATCTACATACGCAAAATTACCCAATAGTCATTCCAGGTAACTGGGAAGCAGATTTTCTTCCTTCTCCCTTATGCCTTGTGTATTTGCAGCTGAAAGAATAGATTTTTCCAAGAATGTTGAATCAGTTGTTAGTGTTGAAGGTTATTTCTGTACAGGACCATGGAGAGTGCTTTCAGTAGCCCAGAGAAGAAGGTATTGGTTCTCTATGGTTGGTTGGTGGAATACAGTTCAACAGAAAAAGCACTTGCAAAGGAAAAAAATGTGTAAGCTGAAGATAAAGCTGAAATATTTGTCAGTGACTTAAGGTAAGATCTCTTCAAAGAATGCTGACATTATAGGCTGCACCTTACCATTCCTTGCCTGTCAGATGGAAATACTTGGTGAAGGAGATTTTGATAAGGAGTCTAATTTATCTGGCCTATTGGCATGGATATCTTAAAATAGGACTTCTCAGATGTTTCTATTGTGCGGACTACATGTTAGCACAGTAATGGTTTCTCAGCCTGCCTTTCCTTCCATTTAGAATTGCAAAGAGGTACTTTTCTACCTATTCACCAGTGTGTGGGATCACCTTTATTTCTCATTCATGATCATGTAATAACTCTGTAGCAAATTCTAACCTGGAGAGGTAATATTGGGAAAGTATGTATCCATTTTTCATTATGTGCCCACCGTGCTTCAAACACCCATTCGCATGCCTCCCTAGCATGAGTGCCTGATGCTGGGTGCCAAGGGGACTCGCGTGATCCCTGGGAGGGACTTCGTTCACCCCTGAAGAGGCCCCTAAACTCACCTGTCATGACTTTGATCGTATCTTCAGTGGGGGTTTCCTCTGTTGGTCCCTCAGGGTCGGTCACTCTTCCCAACGAATGTTCATGGGCTCCACCTCCCCTATGCCCCTTCCTTATTGTATGATTGGAAGAGGGCCAATGTCATGCCTATCTCCAAGAAAGGGAGGAAAGTAGATCCGGCAAACTACAGGCCCATCAGCCTGACCTCTATCCTGGGGAAGGTCTTGGAAAAGATTATCAAAGAGGCCATCCTTTACAGATTAGCTGAAGGCAATATCCTGAGGGATACCCAGCATGGGTTTGTTGCGGGTAGGTCTTGCTTGACCAATCTCATTTCCTTTTATGACCAGGTGACTTATCACCTGGACAAGGGGGAAGAGATCAACGTTGTATATCTTGACTTTCAAAAAGCCTTCGATCTGGTATCCCACGATCACCTCTTGGCTAAACTGCAGCTTCAACCTCACCACGATCTGCCGGCTGGGGAGTTGGCTCTGCAGTAGGACCCAGAGGGTGGTGGTCGATGGGAGCCAATCATCTTGGTGTGCTGTAACCAGTGCGGTCCCTTAAGGCTCTGTCCTAAGACCTATACTATTTAACATCTTCATCAATGATGTGAACATTGGTGTCAGAAGTGGACTGGCCAAGTATGCCGATGACACCAAACTCTGGGGTAAAGCATCCACACCTGAGGACAGGAGGGTGATCCAGGCGGATCTTGACAGGCTCATGAAATGGGTGGACGAGAACCTGATGGTGTTCAACAACAAAAAATGCAAGGGTCTCCACCTTGGGAGGAAAAACCTGCAGCATGCTTATAAGCTCGGTAGTGCTACGCTGGTTAGCGCTGTGGCAAAAGGCCACCTTTGTTCCTTCCCAAAAACTCTGCTCTGTGACAATTTGATTAGGATGAGCCCAGCAGAGGAGACACATCTTTACCCTATCTCTTTACATAACCTGAGCTGGATACATTCCTGAGGGAGGGGGGAAACCTGCTCCCTCTGCCTACGTGACTAGTATCACATACCTGGGTGAGGGGCTTCCTCCCTGGTGGGCTAGAGACTACCAGTCTGCCCGGCAACTAGTGATGTATTTCAAATTGGTTGGCTGACAGCTAACAGGTTCTGGCCTCCATTGGACCAGGTAAATAAGGTCACAAGGGCTATATAAGTTAAGGACTGCCCAGGAGGAGGGGCAGCAGCCATGAGGGAGACTCAGAGACAGAGAAGAGCTGTACCATCTGAAACTTGCTCTCTCTGTCAAAACTCATGGTCAAGGAACTGCCTGCCTCCAAAGGGAATCTCCAACTGCCTCTGGATGATACTTGTGAGTAGACTACCTGAGATCTAACTAGATATTTAGCTTGCAGTAACTCAGATGCGTGATCAAAGGCTACCCAGCCAGGAGAGTTTGCTCTATGGGATTTCTCTGATATTGCTCTACCCTGTACCCTATTCTAACCCTACCCTCTGTAACCAATAAAGTTCTCTGTTGTACTTAGTGTGGGAGACTTATTGGGAGTGGGTCTAGATTATGTCTTGGGGTGCCCTTGGTTCGGCTGACTAAGGGAAACCACTACTTGTGCTTCTGACTGAGGGAAGCATCCCAACTTCTTGAAGTGAATCAAGTACCCTTGAGGGTTACTAGGCCTGTGTTACCCAGGGTGCACAGAGCCAGAATCAGTCCAGAGCCCTGGGTGGTGGCAGTGGAACCCCCAGGCTAGCGGGTGTACTCCAGGAAGGGGGTTGGCCAGATGTGAGGCGCCCCCAGGGAGGCACTCGGAGCCTGGAAGGTGGTCAGGCGCAGTGAGGTGGGTGGCTCAATGCAGGAGTTCCCCGCCACGAGCACTACAGATGAAGGTGACTTGGGGGTCATGGTTGACCACGAGATGAACATGAGCCTTCAGTGTGATGCTGCGGCTAGTAAAGCGAGCAAAATGCTGGCTTGCATACATAGATGCTTCTCAAGCAAATCCTGGGACGTCATTCTCCCGTTGTACTCAGCCTTGGTGAGACCGCAGCTGGAGTACTGCATCCAGTTTTGGGCTCCACAATTCAGAAAGGATGTGGAGAAGCTTGAGAGGGTGCAGAGGAGAGCCATGTGCATGATCAGAGGTCAGGAAAACAGACCTTATGATGAGAGGCTGAGAGCCATGGGTCTCTTCAGACTGGAAAAGCGCAGGCTCAGGGGTGATCTGGTGGCTACTTATAAGTTTATCAGGGGTGCTCATCAGGATCTGGGGGAACGCCTGTTCACCAGAGTGCCCCAAGAGATGACAAGATTGAATGGTCACAAACTCCGCTGCGACCGATTCAGGCTGGACATAAGAGAGTACTTCTTCACTGTCCGAGCCCCCAAGGTTTGGAATAGACTGCTGCCAGAGGCGGTTCAAGCACCCACTACAAACGCCTTCAAGACACATTTAGATGCTTATCTTGCTGGGATCCTATGATCCCTGCTGAATTCCTGCCCCTGGGCAGGGGGCTGGACTCGACGATGCTCCGGGGTCCCTTCCAGCCCAAATGTCTATGAAATCTATGAAATCTTATTCCAATCCTCTGGTGGGCCACCAGATCTTGGGGCGGCCATCCCTCCAGTACAGGTGACTCCTGATCTTGATGTCCTCCTCAAGATTATTTTCTCAGGTTTGTTTCTGTGATGAACCATGGGCCTACTGGTTGTGCCCATTCTGCCTTTCTTCCCCATTGTTGGCAACTGCTTATCGAGCCTCAGGGTCACTCTAATGATGTGACACAGTCCAGATCCTCTTTGAGGCAACCCTGACCACAGCAACACACAAGGGAACCAAAGAAAAAGAAAACCAAAAGACCTGCCCCGACAGAAGACAACAAATATAATAACGTTAATATGCACTACAACCAAAACAAAAGGGATCTAAAACAAAGGACAAGAAAGTGGCCAAGAAAAAGGGACAGGGAGACAGTATGCCATCATCTCCCTCTTTCTGCCTCAGGGTTATAACCCAATGGCGTCCCCTCAAAGCTGCTCCACTCTAACCCTCCATGGATCTATCTTCTGCCCTTCCCTGGGTCACACTATCTCCACGGTCTGGTACCTGTGACCTACTGGAGTGTGAAGTCTCCATCGTTCCCGGATCTGCTGTAACTCCATCTTCGATGATGCTGTTCCCCAGATGCCAACGTGGATTGTCCCCAGTGCGGGGTTCTTCTTCCACCCCCCAGGGTGCCTGGCCCCAAACGTACCTTGCTTCTCTGTCTGGGCGCTACTTGTTGCCAGCTCAGAGAGCTTCCGCAACTACTTCTGCTGCTGCTCCCAACCCAATGCTGTCTGCAGCCAGCTTGGAGAGCCTCAGCAGCCTCCACCACTGCTCTCTGCTTAGTATCTATGAGCCGGGGTGGCTTGCTGCCATCCTGGAGAGTCTCTGCAGCCTCCGCCGCTACTCTCCACTTCTGGAATCCATCTTCCCACCGGCGCTGTTTGCCGCTGGCATGGAGAGCCTCCGCCATCTTCCCCACTCTCTCTTCTTTGTCTTCATCAGCCTCTTTTATCCTTGCCAGCGGGTGATTGCCTCTGATGTCACCTGCCAGTCCCAGCTGTATATAGGTGCTGCTTGTGAACCGCGCAGGGTCCGTCTGTTTTTTCCTCGCTGTCTGCTTGCCTGTATACAGTAAGTGATTCCTTTTTTGATCCTTTTCTTTGATGTCTGTAACTCCTGTCCCGGGATCCCTTGAGGGAGGTGTCTCTAGCGCCCCTCCTCCCCCATGGAAGTGCCCCTGGGACACATTATCATCACTGTAATAAGTATAGCCAGTCAGCTCTTTGTTGGCCACAGTGTGAAAACCTCTCTCTTAAATCTTGATGTGTGTAGCTGCCAATGAAGATGAACTCTAGAATAGACTGTATACTTTGGAGCATTTATCCCAAACAATTTTCCTGAACATAGTTATTTTGGTGAATAGATATGAAGGCCTGTCTTTTTCAAATGACCCAGTATGGTCTTAAAAACTGTAGGATTAAGTGTATTATAGGACTCTAAATACAAGTAAATTTTAGTTTATACTCCAGAAGTGTACAATCAGTCTTAAACAACACTAAAATATAATACAGTTGAATCACTCAGCTTGTTACTCCAGTAGCATGATGTGTGCTGTTGGAAATAGGATTATCTCCTGTTTTTCATAGAGTGGTGGTAGAAGGATAAACTGTACAGAGTCTATAGTGCACCTATTTTCTTTTTAATACTAAACTAAGAAAAAAAAGAAACATACATAGTCAAACATTTCTATCCCAGGCCAGTCAGTCTCACCTCCATCCTTGGCAAAGTCTTTGAAAAAATTATCAAGGCTCACATTTGTGAGAACCCAGCAGGACAAATTATGCTGAGGGGAAACCAGCACGGGTTCGTGGCAGGCAGATCATGCCTGACCAATCTAGTCTCTTTTTATGACCAGGTTACAAAACGCCTGGACACAGGAGGAGGGGTGGATGTCGTATACTTGGACTTCAGGAAGGCCTTCGATACGGTATCCCACCCCATACTGGTGAACAAGTTAAGAGGCTGTGACTTGGATGACTACACAGTCCGGTGGGTGGCGAATTGGCTAGAGGGTCACACCCAGAGAGTCGTGGTGGATGGGTTGGTTTCGACCTGGAAGGGTGTGGGCAGTGGGGTCCCGCAGGGCTCGGTCCTTGGACCAATACTCTTTAATGTCTTCATCAGTGACTTGGACAAGGGAGTGAAATGTACTCTGTCCAAGTTTGCAGATGACACAAAGCTATAGGGAGAAGTGGACACGCCGGGGGGCAGGGAACAGCTGCAAGCAGACCTGGACAGGTTAGACAAGTGGGCAGAAAACAACAGAATGCAGTTCAACAAGGAGAAATGCAAAGTGCTGCACCTAGGGAGGAAAAATGTCCAGCACACCTACAGCCTAGGAAATGACCTGCTGGGTGGCACAGAAGTGGAAAGGGATCTTGGAGTCCTAGTGGACTCCAAGATGAACATGAGTCGGCAGTGTGACAAAGCCATCAGAAAAGCCAGTGGCACTTTATCGTGCATCAGCAGATGCATGACAAATAGGTCCAAGGAGGTGATACTTCCCCTCTATTGGGCACTGGTCAGACCGCAGTTGGAGTACTGCGTGCAATTCTGGGCGCTGCACTTCAAGAAGGATGCGGGTAACCTGGAGAGGGTCCAGTGAAGGGCCACTCATATGGTTAAGGGCCTGAAGACCAAGCCCTATGAGGAGAGACTAGAGAAACTGGACCTTTTCAGCCTCCGCAAGAGAAGGCTGCCTTCTAACCTTGTGGCTGCCTATAAGTTCATCACGGGGGCACAGAAGGGAATAGGTGAGTATTTATTCACCAAGGCGCCTCCGGGGGTTACAAGAAATAATGGCCACAAGCTAGCAGAGAGCAGATTTAGATTGGACATTAGGAAGAACTTCTTCACAGTTCGAGTGGCCAAGGTCTGGAACGGGCTCCCAAGGGAGGTGGTGCTCTCCCCTACCCTGGGGGTCTTCAAGAGGAGGTTAGATGAGTATCTAGCTGGGGTCATCTAGACCCAGCACTCTTTCCTGCTTATGCAGGGGGTCGGACTCAATGATCTATTGAGGTCCCTTCCAACCCTAGCATCTATGAATCTATGAATCTTCAGTGGGGCCTGATGCTTAAAATAATGAAAGTTTTAGTAGAAGTTGATCTGAGTGACAAAAACATTAGGAAAAAGTTAAAGTTGAAGAACCAATATCATCTTATTTTTTCAAAAAGTTTGAAAACTTTTTTCAAAAAGTTGAAGTTGAAGAATCAGCATCACCTTTTTTTTTTAAATCTTCATCTTTAAGTCTTCATGTTTTAATCTTCATCTTTAATCTTCTCTGATTGGTCCTTCAAACCTTCAAAAAACTTCTAGCCCAGCAGAAAAACAAGAATTTGAAATATCAAACAGAAGTTAGGATGGCAGAGGGCAAAATATGGTTTTCAAATAGGAAGTTGGACTCCACCTTAGGATCATAGGAAAGCAGGGCTGGGAGCGAATTGGTCATTAAATAGAAACCAATATGTATCCATAACTATAGTCTTTTAAAATGTTGTCCAGGTTAATGATTCAATAAGCACTTTGATTTTGTTAATGCTTTTGAATTTTTTTTTCTGAACTCTCATACAAAAAAGAATTCTGTTTATAATCAATTCTATCAAAAGATATCAATTGCCAATCTTCAAAAAAGAAAATCTTTGTGTGTGATATACATATGCACACACGTGTGCTTATGTATAAACCATGCTTGTCAAAACAGCATACAGCATGAAAGTGTTTAGTTACAGATTATTATTACTTTGGGGAGTGGGGCAGGATATTAAGCCTTGAAACTGGACTCTAGGAGCAGCTGCAGAAAAGATATTAAAAAAAAAACAAAACTGGAAAACAACAGATTTGAATGAGTTCCAAAAAAATACCTGAAATTCCAGATCCTTTTCTCAGGTCTTCAGCAAAAAGCTCTTTGTAGTTGTTGTCATTATGGAAATGCTATACAGCTTGGGCAAATCAAACACTTTCCATTCAAGACTGTCTCAGAGGAAGGGAACTAAGTAAAAGATTAGATGGAATCTGATTTTTAGACCAGAAATTCATTCTTAACAGGATTCCTTTTAATAGCAAATGCTATTTAATATTATTGATGTGGGCGTTACAGTGCCCAAAAGCATGTCACCTCCTCGAAGAGCTCTATAATTCCTTTCGTAAGATGACTATAAAGAAGTCTGCTCCCTCTTTGATAACTGACCCAGAGGGCATTTGCTGAATTCAAAGAGATGGAAAAGATATAAATTTTTCCCCATAAAGGCAGTGTCTACATAGAACAGAGAGAGTACAAAGTTATCTTCCTCTTTTCCCTAAACAGAAAATGGCTTTACTATGTGTATACAAGCATAATCTTTATTTTTCTAGATTATTGACTCAGGTTACTTAGGTGCATTTTATACTATGTGCTTGTGAGCAACAGTGATAGATCAACACTTTCTGTTACATGACGCCAGCACTAAAAAGGTTCCCCCTGAGCTGGCTCCACCAAAGAGCAAGAAACAAAGCCCTCTGTGAGCTATGAAGGATGCTGGCATTGCATTTAGCAAATAAGAAAAACTGAAAATAAATATATCTTTATATGGGATTGAACAGCCATGTGGACTACTTCAAAACACAAGACTAAATCCAATAAAAATGAAAATGAAGGCACTCTTTTAAAATTCTCCTGTGTATCTATTTTTTTTCTCTCTTGAAGGCTACAGACTTAAACCCCCTTCCTGTCTCCAGCAACCTCCCCCCCCCCCCCAGCTAAAGCTCAATACATCTCCTCTGGGACTACTAAAATATGATGACCAGTAGGGGTGTGTGAACTGGGCCATATTCGATTCGGATTTGCCCAGAATCAGGGACAGTGATTTGATTAATTGATTTGGGTTCATTCCCAATTAGATTCAGCCAAATCTGAATCTGGAGATTCAGTGCTGATTCAGGGAATCAGCGATTTGGCCATAGACACAGCTTTAAATATTTTTTCTACACACCTTAAGGTACCAGGCACAGCTCCTGAATGCTGCAATGCTGGGGTGGATGGAGTGTCCCACAGGAGTGGGGGGAGCACATAGGGCAGTCCCTATGTGCACGGCAACAAACCTGGAAGTGGACCAGAACTACTTCTGGTCCACTTCCAGGTCCATTGCTGAGCACGCTGGGCCCCCCCCACGCGCCCCCCTGACTTGGCGATTGGCTGTGGGGGGACCCCGAGTGCCCCCCCAGACCCAGGAGGCACCAGATGCCGAGCACGCTCCCCAGCGAACCCAGAAGTAGACCGGAAGTGCTTCTGGTTCATTTCTGAGTCTGCTGCCAAGTGCGCAGGGGAGCCCCCCTGTGCTCCTGTGGGACGCTCTATCCACCCCAGCATTGCAGCATTCACAAGCCACCTGGTACATTGAGGTATGTAGAAAAAACATTTAAAGCTGTGTCTATATCTGAATCACCGAATCTCTCTGAATTGATTTGGAGGGTTCCAATTCCATTTGGAGAGATTAAAGGGTCTCCTGATTCGATTTGGATTCAGAGATTCGGCCACTGTATCGGGCCGAATCTCCATCGAATTGAATCGGGGACTGAAGCTTTGCACAGCCCTAATGACCAGTTCCAGTGGCAGAAAACGAGTGCAGCTGGACAGAAAACTAGTGCAGCTGGAGATGCATCATTATATTAATGATACAACATCACTTGCTTATATTGTTGCCATATTTTGATTAAGGTGAACAGTGGTGTATTTCTATGCTCTCTGTCCTAGGCCTTCTTCAGTCATGTTCAGCAAGGTCCTACAGGCTTGCAAGTAGGTCAAATTTTTAATCTCTGTCTTACCTATACCAATAGTTCTCACTGATTTCTGTTGTTTTTATCCTCTGTAGCATCTATGAAATCCATCAGATCCTTCCATTCCCATTACAAAAAGCTTTGTTTAGGTTCTAATCACACTCTTATCAAAGTAGTGGCAATTTTATATTATCTAGCCTCCCACTTCACCCTTTTGTTTCCACCTCACCAAAGATGTTGTCCTCTTGTCATCAGTTAAACATTTCCTCTTGCTACTGTATGTAGATGTGGCACCATTTTCGGACAACTCTACAAAAAGGTGCATTGTTGTTAGTCTCACATTTAACCTTAGCAGTGATACAAGCATGTTGACATGACATTTTTAATTCTGCCTTTCTGCATTGTTGTACTGTGTGCAGTTATTGTATACCATCTGATAGAGAGACCCAGGAGTTCTACACGCTCTCACATCAAAAGCTGAGTGCTTCCTTTATGGAATTAGATAAAGGAAAATTGATTCACAAAATTTTGTGACAAGGAAGGCTTGGTCCATAGTAGGAAAGTTCAGTAGTTAACAAAAATAATTAAAACATGAATCCTCTTTCCTGTACTTTCACCTCTATGTGCTGTTCTAGAGTTGCCACCTGTTAGCGGAGAGCGTGAAAGTCCCAGATTTCCTTCCACAGAATTCAGGCATCAATAGGTAAATAAAGGTAGCATGCATTTTCTAACACTAAACAGTATTTCCAGTATTGTCAGACCTTCAGTTACACCTTCAGCACTGAGCCTAGCTTAACATCCAAATATTTAACCAAGTACATCATGTTGTATTTATCTTTGGATACTGAAGCATTAAGGACAAGTTTCCTCAGCATGTCATGTATGGACCTTTAACTGCCAAGTGAAAATACTCTATTAACCCTCTTTTACTTCCTGGAATATGATAGCTCAACGTAATTGACTTTCTCCTACTCTCTTTTTCTGCCTCCTCTGCCACATCCACATTTCCCCCACAGTCTTTGGGACGTTCCCTTTCTAATCTCCTGGCCCCAGTCATCCCTCATTAACCATACATTTCCAAATTATTTTTTCCTCATTCTCCCAGCATTCCCTTTTACACCAAGTCTCATTGCTCTGCCACCTCCACACATTTCCATCATGCACCTAACTACCATTTCTGCCTTGAACAGCTTAATCAACAGTGATATGCAAAAGTTCAATTCAGCCACTAAAGATATAACCTACCTCTGACCTATAAAACATACTAAAGACATACCACAAATATTTATTACTTAGATTCTTACAACCTCTGTTAAATTAACATTAATGAGGTTGCAAAGTCAAGCTCTTAGAAGTTAAGAAATATAAGTGGCTCTACCCCGTATGGTGGGTGAAGTTCTCCTTGTCCGCTCTGGTTCATGCTCGAGTAGCTGTTCCCTCCCAAGGCGACCCACCTGTATCTTGCCTGCCACGACTTTGAGTATCTCCAGTGGGGGCTGCTTCCTCGGGGTCACTTGGTCAGGTGCGGTCTACTCAGTGGTCACTTATGGGGCTCTGCCACCCCTACACCCCGTCCTTACTCCACCTGGTTGGATGGATGGACCATGTTGCTTCTCCTTGGTGGTGTCGAAGATACCAGGATGACCCCTGGTCAGGATCTATTCTTTTACGCCTGCCCAAATAACCCTGAGTGGTTAAGGCCCTCTCCTTAGCTTCCCCAACCCCTTTCTTCGGGGAAAAATAAAGAAAACACCACAGCCACACTACTATCCTAACCTCAAGCTCTTTCCTTTCCTAAGCTTCTGCTTCTACTCTCAACCCCTTTGCTCGGGGAAAATCAAAATTAAGCTTACAAAGAAAAGATAATTAACTTGTCGGCCACCTGGGACCCCTAGCAGTCCCCTATCTATGTTTCTGGGACCCCTTTAAACCCGGCTCCACTGTAGTTCCCCACCGTCTCCTCCCTCTGGACTGTCCTGAGCTGGTTGCCTCGGGTCCTCCTCACTGGTCTCTATTCCTCTTCTGACTTCAGGGCCCCTGCCCAGTTCTTCCCAGGTCCTCCCTGCTGCTCCCCTCAAAGTCTTCTCCACAGGGCTGTCTCTTCCTCCTCCCTGTCATTCCTCCCTGACTCCCACCTGGTATCCTGTGTGTCGCCACAGGCTTGTTCCTCTTTCCTTCATTTGTAGTGCCTCTGCCTTCTCCAGAGGCTGTTTTAATTCTCTTCTACCTCTGCCGACGCATTCTGCACTGTTGCCAGCACACTTCTCTTCGGGAGCTTCCTCTGGCTCCCTCTCTGAAGCCTCGTACTTCCTAGGCTTCTCCGCGGGCTCATTTGTCTCCTGCACGCTTCTCTCTCTCTCTCCTCTCTCTCCTCCTCGCTGTTGGCCACCATCTTTATCTTCGCCAGCTGGCGTTTGTTGCTGACATCACCAGCCGGTCTTAATTGAATAAAGATGCGGCTGACGAACTGCGTGGGTTCCCCTTCTTGCTCCTGCTCTGCTGCTGTTCCCGCTGCGGGTAAGTGTTTTCCCTTTATTTCCCTTTTTTGTTTTATGGTGTCCCCTCCTTGCTCTTCCCCGTGACAGAGACAAATGAAAAAAGTGAAATAAGAAAAAAACACTTATCCACAGCAGGAGCCACAGCAAGGCGGGAGCAGGAAGAGGAACCTGTGTGCCTCGTCAGCCGTATCTTTATTCAACCGAGACCAGCTGGTGACATCACCAATAATCACTGGCCAGCAAAGATAAAAATGGTGAACAACGGAGGGAAAGGGGGAACGGACCGGAGGAGCGTGCAGGCAGGCAACGCATGCCGGAAATCCCCCAGGAGGCACAGAGCCATGGACAAGGAGCCAGTGGAGGCTCCTGAGAAGGAGTGTGCCAGCAGTGGCGGGGAATGCACCGGTAAAAATAAAAACAAATCAGAAGCAGTCTCTGCAGGCTGCAGAGACAGCAGCAACAGAGGAGAGAGAGAAGAGCCCATGAAGATCTGCAGCGCAACAGGTGGGAGCAGTGGGGATGATGGGGAGGAGGAGGAAGTAACCCCATGGGGTGAGCTTCAAAAGGAGCCGTGGGAAGGGCAACGGAAGAATAGGGCGCTTGCCCTGAAGCCAGAAGGTGAACAGCCACATTTGGCGAGACCACGGGACACCCGCTCCAGAAAGGGGAGAAGTGGGTCAGCACAGGGCTGGTGGAGGGAGATGAAAGGGTAGGGTAGGGTAAAGGATCAACCGAAGAGGAGGCTGAGGGTATATGACCCATGTAGGGGTCATACCCTGGGTAGCATCCAAGGGAATGGGGCCCCGGAATCTGAAGGCAAGGGGCTAGCCAGATTCTTAGCCAGACGACAGGTGAGTTATTTTGTGGTTTTCGTTGGTGATTTGGGTTTATGTTTCCCTGAGTGAAGGGGTTGAGAGGGAGAGAGGATGGGTCTAGCAAAGCTGAGTGCCCGGAGGGGTGAAAACAAGAACCCCAGGGCTCTACGGTGTGATTTTGTCTTTTATGTTTCCCCAAGTGAAGGGGTTGAGGGAGAAAGAGAACGGGCTCAGTTAACCGGGTGCTTGGGGCGAAGACTTTAGGACTCTACATTATGATTTAATCCATGAGACTGGGATAAGTGTTAACCAAGCACAGGTTCTACAGTCAGGACCTCCTAGTACAAAAGAGTCAGGGACAGGAAACAACCACGAAACCCTTGGTTGCAATGTGGAAGAGGGACGGCCAATTCAACCGGCTATGGTGGTGTAAGGATGGGGTGTAAGGGTGGCAGAGCCCCATAAGTGACCATCGGACAGACTGTGCGCCACCAAGAGACCCCAAGGAGGCAGCCCCCCACTGGGAACATTCAAAGTTGTGGCAGGCGAGATAAGGGCACACTACCTTGGGATTGAACAACTACTCAGTCAGCAATGGGAATCTATAAGACAAACACCACCCACTGCATGAAGCAAGGTGGCAGGTGACCAGGTGTTCGAGTCCTGATGGTCACATCAGGATTTTTGTTAAATTTGTAAGGTGAATAATTTTAATTGTGCAAGCAAACCCTATTTGCAGTCAAAGAAGCTATATGATGAGCAGAGTGCAATTTCACTCCTTTCAAGGATTTAGCTTTATTAGATCATGAATTAACAATAATACACAGATCAGTCTTTTCCATAGGCTTGCTTTTTCCGAAATTTCCTTCCTACTGTTTAGTCTACAGCCTTGTTCCTCTTTGCCTGGAAAGCATTGTTCCTTACACATGCAAGAAAAAGACTAAACAACTAACCTGAATGAGTCAACAGATTGCACCCAACTCTTTCTTAGTAGTGTCAATCCCTGCTTAAAAAATCAGATATTTCTGGAAAAATTTGCCAGCCTGTGGGAATCATTTATATTAACTGTGTGATGCAGGAAATCAAAGTAATAATCCCTTTGTGTTATACTTTGTTGGCTGCTTTTGCTTCTATAGATTAATTTAGACTGCATAACTTTGAGCTGAACTCGCTTCTTTAGCCATATTCACTAAAAAAGTGTTTCAGAACAATGGTATGGGTAGTTGCACAGGACACCTATACATGAGCGCCGAGGCTGCTCGGACATGTTGGAATTCCAGTGCATCACAGCAGACTCAATTAGTCAAGTCTGCTGGAGTATGGCAGTTGCTATGCTTCAGCAGCCGCCTGTATCTCATGCATCAGTGTCCTCATGCTTAAAAATGGTGGCAGGGAAGCCTGAACTAAAGCTTGTCAAATGAGCTTTGGTTCAAGTGCCCCCACTGCCATTGTTAAGCACAGAGACACTGATACAGGAGATGCACAAATTCAATAAAAGTAGGCATGAATGAGAATAACTGAACAACATCTTTGTGGAGCAGTAGGCAAGCCTCCAAAGATCATGGGTCTCTCTGGGTGTGTCCAGACAAATGTGTATATCCAGTATGTGGCACCACAGACCTGTCTGCAGTGCTGCACACCACACATACTGCACATATAGGCATTCTCCACACTGCTATTTTTCAGTGCGCAGGGGGTAGGGGAGGGTTGACACTGGGAGATCCCAGTGTCAAAAAACCCACAGTGGGAAAAAGCAGAGTGGCACACGCAGCAGCAGAATACACTGCCCGAAACTGAAACTGGCCAGCTGGAGCCACACTCCAGCTGCCAGCCAGGCTCCCCTGTTGGATCCGCAGGAGGCCCCCAGGTAATCAAAATCCCAGGTAAGGCTGCTGGGGTGAGCCCAGATGCTGGCACCAGCCTCCTCTACCCCACCCAGAGCAACCTGTCACAGGCCAGAGTCTGTATGCATGAGCATTCCCCAGGAGCAAGTAGCAGCAGCACATATTGTGTCACTGCTCTTTGTCCCCAGGGAACAGCATGTGTCTGCGTGTCTGGATCTGGCCTCTGTGGTTAACTGGAGATGTGGGACCATCTCTCAATTCCCAACTCTTCTAAATTAGGAGCATCTCTAATTATAACTTTTATCACCACACACTGCTTCTAACAATGATGCTCTGTGTGTCCAGGAAATTAATAATTGAGACTGCATAGGTGAAAATTAAGTTAATGCAGTGTTGTGTTAAAAGGTCAGTATCGTTTATTTTGGGGGGTTTTGTTGTTTTTTTTTAATTTGAAACTGTAGGTATATTTGTGGTTGATTTTTTTAACCCAAAATACATGTTTTTTGGAGCCCCAGTATTTGGAAGGTTGTTCCTGTAAAACTAATTCTTTATAACCAGCACTTTACTAGATTCTGGGCATGTCTACATGTTGCCCTACAGTTGCATAGCAATGCGCTATGTTGCCTTACAGCGTGTTATGGCAATGTAGCAATCACATGGGTCTATACATGTTTGGCAGCTATGTCACCATAGCAGCATGATCCCCATTTTAGTGCAAAATCTAACCATGTGCCATTGTGAGAAGGGCAGAGAGAGCCTCCCCCAACTCACCTCATGCTCCCCCCCCGACTCTCCCCATTACTGCAGGAGAAGTGAGGGGCAGCAACTGCTGCAAGATGCTGAGATGGCAGGCTCAGGCGCAGCAGTTTAGGAGCTGCCCAAACCTGCAAATCAGCAAGGAAAGGGAGCGTGGCCAGGGAAAAGAGCGAGCCAATGAAAAGGCAGTTAGAAGAACAGCTGAGGGCAGTGCAGGAAGATTCAAGCTTGGGAGTGGAGAAACACTCTGGGATGCCACTGGAGCTGAAGGGTGTGTCAAGGCACTGGCATGCCTGGCAAATCCCTGGCTGGGAAGACTGGGAAACGCCATGGAATGCGATGATAGGGAGACTTCTGTAGCTGCCCCAGAGCCATCCTGTGTCTTCCCCATACCCAGAGCTCCTAGTTAAGAGATGATCCAGTGAGGCAAACAGTGGGCACACCGGCTGGAGTGACCCAGGCAGCCCAGCCTCAGGTCCAATGGGGCCAAGGTGGGAAGGGGCATGGACCCAAAGAAGGGCCCCACAAGAAGACTGCCAGGGGCATGGCAGGGAGCTGCCACACCCCCCAAACAGCTCTTAAGAAGGGGGAGTCAAAAAGCCCCATCCAGAGGCCTGCAGGCCTGGGAGACAAGATCCCAGAGCCCATTAGCACATGCTGACCTTCTTTCTGTTAGTAGTATTCATGAGTTTGCTGTTATCTCAAGATTGAGGCAGGTTTTAATTGTGAAGGCCACAGTCCATAGATGAAGGACGGCCTCCAGAGAGTTGACAGTCAGAAGGTCACCAAGCCTCAGAAGTGGGATGGCACTGATGAGAAGGTATCATCTATGAAGTAGACTTTTGGAGAGTGGAATACAGCCAGGCTGTGGATGTGGTAAGGGTGGGGTAAAAGGGAGGTTAGAATCCAACAAAGAAACCCAGGCGCAAGACCCCCACAGACCACCCGCCAGGCACAAGCCACCTGCCAGGAACAATCTTCCAAGAGGGACATCCAAGTAATGGCAGGAGAGCAAGAACATCAATCGAATAACACGGGTGGTGCAAACTAGGGGTTTTTCCCTGACATTGCTAGGGGACAAGGCAGCTGTCAAGCAGGGGCCTAGGCCCTACAACACCTACCAGCGACAGCCATGCACATGGCACAGTATGTGGGGTTACTGTGCTGTGCTTTAGTACTTCCAAGAGGTACTAAATGTAGCCCTTCCAAGAGGAAGTACTAAAGCACGGTGCTGTAGCAATGTTGGCACGTAGCGACGTGTAGGCACACCCTCTGTTTATCAATTTATTCTCTCTTATTGCTGCTGTATGACAGATTCCTGATCTACGTAGATACAATTTGAATGATGTTAATTATACTTTAAAGATATAGATTATCTGCTTGAAATACAATCAAACCATAAAATTGTAGTTTATTAATCGTATATTTTTGTACTTTTTTCTTAAAATTTCTATAGATCTCGTTACTGCTTTATGCCAGAGATTAATTGCAAAAAACCTGCATAAATAATTTTAATTGACATATTATTGCATTTTCTTAACATCATCATAAATACTATACTCAACATATGGGACTCACACAGACAGACAGATGGGAAATTTCTCTATGGCAAAATACATTAAAAGTTCTGCCTCCATACCATTCCTATGCAGGCATATTAATAAGTTTTTACTGTTAAACTGTCAAATAATGCCTCTATAAGTACATCAGTTTGAGGAGAGAAGATGCTAATATTTGGTTCAAGGGCCATATGTTCACAGTTTTATTATTTAAATATGATAGATTTTTATGTATTCTGTGTTATAGTGTATATTTTTAAGGGCTTACGTCTCCATTGAGGGCTCTCAACTCTCATTAAAGTTATATGGGCTTTGGTGGGACATGAAGGTGTAGTATACTTTGCAGGATTGAAACCTAGGCAAAATAAATTGTGCATTAAATATGATCTGTATACTGTAGGCTTCTTTCTGATCACATGCACTATACTGTTAGGTAGAAAGATCCTCAGTTACCCTTTATAAAACATTTAAATAAACACCAGCCTTAAGATGTGAACAGATGTGGCATATCTCTCAAGAGAAAGTCTTTTGTCTTGGAATCCTACAGATTTACCAGTCCATCATCCTGCTTTAAGGACCTATGAAGTACACAAGATAAAAAGTGCTAACACTTCTTCTGCAGGACAATGCCATGTAAGCTGGTAAATTAGTTGCAGCTCATTCAAGTTAATTGCCAGTTATTTCAGAGACAAGCCTGTCAGGCTGTGCGCTCTTCCTGACCACCTACTGGCAGAGAACCAGCAATTCAGGTTGGAAGGGCTACCTGTGCAAAGGATCTGTGCTGCTCCTCTTTGGTCTTGAGTTTTGACTCAGATCAGTCATAAACTCCTCAAATGAAACATCTGTTTACAGCCTTACAGTTGCTCCAAATTGTTTCAAACTGATTTGAACTATCTGACCTGATTCCCATTGAGAATCTAGGCATAAGTACTGCCTGTAAAATGGTGAGAACCTTTCTAGGTTTGCAGAACTTAAAGTAGGATAGTATTTCTCTACAATGTTTAGACAAGTAAAAAGAAGTCTATAGCTTCACTATTTCTTTATAATAGACCTAGATACCAGGTATGGATGTGTAAGCAACCAGAAGCAAGGGCTATTTTCAGTTAAGAGAAATGGGTGTCAAATATCCCTGGGCCTGACAAAGGGACTTTTCCCAGAGCCTGACGAAGGGACTTTGATCCCAAAAGCTTGCAGAAAAGGACACTTTTCTTGCCATTTTCCAGTTGGTCTAATAAAAGGTATCATTTTGGAACCAAGAGTTCTAGTTTTTTAAATATTCCTGGGTAAATTCATGTGTGATCTTTCTCCATATGTGTCTTTTTGTGCTCTATTCTTGCCTGGTAAACCACTGGGATCACCAACAGGAGTCACAGGATCATGGAAAAGGTCCCCAATTTCCATGCTCATTAGAAGACTCAGAGTAAACTTCTTTTCCAACTTTCTGGTCTTTCCTGTTTCCCATGAGCTCATTAGACTGTTTTGCTAGAAGGAAAGTGACAGCTATATGGGCAATATATTTATTCTCCTCTCCAGTGTACTACTGTAGGATTTCTAAATGTTTGTTCTCTACTGCATCACATGGTCAACTCACCGAGGTACAGGATCCTTTGGAATGGGCTGACTGGATTCCTAGAAAAAATGGTGATGTTTACATTTACATTGGAGACAAGTGCCTTAATAACACTAAACTAGGAGACTTAACTTTGCTGAATACTTACTTACAGTTTGTAAATGAATTGCTTAAGTCCAGTAATAATTTAGTAGACTACAGTGAAGCTAATAGCTACGAGGCTGTTAATCAGTGACATGACCTCTAAGACTATGAGGGCTGGTTATTAAGGAGAATGAGCTGTCAGTCTCTACAATAAGAGTCTAGAGGAAGTAGGCTCCTTCATTTGTCTTCAGAGCTTGATCATGATTGATAGATTACAGAAAAAGGAAATGAGTGTGAGAATCAATGAGGCTACCGATACTTTTTATCTGCCTTATACAGTCTGGAGCACTAAATCTAATACCTATGATACAGCACTCCACTATTATCAATCCTCCTGGACAGCAGTGAGACCAGACAGCTGAACAGCTCAATAAATGATTGGACCATTTTTCTAAAACATTTCAATGTCTGAGAAAAAATAATGGGGATATGATGTGATGTCAGAACTCTAATTCTGCACAAAAAAAAAAGTTTTTTTTTTAGAGTTAAGGTTGTTCAAGTGCATTTCCTATCAAATGCAATTGCTGAAAACTCAGAAAAATGACCAGGTAATCCAATATCCAGAGTCCACACCAACGTCAGCTCCCACCCTCACCACAAAATCAGAATACACAAACATACGTGCAGACTCCTCGTTTCCATGAAACAGAACCACCCACAATGCACATCCAAACATGTCTTATATCACATCACAGTCACAGTGAAATAAAAAAGCTTGTCTATTACCTTGGTTAGATTAAGATTTTGAAAAGAAAATCACCTATATTATTTTTTGCAGAATTAAAGGGTGAACTTGTATGTTGCATCTGCAGGACCTACCAAATACAAAAGGGAGGGTAGGGCTAGATGTCTATGTATCACTCCTTGGATTCATTTGATTCTGGTTATTGAAGGCACAGTCTTTGAGTATCCTTCATAGTTGCTCTAACTTGCAACAGTACTGTCTGGGTTTCTTGTTGGCAGTTGTGTACCCAGATTTATCCTAAACTAGGCAGCAGTAGGTGAGTCTACATGAGACACTTACTGTGAAGTTGCCTAATTAGCAGTAAAGCGTCACTGGTCTACAGACGTGGAGCTATTAGGCTGGAGTAAACTAATTGAGTATGCCATGGTTAGTACCAGATACAAGTACTCTCCTATGGTGGAGTTATTTACTCTACCACAGTGCATGCTGCCTGCTGGCTAGCCTTGAACTGAAGCACCCTCATGCCCTGGTCAGTCCTTCTGCAGCATGTTGAGCCAGGTCAGAGCAGCCTTTGGCTGGCAGGCTGACTGCTGGGCCCCCTGCCAGCTGGGGCTGTGCCCTGGTTCAACGTGCTGCTGTCCCAGGTGCACATTTAAATGTGGCACTTGGGAACAATAGACTCTGGCACGAACTGTGCCAGAGTTTGTTGTGTTGTATTAATATTCATGTGTAAACACACCCAGTATGCAGCATCAGTGGTGATGCTATTTGCAAAGGGGACAGCATAAAACGTCTTCAGTCACCCTAGGCAGAATCTTCAGGGTAATCTTTCCTTGGCAAGCTGTAAACTCTGTACACCAATATTTCCTAGAACTATATACACATTTATATTACTAAGGCAGGTAAATCTTGTTACTCATGTACCCAGGCAGGAATAAGTGCATTTAACAAACATGAAGCACTTTATTGAGGTAAGCCTGCCTCTCAGTGGTCTTCTCGTTAAGGTATAGCCCCTCATTCCCAGGCCTCGCAGACTGCAGGTGAGAGAACAAATAACAGTGGCACCCGGTTAAACAGTGGTTTACTACATAGAACTCAACAATAAATAAGCAATGGTTAAAACATACATGAATGAGATTAAAGCGACAGAAACCCACACATGGGCATAGCAACCCCTTAAATCCAAAGTGATAATCACAAGACTCTCCACAGCATTTTAGCAGCTAAACAATTAATAGACAGATCAATACATAAATATCTTCTAATACAATATTGAATTAAATAACTTCACATTACAAGATGCACCTTACTGCCCACGTCACATATATACATATGGACCCAGGGCAACCTTAATCTTTTACATAAACCTTAACAGTTACAATCCAAAATCAACAGTGGCATAGTAATCGCACCGCATGGAGGAGTAATACCAAGGGGAAAACAGGTGACCCCGTAAGCGACTATGTCAACCACTCCTAGTCCCCTGGACTGGCTGGACTGCGGGGACACAAAATCTCCCCTGAATACTGGGGCCACTCCTCCCTATGGAGACCCTTGCCTCTTTCCCTCTGGGGACCCCTGTCCCCTACCTGAGTGCTCACAGCTCCTGGGCCCTTTGGTGAAATTTGGCTTGTCTCTTTCTCTCTCTCTCTCTGGGCAGGCTGGTCAAAGCTCCTGCTTTCCCAGGGACCCATGGCTTTGCCCAGCTGCTGCTTGCAGTGGAAAGGCCCCAGCTGACTCGTGCAGCTACTAGGGCCTACTGGTTTCTGCCTCCTGCAGTAAGAATGCAGACCCACGCTGCCTTGTGCAGCCGCAGAGTCCCTTCAGCTCTGCCTTTGCACTGTGCACCGATCCATGCACCATGGTTCTGCTGTCACTTGTGCAGTCCTGGAGTCGCATCAGCTCTCCAGCCCAGTGCACCAATTCGCGTACCAAGGGCTCTGCAACTGCAGCGGTCCCTTCAGTTCAGCTCTCCCAGGCCCTCTCCAGCCCTGTGGACCGACCCATGGACCAAGGGTTCCTGCCTCATTCAGGGTTGGGGACCTGTACTGCCTCATGGAGCCACTGGGGTCCCGCCCACTCTCCAGACCCTTACCAGCCCTGTACACCAACCCATGCACCGAGGGCTCCTCCTTGTGCAAGGTTGGGGACCTACGCTTTCTCATGTAGCTGCGGTGGCCCCTTCAGCTCTCCACCAGCCCTGTGCACTCCTTTGTACACCAAAGGGGCTGGGTTCCTACCTTGTGCAGGGTTCAGGACCCATGCTGCTTCATGCAGCCGCCAAGGTCCTGTCTGCCCTCCAGATTTTCCATGCACTGACCCATGCACTGTCACTGCACTCTTCCCACAGTGGCTGGGATGCAGCTGCCTGCTGCCTCTTCCTCGCTGGAGGCATATTCAGGGCACTTCTGAGATAATGGCTCCACCCGGACAATCCAGGACAATCCAGGTTGCCAGTGAGCCCACTAGCTAGCCTGCCACATGTATATGAAAGCTCTAATGGTGGGAGTTTAAAGGAAGCAATTCTTTGCTTTTTAAATTTATTTTAACCTTTGATAACTATTCTGTAACTGAGCAGTTATGAGATTATATATATGCATGTTAAGTTTGGAATTTTTTGTCCTCTAGATTGCAAAGAAAAAACAGATGTATAGAGGAAATTGCTAGAAAAGACTACTTCAGAAAAGCTTCTACTAGCAGTTATTTGATTTTGGCCAAAACAAATAGGAAGGTCTCTGTTGCAGCTTGGACTGAAAGGGCAGTGTATTTTAGCTCTGTTGAGCTGGTTGATATTCTAGTGGGGACTGTTGCTAGTTGATGGATATTAAAACAATGTCTACTATATTTGCCCTTTTCTGGTCATCCAAGACCTAACTTGACTTCCACAGCAATGATAGTTTCTCTGAAATTACCTCAGTCAATTTCTTTAACACCCTAGGCCCTCTAGGGTCTGGCCTTGCTGATTTGAAATCATCTAGCTTCACTAAGGGTGTGGACACATACATTTGAGCCATTCTTAAAGGAGGTTGTTTGCAAAGGGCAGAAGCTGTTATGGTCTAATTGTTATGTGTGAACAAGCTGAGAAACACACAAATGTAGCAAAACTGCTCCAACTTTAACACTGCTTCATGCAGTAAGGTAATCCCTAACATGTTCTTCCATTACTCTAGGCTGCTTATCTCCTTCCCTATCTTTGCTGCTGGCTGCACTCTTCTGTTAGCTAACCTTTTTCATAAAGACCGGAGTAAAAAAAAATTATTAAATGCTTCAGCCTTCTCTGTGTCATTCATAACTAGATTGCCTTCTCCATTCAGTAAGAGACCAACACTTCCTTTGGACTTCCTCTTACTTCTGACATACTTATAGCATGGGCTGCCTTAGGCAGGGGGAGCATGTGCCCCCCCCAGTGACCAGTCAACTACCGGAGTGGGGAGAGGTCCCCCCATGGCCAATCGCGAGACAGCTGATTGCTGCAGCTGCTTCTGGGAGCACAAAGGTGCTTCACTCCCCAGTCAGCTCTTGCAGGGGGGGCACTGGCACTCCTGCCTGCCCCGCCTGTCCATCACCTAAGCAATCATGGGGTGCATCATGTGTACCCCGTGCACCCCCTAAACGTCTTATAAAATCTTTTTTGTTCCCTTTTCTGTTTTTTACTGGTTGTATCTCAAATCATGCCTTGGCCTTCCTGATTTTCTGCCTGCAGGTCTGTGTGATATTCCTATACTCTTCCCTAGCAATATTGCTACATTTCCACATTTAGTAGGATTCTTTTTTGAGTTTTAACTCACTGAAGAGTTCTCTGGAGAATCAGGCTGGTTTCTTATTGCATTTCCCATTCCATCATTGCATCAGGATAATTAGCTTCTGTGCCCTTAGTAAGGCCTTGTTAAAGTACAAATAGCTCTCCTGGGTTCCTTTTTCCCCTCAGACTTTCTTCCCAGGGGAACTTGCCCACCTGAGTTTATTAAAGTGTGCTTTCCTGAAGTCCACTGTCTTTATTCTGCTGCTCTCCTTCTTTCCTTCCCTTAGAATCTTAGGGCATTTATACACATACTCTTTTGTCTTGTGATGCGCCAGAGATCCACTGCTTGATTAATCAAGTCTGCTTCACATGCAAGCTGGTGTGAATTGCACTGTGCACGTGCAGTTGTATAAGTGGCAAAATGCGCATCAGCATGCAGAAAATGATGGTGGTGCACTTTTGCACTAAAGCACCCTTCTATGTGTTTTAGTTCAAAAGCACACTGTGGTCATTTTCTCAGTGCCAACACACATTTCGTCGCTTATACAATGGCAAGCATTTTCAAAGCACCTGGCCCAGTGGTGCTGATGTGTAAAAATGCCCTCAAACTCTATGGACGCTTGTCCATTTTATACCCCTCCTGTTACCACGTTACATTTTACCTGTGTCCACGTGACAAAATTCTCCATTAAGCTAGCTAAATTGCGTCTGTGTATCCACGCTATCAGCCGATTTTATTGTTTTAGGTTTTTTTCTTTGTGGTAATTTAAAATACCTTCAACACATTTTATTTTTAGCTCCTAAATTTCTTCCTTGAGGGTTATTTTTATCATTTTAAATTTGTAATGTGGATCTGACTTATGCCCAAAAACATGATTTTCCCTGCTTTGCAACTATTGCACTACCAGGTGCTGCTTGGGTTCACTTTTAAATCCACGGAAATCCATGGAAGTTCACCTAATTTCTCCTGCACTGAGATTCAACTGGACACCAGGTGCTAATCTTGCAAATTTTTAATGATTATTTTATTGCTTCTATTAAATTAACGAAAAATGAGATTTCCAAAAAAAGTGTTCCGCCTTTTCACGCACACCTCACTTGTGGCCGTTCTTATCAGCCTCAGCCGCATTCCACCCAGACCCCAAACTTTGTTTCACCTGCTCCTGCCTGGATCTGGGGGGGCACCCCCGCCTCTGTCCCCCCAACAATGCCGCTATCTTCCACCCACCCCCGCTGTGCTGCCTGCTGCTTATTACTATGAGCTGGCTGGCCAAGCCAGCCTCAGCCTCTTTCTACCTGAACCCCAAACTTTTTTCCCCTGCTTGCTCCTGCCCAGAGTTGGGGGGGCACTCCCACCCCCGTGTTCCCCTATTTTCCAGCTCCTCTTCCACCCTTCTTTGCATTTTTCTCAGCTTCAGCAAGCACACAGAAGGCTGTATTGTATTTTAAAAAATCTAATAACCTAAGTTAACTTAAATATTAACAAACAAATACTTTAATCACATAATTTGACTTTTAGAAAGAAAGAAAGACTTTGACTTTTAAGAGGCATTTAATCCAGGGAGGGTGACAAATCGGGGCCAGTAAAGAGCATGTACAGGTTGGCCCGAAGGTCTGGGCCTCATGGACAAGGCCTGGGCTCATGGCCTGCAAGGCCTGCCCGTACACTCTAGACTAAACAAAAACAACACACAAAAAAACCACAACGAACATTAGGACTATTTACATATTTACAGTTCTGCCAGCGGGGACACCCATGGAGGCCTCAGGGGTCGACCTGCATGAAGAAAGTCCAAGGCCTCGGCCCGCTGGACGCGTCTCTGCAGCTTGAGCAGCCGGTGGTATCACAGTACGAGGATCAGGCGTCCCGCCTCAACTCGGCACAGCGCCCCCTCAAGGGCCCAGCGTTCTTCAAAGGTGGGCACCGTCCACCGGAGGACAGCGTGCTCAAACTCGAGCGAGAGGCGGGCCCACACCAGCAGGCGGAAGAGCTGAAGGGCGTCAACCATCCCGGTGCTGGTGAGCCAGTTTTGCTGGCTCTTCAGGGTGGCCATCTTGGCCTGGCCCAGCAGGAAGTAGGCCAGGCTGACCATGGCCCGCTCGGCCGCCCGGTACAGGAAGGAGTAGATGTAGACCTCCTCGGAGAAGTCTCAGCCCAGCACCCGAAGCAGTGCGCCCAGGGCGGCAAAGAGAGGCTGCAGCCGGGGGCAGTCAAGGAAAGTGTGGAAAATGTCCTCGTCCAGCAACCCCGGGCAGAAGGGGCAGGCCATTGAGGCCGCTGGGTCCAGGTGACGCACAAAGGTGCTGGTGGCCAGGATGCCATGCACGAGTCGCCACTGCAGGTCGCTGGTCTTTTTGGCGGTGGGCGCCTTATACAGCGTGTGCCATGCTGGGGTCCCGGGCCGCGCCAGGCGCTGCCGCCACACGGTGTCAGGGCGGCCGGCGAGCACCTGGACGTGCCGGGTGCGCACCACCCACATGTAGAGGCCCTTGCGGGGCAGGGTGCCAAAAAGGCAGCCTGTATTGCTGCTGGGGGGTACCAGGAGCCTGAGCAGGGTGCAGGGGGAGGGTCCAGTGAGTCTGGAGATGGACTTCCAGGGCAGTTGCTGCTTCCGTCGGGAGGGCGGCCCTAATGGCTCACAGAAGCCGGCCCACGGTGCGGACGGAGCACATCGCCAGCCGGGCAGCCAGGGCTTTGGGTGACAGCCAGTCTGACCGAGCAGGGTCCAGGAGGTGCTCCAGGCAGGTGGTGTGCACCTCGATGAGAGCTGCCACGAGGCTGGCAGAGGCCAGGCTCGGCACAACACGCTGCAGGGCCGGGTTGTAGACCAGGGGCTCCTGAAGCAGTTGCGGGAACCGCAGGTGCCTGGCCTGGGGACAAAGATGGAAGGCCACCCACCAGGCCCGCACCATGCTGCGGTAGAATGGGGGAAGGACCGCCCCGTTCAGGAAGGTGAGGTCCAGCTGAAAAAGCTCCCGGTCAAAGCTGAGGCCCCCCACTCACCACAGGAATCAGCACGCCAGCTGTCACCACGGGAGGTGGCCTTCGGTGTACAGGAGCCGCTGGAGGGCCCGCAGCCGGTAGGTGGCCACCCTGCTGGCCAGGTCGATCAGGCCCTGGCCCCCCCTCGCCGGTGGGCAGGTAGAGGGCAGCTCATGGGAGCCAGTGGCGTCCGTCCCACAGGAAGTCCACCAGGAGCCGCTGCAGTCTCACCAGTAGCTCTGGCGGAGGGTCCAGCACCGTGCAGCGGTGCCACAGGGTCGCCGCCACCAGGTTGTTGATGACGAGGACCCGGCCGCGGTAAGAGAGGGCGGGCAGGCGCCAGCGCTGAAGGTGGGCCTCCACTCCATCCGCCAGGTCCTCCCAGTTGCAGGCCGCGAATGCCGGTGGCCCCAGGAACACTCCCAGGGCTTTGAGACCTTCCCGGCGCCAGACGAGGCCTCCCGGCAGGTTCGGAGGTGGTGTGCCGGCCCACGTCCCAAGCAGGAAGATGTCGCTCTTTCCCCAGTTGATGCGGGCCGAGGCGGCGAGCTTGTAGGTGCGTTGGCAGTCCACCAGGGCCTGCACATCCTTCTGGCTGCTCAGGAAGATGGTCACATCCTTGGTCAGGATCTTGTAGTCGGCGCACAGAAGGGAGACGGGCTGCCAGTTCTTCAGGCAGCCAAGGTCCCCCTTCTTGGACAGCAAGGTGAGCACGGCCCAGCGGCAGCTGGTCGGCAGGGTCCCATCAGTGAGGCTCTCGCGGAAGACACGGAGCAGGCTGGGCCCAAGGAGGGGCCAGAAGGCTCTGTAAAATTCAACAGGCAGTCCATCAAGGCCCGGGGCCCTGCCCAAGGCAAGGCCCCCCACAGCAGCCTCGAGCTCCACCAGGGAGAGTTCGCGCTCCAGGGCCTCGACCTGCGAAGCGCCCAGGCACGGCAGGTCCTGATGCAGCTGCTGAGCGGCCTGCGGACAAACGGGCTCAGCCGCAAACAAGTCCTGATAGAAGGCGACAGCATGCCTCCGCCCTTCACCTGGGTCCGTGAGCAGCCGTCCCTCCGGGGTCTTGAGGTGGTCCAGCATCTTCGCCGCGGCCTGCCGCCTCTCCAGGCCGAAGAAGCGGCCGGTCGGTGCGTCGGCCTCTGCCAGCTCCTGGCAGCGGGCACGGACCCGCGCACCGCAGGCCGCACCCTCCGCCAGCTCTCGCAGGTATTTCTTGCGGGACCGGAGGCTCTTGAGGAGTGCTGCGTCGTTGCCCACGCGGAGCAGGGTTGCCTCAACCTCCGCCACATCCTCCTCCAGCTCCTGGGTGCGGCGGCAGAGCTTGCTCACCGCCAGCTGGCAATACTGCTGGCAGAATGCCCGGATCTGGACCTTCCCCACGTCCCACCACAGGTGCCAGGAGGAGTAGCCTGCTCGCGCCGCCTCCCAGCTCTTCCAGAGGTCGGCGAAGCAGTCCCTGAAATGGGTGTCTTGCAGCAGGCTGACATTGTGCTCTGCCAGGCAGGCTCAGCTCGCAGCAGACCAGGGCGTGGTCCGAGATGCCCGATGGAACGATGCGGCTGCTGCGCAGTAACGGCAGGTGGTGCTGGCCGATGTAGAGGTGGTCGAGGCGGGCCATGGTGAGCCCACTAGCACTCATCTTTGCCCAGGTGTATTGTCGCGCGTCAGCATGAAGGACCTGCCAGACGTCAATGAGATCCACCGCCTCCAGCACAGTCCACAGCTTGCGGGCCGAAGGCAGGTGCGGCTCTGGCCCCGTCTGGTCTAGCAGCGCGTCGACGGTGCGATTGAAGTCCCCGCCCTCGAGGAGCAGGTCATCCTTCTTGCTGGCGTCACGCAGGAGGTCGCCCAGGGTCTCTAGGAAGGCGATCCTCTCTCTCCTGTCGGTGGGCGCATAGACGTTGGCAAGGAGCAGGCTCTGGTGTGCCAGGGTGACGTGGACGGTCAGCAGCCAGTCAGGGATGACCTCTCGTGCCACCGCCGAGTCGTACCGCAGCTGCGGCAAGAGGAGGGTCGCCACTCCTGCGCTGAGGTTGGTGCCATGGCTCAGGAACAAGCGGCCTCTCCAGGCGGTGTGCCAGTCAGCTTGAACGTGGACGTCGCTGTGCGTCTCCTGGAGGAAGGCGATTGCCAGGCGCTTTTGCTGCAAGCCCTCTGGGATGGCCGTCCACTTCACTGGGTCTCTGCAGCCGTTGGTGTTGAGCGAGGCAATTGTGGTAACTGCCATGAACAGGAGAAGAGGGAAGAAGGGTAGGCAGGGTACCGGTGGGAGAGAAAGTGACAGATACTGGGCAAAAACCGCGGATACAGGGGGAGGCCTAGTGTTGCCCTACCCTATTCCGCGGGCCCACCTCGGCCCCACACCTCCCTCACCCAGGTCACCAGCTTCTCGAGCCGGAAGGCATGTTGACGTGTGCCCGGGTCCTGGCGCATGAGCCTCGCCACGTTGCTAGCGGCGCGGACAAACTGCGCGGGGTCCGGGCACCATTGCCAGATACTCTCGGCCACATTCCTCTGGCCCTTGGTCTGGTCCAAGAGGTTGAGGAGACCTCCATAGCTGGGGGCCACCCAGGGGGATTTCTCCAGAAGGACTTGGATATTGCCGACCGAGAACCGGCGGGGCTGTACTCCAGGAGGGGACTTCCCGGTGAGGCCGGTGAAAGTGCCCTCAGTGGCCAGGCTCCCTAGCAGGCCCCTCTCTGTATGTGGGTCGAGGACTGTCTCTGGGAGATCGATCCCCGTCCGCTTTGAGGGGCAGATGTGATCCCGCTCCCGGGGCCGCTTGTGGAGCTTGGAGGGCAGGCACTCCATCTCCTCCTCATCAGTCTCAGTGGGCAGGGGAGCGGGCGGTGGGGTGGCAGGACCCTCTACTGTTTCTCTTGCCTGCTGCTGCTCAGGAGGCAGGCACTCTCCCCCTGCCTTGCTGCTCACAAGCCCCACTAGCTGGGATGGGGGTGAGGGGTTGCCAGACGTCTCTGGAACACCCTCAATCATGGCCTGAGGTGGCAGGGTTTCCAGGGAGGCAGGCAGGGTGGGCTCAGGTTCCCTGGCTACCTTTTCCCCAGTGCTGTCCGAGGCAGGCCCCAAAAGGGCAGGAGCTCCTTTAGACGCTCCTTTTTGCCTCTTGGTCTTGGCTTTTTTTGGGTGGCCGGCACCTCCCCTCTAGGGGGCGGGCCAGGCTACTTGGGATTCACCACCTCCGGGTCCACCACCTTGGCTGAGGCAGGGGTGGAGCGAGGTGGAGGGGAGGTCTTGGGTGCTCCACCTGACGGGTCCCCAGCGCCTGAGACGCTATCCACCCCGGCTGGAACTGGGACAGGAAGGGACTGGGAGGACTCTCCAGCCCCCCCACCGGGTGGGGCATCAGCCACGACAGGGGCAGGAGAAACCTGGGAGGATGTCCCAGGCCCCGCCCCGGGTGGCATGCCAAAGCCAGAGGGGTCGAGCCCCTCGAATGGAGCAGGGGAGGAGGGGGGGCTGGCAGATCCTGCAGCCTCACCCTTTGATGAGGGTCTCACCCCAGAGGTGGATGCACCATCCTCCTGGGCAGGTGCAGCAGCCGGTGCCCCGGCTGACTGCCCTAATGGGCACTGGGCAGCTAGGTGGGAGCTGCCACCACAGCGGCGGCATAAATTCCCGCCCTGGGAGAAATACGCTACCTAAGACCTCCCATCTAACACAAAGGTCAAGGAGGGAGGCAGTCTCTGGGTGTCACCCCTGAGGAGCATGAATGCCTGCCTCCGAAAGTGCAGGACGTGTCTCAGCTTGGGGTCCCTACTCCCCATGGTCAGCCTGCGCCAGGGGCTGGTGAGGACACCATAGCACTCGAGCGCGTTGGTGAGGTCCCACTCTGGCAGGTGCGGGGGCACGTTGGAGGCCACCACCTGCACTGCCAGGGTCTCCAGGGGCGTAACCAAGTGATGGACCCCCAAGATGTCCAGCCCCGCCGCACACACCTCCCTCACCAGGCTGGGAGAACTCAAATATACGATGGGCACTGAATTTACCCGGGAGGCGTACCGGACGCTCCATCGTCCCAGCAGGTCCGCCAGAGCTCCGGCGCAGTCCTCCACCCTGACATAGAGAGGGGCGTGCACCCACAGGCCATGGCTGAGGGGAAGGTCCGCAGAGACATCCCCGTCCCAAGTGCCCTGGCTGCTGGCAGCCATCCCGGGCAGGAGAGGATTAACTCTCCCACAGGAGGGACAGGGGAGGGAAAAAAAAAAGCCTCAGGCTGACGCCGGGGACTGGGACTGGGAGGGGGCTGAAAACGCCCCGAAATCGGCCTGAGGGGGGGCAGAGCAACCCTGCAGGGGCTGAGGGCAAGCCCCAAGGCAGGGGGAGATGGCAGGGACCAAGGTAAGGGGCCCTGGGGGAGGGAGGCAGCAGGAATCACTGGGAGAACTCAGCCGGAGGTGGGGGAGGGGCAGAGGCAAACGAGGCTGCCAGAGCCCAGGGGAAAAACGCTCAGAAAGCGGGGGGAAGGGGCGGGGAGGGGGTCCCCAAGGACAGGGTGGGGAGAGGCAAGGTTTTGGGGGGGATGGGGAGAGGAACAGGGGGGCACGGAGTGCAGGGAACACGCAAAAGGCACCCGAGCTGCAGGAGCTCAGAAGGGCTTCACCTGTCGGCGGCCATCTTGAAAGAAAGAAAGAAAGATGCATTGTCTTCTTCCACTGTCATCATACTCCTCTGCCAGGTTTCACTCCTGCCAAAAAAGAAATTTGAAATTAATATTGTACAGTGTGTAGTGTCTCTGGTTGCTAAATATGAGAATCCACGTACTTAGACTTTCTTATCACAGGACATAACTGTATTTAATAATTCTTTCCATTACATATGTACCTAAGTAATGAAGCTATATCCCCATTGATACCAGTCCTCGTCTGTCTGTGTTGCTGAATCTCTGCTGTCAGGCCTTCAAAGAGCTGTCAGGGGATATGACATTGAGCATTTACCCCCTTCCAAAAATTCAACTCCAAATCACTGTCCTTTTGCAAGCTACCCCACCAGCTGCCAACTTACCACTCTACTGGACTCTCCTTTGTCCCCGAAGCACAGGTGTCCGTAGCATTCCCACTGGCATTCCCACTGGTTCTGTGCTGGAAAGATGGTTGTACCACAGCATGTACACAGTAGTGTGCATTACAATTTGGTGGGGTAAGGAGGAGATTATCCATATTACCCATGGAGTGGGTAGGGAAGTACCCCAAATGGCTGCCCATGCCTGATAAGAACTTTGGCACATTGGGCAGTGCAAAGGCATCTTGCAGCTTTCTGTCTTCCTGCTATGCCCCATACCTAATTTATGCTACATATGTAGGGTGTTTCCTCTAATGCCTTTGTAAAGACCTAATGGCTGGTGATCTACTTGATAAGTGCCCTCAGACACAAGATACTAGCCTTGATTATGGTGGCCCCAAGTTGGCTGTCACCAGCTTTGGGATTCATATTATCGGGTGCCTCCTTGTATCACCCCACCCAGCATCACAAAAGATTTTCAACCAGCCTCTTGTATAGAAAATAAAAATGCAGGACCCTTTTCAAAGTCCTTTTGCGATACTTTATTTCTATCAGATATTTCAAAAAAATTCCTAAAGTAGGTAGAGAGAAAAGAGAGATATAAATTGTGAACCTAACCTTGGTGTTACAGACCCCATGCAGGCCCCAGTACATTGAAGTGCAATCTGCTTTGAAAATACTGGGTTGGCAGTACATAAGGGAAGAAGAAGCACACCAAATCTGGGGGGTCATAGAAAACTCTAGTCACTAGAATCTGCTCCCCCAAAAGATGCCCTCCTCCTGTGCCCTCCCTGGGTCACATCAGCATCCCCTTCATCATCATCATCATCCCTGAAGCGCCTTGGGGCTCTCCTCTTGAAAGGCACGGCTCTCCTTTGCAAAACATTGGAGAGGTTCTTTGGGTGGGCTAGATTCATAGATTCATAGATTCATATTCGTAGATTCATAGATGTTAGGGTCAGAAGGGACCTCAATAGATCATCAAGTCCGACCCCCTGCATAAGCAGGAAAGAGTGCTGGGTCTAGATGACCCCAGCTAGATACTCGTCTAACCTCCTCTTGAAGACCCCCAGGGTAGGGGAGAGCACCACCTCCCTTGGGAGCCCGTTCCAGACCTTGGCCACTCGAACTGTGAAGAAGTTCTTCCTAATGTCCAGTCTAAATCTGCTCTCTGCTAGCTTGTGGCCATTGTTTCTTGTAACCCCCGGGGGCGCCTTGGTGAATAAATCCTCACCAATTCCCTTCTGTACCCCCGTGATGAACTTATAGGCAGCCACAAGGTCGCCTCTCAACCTTCTCTTGCGGAGGCTGAAAAGGTCCAGTTTCTCTAGTCTCTCCTCGTAGGGCTTGGTCTGCAGGCCCTTGACCATACGAGTTGCCCTTCGCTGTACCCTCTCCAGGTTATCCGCATCCTTCTTGAAGTGTGGCGCCCAGAATTGCACGCAGTACTCCAACTGCGGTCTGACCAACGCTTATAGAGGGGAAGTATCACCTCCCTGGACCTATTTATCATGCATCTGCTGATGCACGATAAAGTGCCATTGGCTTTTCTGATGGCTTCGTCACACTGCCGGCTCATGTTCATCTTGGAGTCCACTAGGACTCCAAGATCCCTTTCCACCTCTGTGCCACCCAGCAGGTCATTCCCTAGGCTGTAGGTGTGCTGGACATTTTTCCTCCCTAGGTGCAGCACTTTGCATTTCTCCTTGTTGAACTGCATCCTGTTGTTTTCTGCCCACTTGTCCAGCCTATCCAGGTCTGCCTGCAGCTGTTCCCTGCCCTCCGGCGTGTCCACTTCTCCCCATAGCTTTGTGTCATCTGCAAACTTGGACAGAGTACATTTCACTCCCACGTCCAAGTCGCTGATGAAGACATTAAAGAGTATCGGTCCAAGGACCGAACCCTGCGGGACCCCACTGCCCACACCCTTCCAGGTCGAGACCGACCCATCTACCACGACTCTTTGGGTGCGACCCTCTAGCCAATTCGCCACCCACCGGACTGTGCAGTCATCCACATCACAGCCTCTTAATTTGTTCACCAGTATGGGGTGGGATACCGTATCGAAGGCCTTCCTGAAGTCCAAGTATACGACATCCACCCCTCCTCCTGTGTCCAGGCGTTTTGTAACCTGGTCATAGAAAGAGACTAGGTTGGTCAGGCACGATCTGCCCGCCACAAACCCATGCTGGTTTCCCCTCAGCATAATTTGTCCTGCCGGGCTCTCACAAATGTGAGCCTTGATAATTTTTTCAAATACTTTACCAAGGATGGAGGTGAGACTGACCGGCCTATAGTTGCCCGGGTCCTCCTTCCTCCCCTTTTTGAAAATGGGGACCACGTTAGCCCTTTTCCAGTCCTCCGGGACTTGGCCCGTGCGCCACGAGCATTCGAATATTCCCGCCAGTGGCTCTGCAATGACGTCGGCCAGTGCCTTCAGCACCCTCGGATGGAGCCCATCCGGGCCTGCCGACTTAAAGGCATCCAGTTCTTCCAAATGACTCTGCACCACCTCAGGATCTACGCATGGAAGTCTGGCGCTTCTCTCAACACTGCTCCCAGTACATCAGCATTTGTGAAACTGTTACAAACTGCCTGCCCAGAGCAAAGATTCAGAACGTGACGGAAGTAATCCAGGCCAGGATTAAGCCCACCGATTACTACCCAATGGTCCTAGTCCATGTGGGTACTAATGATGCGGCCAGGAGAATCCCCAATCATCTGATGATGGACTACAGTGCTCTAGGCGGTGTGCTGAGGGAGTTTGGTGCACAGGTGGTATTCTCTTCCATCCTACCAGTGAACGGACGCAGAAGACGGCATGAGAACTGCATTAGAGAGACCAACTGGCGGCTTCGGCAGTGGTGTCTCGAGGCAGGCTTTGGCTTCCTGGACAATGACCCGCACATCACGACGAGGGACATGCTCAGTTGGGATGGGCTTCACCTGTCCCCCAAAGGTAAGCTTGTGTTTTCTTCTAGGTTGGCGGATCTCCTCCGGTGGGCTTTAAACTAGGCTCATCAGGGGGAGGGGAAGATGAGGGCGGGGGAAGCTGTGGACCACCAAACCATGTGGCACCCACAAGGACAGCCCAGCCTGAAGAAGGAGAACACTGGGAACCTGCAAGCCATGGGGCGGCCAACAATACAGCACAGGTAAGCAATAAGCAGGTAAGAAATAAGGGGCCCCTTGGGATTCGGAGTTGGGGGGCAGCAAAGGCACCAGTCACAGGGCTCAAGTGCCTATATACTAATGCTAGGAGCATGGGGAACAAGCAGGATGAACTAGCGCTCCTGCTTGCAGAAAACACCTATGACTTAGTAGGGCTAACAGAAACCTGGTGGGATTCATCCCACGACTGAACGGTACATATTGAGGGTTATAGGCTGTACAGAAAGGACAGGGTGGGGAAGAAAGGGGGAGGGGTACCGCTCTAAGTCAATGAGCAGTATACATCGACCCTCATCAAGATGGAATCGAAGGATGAGGAAGTAGAAGGATTGTGGGTTAGGTTACATGGGGGGCAAGGAGAAAGGGATTTGGTGGTAGGGGTCTGCTACAGACCCCCACACCAAAGGGAAGAACTAGATTCGGGGCTCCTGAGGCAGCTCTCGGAGACCATAAAGGCTAAGGAAGTGGTAGTCATGGGGGACCTAAACTACCCAGACATCTGCTGGGAGACGCAGACAGCAAAGTCCCACTGTTCACGCAGGTTTCTAACCTGTGTACAGGACCTCCACCTGACACAGGAGGTACACGGTCCCACTAGGGGGAATGCCTTACTGGATCTGGTATTGGCAATGGGGGATGACATGGTACGGGACCTACAGATTGGTAGCCATCTGGGGGACAGTGATCACCTAATAATAGAATTCTTCATAAGACATCAAGTGGGTAAGGTAACTAGTAGGGTGAAAGTGCTAGACTTTAGGAAAGCTGATTTCAATGAACTCAGGCAATTAGTCAAGGATGCACTGCAGAGTAGGAGTTTTGAAGTGATGGGAGCCCAAGAAGGGTGGCTGTGCCTTAAGGAAATGATCCTTCAGGCACAGAGGGAGACGATCCCGATGCGAGGAAAAAGAGGGAAAGGGGCCAGGAGGCTTCCTTGGCTGACCAGAGAAATCCAGAGCATATGCTTGTAGGGAGGCAGTTAGACTGGCCAAAGCTACCATGGAGCTGAGGATGGCATCCCAAGTAAAGGATAACAAGAAATTGTTTTTTAGATATATAGG
The DNA here is from genome assembly GCF_030867095.1 of Alligator mississippiensis. Lineage (NCBI taxonomy): Eukaryota > Metazoa > Chordata > Crocodylia > Alligatoridae > Alligator > Alligator mississippiensis. The sequence continues at coordinate 160,211,258 of NC_081828.1, read as the reverse complement.
GAGTAAAAGAAAGGCCCAGGGAGGAATAGGACCCCTGCTAAATGGGCAGAAGCAATTGGTGATGGAAAGGGGGGACAAGGCTGAACTCCTCAACGAGTTCTTTGCCTCAGTGTTCCTAAGAGAGGGGCAAGACAAGTCTCTCACTGGGGTTGTAGAGAGGCAGCAGCAAGCCGCCAGACTACCATGCGTAGACCCTGAGATGGTGCAGAGTCACTTGGAAGAACTGGATGCCTTTAAGTCAGCAGGTCCGGATGAGCTCCATCCGAGGGTACTGAAGGTACTGGCCGACACCATTGCACAGCCACTGGCAGAAATATTTGAATGCTCATGGCACACGGGCCAAGTCCCGGAGGACTGGAAAAGGGCCAATGTGGTCCCCATTTTCAAGAAGGGGAGGAAGGAGGACCCGGGCAACTATAGGCCAGTCAGTCTCACCTCCATCCTTGGCAAAGTCTTTGAAAAAATTATCAAGGCTCACATTTGCGAGAGCCCAGCAGGACAAATTATGCTGAGGGGAAACCAGCATGGGTTCATAGCAGGCAGATCATGCCTGACTAATCTAGTCTCTTTTTATGACCAGGTTACGAAATGCCTGGACACAGGAGGAGGGGTGGATGTCGTATACTTAGACTTCAGGAAGCCCTTCGATACGGTATCCTACCCCATACTGGTGAACAAGTTAAGAGGCTGTGACTTGGATGACTACACAGTCCGATGGGTGGTGAATTGGCTAGAGGGTCACACCCAGAGAGTTGTGGTGGATGGGTCGGTTTCGACCTGGAAGGGTGTAGGCAGTGGGGTCCCGCAGGGCTCAGTCCTTGGACCGATACTCTTTAATGTCTTCATCAACAACTTGGATGAGGGAGTGAAGTGTACTCTGTCCAAGTTTGCAGATGACACAAAGCTATGGGGAGAAGTGGACACGCCGGAGGGCAGGGAAGAGCTGCAGGCAGACCTGGATAGGTTGGACAAGTGGGCAGAAAACAACAGAATGAAGTTCAACAAGGAGAAATGCAAAGTGCTGCACCTAGGGAGGAAAAATGTCCAGCACACCTACAGCCTAGGAAATGACCTGCTGGGTGGCACAGAAGTGGAAAGGGATCTTGGAGTCCTAGTGGACTCCAAGATGAACATGAGTCGGCAGTGTGACGAAGCCATCAAAAAAGCCAATGGCACTTTATCGTGCATCAGCAGATGCATGACAAATAGGTCCAAGGAGGTGATACTTCCCCTCTATCGGGCGCTGGTCAGACCGCAGTTGGAATACTGCGTGCAATTCTGGGCACTGCACTTCAAGAGGGATGCGGATAACCTGGAGAGCGTCCAGAGAAGGGCCACTCGTATGGTTAAGGGCTTGCAGACCAAGCCCTATGAGGAGAGACTAGAGAAACTGGACCTTTTCAGCCTCCGCAAGAGAAGGTTAAGAGGCAACCTTGTGGCTGCCTATAAATTCATCATGGGGGCACAGAAGGGAATTGGTGAGGTTTTATTCACCAAGGCACCCCCAGGGGTTACAAGAAATAATGGCCACAAGCTAGCAGAGAGCAGATTTAGACTGGACATTAAGAAGAACTTCTTCACAGTTCGAGTGGCCAAGGTCTGGAATGGGCTCCCAAGGGAGGTGGTGCTCTCCCCTACCCTGGGGGTCTTCAAGAGGAGGTTAGATAGGCATCTAGCTGGGGCAATCTAGACCCAGCACTCTTTCCTGCCTATGCAGGGGGTCGGACTTGATGATCTATTGAGGTCCCTTCCGACCCTAACATCTATGAATCTATGAAAAACTCTTGTATCCCCCCTCAGCATGACATCAACCTTCTGATTTAATTCCTTAAAACATTGTACCATATCATTACTAGTGCATTTCATAACCTCCAAATTGGCTTGCTCACTACACTTTAACACATCGAACACATCTGTCAATTCGGATGTCATTTCTGCACTGGATGTAGCCATGTTTTCAGACGCGTCTGTCAGTAGATGAAGAATACTTTCCTTAGCTTCTCGTTGATTTTTTTTCAATAATTACATTGACATTAAGCATTAGCAGCTGCTCTTGAAGATGAAGAAGAAGGAGCACCAGTTTACAGACAGAAAAAAAGCTCTCATTAGTTCTTGAACATTTGTAAAGAACAGAGAGTCATTCTTAAATTATTTTAACAGGACTGCCACTTCAAGAATTACCACTGACAGCCTACTATCTCTCACCCAACCATTTTCTTAAGGCTGTACCCCAAAAATATTTGTCCCAGCACCACAGCATGCACCCTGCTTCCCGGGGTGTGCATGAAGCAGGATCCACACTCCCACCCCCAGCTGCGCACCTGCCCCTACACCAAAAATCAGCTACCTCTGCAGGTGGCTGCAGCAGCCAGCCCCTGCTGCAGCAGCCCTGCCAGGGGTGAGAGCCTGGAGCTCCACTCCCCCTGGAAGTGGCTACAGCCCGCAGGCATGTGTGGAGTGCCTGTTTGCAGTGCCTGCTGCAGGGAGTGGCACTGTGTTCTCCCTCTGCCCCCCACCCTTGAATTTATATGAGTGTAAATCTGTGTAACAGGGGGCTTTAGCCAAGCCCCTGTTACTTTGGGTGAAACTAGAGATGAAAATAAGTCACAGGTGAAGGCACACACGCACCGGGAGTGGATAAGGGCTTATTCACCACTGCCAGACATAAAAGGCGGGATGCAGCAGTAAATGTTGCCCTCTGGGCACTGGAAGAAATGGAGTGAGAAACTGATCACTGACAGGGTCATCCAAGGACTGTAAGACACTGCAGATGATCCTTCTCTGGTGAGATGTGGAGAAGGGTTAGGGAACACTTACCTTTGGGACGAGCTACAGCCAGCAGGAACCCAGGGTGGTTGGGAGCGGTGATCTCTGATAGCTCCCTACCAAAATTAGCAAGAAATGGCTGAAGTGTCGGAATCCTGAAGTGTGGGGGCAAAGGGGCCGGCAAGCACCTGTTCAGACCCTGAAGAGAGGCACGAGGGACTGTGCCTGCGGAAGTCACCATGTAGCATGAACTGAACTAATGTAGGTGATGTTAACATAGAGTGTAATAATAGTAAAATATAGCCATGCTAGTCTTGTCCTGTAAGCAACTTGAAAACTCTATTTTGTATCCTCCTGCTTGATATAAGTGAATGAACTCTAAACAGCCTTTATGTATGAGTGTGTGTAAAAGTGTAAATGGTGAGAGAATGGCATAGAGACGTAGAAAAAGATTTAACTGTTTATGTAAGCAACAAGGAGCCAATGTAAGTTACCAGTCAGTAAACTAATTAATGAATGGCTGAAGAATCGCTTTTAGGCCTAGGGCACAAAGAAGATAACAAGAAGAAAAAATGTACCCATCCTGCCAGACAGGCAGCAAAAACACTCCAAGGCTAAGATAAGCTAAAGATAAAAGAACAACTGCAAAAACAGAAGCTGGGTATGGAAAAACCTCAAAGCACTGAAACAAAGAACGCCAATCCCCATAAAAGAACACTTTGAAAATGCCAAGTTGGGTGATTCTCTTTCTCTACTGCTGTTTCATTGGAACACAGATGCATCTGTTCACCCCACTCCAGCTGTTATCTTCAAATCTGTTATCTTCAAATCATCATAATCTATTCAGTAAGCCTGGGTTGGCCACCCTGAGCTGATATTGAGCAACTATTGCTGGTAATGATATCTGGTGTGTGAATGGAATGATTGTTTTGTGTATGTGTATGCCTGTGTGTAATGATGTTTATGATGATTTGTCTGTTTGTATGAATGGTGTGTCCGAATCTCTATGTCTAACTCATGTGATCCATAAACGCGGCGCCTTGCCTTATCCCCCTTTATAAAGTCTCGCTCATGATTTAAGCAGTTGGTAAGTTGAGTAACAACCGGCATGGCTAGAGTGACAGGCAGGTCACAGGCAGACTCAGATCAGCAGAGGATCTAAAACTGACTCCTGAGGCGAGCCTACCATCCAAACAAGAACCTCTGGGAAACTGTAATTGACTAAGTGGCGAGTCGGCCACCTCCCATTAATAAAGTAATTAGTTTCAGTTTCATAGGTGGTAGGGTCAGAAGGGACCTAAGCAGGTCATCAAGTCTGACCCCCTGCCATGGGCAGGAAGGAATGCTGAGGTCAAGTGACCCTGGCTAGGTGATTGTCTAGCCTCCTTTTGAAGATCCCCAGGGTAGGGGTGAGCACCACTTCCCTAGGAAGTTGGTTCCAGCTCCTAGCCACCCTGACTGTGTAGTAGTGCCTCCTGATGTCTAGCCCAAACCTACTCTGTCAGCTTATGGCTGTTATTCCTTGTAACTCCCGGTACTGCTTGGGGGAACAGGGACTCTCCCATTGCCTGCTGGTCCCCCTTGGCAAGTTTGTAGGTGACCACCAGATCCCCTCTCAGCCTTCTTTTGTGTAGGCTGAACAGGTTCAGGTCCCGTAGTCTCTCCTCATAGGACCTACCCTGCTGCCCCTGATCGTGCGAGTGGCCCTCCTCTGGACCCTCTCTATGCTATCCACATCCTTCCTGAAGTGCAGCGCCCAGAACTGGATGCAGTACTCCAACTGTGGCCTGACCAATGTCGCATGGAGGGGGAGGATCACCTCCTTGGACCTGCTCGTGATGCATCTATTAGCGTGGAGATACCTTTGTTTCTAAGTTAAATAAAGACCTGCACTAGTGAAGACAGCCAACTGGGTGGTCTGCCATATCTTATCCCTCCCTGCAGGGAATAACATCCTCTTATTTTTCCGTCTTCTTAGTCATGGCAGACAAGTACTGAGGGAGGAGGGGGTGGAAGGCAGACACACTCCCACAATCTGTAAAACCAGAAATCCAGAACTCTACTAATACCAGTACTGTTACTTACAAGTCACCCTTCACGAGGATAGCAGAATCTCCATCACAGGACTCTGCCATTGCCTCCCTGACACAGTACTCTCTTCGGACCCTGGTGAGTCCTGCAACATGACGGTTGAGTCGGAGTCCTCTTCCTCATCATGAATGGGAGAGTTATGTCTTTCAAGCATCTGTTGAGCCTCCTGGGCGTCTGGTACCAAAACGTGTGGGTTCACTAGAGTAGAGGGGGAGCTCATTTCTGGCTGTGTGCTAAAGAGGTCCCTTGAGAAGTCACTAGCAAGGTCATTGGTCTGTGACTGATTCTGTTCTTGAGGAGGAGTCTGATTGCATGGAACTTGCAAAGTAGCTGTGGTTTGACACATACTTTGGTGCCGGGGAGTTTCTGGTTCCTCGTGATTCATTACTCTTGTCCCAAACTCAGTCATGCAAGCCTCTGAAGCATCTCTGTTAAGGATGATAGCTTGTTGTAAAATGGAATAATTCTACATGAGGCACTGGACCAAGAATTGTTATCCTTTACAAAGTGGAAGCCATCTTCATCTTACTGCAGATACTGCAGATACTTCATCGTACTTCATCTTACTGCAACACTGCAACACTGTTCCCAGTTGCATTTGATGCCAAGTTGCTCTAATTATTCAGATGTAGAGACATAAACAGGTTTATTCCTGAGGCTTCCCAGTTGTGTCATGATGGTCCCTTCACTCCAAGTGTCAATCAGTGCCTCAACTTCTGCATAAGTCCAGTTTGGTCCTTGTCCTTGCAAAGGATCCATCACATCTTCCAAAATTTGACTTTTCTTGCTCCCCTCCATGGCCAACTGTGAAAAGGATAAGTTTACATACCTAGAGCAGGCCCCTGGCCAGGGGAGTCTGCCCAACTGCAGCAGCATGGCCACACTCCAATGGGAGCTCCCGGCTTTTCCTGGCGCTGTTTTATCATCTCGCCAGGTGAAGCAGATTGGGCTCGTTAAGCAGCCTAGAGTTATTTCTGGTCCTGGGAGAGGGGGCGACATGGGACAGTAGGAGAGAGAGTTGGGGCACACAGACAGCGTGAATGCCTGTCTGCTGCCCAGAACTGAAGTCCCCAGGAATGAGACAAGGGCCCTGCATGGTCTTGAGAGCTCAGAGGAGCTCATATACTCAGGAGAAGCTGACACTCCCATGTTAATTGACTGACATGCGCAGTCAATTAAGCCGGCGCAGCATCAATTACTGGAAAAAAGAAAAGAGAAGGAAATGTTTTATAGTGGCTTTGGCGATCAAGCATTTATGGATTAAGGAACTGGGAAGGGAGAGCCTGCATCCAAGTCCCCTGTAGCAGAGAGAGGCACCACCAGACAGATGGCAAGCTGCCGGTACTTTTGCTTCCTATGCCAAAAAGTTTTGTTTCATCAAGTATACCTGGTTGGACACCAAGCAAGCGGCAGCCAACACTGGGTCAAGGAGTCATCATCCCTCCCCCAATTAATTCGGTCATCAAAGTCGTGACAGGAGAGATAACAGAGAGGAAGACCAACCCAATTGAGTTGACCAGCACTGGCTTTGAAAGAGGGAAGCCAGTGAATGTCAATGGGACGTAAAGGCCCACATCCATACACATTCATATCATGACACCAACAAAACGTAAAGCAGAGCAGATGATAAACACTACAGCCTGTGTGTGGCGGCGAAGCGTCCCCACAGGCGAGCAAGGGGGAGCAAAGGGGACCCACAGACCCCAGACCCCGAGAGCAAGCCCCCAGAAGGGCATACGCACCGTCAGAGGGGCAGCGGGAGGAAGAGCCGCATCCGCAGCCGCAGCCGCACGAGCCACCATTACGCCGGCTCTGGCAACAGCTGTTCCCCGCGTGGCGAACAGCTGAGCCAATCCCAGCGGCCGGAGCGGCCGCGGCGGGAGGATTTAAGAATGCCGGCAGAACAGGGAAGGCACGGGCCAGGGAGAGAGAGTACGGGTGTGCTGCCCGTGCCGCAGGCTCTCGCACGAGGCAGCGAGGACCCCGCCTGCGGGTCTCAAACAGGCAGTGTGGGCAGGAGCTGTAAGCCTGCCGCCGGCAGCCAGGCGAGAGGCAGCCAGAGAGTGCACGCCGAGGCACTCTCTCAGCGTCCTGAAACGGCAAACGCACAGGAGGCAGGGGAGCGCCCTGTGGACGGGAGGAGAGGGGAGACAGCGGAGGCCCCGGGAGGGGGCTGGCACCAGGGGAAGCACCCACCAGCTCCCCCTGGTTCGGAGGAGTATTATCTTTAAGGAAGGAGGAAGGAGAAACCCCTCTCAGCAGGAGGGAGGACGACCGGAACCGGGGAACCGGTCAGGGGCTATCATACTGGGCCTGGCAACATCTGGACAACATCGCCCAGCGGTTGGCGTGTGGACGGGGTGTAGGGGAGGCGGAGCCCCGTGGATCACCGTGTCCGGTAACCGTGAGTAACACCGTCTATCGGGAGGTCCCACCCAGGATAAAGATCTCCACTGGAGACCCCTCTGAACGTAATCTAGTACATCCAAGTCGTGGCAGGCGAGTTGAGGGGAGGGGCCACACCCCAATAGGCCAGGCGGAGCGAGGCGCAGGCTCCACAGTGGTGCATTGGCCGGGAATCACATCATTCTTGGACGGTGGTAAAGGGACAGTGTCCCGACCCGGGACCCAATAGCGATGCAGCAGCCAGCCCTCGCGCCCACGGAGCTGCTTACACAGGCTATCCAGGCCATAGGGCAGGTGCTGGCAGTACAGCAACAACAGGGCGCACACCAGCAGGAGTGGATACAGCGAAATGCTGCTTTATTTAAAATATCCCGGATGACTAGGGAAGATGACCCAGTAGCTTATATCGAGGCATTCGAGAGGACCGCCATCCAGACAGGGTTAGACCGTGGTCAGTGGGGCCACCACCTGGGGGCGCTGGTGATAGATCAGGCCCAAGCGGCCTACCGAGCGCTATCGAGGGAAGAAGCTCATGATTACGAGACAGTGAAAGCAGCAATTCTCTACAGGCTCGAGATTTCACCTGAAAGCCATCGCCAGGCCTTTAGAGCCTGAAAGTCAAAGGAGGCCAGGCGACCCCGGGGGTTGTTGCAAGCGTTAAGCGACTCGCTTAACAAATGGTTGCCACCCGGCAAGTTCGACCGGGCGGGCGTGATGGACCAGATCCTGTTAGAACAATTCCTATGGGATTTGGAAGAGGATGCCCAGAGGTGGGTACGCAGACACCAGCCGCAAACTTGCAAGGAGGCACTTCGCTTGGCGGAGGCCTTTGCGAATTTGGAAAGGGAACGGGAATATGGACGAAGCCCCCGAGGCACAAAAGAGGGACCCACAAGTGAAGGGGAAAGACGAACGGTCGCCAAACGAGGGCCACCGAAAGGGGTGGTGTGTTACCACTGTGGGCAAACCGGACACATCTCCCGTGAATGTGGGGAAGGCCTGAGCGAGCTGAGCCGCACCCGTACAGGATATCCACCCTCCCGGGATAGAGGCAAAGAGGCAGAGAGAGGGGAACCCATGGATTGCAGTTTCGGGTCAGCAACCCAGAACGAGGGATGGAACTGGCCCGTAGTAACCGCATGGGTTGGAGACAGGATGGTTAAGGCCACATTGGACACGGGGTGTTCCCACTCCCTACTTCGGGCAGACCTCGCTCCGCAGAGGGAACGGAAGAGTGAGGGGCCCCTGACGATGACCTGCATACTAGGGGGAGAGATGCGGTTCCAGACTTGCTATGTCCCGCTGAGGGTAATGGAGTTTAGCAGAGAGCTCCGAGTGGGAATTGCCCTGACCCTGGCATGTGAGATGATAATAGGCTGAGAATGGGGCCCATTCTATACAGTCCTTGAGTGAGTGAGGGCTACGCAGGAGGCGAGGAACCGGATCAAGAGGGGCGACGGATGGGCCGGCATGGGCCCAGCCCGTTGCAATGAGACAATGACAGGCGACATCAACCTGGAACAGCTCGTGAGCGCGGCCCAATTTCGCAGGGCACAACATGAGGACCCGGAACTACAGCGGATGTGGGACGCCAACCCCGGGGAAGGACCCTCACAGGGGTGGCCCGGCTTCGAGGTAACAGGGGGGCTATTATATCGGGTCCAACGGGGTGAGGAGGGTACCATACGGGGGAGACAATTAGTGGTCCCAACCTCACTCCGCCAAGTGGTGTGGAGACTGGCCCATGACTCACCCCTGGGTGGCCATCTGGGACGTAACAAGACCCGGGCGAGGCTGGCCCAAGAATTCTTTTGGCTTCGGCTCCAAGAGGATGTGGAAAGGTGGGGGGCCACATGCCCAGAGTGTCAAAGGGCCCAGGAATGGAAGCCCCCAAGGGCACTCCTGAAGCCCATGCCAATAGTAGAGACACCGTTCTCGCGGGTCGCCCTGGATATAGTAGGACCCCTTCCCAGGTCGCATAACGGATACCAATATATCCTGGTGATGGTAGATTATGCCACCCGTTTCCCAGACGCCGTGCCCCTAAGGTCCATAACTGCCACTCGAGTAGCAGAAGAACTTCTTAAGTGGATAGCACGGGTGGGCATCCCTCAGGAGATCCTCACGGACCAGGGAACAAACTTTATGTCTTGGGTAATGAAGGCTTTATGTAAAACCCTCGGCATCACCCAGCTAAAGACCTCAGTCTATCATCCCCAAACTAACGGTTTGGTAGAAAGGTTAAATGGGACCATCAAGTGGATGCTCAGGCGGTGTGCCCAGGAAGACTCGCGGAGGTGGGATACCATCTTGACACCCTTGCTGTTCGCCATAAGGGACGCGCCGCAAGAGTCGACCCGGTACTCCCCATTCCAGTTGGTGTATGGCCATAGCCCTCGGGGACTGCTACAAATGGTAAGGGAAGAGTGGGAAAAGCCAATAGGCTTGGGGATATCAGCGGAGAGGTACCGGGAGGAGCTACAAGACCGAATCTCCACGGCCCAACGGATCGCCAGGCAAAACCTGAGGGACGCCCAAGGCATACAGGAAAGGCGTTACAATCAGAAGACAAAAGTGGGGATGTTCCAGTCGGGGGACAAAGTTCTGGTATCACTGCCAACCTCCTCCAGCAAACAGCTGGCTATGTGGCAGGGGCCATTTACCGTGGTGAGACAAGTAGGGCCCGTGGATTATGAGTTGCTCAAACCAGGTCACCGCCAGGAGCGGCAGATTTACCACGTAAATCTGCTCAAGGAGTGGAAAACTCCCCAGGGCTGGTTGGCCCTAGACGAGGATGCAAAGGAGGACCTGGGACCGATGTGTCCCGAGTTAGGGAGACCCGGGAAGGAGGGGTCAGTACAGATGGGCAAGGAGTTGGGCCACCACCAACAGCAAGAACTACTAGCTTTGATAGAGGAATTTAGGGCAGTGTTCCAAGAGATCCCGGGGCGAGTAACGGGAGTAGAACATGAGATCAGGACCCCTCAGGGAGCACTGGTGAGGGAGAGATGGAGGCCGATACCGCAGCGGTGGCAACAGGAAATACGGCAAGAGATCATTAGAACGCAAGAACAAGGGATTATTCGACCGTCCCGCAGCCCATGGCGGAGCCCCATAGTCCCCGTCGTCAAACCGGATGGGTCATTGCGCATATGTATAGACTACAGGAAGCTCAATGCCCTGACTACGTTTGATGCCTTTCCGATGCCACATGTCACTCACCTCGTTGAGAGAATCGGGGAAGCACAGTATATAACCACGCTTGATTTGGCAAAGGGGTATTGGCAGATCCCAATGCGGCCCACGGATTGTGCCAAAACAGCCTTTGGGACCCCATGGGGCCTATTCGAATTCACGCGGATGCCCTTCGGCCTCAACGGAGCAGCTGCGACGTTCCAGAGGTTGATGGACAACCTATTGGCACCTCACGCAGCATACGCGGCGGCATACATTGATGACATCATTATATTTTCTGCCAGCTGGCGACAACACCTCCAAGACCTCAGAGCAGTCCTGGGGGAACTCCGAGCAGCAGAGATGACCGCCAACCCGAAGAAATGTAAACTGGCGGGGAAAGAAACAGCATACCTAGGGTTTCGAGTAGGCCGAGGGACAGTTCGGCCACTCACAGATACGATTGAGGCTATAAGGCAGTTCCAGGAACCGAGAACCCGTAAACAACTGCGTTCCTTCTTGGGACTCATTAACTATTATCGACGATTTATACCCTGCTTCGCGACGCTCGCCACACCACTTACGGACGCGTTAGCTGGGAAATCTGTGACGCCACTGAAATGGACACCAGGGATGCAAAAAATCTTCCAGAATTTGAAAGAAGCAATGCGCCATGACGTTGTCGTGCACACGCCTAACTTTAATGCCCCTTTCGTTTTACAGACGGATGCATCAGGACGGGCACTGGGAGCAGTGTTACTGCAGAAACACGGGCAGGAGGAGCGCCCAATTGCCTTTGCCAGCAGGAAACTCAGTCATGCAGAGACCAGGTATGCCACCATCGAAAGGGAGTGCCTGGCAATACGCTGGGCTATAGAATATTTTAAGTACTACCTGATGGGGAGGGAATTCGTGGTAGTAACAGACCACGCACCACTACAGTGGTTAACACAGAAACAGAGTATGAACACCAGGATCACCCGCTGGGCTTTGGCTTTACAGCCATTCAAATTCACGGTGATACACCGTCCGGGCCGAGATAACTTTGTGGCTGACTTCTTGTCCAGGTGGGGAGGCGCAGACGACGCAGAGGAAGGTACGGGCCACATCCATAGGGAAGAGCCGCAGGTGACACATACCGTTATGAGAGGAAATCAGCCGCCACAAGGCAACTTAAGGGGGGAGGTCTGTGGCGGCGAAGCGCCCCCACAGGCGAGCGAGGGGGAGCAAAGGGGACCCACAGACCCCAGACCCCGAGAGCAAGCCCCCAGAAGGGCATACGCACTGTCAGAGGGGCAGCGGGAGGAAGAGCCGCATCCGCAGCCGCGCGAGCCACCATTACGCCGGCTCTGGCAACAGCTGTTCCCCGCGCGGCGAACAGCTGAGCCAATCCCAGCGGCCGGAGCGGCCGCGGCGGGAGGATTTAAGAACGCCGGCAGAACAGGGAAGGCACGGGAGCCAGGGAGAGAGAGTACGGGTGTGCTGCCCGTGCCGCAGGCTCTCGCACGAGGCAGCGAGGACCCCGCCTGCGGGTCTCAAACAGGCAGTGTGGGCAGGAGCTGTAAGCCTGCCACCAGCAGCCAGGCAAGAGGCAGCCAGAGAGTGCACGCCGAGGCACTCTCTCAGCGTCCTGAAACGACAAACGCACAGGAGGCAGGGGAGCGCCCTTCGGACGGGAGGAGAGGGGAGACAGCGGAGGCCCCGGGAGGGGGCTGGCACCAGGGGAAGCACCCACCAGCTCCCCCTGGTTCGGAGGAGTATTATCTTTAAGGAAGGAGGAAGGAGAAACCCCTCTCAGCAGGAGGGAGGACGACCGGAACCGGGGAACCGGTCAGGGGCCATCATACTGGGCCTGGCAACATCTGGACAACATCGCCCAGCGGTTGGCGTGTGGACGGGGTGTAGGGGAGGCGGAGCCCCGTGGATCACCGCGTCCGGTAACCGTGAGTAACACCGTCTATCGGGAGGTCCCACCCAGGATAAAGATCTCCACTGGAGACCCCTCTAAACGTAATCTAGTACATCCAAGTCGTGGCAGGCGAGTTGAGGGGAGGGGCCACACCCCGATAGGCCAGGCGGAGCGAGGCGCAGGCTCCACACTGTGCCTACTGTTAGGACCTGTTCTGAGACATGTGAACCTTTTATCAAGAGAGGCATAAAAGAAGTGTGATTTGTCCAATCTCCAGACATTTGAGGCAATTCTTCACTGTTGATAATCTCGCCCATGGCATTCAGAAGCATACTCACACTACTACTGTGCTGGAAATTCCTGAAAATGTTAGGTGATCACTTCAGGCAAGAGGCATGTATGAGACATGTATGGTTTGTTCAAGAGTGTTTAAACACACAGGCTACCATTTTTGGTATGTCGTAACATCTCAGCTCTTTTCAAGAAATAACAGGCAACCTTCAGTTGCAGGGAGAATGTGGTTTCACATGTAAATGACAGGAGTGGTTTCATGCTAATCTAGGAGAGTGACTTTTTGCAAAAATTTGAGATGGAGGTTACTTCACAGGCCAAAATCTTGCTAAAGACAATGTCTTCCTCAAATCCTGAGGGACTAATGAGAAAGCAGAGGTTAATTTTGAAGGCTGTCAAACATTCACATCACAGATACATGGTTCAACTGATGGAATTCAGCAACCTGATGTACCTCTGGTCTGTTATTTTAAAACTGATGAAGATCCAACTTCACAGGTTTGCCATGAGGAGGATGCTGTTATTTGAAGTGGGGAAGCTGCTCTCACTTTGCAACAAACAAAAAGTGTGGTTGCCAAAGACTATAACTGTTTCCTGGCCATACATTCAGGGCAAGCCTCATGAGATATGGGCACACGAAAGCAGCTTAGACTAGTGAGAAAGAATAGTCATGTCAATGTGGAATTATTACCAGTGGCTGGAAACATTCAGAATGAGCAAAGAGGCGTTCTTCCACATTGTTAGCTTGCTGAACTCACACATCCAGCATCAGGCAGCTGTCATGTGGAAGTTCATCAGCCCAGAGAAGTGTGTTGCCATGGCCATCATGAAACTGGCCAATCCAACAAGCCTGCACCACATTGTGAATCAGTTCAGCCTAGCTCCCTGCACTGCTGGGAGGACCATCAGTGAGGTTTGCCAACTGCTACAGGACCTGGCAGGAAACAAATTCATACGCTTAAGTAACCCCTGTGAGGTTGTGCAAGGATACCACAAAATGGGCTTTCCTAACTGTGTGGGAGCACTTGACGGCATGCATATTCCCATCCTAAACTGGTCCCAGGACAACCATTCATTCATAAACAGAAAGGGGTTTCCTTTTGTGATTTTGCAAGCTGTTGTGGGCCACAGAGGCAGATTGACAAACAATTATGTGGGATGGGCAGGAAGCGCACAAGATGCTCCTGTGTTTCAAAACTCACCACTGCCTGAGATGATGGACAAGGGCCAATATGCCCCTGGACTGGAGGAGATTCTCATCCAGGATGTTTCAGTGTCCCTCCCCCACCCACCCCCAATACTAACTGACATGGCCTACCCACTCTTGCCCTGGCTCATGAAGCCATAAGTGGGGCAAGTGAGTGACCCACAGAAATTGCTGTTCAGCAAGCAGCTAAGCAAGTGCCGCATGAGTGTAGAGTGTACATTTGGGTGCTTGTAAGCTCATTGGAGATCACTCAACTACAGGCTAGAAATTGATGCTGATAACATTACCCTTTATGTAGTGGCAGCATGCATCCTGCATAATATCTGTGAAACCAAGGGTGAGGTCTTCAGTGACGCTTGGAGAGATCAGTTAAGAGAATTGACACAAGCCGTGACCTTCACTAGCAGAGAAGCAGTTGAGCGTGGGGAGCTAGAGATACAGGCAAATAGCGGGAAGGATGCTGTGATCAGAAATAGTCTGGCGGCACACATAGGTTCTGCTCTGCAGGGGGAATGTGGTCTGTAATTGTTTGAACTGATCCTTTTTATCATTAATGTCCCATTTCATATTAATTTCTAATTGAATAAAGTCTGTCGCATAAAAAGTTGTCTTGTATAATGGGTTCATAACAGGGTCTCAGGGAGGTCTCTGTGTGGGATGCAGGATGGAGGGGAGGGGGTGTGTTGAGTGGGTGGCAGGGGGGATGGGTTTGTGGTGGTGACTTGAGAAGACAAGCAGGTCTAAAACCGGTTTGAGGACATGACTGCAAACTGTAATAGGATTCGCATGCAAATAGACTAACTGATTCAACAACAGCCTGGTAACCACCACCCCTCACCCCCGCAGTGCAGCCTCTTGATTCTGGCCACTGTATATGTGGTGATTGGCAGGGGAGGGGGAGAAATTCAGTGCGCCTGGGCAGTTTTTTCTATCTTCACCTCGGTGGGGGTGTTAGGTCATGCTGGCCATTTGTGTTGACTGTAGTGGGGAGAGGGGGAGTTGGAGTAGACTGATCGTGGTCCCCCAACACCACTTTGGGGGCAGCTGTCCTGGGCAAGGACATCTCTAGTAACCAAGGAATCTTGATGATTCTCAATAACAACCACTCCCCAACCACGGCAAAAATTCCTTACAGTTTGACACGATACAAATGAGAGAAGACATGGGATTCTATCTTTTTTACATACAAATTGATGTTGTTTCCATTGAGGCTTTAGATAAACCATGCGTTACATTTTTACATTTACATTTTTGCATTACATTTTTATGAGTCCAAGCATTGACAATTATGTTTTTTACATACATAAGGGAAGCAGGGAGGAGAAGAGGCTAGGAGGGCCTGTCCAGGGAGGAGAGGGCATGTAGGCCAGCACCAACCAAGGGTGCTAAGAGAAAGCCCCCCAGCCATGGGGGAAGCAGCTGTTGGTATTAACTGGTGAAGCTGGCTGAAAAACGTTTTTATTTGTGAATAAAATACTATAATATCACAAAGCTGTTATATTATATTATATCACAAAAAAAAACCAGAGTTTTTTTTCCTCAGACAGAATCCCAGCCAGGAGGCAAGAGGCAGTGAGAGCTTGCCAACTGCTCCCAGGAATGTTAATACACTATGATCTGGAGAAGTTGAGTCAGAACAAAATGTCCAGCTTGAACTCCTATGTCAATGGGATTGTCTGTGTGCGTGTGCGTGTGGGTGGGTGGGTGGGTGCTTGGTTGTATTGGAAGGCCCACCATAGAATGGGGAAGCTGGGATGCCCTTCGTAGTGAAAAAGTGGCTGAAAAACTTTGGTGAAAATAATAACATTATACCACAAAGTTTACAACACTGTTCAAACCTGCATGTAATCTTGGTCTTGATTTTTAGGGGAAACCTTTTTTTTAGATTTTACCCAAAAAAAAAACCCAAAAAGAAAGCTGCTCTCTGCAGTGAAAGAACTGAGCATTTTTAGGACCCATTTTTGCCAGCACAAAGCAGGGTTCTGTGTGTGTGTGTGTGTGTGTGTGTGTGTGCGCGCGCACATGCGCACACACGCACAAGCTGGGATGCGGTTGGTCTACAAGTGGTGAGGCATAGGCAAGATGGAGGTAGGGAGGCTATTAAGCATTAGGCATCTATTCCCACCCACCACACTGACAGCGGACACCTCTTCATCCTGAACATTGAAACTGACTCCAGGACTATATTTCAGTTCAGCATTATTGCTATTGTAAACAGAATGTGTGTGTGTGGGATGCCCTTGATAGTGAAAAACTGGCTGAAAAACTTTTTTTGTGTGATTTTGCAGGAGGAAATCATAAGTAATATTTTGATTACAGCAGTAAGTGTGCTAGACACAATGAAAAATGAAGTCATGAATGTTGTAATGATAAAGCCTGAAGCTCCTACCCATGGGGCAGGGAAGATGGGGGAAAGACTATTTTGCCCCAAAAGCCCCCAGCCATGGGGGAAGTTGTGTGGAAGGATTGTTTTGCCCCAGAAGCCGTGGGGGATGGTGTGTGGAAGGACTATTTTTAGATGTGCAAAACAGTAAGAAACCTTAAAAAGGTATTTTCAGATTTTGCAGGAGGAAGACATAAGTAATATTTTGATTACAGCAGAAAGTGTGCTAGACACAATGAAAAATGAAATCATGACTGTTGTAATGCTAAAGCCTGAAGCCCCTAGTCATAGGGCAGAGAAGGTGGGGGAAAAACTAGTTGCCCCAGAAGCCCCCCCACTGTGGGGGAAGGTGTGTGGGAGGACTATTTTGCCTGAGAAGCCACAGCAGGGCAGAATTTTATCACAGTCAACAAGCTGTCCAACTTGAACTCCTATATCAATGGGACTGGCTGGTTTTATCAAGACTATTGCAAAAAATCATGGGTTTTATCTAAAAAGTCACCATGCTGCAGGAAAGACTCAGGGAGAGAGGGAAGGAGGGTGGACGGGAGTGTATGTGGAAACAGAGCACACAAGTAAAGTAAAAAAAATTGGGGCTACATGAACAAAGACAAACAAAAAAAAGGTAGTGTGTGTGTGTGTGTGTGTGTGTGTGTGCGCGCGCGCGCAACTGGAGGAAGCAGGAGTGAGGAGTGAGGCCCTTTCCTGGCAGAAATTTACCAAGTTTCAGACCTGAGGAAAGTGTTTCTTGCAGTGCAAGAAAGTGTGTGTGTGTGTGTGTGTGTTAAGGCTGTGTGAAGCTTTGCCAGCTGTTTTGTTTTGATGCTGTTTTGACTTGTTTCGAGCTCAAAACAGGAAAATTGAAACAAAACAAAGGGCTTCTAAACAGCCTCGAAATGAAGCGAGGCCAGTCACAACGTTTCAAAAGTGTCGAAACATTTTGAATTTCGAGGCAGCCCAGCACCAACATGCAGAGGAGAGCCAGCCCAGCACCAAGGCAGGGGAGAGCCAGGGCTGTACGCCAAGCAGCTCTGCAGCCCCATGTAGCTAAGCCCTGCGGGGAGCACAGCAGTGGCTCTCCCCAGCTCCCCACCCCCTCAGATCACCTCTGGTGCAGGACCGGGGGAAAATCAGCTTGTGCGGGGACCCGCCACTGCCCCCCCACACAAGCTGGTTTTCTGATTTGCCTTGGGCTCCACACCCTCCTACGATCAGCTCTGGCCCAGGACAAATCAGCTCGTGCGGGGACCTGCCGCCGCCCCGATCTCAGGGCAGGCCCTGCACCCTCTTCAGATCAGCTCAGGTGTGGGATCTGGGGAAAATCAGCTTGTGCAGGGACCTGCCACCACCTCAGGATTGGGGTGGAGGTGGGTACCCACACAAGTTGATTTGCCCCGGGCCCTGCACCCTCCTCCGATTAGCTCTGGTATGGGGCCCAGGGCAAATCAGCTCATGCGGGGACCCACCACCACCTCAGGATTGGGATGGCGGCGGGTATGCAGAAGAGCTGATTTGCCCCAGGCCCTGCACCCTCCTCTGATTGGCTCTGATATGGGCCCCAGGGCAAATCAGCTCATGTGTGGACCTGCCACCGCCTTGGGATTGGGCTGGCAGCAGGTCCCCACACAAGCTGATTTTCCCCAGGCTCCACAACAGAGCCGATTGGAGGAGGGTGCGGGGCTTGGGGCAAATCAGCATGTGCAGGAACTCGCTCCTGCCCTGATCCCAGGGTGGGGGCAGGTCCTTGCACAAGCTGATTTTCAGCAGGCTCGACTGCCACTGGCCCCAGGCAGCAGCACTACCCTCCTGTGATGCAGGAGGCAGATCAGGGCCTGCACCCCCAGGAGCAGTCTGGCACAGCCCCTGCATCCATCCCTTCACCCAGCCCTGGGAGATGCTTTTGTACACTTGGGGAGCTCTGCGGGGCTTTGCACGGAAAGATTTGATGCCAAAAAAAAGAGCGCCCAAGTGCCCTGTGCTTGGGGGTTAGCTTTGTACAGAAAGATTTTGTGCCTCAGCCCCCTGAGCACCCTGTGCAACTTGCACCCAGGAAAAGAGAGTGGCAAAAGTGCTGCGGCTGGGCATTTCTTGTCCTAAAGTACCACCTGGCAGTAAGGTAGGTGTCGCAGGTCACTTAGGTGCCTGCTCCTAAAAGAGCAGAAACTGCCTAGGAAGAGCCCAAAGAGTCAGACAGGACCCCAGGTGCAGGTTGCCATGGCAAACAACTAATGAGGAAATTAGCCTGCACCTGCACCTGGTCAGCTGGCCAGAAGGGGCAGGGCCCTGGGCCCATATAAACATCAGGACGGGGACTAGGTGGCAGTTCTCTGCTGGTGGCCAAGGGAGAAGGAGTCCTCCTAGAACAAGTGAAGGGAAGAAGCCTGACTAAGTTCTGCTCCGGGTAATGTAAAGGGGCCAAGCACACCTTATGTAGCTTATGTTATGTTATAGCCCAGGGGCTTATGTTTTGTTTGTTGTTTTAAAAGACTGGTGGTTTGGGTGAGGCTATTTGGGGAAGGAGGAGGCCTCATTGGGGGCCCACTGCAGCGTGGGGACCCTGGCGCCAGAGAGGGCATGGCATTTGGGGGGCACAGACCCCGGCACCAGAGAGGGTGCAGCATTTTGGGAGGCACAGACCCCGGCACCAGAGAGGGCACAGCATTTTGTGGGGCTCAGACCCTGGTGCCAGAGAGGGCACAGCATTTTGCGGAGAGCCCAGCACTGAGGTGCGCAGAGACAGGGCTGCGGAGAGCCCAGCACTGAGGTGCGCAGAGACAGGGCTGCGGAGAGCCCAGCACTGAGGTGCGCAGAGACAGGGCTGCGGAGAGCCCAGCACCGAGGGGTGCAGAGACGGGGCTGCAGAGAGCCTAGTGAGGACAAGGGACCGAATTATAATGAGGCCTAGGCAAGATAACGCCAGTACCATCTGCGAGGCTTGGGTGTGGTAAAGGGTCGGTTGGAGCCATGCATATAGCCCATAAGGCTAGGGTGCCCTGAAACGCCCATTGTAAAACAGGACCCACAAGGGGTCCAGGAACCCATGAGGTTCAGAGAGTCCATCAAACTGTGTCCAAGAGGCCTTAAAGGCAGCCTCCCTATTTTTATATTTCCATCAAAGACGTGGCAGATGAGAAGTGAGGGTGCCCAGCGGGCCAAATTGGCACGGTCAAGGGGCCTTAGGAGAACACAGCCACCCTTGAGGACCCCATCCCATGACAGTAGGACTGATTACTTACTGCCAGGTGGTGCTTTAGGGTGCTTTAAGCTGGGACTGAAAGGGCATGAGGGTAAAATTGTTCTGACATGCCCTCTAGCACTTTTTACTAGTCATAGCATAACAAGCCCTTACATGGTAAATCACGTCCACATTACTTTTTTAGCCGTCTTAAACTAAGAAAGAAAAATTAAACTGGGAACTTTTTTAGCAAGTAAATGCTGAGTACATGTACAAGGGCCCTATCATGTCCTGTCATCACTGTTATCCAAGTTACCTTACACCTTCACATTCTCAAAGAGCTCCTTCCTGTTCATAAGCACATCACTGCACTGTTTTAACCAGGCCTCCACTTTTGCAATTTGGTAACCATAAATGGTTTGCCTGCAGTCAACATCATTTAGTTGTGTGTCCAGTTACAACATAAATCCAATCTATTTTAAAATGCTGGTGCAAAAACTGGGCATCCAACTGAAAATGAAAAGAAAATTCCAGCTTGGAAATCTGGTCCATAGCATCAGTCCTTTCATAACTGATCCACATATCTTTTTGAGGTAAATTTCCATTCCTATTTATCTCTCCAAGTCTTCAAATAAAAATATTTGTTTTTCATTAAGGAAAATGGGTGGGATGTATGTGTGTGAATATATATATATATATCTATGTATATTTTAGATAGGTACATATTATTCCTATTTTACAGCTGACATGTATAATAGGAACTCTTGAATTAGTGTATTAGAAAGTAATAACTCTTTGAAATGGATATGTGAAGTGTGTAAGTGTTATAAGTAAATGAATCCCATCTTAGAGCTTGGATACTTGAACAATTTACTGGGAGGTTAAAGAGGAAAGGGCTTTACCACACATTATCAAGCCCATAATTACTGCCTCTATGTACAATCTTAGCTTGCAGTAAGGGAAACTAAACCATGGTAGCTTCGCCTGCAGTGAAAAAGCTAAGTTATTGCAAGTTAGCTTCCACTTACTGTGGGGTAAGACCAAGCATGCAGGCAGTTACTGGGTGCATCTACATGAAATATTTTACTGAGCAGTAGTGTAGTTTTACTATGCACTAAGCATGTGTGTCTACATGTGCACATGCTTACTGCACAGTAAACCTCACTAATCGTAAGTACATTTGTTACCTGCAAATGCAAGTAGTACATTTACTTGTGATTACTTACTGTACAGTAGCACTAGTGTAGATGCCTGACCAGGAGCAAATCTGCTCCCAGTCAGCTGACCACCAGGTGGTGGGAGATTGCTCCCTGCCCCCAGGAGCTGCCTGCTGCTAGGGTAGGCTCCACCACCAGAGCCTGGGCACGGACTATGTCTCCCTGCCTCAACAGTAGCAAGCTCCAAGCTTCCCCCTGCCCCCCCCCCCCCACTTTGAGATCGCAATTGGGGAACAGGGGCTGGGAAACACTTATCTCCCAACCCCCACTTCACCATCACAATCAGGGAGCAGGGGCTGGGAGATTCTTATCTTCTAGTGCCAGCTCTGCAACAGTAGGGCTAGTGCTGGGAGATAAGGATCTCCTAGGGCTGGCCCTGTGACCACAGAGCTCAGCCTGAGAGATGAGGATCTCCCAGCAGCGGCCTATGACTGGGGTGCTTGGGCTGGGAGAAAAGGATCTCTCAGCACCAGCCCTGTGCCCATGGAGCTGGTGCTGAGATCTTCCTGCTGGTGGGGGTTGGGGAGCTTGTTCCTTGTCCAGCTCTTTGATTGTCAAGCTGGGTGGAGAACAGGCTGGGGAGCCTTTTCACCACCAAGCTGCATGCTCGAGGAGCTGAGCAGGGAACAAGCTCTCCAGCCCCCGCCCTGAAATCGTGGAGTGGGGATTAATAACTGTCTTGGTCAGGGGAAGGTCCCAGCCCCATGCCCTGATCAAGTGATTGAGGCATGGGGCTTGGAAAGAGATGCAGGGGTGGGGTAGGTCCCAGCCCCCTGCTCCAGTCCACCAGTACAGCAGCTAACAGCAAGCTAGCTGCTGGCTGCCCCATTGGCAGATTGGGGCAGGGGACTGGGACCTGCCCCTTCCCTGCAGCTCTTTCCAAGTCCTCTACCCTCAGTGGGGAGCTGGGACTGAGAGCTCCCTGCTGCTGGGGCAGAGGGACATTGTCCTTGGTCTGGCAGCAGGCAGCCCCCAGGGATAGGTGCAGTGTCCCATCTCTGGCCAGGAGACAACTGTCTCCTAGCCCGGTGTTCCCTGCCAGCCCAGGGATAGTTGGTAAGTCAGTTAAAAAAAAAAAAATAAAAGGAATTGATTTTTAGGTCATGCAGGCCCTGGTTAGTGGACCTGCCACAGGGGAAGGACCTTGTTGAACTACCAGGCAAAACCCCAAGGGCCACCCCCACCCCCCAGAATAAAAGCATCATACAACATTGAGAAAATGGTAAGGGTAAGGTGTAGGGAAGGTGGAGCTTCACGAAAAAACTCCTTCTACAGGCTCAAGGTATCACCCACAGAACTAGCTCCACAATAAAAGTAAGATCAAAGTTGTGACAAGCAAGAGCATAACATCAAAGAGCAGCTGGGTGATAGTGTGACTCCTTTCATCCTGTTGTCAGTCATCAGGAGGACATCGGGCCAGAGGGAACCCAGCCCTTACAGCACCTACCCTCAACAATGTTGAACAACTTTGTATCATTTTTGCACATATTGTGGTACCACCATAGAGGGTGACCACACTTTATAGAGCCATCTTGAATCTGGCTATACAAAATATTCATGGGGATACAGTCTCTTCCCATTCTGTTGACATGGCTGAGCCATCACAACCTCTTCTTTTTGATAGTCATTTCTAAGTGCATCCATTCTGGGCACTCCAGCATCTCTGTGCTTGGTATTTTGTCTTCCCACTTTATTTTCCGGATATTACACACGTATCTCATGTGGAAGCTGTTCAATCTCTTGATGTGCCTAGCATATGTAGGCCACATTTCTGAACCATAAAGCAGGGGTGACAGCATACAAGTCTTGTAGTTTTGCATCTTCACCTTAGTTAATAGTTTGCTGTTATTCTAGGTACATTTCTGTAAAAAAAACAAAATTCTTAGCTGCTTTTCAAATTCTGTTCATTCAATCCGAGGGTCAAGATTTCTGCTGATTGTAGAACCCAATTAGCAAAAGCTGTCAATGATGCCAGGAGACTTACTCTCATAAATGAAGACAGGTATTGGTTCTTCCACTCCTTGGTACATGATCACAGTCTTCTTGAGACTAATTTGTTGACCCCAAGCTCTTGCATGACTCAGAAAATCTACCCAAGAGATTTTTACAGGGAACATTCACTGTGGACAACCTAGGCCCTGTCAACTACAAACAGGAAATCTCTCAGAACCAGCTCTTTCACCTAGGTTTTCACTCTAAACCTTGTGATGTTGAACAAGCCTCCATGTAGTCTGGTTAAAAAATAAATGCCATCACTGATGTCCTTGACTGCATGAAGAAGCACGTATGAAAAGTGGATATTAAAGAGCGTGGAGACTAAGACACATCCCTGTTTCATTCCATTGTTGATGTCAGAGGCAGTCGATTCTTTGTTTTCATGGACTACCATTGCCTTCATGAGCAAATGATGTTCAGTAGTTTAGGAGGACAACCCAGTTTCTTCAGAACAGTAAAAAGGCCTTGTCTATTGACCATAACAGAGGCCTTCATCAATCTGTGTACCTATGTACAGTGGTATTCATTTTTCTCTATACTTCTCTTGCAGTTGCTTGACCAAAAATATCATATCAATGGTTTTGCATTCTTAGGTGAAAAATGCACTGACTTTTAGGATAGATTCTTTCACCTAGAGATTGCAGCCTGGGGAGCATGATGTGAGTGACAACTTTTCTGATGATTTTCAACAGGGAAATACCTCTGTAGTTATCAGAGACACTTCTATTCCTTTTGTTTTTGTATAATTGTACAAATCAAGCATCTTTGAAACCTTGCGGTACCACTTCCTCTTTCCAACAGAGCAGTATAACTTCATGGAGCATTTGAAGTACTTCACCGTTGGGACATTTATAGATTTTAGCAGGCAAGAAGTTGTTGCCATATGCCTTGTTCCCAGGGATTGATTTCATGGTTTTCTGCAAATCTTCCATTGTAGGCTCATTGTCCAAATCCATCATAAATTCAAACTGTGGTAATCCTTAAGGATCCTTGTGTTTGATTTCAGTGTCACTGGAGTACAGATTTCCATAGTGTTCAGTCTAATACTTGAGTTATCTTTGTTTATCAGTGATAACATTTCCATTTAAGTCTTTCAGCAGAACTGTTTTGTTCTTGACTGGACCAATTGCTCATTTGATGCATTCCGTGGCTATCGCCTGCATCAGCTGCTTTCTGAAATTCATCACAGAGTTTCAGCCAAAAATCTTGGGCATACCTCCTAGCTTCCTTTTAGAATTTATTTTCAAGCCTTCCTCACATTTTCCAGGGTTATGGTGTTAGGAGATTTCTTGTAGAGAGTTAACACTGTCTTTTAGTTATCAACCAGTGGTAAAAGGATTTGAGAGTGCTCTTCAAACCAGTTTCCATTTTTCTTGCATGTTTTGCCAAACACTGTTACAGCAGCATTGTACATGTTAATTTTTGAGCTTTCCCAAGCCTTGGTGGCTGAGTTGTTAGGTAAACTTACTTTCACAACTTCATTAAATAGTTTGCATCTTTCTATATTTTTAGTTTGGCTGATATCAATCTGAGGACAGCTGGTAGTTTTGCTAAGGTGGATCTTTTTGGCATTGATTCTGACTTTGCAGCGGACTAAGACATGGTGATAAGACCTTGTGTGCAGGATTTCTTTCAGATGGTTGCGCCTGGTCAGTACTACATCTGATTGGTGCCAGTGCCCTGATCTTGGACGTTTCCACAATGTCTTTCTTGTTTTCTCAATGAGGTAATCTATGCTAACACATAGATTTTGACTTGCACAGGGTTCTAACACTGACTGGCCATTTTGATTCATATTACCAATCCCATTTTTGCCCAGAATACCAGGCCAGTTCTTAAAACTACACCCAACTCTTGCATTGACGTCACCAAGTATTAATGGTCTCATTTCTATGAATTTTCTCAATCCCTTCTTCAAGTTGTTGGTAGAAAACATTCTTGTCTTCATCACTAGCTTGATGGATAGGTTCAGAAACACTAAACTATGTGATGAAGCCATTCTGTGTGTACACTCTGAGCACCATGAGTTGTCTAAATACAGCAGTGGGTCTTTCACAGGAAGAGAGTAAGTTATTTCTAATAGCAACGCCTGCTTCCTATTCTCTCCTTTTTTTTTTTTGCTGACTTCCCATGCCAGAATTGGTATAGTCATTCTCTTAGATAGAAGCTGTATCTGAGAGCCAAGTTTCTGACAATGCGCAATGTTGCTTCTGAGTGTAACCAATTTGTAGTTTAGTAATGCCATTCTCTATAAATCAGAATGAGTCCAAATTGAACCAAGGAGTCCGAACATTCCAACATGCAAGTCACTTTATTTAATTTTGGCCAGGATAATTTGGGTTGGGGCATGGCTTTTTTGGTCTACCTTTCTAGGGCCTTCCTCAAGAAAACAAGCAGGCCACTCCTGAATAGAGCTATTTGAATGCCTTGGGAGGAACCTCAGGTCCCTAATTGCCCCTTACGGAGTCCTGCAACCATCATACCAAGATCTTCAACCCAAGAGTATAAACGAGTAGAGGCTGCCCTAGACCTACCATCCCCCCTTAGACCATTTGAGACAGAGTCTAAAGGCCAAACCAAGTCCAGACATTCATTGCTTGGCTGGGTGTAGCTTCTGCCAGAGAGTAACAGATTAGATCTGCTGCTGACTGCCTAGCATCTCAGTAAGGGTGTGTTTCTGTTAGGGTGATGTCCCTTGGCCCAACATTTCTCAACCCAGGGGTCATAACCCAAAAGTAGGTTGCAAGAATATATGAAAGGGTTGCAAACAAACTTTTTAAAAATGAATTATCCTTTAAAGGAGAAAAATATGGGAAACCACAGGTTTCCTCTTGCACATACAGACATGCATGTGACAGCCAGGCATCATGGAAAGCAGCTCCCACAGCTCCCTGCAGATAAGTTGATGGGGGGCATAGACTACCTGTCAGGGGAACAGGGGAAGGGGAAGGCACGGGCAATACTGCCTGCCACTCCACCTCCTCCTCAGGGTAGAGCCATAGCCTAAGGGGAGCAACGGTGGTGGCCGTGCCATGGTGGTGGGGTAGAGCTGTGGTGCAGCACACAAGCAGCTAGCAGCAGGAGAAGGTGAGGACAGTGTGACCTCCCCTGTCCATTACTCCTTGTACTGCTGGCAGCGTGACTGGTATGGGGGTTCCAGTGGCAGTGGCAGCGCTGAGTCTGACTACCCCACTCTGCCCTCCCATGCCAAGTCCCCCCCACTGGGCCATGGAGGTAGTTCCTGCCTGTGCCAGTTCAGCCAGGCTGCAGCCCCATGTCCACTGTGGGTATACAAATCTAGGGGGCACATGCCCCCCATGCCTCACACCCCCTGCCCCATACATCCACTCCGTGCCCTACATACTGGGGGCTGGGGCCTGGGGACAGGGGGCAGCAGGTCAGGAGTGAGGGGCACCAATGGGGATGGGGCACTGCAGGTTGGGAGTGATGGGCACTGGCAGAGCCAGGTGCCTGTTTTCTACCTAAACTGTTTACTGGGTCGGGACTGGCCATCATTATTTACAAATGGGTCCTGGTACAAAAAAGCTTGAGAACCACTGCCTTAGCCGTACTCCAACCAAAGAACAAGATAATGGGGTATAGGGTTTTAAGGCTCCCTATACTTCCCTTACTCTCTGCATGTTGCAACATTGTGGTATTTTATAGGCGCTGCCTTACCACAACTAGCCCCACCATGTTGCCACCAGGCCCTCTAGTCAGATGCAGTTTATGGTCATACCCAGGACCATTTCAATGTTTAAGGCTTCAGGAAAAGCATTGAATATTGCTTGATGTGTTTAGTTAAAATTCCAAACAGAATGACAGGGTAAATGCTGGTGGATTTAGAACGGAGGAGAGTGACTTTCTCAATTAGTGGAATAAATCAAATCATAACCTTTAGTACTTACTACCATATTGACCACATTTAATAGTATGAAGAAACCATGTACAATTTATGGATTAGAGGTAATTTCATAAAATTACTCTCCCACTGAATTCCTCAATGTATAGTGAGTCAACTATGGTTTGACAGAATCCTGATACATGCTACCCTCTTTTCTGGAAGTCATTGCAAAACAAACAAAAGCAGTGGTTAACCTTAATGGAACACTGGGCATGCTAATGAATATGTGGAAAAACCAGATCTTCCCATGTGGCTTAAAGCATAAGGAGTTCAGAGAGGAAAAGCTCTAGCCAGAGAAACAAGCCAGGTAGTAAAAATCCTGGGTGACTAACATAGGGAAGCTGGGCTAGGAGAGAGGAATAAAGGTCTGTAGCAGGAGGTCCTTTTTAATGGGTGGAATCAGCCAAGTTGAAAGAAACTGACTGAACAAGAGAGAGAGGGAGAGAAGGCCAGA
Organism: Alligator mississippiensis; assembly: GCF_030867095.1. Taxonomy (NCBI): domain Eukaryota; kingdom Metazoa; phylum Chordata; order Crocodylia; family Alligatoridae; genus Alligator; species Alligator mississippiensis. Next base: position 160,184,286 of record NC_081828.1, on the reverse strand, counting down.
GAGGGCAGAAGGATCTTGGACTCTTTAATAGATTCTGATCTAAACCCGAAAAGTGTTAAAGGAGCGAGGAAACTCGGACAGGTGGTTGATGGTTTTGCTACACCTGAATACTTTTTATGCTAGCTAAAGTTGAAAAAAAAGGTGACTTTGAAACTTTGGTAAAGTCTACATGTTATATTCTTCAACTGTTATGTGTTTCTGAAGGGAGACAGTACCATAAGGCTGGAGCTTTGGAACAGGGCATGCTTAAACAACTGGACTGTCTACTAGAAGTCATCACTGCTTATGGGTACCTTGGGCATCTGGACCATGAAGATCCATTTCCATCAAAGGACAACTGACAGCTTGAGTTTAGGAAGTATGCCCAAGAGATCAAGGTACAATTGCGGTAGCTAAGAGCCCAAAGAAAGTGTAAGGGCACGTGGACCTAGCAATGTAGGCTCAAACCATGTGCCTGGCATCTAACAGAGGAAATCCTACCTGGGCTGTGACACAGTAACTCTTCTATGTCCTATTGTCTCCTTCTCATTCCTCTGCTTAACTAGCTTCATCCGAAGACAATTCAAGTGACCATTTTTTTTTTTTCCCCTTCTCCCATGATCGGTACAGTAGTACCCAGTAGGTACAGGATTTAGGAGTGGTGATGAAAAAGTTGTACACCTTTCCTGGTGGTCTCAGAACAGAGAGATGTTTCTGGGGAAGAGCAGTGTGTAAGATGCAATCCCTGGATTGTGCTCGGGGCTACGTGAGATGTGCATTCATTTTAATCTCAGTCAGCATTTTTGTTTTGCATTATGAAAAAGTGTGTTCAGTTTGGGAACTAATGGCATAGGGTACCTTCAAGAACATGTCTAAACCCAGGAAAATCGAAGAAGCACTAAGGGAAAGAAACTGTGATGAGAGCTACTTTAAAATAATTCATACGTCTCAATATTTTCCTTAACATATAAAAAAAGCATCCTCTGAAATTTTGAGAACCATTCTTGGGATTTATACCCTGAATGGGTTAAACCATCCACAGATAATATGATGGTTTCACAAGATGTAAAGAAGTAACAGAAAGTATTTATAATATACTCTTGAATGTAAATTGTCTGATAACATTTTTGCTTCATAAAACTCATAGGCAGAGTTTCTGGAAAACCTTTAGCTTTATTATTCGTGATTAGAAAATCTTGGTTTGTATGCACTGTTTGTAGGTATTAGCTGGTCTTTATCTTAATTTTATTTCATTTTCCACCCCAATAAGCTAACAAAAGCATCTGGGTTCTAAGCTCCTCACTCTGTTTCTCCCTTCTCACTCCCATCCCCTCCTCATCTTTCAGATCAGTGTGTGGAAGAACAACTATTGCTAAATGCCCTACTCTCAAGTCTCCAAAAGATCAATACAGCCTTTCTAATAAAAATAGAGGAGGAAAATTTAGAACCTTCCATCAATATTCCTATCCCCTAAGCATAGTAACACACATATAACCATTGCTGATGTTATCTTACATTGTCTTAAACCTGCCACTTATGAACACCCTGTGAACAGCACTAAACATTTCTTTTACACACAGCTGCTTCTTGGCTCTTTTCTCATTTTTAATTACCTGCTGTTCTAACACTACTTAATCAGTATATCTCTTAAATTTTGACTTTTAAAATATATTTTAATTAAGTATATCACCTTGAATGCCTTGAAAAGATAAACTTGCTATTGTACCACTAAATCAAGATAATTGGCTTTGAACTGAAAAGAAACATAAGCAATGGGCTTATTAAAAACTGCAATAATGAAGTATTGGTTTCCAAGGTACTACTTCTGCATTTAATGCAGTTAGTTTCCTCATTTCTAAAAGTGTTGTTACATCATAAAAATATAAACAGATTACTGAAGATGAAACCCTTTCTTACAAAGTAAGATAAGCATATGCTGGGTATTTTGAATGATTTGAATAATCAGTAAGATTAAATTAAAAGTAGGAAAAATAACTAATTTTCTGAAAATCTGTATTGCAATGAATCACACCCATGTGGCGCTAAGTACACACAGTCAAAAAGCCCAAGGCTGAATCGATTCAATCTTCACTAGTTAGTCTGAACTGATGTCAATGGTAGGTGCTGTAGGGCTTGTGCCCTTTCTAAGATGACATCTTTTCTTCTGCTACAACAGGTAAGGGGGCTTATATCACCCTTAACCCCTCCCCATTGATAAAAAACCTCGCCTGCCATGACTTGGATGGTAAGCATACTTGTTCTTATTTTTATTACAGGGTTCCGTACACACTTTCCTTGATGGAAGAATGTTCACCACAATGCAGGACAGAAGAAGACGTTTACTGACATGAAAAATACTTGACAGAAAAATCGGGGCTCCACCATCCCCTGCACCCCAGCCTCATGCCACCTGACACCCAGGATTCCTTTCAGGGTGTTAATGAAAAATAAAACAGTCATAAAAAAGAACTAAGCAAACAAAATAAAGTCCAGTCCAGACCAAAATATAAACACACAAAATAAAGTCCTGCTTTAACCGCTGCCCGTGGCTCTTCTTCGGTTTAAACAATGTAGCCCAGGTACACCCAAGGATGTGCCCTGATCCCAATCACAACAGAGTGGTGGAGATGAGGATGCTGTGGGATGGATCATCATCACTGATGCACGGCTCCTTCCTTCCTCCATAGAGTTAGGCTCTAGACAGGCTCTTCACTATTTACAAAATTTATTAACATATAATATATATAAACATAAAACTAAATATCATATACATATATTTACACAATGACCAATAACCAAGGTCAAACCCTACATAACACTGTGAGAAAATCACTCCCAATCACAATCTCCAGGGAAAACAATATATACACAATAAACCCACAGCTTCCCCACCCTACATTGGGGAACCCATACTCAATTAAGGGTTACATCAAGTATAACAGAGGAAATGCAACTTTATTCCTACAAAGGAACAGTCCCTCTTTCATCAATGCAGGAAGATAAGCATCAAATGGACCCCAACCCAGTTAGGGGACCTAACAATCAAAGAAACCAACAGGGTGCTTTTCAGAAATTACTGTATCCTATGATAACACTCTTTACCCATCACAGTAAAGCAATTTCAGCAGCATCAACACAATACAACAGTTCAATTACAAAATATAAGGTGCAGACATAAATAATCTTAATAACATCTATTTCTTAATATAGTCCCTGACCCATGGCAGGAGATAGTCTTTCTTTCAATGGGGTCCCATGAGAGTGGGGAAGGACTGCTCAACCAGCCCCTTCTCTGGGGTTTGTCTGTCCAAAATGTTTTCCCCTGTGGAACCCACTGACTCACATTTCCTCAAGTGGTGGTGGTCAGGAAGCAGCTTGATGGGGTCTCCTCTGCATCGCCGCTGGAGTGCCTCTTCAGTCCTCTCCCATGCCGCTGGACTCCTACCCATCCTGTGTCCCACTCTGGGCACCAAGGGCTTGGCTCCTCTCAACTGCTGTACCACCGCTGATGGTTCCTGGGTGCTGGGCCTCATGCCCAGCACTACTATTTTCCAGTGCCCTGGCTTTGGCACTGAGGGCTCTTTTAGCAAAGACTGGGCCCTTCAGGCTCTGGCCATCTGCCCTCATGCCGGGTGACTAACCCAAGCAGCCTCTGCTGCTCCCTGGCTCCACTTCCCCATGCGCTGCCCTGTGCACCATGGGACCCAGCTGCTTGCCAGGAGATGGGGCCTGAGCTGCTTCACCATGGCTCCCAAGGCCCTTGGCCCAATACACCACCCTGCACACTGGGTGGCCTGCTGTCCCTCTGTGGTTGTAGGCTCAAGCCACCACTTGCAGCTTCCCAGAGCCTAGGTTCTGCACACTAGGCATCACGTGCACCGTGATGCCCAGCCACCCACTGGAGTTCCAGGCTTGAACCGCCACTTGTGGCTCCCAAAGCCTGGGTTCCATCTGCTGAACTGCACACCAAAATGGGCCTGAGTGGTCTCACACCAATCCCAGGGCAGGGTCTCTGTGCACCGTCCCTGTGCGCCATCAACAGCCTGAGCAGTCTCACACTGCTCCCAAGGCTGTTCCTCCAGTAGCAGCTTCAGGAGCCTTGGGTCTATTGCCTTCTGGGGGAGAGCTGCCCAGCTTTTCTCACTCCACTATTCTTAAGCCCCTCACCACCTCTTCCTTCATGCCAGGCATGATGCTCTTTACATATTCTTCAGGGCTCTGCCCCTGAAGTCTTCTGGACCTGACAGTGTTGCAGTCTACAATCAGGTCCATGGAGCTCCTCTTCCCCTCCCCTCCCCTTAGGAAAGGGGCATGGGTTCACGCCTCTTGCTGTCTCCTGATGGGTGAATAGGCTCCACCAATCAAACAGCAGACTCTCAAGCCTGGGACTCAACCCAAGCTCGGGAAGGTAAGCCTGCTACACCAATATTGCTATTTTTACCCCTGAGTCCCAGTTATTACCACTGGGCTGCCACTCTTTCTGGTGTGTCTCTTACTCAACTGTGGGGTTCTTCTCAGTTGCTAGCCACAGGCTCATCCTTCTTTCATCCCCCTGCTCCCTGGGACTCTTCCACAGCCTGTTTCCCAGTTGTTCTCCGCATTTTTCCCTTCCAGGGTGTGTCCGTTCCCTCCTCTCTCTCCTAGGCTCTAATGTCTGTCTCCCCGCCTCTGCTGGCCACTCCCCCTGGATGTTTTGCCCCTTGCTGCTCCTCCCAGTGCCCCTCACTAGCTCAAGGCTGCTAGATTTGCTCCCCAGCATGGGGCTTCTCCCTGTCTCTTCTGGCCACACCCTCTGGGTGTTTCCCCCTTTGCTGTTCCTCCTGGTATCTCTCCCCAGCTCGGGGCTTCTCCCCATGTTGCTCCTTGGCTTGGGGCTGCTTCATCCAAAGCTGGCATTCACTCTGGGACTGCCCCCTTCTTTCTTTTGTCTCCTGGCATTTCTTGGCAAGCCCTGTGGGAAAAACAGTCTCCTGCCATGGCTCACTTTCACAGATGAGTAGGTTGAACCAATAAGCAGTGAACAAGCATTCACTTTTGATTCCGGAAATGCAGCCACATGCCTGCACTGGCTCAGGCCAGAAGCTGGGAGTACTAGAGCATGCCTCCCTGCTCTGCTGCAGCAGACAGCTTGGGACAAGGTTAACCCACCCACTGTGTGACGCAGGGGGGTGGGGTTTGCAGGAGAGGTGCAAAGTATCCTGGGATGCTGGGAACTGTGAATTAACTTGAATCTGGAGGGGATCTGGGACAGAAGTTCAATAAACCAATTTAACCTAAATCAGTGAAGTTTGATACTACATCCATCCATATACTCAGTTTTGATCATTTTGAAAGCAGTTTATGTGTACTGAACTTCTGTTGTGTTACAGATTTGAACCAGCTTTTGATCACTTATACTAGTTTATGTGTAATTTCTGTCCCTAACCTGTGTATCTGCATGCTACCACACATGTCTGGGGAGGAACTGTGCAACTCTGAAGTCCTAACTTGTTAAATTATCCAATCAAAACTGATTTTAAAATTGGCAGCAAAAGACACTTCAGAATAATGTAAGTCTTATTTATTATACTTTTTGTATGATATATATTGTGAGTTGAGCTGCCTTTTTGATGGCACTCAGTGTGGGGAAACAGGGAGCTTGTCATAAATTTCCTTATGTGTCAGGTCATGTTTTTGCCCTTTGGAAAGCATTATTCCACCTTTTGTGTAGTTCTAATTCAGTTTTTTATCCTTGACCATAAAATGTCCACGGATGAGAGAGAGTATATATATATCTGCCAAATAGATCTCTAACAATGGCACAAAATTCAGGGAGATAATTGTCTTCCTTCTTGGCTTGAAAGGTTCAGAAGTATTTTGACACTGACACAATAGAGTAAGACTGTTAAATAGATTAGACAGATTTCTGCATCTGTGAAAACTGTACTCAGATTTGTGTATCCATTTAAAAAATGCATTCACTTGTGCACAAGCTACACATTGTAGACAATTTACAGGATGCCACTGTATTGTTTTTTTCAGTAAGAGCAACAGTGTTCTAAACAAGAAGCAAAATGTGCATAACCTGTACTTTGATGTTTCATTCAAAGGAAGTCCTCTGCTTCCCTTGAGTTCAAGTCCTCAGGGTCTCAAACTAGCTTGACATTCCTTAATCTAAACATGTTTTCTGTATCATGGATATGATTTTTCAAAGTTTTACAACTGTTGATGTCCTTGCTTATAAAAGACATCATGCTTATCATCAGCAGATATATCCTTCCTGCCTCTTATGACCAATGACCACCATCAAGAACTTTCACTTTGCTGAAAAATGTGTTTAAATCTGAGCAACGTAGTTTAAGTGCTGTTTTAAATGAAACATTCATTGCTGTTTTAACTTGACTGGGAGTATAGTTTAGTCCTTAACAGATTACTGTGGAACTTGGGAGACCCAAATTCAAATAGATGTCCCACCACAGATTTTCTCTGTCACCTTGGGTCAGTCAACTATAACAGTAGGTGCCTAACTAGCTCTGAGATTCTGGGCTTTATTCCGCCTGGTCTGGATCTGTCAGAGGACATAGGCTCCTGAAACAGGATTTAGACAGATTTTATGGGCCTGCATCTCAAGCTGTGAAACAAAAACACCCTGATCAGCAACTGCCTAACTCTGAATGCACCAAAACTCATTAGGCTCCTCCTTGTTCTGGCTAAAGGTTCCCCAGGGACCTTTGTTGTAGTTCTTTACATGTTGTGTTAGCCTGAGGAGCTAGGTCCTAGCTCTTGCCTAATCAAGTTCGAGAACCTAAAAAAGAAGCAGGTAACTCTCTGCCCAATCTAGTAAATGTACCCAGAGCATACCTAACACATTAACAGGACTAAGGCATCACAAGGTTCAGTTGTAGTTGCTGTGGTTGCCTACACAACTGCTCATTCATGTTTTAATTAGAACGTGTTGGAGCAGACTCGATTAATTGAATCTACTCTGTAGTCTAATTGAAATGGTCTAGCATCACCTCATCATCATGACTATTAAGCCTCCATGCATTTTAAAATGGCCATGGGGGTGCTTTATCTAAACCTCATTGAATAAGGTTTAGCTAGAACATCCCATGGCCATTTTTAAACGTGTAGGGGCTTAATAGATGTGACAATGAGTCATTTTAATTAGAGCAGCTCTCCAGGAACCACTCTAATTAAAACACCCCCACACCCCACCCCTGAGCACATGTATAGGCATCCTCTATTTCTAAAATACTGCCAAAAAAGCCAGTGGAGCCAGGTGGTAGTGCTGCCCACCTGTTCTATAATAATGCAATGATGAGAGTAGTTATCAAGAAATGAGAGACCTGGTATCAGGGGTGGATTCAGGGGCAGTGTGGTGGTGTAGTTGCATTCCCCTTTGTTATCTGGGCCACCCAAAGTTTAAAACAAATCACCTGGAAGTAGCAGAAGCATTCCTATTCAGGCAGCAGTGAGGGAGTGACTTAACTTCATGGCTCATACTCTACATGAGTCCTTCTAAATTCTTTTTTCCACAAGTATTAATTACCCACTCTCCTTTTTAATGGTATTATTGTTCCACTAATTAAGCTATCAGCCCCTGAAAGGCATCACTTGAAAAAGTGATGGGATTAAACCACAATCCCAACAATTGTATGTCCTGCCATACCACATGTTCATGGCAGGAAGTCTGATTTTGAGGTCAGAGATTAAATCCTAATTGCACCTTACTGACTGGTACAGGGGGAGCCCCTCTGCACCAGCAAGATGAAACCAATCAGTTATTGTCATTTGGGGTTGGGAACCAAACTGGTCCCTGGCCCCAGCCAATGGTCAGTTCAGCAGACAAGGAGCAGGGAGTTGTGGCAGCACATGGGGCTTTGATAGGTTCCAGCTATACCTTCAATTTAAGGCATGATACAACTGAGCCATAACCCTATCAAACATTATATAAGAAATAACTTTGTGACTCATTTACTCCATTATCACACTTTAAATTGAGTTGTACTCTATTTACTATTTAAGGCACAATTAATCTGTTAACTGCATCCTAAATGTAGTGTGTCAGGGGCCATTCTTTTTTCTGCAATTTTGCTGTCTCTTCATTCTTCCTGGTAATGTAGCTCCTACTTCACAGCCCTACAGACTAGTTTTGACTCTTGCTAAAAATATTAACTCAGGTATGGAAATATTTCACTGGAAGTTATTGGATGCACTGTCAAGATGCTCAAGAAGGCTTGATTTTGTTTTATGAATCTGAAAGAGTAGTACATTTAATTATAATGACCACAGGACTGAAGAAACAACTTTTTTTTAATTTTGTCTAGTTTTTTTTCTGTTTTTTAATACAAAATCTATGATATAGCATATTAACGCACATTCCAATAATGTTATATTTGTTTTTTCTTTGATTTTAAATGGAATAATATAGCCCTAGGCTCCTGTTATATTAGCAAAGTTTCTAGTTTCTTTTCACCTGAATAAAAATATGTATTGTGTTAAATGCAATGATGTGTCACACCATCTGCACCCTTCTTTTCAAAATCCTAGATTTGTACACGCTTGGTGTCAGTGCTTCCCTTTGTGTAAAAAAGGTCAAACCCACATCTCCCACCTCCAAGGAGAGTGCCCTAACCAGCAGCCTAAAGGCTGCTCTGGTTGTAAGGGAACACATGCCAGGCATCCTGGTGAAGCTGTGTCACTGTGCACAATGGGTCTAGAAGGAGAATGAGTCTGTAGTCTTGTGGTTAAAGCACTCATTTGGGAGAAAAGAGTTCTAGGTTCCTGTACCAATGCTCATGTAATGCAACTGGTACCTGAGCTCTGGCCAGGGAAACAAAGGTCTGACCTGTCCCTATGGTTTGCTTTTTTGCTTGTAGCTAACTCCAAGCAGCTCCCTGTTCTGCCTGAATTTTTGGAATGCTCTTCTAAGCAACTTAACTCTCCCCATGTGCTGCACAGGGAACCTTGGCACCTAACACTCTGCCTTTTGTATTCTATTACAGGGGTCAAGCATATGACAAAAGTCAGATGTCACAGAGCCTAATGTGTAGGCATTTCAGCCTATTACTGGAGCTGGCACCCCGTGCCTCAGTACCTCTGCATAAAATAGAGATAATAGCACATCCCTCTCTTGCAGAGATATTATAAAGATAAGTACAATAAAGATTTGGAGGAATTCAGTTACTATGGTAGCATGAGCTGTAGATAAGGTTGCCCTGATGAATCTTTCTGGACTGTGGTTTGTTATAAGGAGGGATTCTGGTCTCCTCTATTTAAAAATCACCAATTCTCTGATAAAAATGCAAATTCTCTGATTAAAAACCCCCAAATCCATGATTAAAATGAAATGTCACTATATCTATATCTATATACATATATGTATGTATATGTGTATATATATATATATATATATATATGTATCAGTTGAATGCAATGTTTTATTGATATACTTACAATTTTAAAGCAATTTGGAAGCCTACCAGTGCCTCAATCACTATAATAAAATAAATTCTAATTACCTATAAATGTTGGCGTTTGAGTTTGGGTTTTTTATTATGGAAAATCAGAGCTCTCCCTGCCCCTTTCACTCACCAGGACACTCACTCACTCTTCACCCACATCCCTCTAGGCCTTGCTGGTGCTGCTCAGTCCCCACCCACAGCCCTGTGCACCTCCTCAGTCCTGCCAGAGTAGCCCCCCAGCTGCCAGAACTATGGGGCTAGGAATCCAGGTCCACAACCCTCTGCAGCAGATCCCGAGCACTGGCTGCAACCAGCAGGAGGTGGTGGCCACTGCAGCAACATGGGCAATTGCTGCCTCCTGAGTCTCGGGGGGCACCAGATCACCGACCGAGGCTGGGGGGCCATCCCTCAGCAGCCAATCAACGAGCCAGCGGCAAAACTGGAAGTGCACTTCTGGTTCCACAGCTGGCACTTCCAGGGGATGCAAGGCCAATTTCAGGGGGTGCACATGCACCTACGTGCACCCACTACACATCACCAGTGTGCAGTGGAGTGGAGAGTGGAGCCTGGCTCCCCCTCCCCCACAGGTGGCACGGCTGGAGCGGAGCCTGAAAGGAGAGGTGGGTGTGGGCTACCTGGTTTGGGCTTGGGCTCCCCGCCCTGCTGCCTTTCCCCCAGGGCTTCCATGGCCCAGCAGGTGGGACCTGGCATGGCAGGGTAGAGTGGGGTGGAAAGGCTAATGCTACCTTTGGGAGCTCCACGCAGCCATGGCAAGGTACCCTCTGCCCACTGAGCAGCAGCAAAGGAGCATAACTTCACACTGCCACCCATACTGCTGCCAGGTAGGCAGGGGGTGCTTCACCATTGTGGTGTGGGGCTCACGATGGTGACACTGAGCTTCCCTGCCCTGCTCTGCCCTGCCATGCTGGGTCCCACACACTAGGCTATAGAAGCCCTGGGGGGAGGGCAGCAGGAGCCTGCAGTGGGCAGCCTACCCCCTACCTACATACAAATCTAGGGGGCATGTGCACCCCATATGCCTCTAGAAGTGCATGCTGCAGTGGGGAGCCAGCCTTCCCCCCTGCACCCGCAGGACAAGCCACCCATGGCCCTATCCCACTCCCTGCCCAGGTCCTGCGGCCACACATGGCCCCAGGCCTAAAGCCACATGCCCCACACCAGCTGGGCAGCATCCCCAGCCCTGCCCAACTCCCTCACTATGGGGGCCTCAATCCTCCCCCTCAACCTACCTGTGGGAGCTGCTCTCCAGGCTGCCTGGCAGCCATGTACATGTGTACGTGCGCATATGAACATGATACCCCCTGCCTAATCACCCTCCTCCCGCTTCCTCCAGCCCCTTGCAGGCTGGAACTCTGCCAGCCTGCAAGAAGAAACCCACTGTTTCCCATTTTTTTCTCCTTTAAAGGAGAAAATCTGGGTTTTTCAACTTAAAATAAGAAAATCTGGGTTTTACAGTATTTTCCCATGACAAACAGAAAACCCAGATCCCTGATTATAAGGTATGAATTTATGAACATAAGAACTGCCATTTCCTGGGTCAGACCATAGGTCCATTAAGCCCCATATCCTGTCTTACACTGTGGCAGAAAGAGGATGCTTGGTGGAAGGGTGAAAAGGGTACAAGCATAGCTAAGTATTTAAGATATCACATATTTTTTAGTCTGGACCTGAATTCTATAGCAAACTGGGAACTCAGCAGTGATAAAAACTGTTATCAAGGAACTAGGTATTATTTATTGAAAATTTGAGGTAATAACTGAATTAAATGCTTAAATAAATAATACACAAGTCAGTACATTTTCCTTGTATTATTTTGCTGTTTATATTTAATTAATTTTAGTTGCCCTTAAGTCTTCAGTTTTGCTAATGTATTTGTGAAGCTATTTGTACTGCATTTAGAGGACTGCTAGGAAGCGTTGACCTTCAGACTTTGCATACACTGAAGAATTATTCAGTGGCAATCTTTTTTAACCACAGTTTCTAAAACACTGAGGGCTGATATTTGTCACTGACTATGCTTGCACTAACATTCTGCTCAGCTTTGGTTTTACTGAATCCACTGCTGACATTTTTTTGTTCAGTGGGTTTTTTATATAAAGAGATCCTACTTGTCTAAAGGCCTACAAATGATACACAGTTACATTCATTTCTTTTTAAATTCATCTGATATTGGTTGATGTCCTATTTCCCTTTTTCTTCTTTATGCTTTCTTCAAACGGATGTTTTTTTTCAAATACAACAGAAGACCAGCCACTTGGCTTACCTGAAATGACAAGATTTTTTTTAAACGTACATCAACTACAACTGATGCTCATTTGCAGCGTCATCTGGTAAAAGCAACAGAGTCTTACCAGCAACATTTCCTCAAGAACATTTTCTATGCCATGTATTAAGATGGCACTCCCAATAACAGCAACAGCCACTATGTTCAGGAAGAACATAGAACCATGGTATCAACATATTGCTACTAACAGGCTTTGATAGCAATAAAAAAGCCTAACAAAAATATTTAGCAAAGTATGGAAATGACCAGTGAAATATTACCTACCAAAAGGTCAGGGGATTCTTTAGCCAGTGTAAAACCATAAGAACAGTCATATATACCCATTCCTTTCAACCTCTGGCAAAGGAGTATTGCTGGAAGCATGACCAAATGCCTGTGTGGTTCCAACTGTTCTCACCTGCCAGAAAGGCATTTATGGAATATTACAGCCAAGTGTAAATTAAAGCTGTGCTAACCTCCTCCTGTTAACCCTTGATATGAAAGCTTGATATGGATTCTTCCAGTTATTTCAAGTATTCATAACATTAATTGCAATTTATGTTTCAGATTCTGCTGGTATACTGCCAGTGTAGATTCACTATGGGAACTGGGCAACCAACATATTTTAAAGCGGTCCCACACTACAAGATGAGTAGGCTTTTCAGCTCATTTCAGCTACACTGAGTATAAACTCAGCATAAATGAGGATCTGGCTTGAAGTTGGCCAGCACCATAAAAGTAAGAACGGTATTCAAGGGAAAGAGTTTCTGCTCTGAGTTGTGGCTAGGCCATGACAAATGCAGTATTGTGGTTCTGGCCACAACATTTAGCAGTATTGATCTCAATCCAGAATGCAATTATTTGCAGGACCATAGAGTTTAGTTGCTTATATGTAAAATACTATGAATTGCACAAAGCAAACAAAGTGAAAAAAATAGAGAAAATATTTGGTCTTTAATCTCATTATTAGAAATGGCTCTATGGTACTGTGAAGTTCCTACTGATTGCCCTGTATAGGGCCTCCTGAGGTATATTCCGACTCTTGCCTGTCACGTCTTTATTAATTTCAATGTTATTAGTCGGGAGGTATTATTGCCGCAGTATGACACTGGCAATCTGTCAAGGTTCCTATCAGTGTTACAACCTATTTGATGGCTCTCTCAACTAACACCCCAGATTTACGTCATTAATCGAATCCAAGTCTTTTATATGAGTTGGATAATTTTCTTTATTATTCTTTTTCTTTTTACATCCACAACTAGATCACAAACCTATGGATTGCGGCTATTTCAAACTGTTCTATATACTTTCTAATTGTCTTTTGGAAACACTTTTTTATGAAATCTCGTCTTAAGTAATACACAACAGTATAAAATTAACTATTGAACAATTTTTTTTAACTATTCAGGAAATTTTACTTTCAGTTTTTTTCTTTCTTTCTTCTGCAATATCTTATCTCGCTAATCTCTTCAGGCAGCTCCCGCATCCTTTCTGCTACGGTGGGGAAGTAGCCTTAATTCAGACTCTCTAGTCGTTCTCCCCTCAAACACCCTTGAAGCACAGTTAGTCCACATCAGCGTAAAAAAAAAAAAAAAAAAAGAGTAACCTCAACTTGTTTTGTCTCTGAGGAGCATCCACAGATCTTGCCTTCTCGTGGCTTCTCTCCGTGATGTACCTCCCCTCCCTGGAGCAATGGGAGGGTCAATTTACATCTCCAGGTACTCCCGGCTTACTTCCCCAGTTGTGCCTTCTCCAGCATGCTGGACCATCTCCTGGGATTTCCCTGACCCGGTAGTCTTTCCCGAGCTCTTTCTTTTGGAGTCCTCTTTCGCTTCCCTTGCATCCTCCATGCTGTTCCACCCCAGGCTTTTTAAACCTCGGGGAACAGCTGCTCCTGAAGCAGCGTTCTCCCCGCTTGATCTCCTTTCCTGTATTTTCTATTTGGTTTTTTGTTAGTCCCTCTTCACAGGTACTAATAATAAGGTTTTAAAAAAATAGGAGATGAATGATTTTAAAGAAATGTCTAGACATTTTGCTTCAGAAGTCTGGCTACTGCCAAATAACACATAAAGCATCTCACAGTATTCCAGGCCAGACCACTGGAGGAACAGGCTAGTCTTAGTTACAGCTCTTTCCAATACTCCAACCAACTAATATGGCAGCTAGGGATCAAACAGATATGGAAGTCCTTCAATATCTGGGAATGGTAAGAGGAGCAGTATGGTAGACCTGCCAAAGGGTCTTCTTTCAGTAGGGTGATACTGTATTTCCATGTTTAGCAATGCCCACTTAGGGACAGAACCTACTTGCATCTGCAAGTCAAAGGAAGTGCTGTTCTGTCTCTGCCCTGCCCACCTTCCACAACGTTCCTTATCCACTATGTTGAGCATGGAGAGAACAGAAGTTGTACTGAAAATACTGACTCTAAGCTACTCAAACATTCCTCTTTGTCTAAAGAATCTTTCAGAATGGCCAGAGATGGAGCTAATCTATTACTAAAGTAAAATTTGTTCTCAAATTGACAAAATTGACTGGATGCTTTGGCTTGTGTCTTCTACTCTGTGCCAACCTGGAGCATGTTAGTTTAGTGTGTGTGGATAATGTGGGGTTTTGAGGGAACAGAATACCCCTAGTTAAGTCGCAGAACCACTGTATGTACCATTACTGCAGCCTTGCTATACCAGTTTGAGGGAGGGGGTGCTGATGCGGAAATACCAGTCCTGTAATCTATCCTTTGCCTCAGCTTCTTGCCTGTGACTGCATGTACAAAGCTCCCACAGGGCACATCTACACATGCAATTAATGTGCACAAATAAACAACAGAGCATAATGCTCTGGAACGTATTGGTGCATAGCACATGGAACCCATTCGGAGCAGCCCGGGCTGACAGGAGACCCAGGGGGTTAGCCTGCCAGCCCTAGTTTCTCTGACTGGGCTCCATGCAAAGCAGGGGGGCTGGTTGAGGTACAAGGGTGCTTCAGCATGGGGGCTGCACCCTCATGCCCCAGCTAGACACTGCCCCCATCCCTCCGCTGCACTTGGAGCCTGGTTGGAGCAGCCCTGGGCTCTGGCATGGGATTTGTTTCTTTGCATCCTGTCCCCCTGTGCAGGAGAACTGTGCTTATTCCACTGGTGTAGGGGCCCTTTGTAGCATAGGAAGAGCCTGCAGGAATAAAATTTGCCCCCATAGGAATATCTACAACTTTGGAGTGTATTAAATGTGATACATTTATTAAATGTGATCTGGGCTTTGAAATAAGCCTGTACTATATTTTGCTTGAATCTTAAATTCAAATTATATTTTTCAGAAATAGAGATTCATAATTTAAGATTTTTGATGTTGAGGTTATCTGTTTATTTGACATTTCATACTCTTGTTATATAGTACAAAAGAACGCTAAAATGTAAAAGGTCTCTTTTATAACATAGTAACTTGGTGTTGCACAGCGTTCAACTGTCTGGCATTGCAAACGTATTTCAGCAGGAAACCACATGAGAAGAATTATGATTTCCTGTTCAGTTTTCAGAGTAGCAGAAAACTACTGAAGTGTCTCGCTAGTTCACAGTTGTTATCTACCATTACAGGAGATACAACTTTGACATAAAAACACTTTAGTAGTTCTTCACTGGAAGGCTAAAGTATCTGGGTTACATGGTGTCAAATTAGATCTGTCCACCTCTGTGGGTAGCTTGTAGCAACATGCAGCTACTGGGACTAGCAAAGGACAATAAATTGCAGCTTAAGAAAGCAGACTTTGATGTCAGGCAACTGTGCTTGTGCTTTAAAGTAAAAAAAAAAATGTTCATATAGTCATAAATCAAGGTGCACTTCTTAGCCAGATGGAGATGTGTTCATGGCCATGCTCTTTTTCTGAGCAAAAGACGTTGAGCTCTCTTATTTCTTAGCAACAACATCTTATAGCATCACATAATTCCAAGGAGTATCAGAAAGCAATTTCCTTTTCTCTCACAGACAATAACTAAGAGTTGAAGAAAAGAGAGGACTTTTGTTATGATTTAGAATTTGATTTTTAACACTATGTGGATGAATTATAGCAATCTGCATGGAGCTTTTTATAAAACAGAAAGTACTTCTCATGCTTCTATCATAATTCAATCACAGAACAAGAAAAAAAAAGGAAATATGACCAGTATAAAATGGCATAGTCATTTTTTGGCTAGGTTGTTGACAGCTTTTTCTTAGAACAAAGAACAGATTCAAGTCATCATTGAATCCTACCACTAGACATAACATAGAGCAGAGAGAACTTAGTAAAAAACAAGAACAAAGGAAAATGGAAGCATTTCAGAAAGGTTTAATTTTTGTTAGCAGAGACTGGCTAAGATTAAAAGATTCTAACTCTTCATTTTTTGAATACATAGGGGCCCATCCATGACTGAAGAGGTATTTTCTACCATGTCATTCTTGGATGTCCTTTCATTTACTTTCAGCCCTTAACTTCCACCAAACAATAGGAAATTCAGCCTCCTTCAGTTCCACTCTGTAGATCTCAGAATCCACTAGACTAAATGTCTGCTGGGTTTTTTTCTAAGTTTTGAAATAGTGCTTATATTTTTTTAACTAAATTTGTAATATATTTTGTATCAGAACACACTCTGCTTCTGAGCAATGCTTTCTTTGGGGGGGGAGGGAGAGAGAGAGAGAGAGAGAGAGAGAGAGAGAGAGAGAGCACTGAAAGTACTACATGAGGTGAACCAAGTACCATTTATTTATATGATGATTTTGATGATTCCTTTCTATCCTCTGTGCACCCCAACATTTTATTTGCCTTTTGGACTGCCATAGCGTATTGAACAACAGTCCTAATCCTAGCCAACTCAAGTGTTTGACTTGATACTCGTAATGCTATTTTAACATAGTATTTGTAATTAATTACTAAGCAATATAGATCCTACGATGGATTACTAGGAGGTTCTCTATCATTTGACCTCCTTCATTGTTACAATTGATGCTAACCTCCTGTTTATAGTTACATCTTTCTTACCTAGTTTTTGATCCACAATAAACTAATCTAACATTTCCCATTGATTTATGGATTTATGTCCCACCAAAATGAAGTCAGCTACTATTGCATCCTCTACTTCAGCTGTCACCACTATTTCTCTTTCCTTGGGCTGCCCTTACCACTGATTGTCACCAATTCCCCCTGCTGCCAACTGTTTTCTCTGGTGGCAACTGGCTGTGGCTGATGTAGGAGTATACAGTTGATTACCACCAGGATTCACATCTATCCCCCTTGGAGCCTTGTCACAGGGAAGGAACTAGGCACAGCTATCTGAGATGTTAAGCATGATCTTATCTTTGAGAAGGTGAAGGAAGAGAGGTGAGGCTTTAATGGTCTAGAGAAAGGGCCAAAAGTACCTGCAAAAGGGAGAAAAGGAGAACCCAGGGAATTATAGATCAGTCAGTATATCTCCAGTACCCAAAAAGATATGGGAAGAGTCTATTAAACAATCACTTTGTGCCTAAAAGACAATATGGTAGTAAGGAATGGCCAACCTGGATGTATCAGGAATATATCTTTGCCAGACTAATTTAATTTCTTTCTTTGACAGAGTAAATAACTTGTTGGATAAAGCAGGAAGTAGTAGACTATATCTGTGATGTAGTCACAGATTGACTATATCACAGATATAGTCTACTATATCTGTGATATAGACTGTTTGACACAGTCCCATGTGACTTTATTATAAGCAAACTCCCTCAACCTTTCCTGCTAAAGCTAGGTCATTGTTCAGTAAAAACTGCAAGATTCATTGGACCGTAAATACAACAAGCAAGAGGAAGCATGTCCATATATTCCAGAGGGAAGCATGTCCATATATTCCTTGATGAGGAGCCAGGACTTCCCTCTCTCAGATTACTTCCATAAGCAGTAGGCTACAGAGTCATGCTGCTTCTTCCTTACTATCCTTCTGGCCCCATGAACCTTGCATTCTTTGTCACTTAATCTAGTTGACAGCCTTGTGTTTAGGACACTCCCCAGGAACTGGAAGACATGGGTTTGATTTCTCCCAAGATAAAGGGTGAACACTGATTTTATCACTAAGACACTGATTTTCAAACTAGGGTATGCATCCCCTGGGTACCCAGTGCTTTGCTAAGGAGTGCATGCCTAAATTTGAATAATGACAGCAAAGCTTCTAATTGGTCAACACTTGGTGAGTAAAGGTGTCACCATGCTTTTACATTACTGTTGACATTCTCTTTGAGGAATGAACATGAGAAGATGTGTTCGGTGTAGGTGGTACAAGCAATAATATTTTGTAGGTAAAGGGGGGAAATAGCCAAAAAAGTTTGGAAGTCACTGCACTAGTATACGATAAAACAGTATATTAAGAAAAGTAAAGTCTACTAAAAGCTTTCAAAGAATGCTTGCAGTTGCTTACTCTCAAGGGAGGATTCCAGGTTTTGCATCTTGAGTGGACAGAAGTATGTAAGCTTCAAAGAGGGACAGGCATTTCATGGAGCTAGGCAACTCCATACAGGCTTTCTGGATCACCCTTTCAAGGCACCTAAGTCTTCTCATTGCAATGAGGCTAGGCCAGAACCCAAGCCACTCCCAATCAAGAGATCAAGGCAAGTCATCCCCAAAACAAGCACCATCTGCAGCAAGCCCAGTAGTCACAGGCTACTGTGCAGTCAACGTCTTGTGTAGACATGGCCAGTCTGCAATCAGTAAGGTGTCATTCAATTAAAACAAGTGCAAAGCATTACACTTAGCAAGAGGAAATCAAGTGCACAAATACTTAATGGGGAGGTACAATGGTGCTGCAGAAAAGGATCTAGGAGTTATAATGGGCCACAAAGAACTTGTTTATACCATGGCAGCTGTGGGTCACAACAAAGATAGTGCCAAGCACAGCCTGTCTACCCAGAGCCACTAAAGTGCTCAAAACTTTGAAGTTCACCTGTGAGCCCCCTCAAGGCTTGTCCCCAGTAGTCATTCTCAAGCATGCCCAGACTGACATCTTGAGAGTGGGTGTAAAAAGAAACAAGTCCAGCAGAGCATCCTTGACATATTTCTTGGTTTGGGGTACGTCTATAGATGCAGGCAGGTAAGGTATGCTTGGCCTCATCCTTGCCCAAACTGAATACTGAACAGTGGGTGTTGTTGCAAAGAAGAGAAATCTCATCTTGGGATGTATTGATGAAAGTGTAATACATAAGACAAAAGAAGTAATTATTCTATTCTGCTTGAATCTTCTGAGGCCTCAGCTATGATTCTGTGACCATTGTGGACATGACTCGTAAGAAGGATGCAGACAAGTGTAGATGGGTCAGAGGAAAGTAACAAAAATGATAAGACCCTAGAAGGAATGATAGACTGAAATATTTAGTTAGTCTAGAAAAAAAACAGGCTGGGGAAATGTGGTATAGCTCTATTTAAATATGTAAATGGTTATTTTAAAGAGAAGGGTGATCATTTGTTCTCTGTGTCCATCTCAGAAGGGACAAAAAACAATTGGCTTAATTTGAAGTAAGGGAAATTTAGATTAGATAATAGGAAAATCTTTTTAATTATCAAGACAGTGAAGTTGTGGAAAAGACTATCTACCAAGGTTTTGAAATCCTCATTATTGAATTAAGTACAGGTATGGTGTGGGCTTTCTTGATCCTATCTTAGAATAGGAAATGAACTAGTTGGTTTCTGTGGTTCCTTCCAGTCCTATTTTCTTATAACTCTTGAATAAGTGCCATTTATTCCCAGTGATTCTTGCAATTTAAACAATCATTTTATTTTAACACCACCTCTTTTATACTTCAGTTGCTGGAAGTGCCGTATCTTTCTTATCTATAAAAAGCATGCTTTGCAGAGATAGATTTTTTTCCCACGTGCTACATGGTAAAGCCTTCAGAAAACTTACAGAGATTCTTTGCAGAAGTATCCTTGGTCCTTTTATTCAAAGTAGCCTAATGCACCATCAAACCTGGAAAGATTCTGACTACAAATATAGTCAAAGAATTAATCTTTATTTTTGCCATACAAGGCTTAAAATAAAATGATCATGGTTTATGATCCTTCCTATCATTTTGCTGGACATCTGCTTTTTGATGAGTATCATTATGACCTGAATAAATTCTTTACCCAAACAGTTTTTTTCCCTTGCTTTTTGTGCCTCTTGTATTTTGAAATACACATCTTGTTATTTTAGTATAATGTGCTTAAATAGATTCCAAGTTGGCTCTAAGGATTTTTTCTTAATTCTTGTCTCCCATTTTCATTTTCTAAAGAAAACTCTTAAAATTACTGTAATATTCTTTTATTATCATATGGGCACTGTTGCTTAGTCATCCAGCTTCAATTAATTCTTAAATAAAATGTCATTTGTTACTTAGGGCTAAATATTGTGTGCACCTGTAGTCAGCTATTACTTGAAACAGTCATTTATGGTGTTAAGAACTTGTTTATCCAAACCGCATCCTTTTAATCAATTACATTTGTTATTAGTATTTTACTAGGATTTTTTTAAATTTCAGGAAATCATGTACTATTTAAAGAATAGAGATTAAAGTGTATTTAAGATGTAAATGGAATCAGTTTGACATATTTTGCTCCTTGTCACAGGGCACTAGGGTGCCCTCTTCCTTTAAAGAGCTGAAACTGACAGGGGAAGAGCCCTAGCGGTGCCCTGGAAACCCCAGCTGCTGCTTACCAGGGCAGCCAGAACAACCTAGTGGCCCACACCTGCCAGTGGTCAGCTGACTGGAAGGGGCAGGGCCTGGCTCCCAGGGCTGAGGCCAGGAAGGCAGTTCCCTGCCAGCAGCCAAAGGGGAAGGAGCTCTCCCAGGGCAAGCAAAGGAGAGAGGCCTGACTGCAGGAGCAGCTTCTGAGACTATTGAGGGACAGAGTATCCCCCAGTATGCTTGGAATGATGTTGTAGCCAGACAGCTTGAATTTATGTTACAGCCCAAGGGCTTGTGTTTTGTTTACTGTTGTATAACACTGGTGGTTTGGGTGAAGCTATTAGAGGAAGGAGGAGGCCTCATAGGGGGCCCACGGCAGCATGGGGACCCCGCCACCAGAGAGGGCGCAGCATTTGCAGGGCTGTGGGGCGCAGAGCGAGACAGGGCTGTGGAGAGCCCAGGTGCCAGTGAGGCGCAGAGCAAGATGGGGCTGCGGAGAGCCCAGGGAGAACAAGGGGGCCAAACTGCAGCAAGGCCCAGACCAAACAATGTTGGTACCATCTGTGAGGCTTGGGGCATGGTAAAGGGGTGGTTGGAGCCACGCATAGCCCATAAGGCTAGGGTGCCCTGAAACACCTGTTGCAACATCTATCTTGGAGCGGGACCCACCAGGGGTCCAGAAACTCACGGGGTCCAGAGAATCAATCAAGACTGTGTCCAAGAGGACTGAAAGGCAGCCTCCCTATCAATTATTCAATCAAAGATGTCGCAGGCGACAATAGAGGGTGCCCATTGGGCCAACTTGGCATGATAAAGGGGCCTTGGGGATATCACGGCCATCCTGCAGGACCCCATCCCGTGACACTCCTTTACATATCTGTTTGAAGCTCAAAGATGTAAATCCTTTATCCCATGTCCATACAGTATCTGGGACCTGACACTTTCAGGAAACTTGCCTACTATTCCTCTAATGAAAACCAACATGTCAGTTAGGAGCTCAGTTATTACCTCTCTCTACTGCTCCGTTGCTGACTTCTCATCTCCCCTTCTGTAAGTGTAACCTGTATCTATGCTTGAAGCTCTTAAGAATTGGCCTTTGAACTTGCAGTCATTGAACCTACCTCCCATCCTTTTGACTTAAGGAGTGATAGCTTAGATTTGTAAAGGTATACAGGCATTACTTCAGTCAGTACTGCAAGACCTGATGCTACTTCCACTTAAATCAACAAGAGACATCCACTGATTTGATGTAAGGTGAATCAAGCCCCAGAGGACTCAGGAGTCTAGACAGCAGAAAGTGCAGGGCCCCAAAGATGGAGGGCTCTAAGACCACTGCACCAAGAAGAAAGAGAAGAGTGGTGGTTGGTGACTACCTTCTGCAAGGGACACAAGCAATAATTTGTCATCTGGATTTCGGTTCCCTGAAAATGTGCTGTTTGCCTGGAGCTCATATTCAGAATGTTACAGAGACTGCCAGAGCTCATCCCTCCCTCAGACCACTGCCCTTTCCTGGTTGTCTGTGTGCACCAACACTACTGCCAGAAATGACACTGAGCAGATCAGAAGAGACTACAGGGCTCTTGGCAGGAGAATTGAGGAGCTTGGAGCACAAATGGTGTTCACCTCAATCCTCCCAGTGGAAGGCAAGGGCCCAGGCAGGGACCATTGTATCATGGAAATAAACGTGTGGCTGAGATAGTGGTGTTGACATGAAGGCTTTGGATTATTTGATAATGGATGGATGTTCTGAAGGGGAGAATTGCTATCCAGAGATGGAACCTGAACTGGGAACAGGATCTTTGTGCCAGCCTAGTAAAGAGGGCTATAAAACATCTACTGGGGATAGCGAACAAAACCCTCCAGCAGAACACCAAACAATCCAGAGGGGAAAGGACTGAAACAAGAAGCTCAACTCTGGGATATGGCCAGAGAACCATGGACAAGTAAGGCAGCAACAAGTGGAGCAAAAAGGAAACAAGTAGGTCAGAATGCAAAATATGTCCTATGTATGTAGACAAATGCAAGAAGTATGGGGAACAAACAAAATGAGCTGGAAGTCATAGCCTATGGAAAGAACTGACTGGTATCACAGAAACCAAGAGGGACAGCTCCTTATAACTGGAATGTCAACATTAAGGGATAGACTCTGTTTTGGAAGGACAGAGTTGAGAGAAAAGGTGGTAGTGTCACCTTGTATGAGATAAAAGGTGAAAGATACAGCACTGATATAATAATGGGGATTTATTATAGGTCACCAAGTCAGGAAGACAAGGTGGATGAGGCAGTCTTCAAAGAGTTGACAAAATTAATCCAGAAGTGATGAGATGGTGCCAATGGGAGACTTCATTTTTTTCAGAAATCTGCTGGAAGAACAATACAACCAAACATGAAATGCCCTGCAAGTTCCTAACTTGTGTGGAGGAAACTTTCTGTTCCAGTATGTTAAGGATATAACTAGGAGATCATGTATCTTGAATCTTGTCCTGATCAATAGGGAAAAATTGGTGGAGGATGTGAAGGTGATGGGGAAACTTAGGAGGAATTGACCATGACATGCTAGAATTCATTATCCTGAGATGGAACAAACATGAGGTCAGCAGAAACTAATATGCTATATTTCAAAAAGATGGATTTCAACTGAATAAGCTAATAGGCAGGCCATGGGAAAACAGACCGAAGGATAAAGGCACCCAAGAATGCTGGAAGCTTCTAATGGGCACGGTTTTGGAAGCCTAAATATAAAATGTGTTCCAACACAGTGGAAACACAATAAGAATGGCAAGAAACCAATATGGCTGCACAACATACTGAAGGACTGGAAAAGGGCCAAAGTACTGCCTTTTTAAAAAGGCAAAAAGGAGGACCCAGAGAGCTATTGACCATTTGCCCTCACCTTGATACTTGAAAAGTTACTGAAGCATATCATAAAGAAGTCCATCTGCAAGCATCTGGAGGAGGAAAGCCTGATCACAAGTAACCAGCATGGATTTACTAAGAACAAATCATGCCAAACAGCTTTATGTCTTTCTTTGACAAGAAACTGGTTGGATGGATGAAGGGGAATACAGTGGATATAGTGTATCTAGATTTCAGCAAGGCTTCTGTCAAAGTCCCATGTGAGCTTTTCATAAACAAATTGGGAAAATATGGGCTAGATAAAACTATTATAAGGTGGATAGGCAACTGGCTCAATGTCCTCAAACAATAGTCTGTTATAAATGCTACATCTTGGGTGTATCTACATGAGACACTTAATGGCAATTTAGCATAGTTTACTGTGAAGTAAGCATGCACATCTACACATGCACATGCTTACTTCACAGTAAATCTCCCTAATCCCAAGTAAATTTGCTACCTGCGAATGCAAATAGCAAATTTACTAATCATTAATAATGGTGTCGTAGCACTTGTATAGACACCTGACCAGAAGCCAACTTTGCTCCTGGTCAGCTGTCCACCAGATAGCTTCTTGGCCTCAGGAGCTGCTTGCTGCCAAGGCCAGCTCTGCCACAGGAGCCCGGGCGAGGACTATGTGCTCCTGCTCCTGATTGTGAGTGGAGTATCTTACTGCACAGTAAATCTAGGCTGCAATAAATGCATGTGTAGATGTACCCCTTGAGAAGAATAATCAAAAACACTCATACAAAATGGATAACCTGGCTGGATGGCAGCCCTATGGATCTAGGAATTGTGGTAGATCACAGACTCAACAGGAGTCTGCAGTATGATGTAGTTGCACAAAAAATGATTGTAGTTTTGGGTTGCATCAAGAGAAGTACTGGGTACAAGACACAGGAGGTGATAAAGCCTTTTTACTTGACACTCGTTAGGCCTTATCTAGAGTATTGTGTATAGTTTTGGGCTCCACATTTTAAAAACAACATGGAGAAGTTAAAGAGGGTCTGGAGGCAAGTAACAAAAATGATAAAGGGCTTAGAAAGCAAGCCATACAAGGAGAAGTTGAAGGAAGTAGCATGTTCAGCTTGCAGAAAAGATATTTGAGGGGACATGATAGGAGTCTTCAAATACCTGAAGGGCTGCTCTAAAGAGGGAAAACACCTTTTCTCTCTTGCTTCAGAGAACAGAAAACAGACCGATGGCTTGAAGTTGCAGCAAAGTAGGTTTAGATTGGATATCAGGAAAAATGTCTTCCTGTTAGAACAGTGAGACAGTGGAATAGACTGCCTAGGGAAGTTGTGGTAACACCTCATTGGAAGTGTTAAGGAAGTGGTTGGACAAGCCTTGGTCAGGGATGATCTAGTAGTAGTTATGCCTATGCTCTACTATGAGTATTTTCAATGCTTCTAGGCTTCATTACGTGCATCTACATAGCAATTAATGCTATTTGGCTTTAATGCACAGTAACTTTACTGTACAGTAAACTAATTTACTGTACAGTGAGCACCTACACATGCAGATGGTTTCACTTTACTGTGCAGTAGAGTAGTCTACTGAACAGTGAAGCATCCCATGTAGACATGGCCACTGATTGTCACATGGGGCTAGGAAATAATTTTTTCCCCTCCTATTGCTACGTGTGTCAAGGTATGTTTGGGTTGGGGGGGAGTTCTCCTTAGAAGCATTGGGGGCTGGCTGTAGCTAAGGCTGGGGATTTTGACCTGAGTGTACCAATGTTCCTGCTGGGACTTAAACCTGGAGGTTCCTGGCTAAAGGGTCTTCCCCCTCCACTCAGGGTCAGACCAATCACCACATTTGGGGGCAGGAAGGAATTTTACTCTATAGTCAAATTGGTACAATCTATGGGGGTTTTATCTTCCTCTGTAGTAAGAGACATGGCCACCTTCTAAGGGGCATGGCAAACGCTGAGGTGAAGGAGTTTCTCTTACTGAGGTGCAGCAGCATGAAATTCTGTAACACAGGAATCCCCCTACATAAATCTCCTCCATGTCTGCAGACGTGCACCCTAGACATTTCCCTGCAAGCATGGAGCAGAGAACCAGGCTTCCCTGCTCTGGGCCTGCCCTTGTGTGTGCATCTGCAAGCCCAGAGCTTCCAGATTCCACACCTGCAGATGCAGGACCCAAACTGGAGCCAGGATCAGGTCCCTGAAGCCCCAGAACAACTGCCCAGGGTGACTGGAGAGTGTAGGCTGTCGTAGGCTGCCTGCACTCTCACACCATAATCAGATGTCTGCAACAAAAAGGCAGTAAAAAAAATATTACTGACTTCGCAGTATCTTCTTGTTTCCCACATCTAAGTAAACATATTGTGTGTCTAAGAAAGCTTGCAGAATGTATGGCTTATCTAACATCCTTCTCAACACTAAGGTTGACCCAATAAAAGACATTACCTGGCCTCA
Source organism: Alligator mississippiensis (assembly GCF_030867095.1). Classification (NCBI taxonomy): domain Eukaryota; kingdom Metazoa; phylum Chordata; order Crocodylia; family Alligatoridae; genus Alligator; species Alligator mississippiensis. Next base: position 160,158,606 of record NC_081828.1, on the reverse strand, counting down.
CAAATTTTGCTTCTCACACCTGGACCATCACAACTAGAAACAACACCACCCATTTCCCACCATGGTTTCTACCAATGTCACTCCTCTCCCCTTCAATCACTCTTTAATAGGGTTTTCATAGCCCACACTTTGTGCTAGATTTTCAGAGGTACATAGGTGCCTAGAAAGGCAGAAACAGGTCTCGTAGGATTTTCTAGAAGTTGCTAATCAGGTTAGGAATATATCTATCTGTATATATCTGTCTATCACTAGCATTTAGAATGGGAACTTGAAAACTGGCAGGGAAGGAGAGTCCCTGAAATGAGATCACAAAGGTGCTCTGTACTGTCCCCATAAAAACCCACTAGTTGTTATGGTGCGGTGCATGTAAAGGTAAGCAGGCATAACTTCATGTTCAGACCAGTACAGCATACCACATATGCTTCAAAGCAAAACTGTGGATATCCCCATGAAAGTGCCCTTGCAATCTTCAAATGGGATTTTTCTTTAGCATTATTTATGCTTAAAGAAAGCCTGCACTTCACTTTTTACTTTTCTTTTATACATACATACACACATATACTTACGTACGTGTGCCAACACACATACACATCAGTCAGTTGGGGTATGAGAAGCTCCCAAGACCTTCCGGAAGCCAACAACAAATCTAGAAGAGAGAAATCTAGAAGAAAGGAGCCGCAGTCCTGATACTTCTAGGAAACCTAATGCTGAAATACCAGGACCGCAGCTCCTTTCTTGTAGATTTCTTGCTTCTAGATGTGTTCTTGGCTTCAGACAGTTCTTGGGAGCTCTCACACCCTAGTTGACAGATGAGCCTGGGGGGATGGTTACAAAAAGTTTCATAAAGGGCGAGTTGACTGCAGGTCTGTCCCCTTTTCCCAGTGTTCAAAGTCTTGTGGCAGGGGTGTGCAACCTTTCGGCTCTGCAGAACAGCTGAGTGGTGTGGGGGTCCGGGAGAGATGGGCCGGGAGCGCGCACTGTCTCAGGGGCTAGGGTCAGGCCCAGCACCCGCTGCCCAGGCGGGTGCACTGGGTGGCGCGGGCCCCAGGGCTGCAGAGGACGGTTGGGATAGGGGTGTCCTGCCCCGGGCTGGGCTGGGCGACCTTCGCAGGTGCCGTCCAGCCCCACGCCTCCAGACTGGACGAAACCCAGGGCTCCCGCACCCGCACCTCAGGCTTCTCCGGGCGGAGGCGGGTGACAGCCGCCCCGCCCCCTGCGAGACACTGGCCCGGGACCCCGACCCCCTCGGCAGCTCCGCCCCCGCCGCGCATCCGCGCGCCTCGCCCGACCGTTAGCCGGACAAGGCGGGGCCTACAAATCCCGGCATGCCACGCGCGCACCAGCCCCTCGGCGGCAACATCATGAGTCTCTCTCCTGCCCGTGCCCTGCACCCCCAGCCGCTGCGGTGGGGAAGCGACATCGCCGTTGGACGGGAGGAAGCGCCGGAGTTTCTCCCCCGCCGCGGGCGGGCGGGCGAGCTGGAGTGACTGGGTAGCGGAGCTGAGGCAGGCCCCAGCCGCGGCCCCACAGAGCTCCGCTTACAGCGGGGAGAACCGACTAGCGGGGCGGGTAGAGCTGGCGGCGCCTCGCCTTCCCGCGCGCTGTCAGTTAGGCGGCGCGAGGCGCCCGGCAGCCCCATGATTGGCTGGCGCCGCTTGGGCCCCGCCCCCCGCGCTTTTTGTGTTGTTGGCGCGCGCTGCCAATCAGCCGCCCGGGCGGGGGGCGCGCCGCTTCCCCGCGGGCCCGCCCCCTCCCCCGCCTGGCCAGACGCTGTCAGCTCTGCAGCCGCGGGAAGGCGCCTGGCCCGGCTCGGCTCGGCCCTCTGCGCCCGCCCCGCCACGCCACGCCACGCCCCTGGCTCTGCCCGCGGCGGGGCCCGGCGCCACCCCCCGGGCCCGGCTTCCCGCGCGGGCCCCGCCCCCGCCGTCAATCAGCGGCGGCGGCGGGCGGAGAGACGGGCAGCTACGCCACAGCCCAGTGGCGGCCATTCGTGGAAAAATAGGCCGGGCCGCTCCTCCCAGCTCCGGCTGCGACCGGCCTTCTCCCCGCTACCCCCACCCCACCCTCCGCCTCCTCCTCCGCCTTCTCTCTCCTCCCCCCCAGAGCGAGCGGCGCCTCCGCGGGGCATTAATGCGGGATGAGCGGTACGTAACCCCCTCCCTGCCGGCCTCCCCCAGCCCTCCCCTGCCTGCCTCCGCCCGCCCCTCCCGGCCTCTCTCCCCCGGGCCCCTTTCTTCTCCTGCCCCGGCCCGTGCTGTTCCTCCTCCTCCATTCCCCCTTTCTTCCTTCGCCCGCCCGCCCTCCCTGCGCATCCCTCCCTCCGTCCCTCCCTGTGCCGCTTCCTCCCTCCCATGCACAGCCCTCCTCCGGCCCCCTAAAGCATCCACGGCCACTCAGTGGCTCTGGATGCTTTAGGGGGCAGGAAGAGGGCTGTGGGTGGTGTGTGTGTATGTCTTTTTATTTTTTTTTCCCTTTTTCCCCTGCTGTCTGAGGGAAAGGAAACCATCCCTCCCCTTTCTGGGTGTTACCGCTCCAGCCCCAGTGGGTTGGGTTTCAAACCACGTTTTTCAGACACGGTTTTTTTGAGCATGATGGTTCAGGCTGTCACATTCACCCAGAGGTAAAATACTGGGGACTGACCCTCCGTCTCCCCCCCCCCAAAAGGAGGTGCAGGATAGGTTTGTTCATTGGCAAACAAAGGTGAATGACTAACCTTTGACACTTGGTATTTTTGCAGATCAAAAGAAGGAGGAGACTATGCCCTCGGAGGGAGAGAAATCTCCCGAGGAGCCAGAAAATAACAACAACAATAATAAAAAAAACAAAACTGGAGGCTCACAGGTAATGCATGTGCACGTGCGCTTGCACCCAAAAGGGGAAGTGCCCCACGCTCTACTCACATTTCAAATGTAATGTGCAGTTAAGCTGCGCTTCCTGCTCCAGGCTTCTTTCTTTGGGGTGGGTGAAATGCTTTGCTTCATGGACTTGGATTTTTGACTGGATTTTACAGTGATCTGCTCCTTGTTTTGTATTGAGGAGTTTGTAAGGGAGTAACTGGATGGAGGAAGAAATATTTTGTATGCAGTCTAATTTATTGGCAATCAGTGACTTTGTATTTAAAACCCATGTGACGAGTTAAGAATATACTTCCCCATTCAGTAGTGTAGGATCTGTGTAGTAAAACACTTTGAATGTTTTTGGTTTTTTTGTGCTTCCTTGGTAAATTTGGGTAGTTGAGCATGAGTTGAAGTTATTTCTGACAGTTCATCTAAATCTGCTGCTATTTTCTCTCTTTGTGGGTAGGATTCTCAACCTTCACCTCTGGCTTTGCTAGCAGCCACTTGCAGCAAAATAGGGACACCTGGTGAGAATCAAGCAACTGGACAGCAGCAGATTATTATAGATCCAAGCCAAGGTTTGGTGCAGCTTCCAAATCAGCCACAACAGTTAGAATTAGTAACCACTCAGCTTGCTGGAAATGCTTGGCAGCTTGTTGCTGCTGCTCCTTCTGCTTCAAAAGAAAATAATGTTACTCAGCAAGGATCTTCTGTCACTTCAAGCGCACCAAGTCCCACCAGTAGCAACAATGGAAATACGTCTCCTTCAAAAACTAAATCTGGCAATTCTTCTTCAACAACCCCGGGACAATTTCAAGTTATTCAGGTGCAGAATCCGAGTGGTAGTGTCCAGTACCAAGTGATCCCACAGATTCAGACAACAGAAAGTCAACAAGTTCAAGTCAATCCTGCTAATGCTACAAATCTGCAAGATTTACAGGGTCAAATTCAACTCATCCCCGCAGGGAATAATCAAGCTCTTCTGTCAGCTGCAAATAGGACAGCTTCAGGGAATGTTATTGCTCAAAACCTAGCAAATCAGACGGTTCCAGTCCAAATTAGGCCTGGTGTTTCTATACCACTGCAGCTGCAGACTATCCCTGGTACTCAGGCACAAGTTGTAACAACCTTGCCTATAAACATTGGAGGAGTAACTCTAGCATTGCCTGTGATAAACAACGTGGCTGCTGGGGGAAGTTCTGGACAGGTTGGACAGCCTACTGAGAGTGGGGTTTCCAATGGAAATCAGTTGGTATCTGCTACACCTGTTACTACTGCCTCTGCTAGTACTATGCCAGAATCACCTTCCTCCTCTTCCACCTCTACAACCACTGCCTCAACATCTCTGACTAGCAGTGACACTTTAGTAAGCTCTGTAGAAACAGGCCAGTTCTCAAGCACCACAGGCAGCAGTTCTGAACATACCACTGAAGAACCTCAAACAACTGCTTCTGAGACTGAAGCCCAGAGCTCGAGTCAGCTTCAGCCTAATGGACTACAGAATGTGCAGGATCAGTCAAGTTCACTTCAGCAGGTGCAAATTGTAGGTCAGCCTATTCTGCAACAAATACAGATCCAACAGCCTCAGCAGCAGATTATTCAGGCCATTTCACCTCAGTCATTTCAGCTCCAGTCAGGGCAAACTATTCAGACCATCCAGCAGCAGCCTTTGCAAAATGTTCAGTTGCAAGCAGTGAGTCCTACTCAGGTGCTCATCAGGGCTCCAACTTTAACACCATCAGGGCAAATCAGCTGGCAAACTGTGCAGGTTCAGAATCTACAAAGCCTTTCAAATTTGCAAGTTCAAAATGCTGGGTTACCCCAACAATTAACCATTACCCCAGTGTCTTCAAGTGGTGGCACAACTATTGCCCAAATTGCCCCAGTGGCTGTTGCTGGTACTCCAATCACACTGAACGCTGCGCAGCTTGCTTCAGTGCCTAACCTTCAGACAGTAAGTGTTGCCAACTTGAGTGCAGCAGGTGTTCAAGTTCAAGGAGTTCCTGTTACCATAACCAGTGTTGCAGGTGAGTGCCCCGTGGCACAACTTTTGTACATTTATTTTAACAGTATGGGGGCAAGGAAGCTTTTGCCAGCTTTTCTAAATTTAAGAAGTGTCAGATCATTATAAAGAAATAAATGAATGTGAATTTTCATAATGGTTTGGTGATGGGTATATCCAGGTTTCTGTTTGTAACCTTTTTTTAAATATGGAGCTTAATAAATTAATTTCAGCGTTTGTGTCATTTGAAGTTGAAATTGAAATATGTTAGTACGCTAGGAAAAAGGGACCATTTACTGACTGTTTTCTAAAGGCATTGCTTGTTTGTTACAGGGGGAGGGGACATTCTTTGGTGTGTGAAGACTCTAGTAGGAGCTTCACCAACTACCAAAACCATCTTCAGTTTATCCTGTTGGAAAGCATTGAACTTTCTTGTACTGAAAATTACTAGTTACTGCTCTTGATTGGGTCGGGTGAGGAAACAGCAAGCAAACTAAATTGATCTTCTGTTGTGGTCTGTATTCTTCAATAGCAGTTGTATGTGATTTTTTTTCTCTCTTATTAAATTTGGCTTACTTGCTACTTCTGTGAGCTGCTCTTCCTGCAGTTAAGGTTTCACAAATGTCATATAAAATATGGTACTTTGAATCTGTTTGCATGAATAAGCATTATTCACCTGCTTTGTTTAAAAATACCTCGACTGGTTCAGTATCTACTAACAGAATGGATGACTTACCATGTAAGAGTTCAGCAGTGCTTTTTTGAAGGTTTGGGAAGAACTGTTTAAGGACCTTTGATGGTAAATAAGAACTTTGAATAAATATTTGCAAAGTCCTGCAGCATCTTTGGAACCCCACACCTTCACGCTATGTAAGAAACGTAACTTAAATGTTTAACTTCTGACAAAATATTTTATCATTTTTAAAGAAAAGGCCTAAGTTGGAGCTTCTGTTTACTTACTTGGTAGTAGAAAATAGAAAAATTTTCAGTGTAGATTTGCATCTGCCACGGTAGTTGTTAACTACATTGGCAAACCCCCCCGCAAGTTCTAAACACAACTCGCCGGATACAACATGCAGAGTTTTGCTGGCTGACTGGTCCTGCATCAGTCATCTGTCCTATGGAGCCGGAGAAGTTGAACACTACTCTATTATAACTTTAATAACTAGTTTATGACGAATAACTTTATCTGTATATTTTTGTGGAATATTAATGTCTGTCTTGCAAAAAAAGTAGCGATTGGCTGCCTGTGGTGTCTAGTCTCAGTAGGCAAAGTTGAAATCTTAACCTTTGCTTTTAAATTGTTTGATAATCACAAATAATAATGCTATCTGGAGATGGGCTGTATAGTCTATTGTAACAGCTGGAATAGTTAGTCTCTTGTGGTAGAGGAGTTCAGTGACTGCACCTGAAGAAGTTACTGTGACATGAGACTCCTGTTGGTGGTATTCTAGTATGGGGGGAGGGGGAAGACTTGTTCTCCCTAACAGTTTCATTCGCCTATGTAGCATAGATAGGAATTTGACTAAAAGGGTAATATTCTTAGTCCTTTTCTTTTGCCCATGCACACATGTGACCTTACCAGTTTCTCTTACTCTTGTGCGCTCTCTCTCTCCTAGGCTATAAAAGGAAAAAATAATGGCAGGCTGTAAAGCAGATCAAGACTCTGGCTGCTTGTCCTTTCTGCTGGAAACATTGCCACATAAAATGCCACACTGGCTTAACCTTGTCTATTTTTCAGAGTTGTACTACAGAGCTTTATCGACTAAGGGTATGAAAAGATTGCACTCCATGGCTTGATGCTGCTGTGCTGGCAATGTGGATCCAGTCCTGCCAGCAAAATGCAGGTTATGGTATCTTGGATAGCTGGTGTAGTTCTAATGACAGAAAAACTTCTGCTGGCAGAACTGCATCCACACCAGAAAGCTTGGCCACCTTGCTGCTGCTGCTGCAGTGAAATTGCCAGCAACCCTTATAGCCTGAGCCTTATGAAGGGAGGTAAAAGTTTATTTAAGTCTCTTATGCTCTGAGTATCTACTTATACTTATTTCTTCAGTAGCATATTCATTTCTGGAGGAGTTAATTTTGAATCTACTTTTGCGTTGATGGTGAAAATCTGAATGTTTTAAGATTACTGTTTGTTAGGAGATTTCTTAGTCTGCTAATTTTACTATGATTTGTTATCATATATAGAAATTAAATTGAGGTTTTCTGACTTAGTAAGGATTTTACCCTGTTTCCCTGTACCCTAGAGTCTGTCCTGTTTCATAAGTTAATTTTTTCCCAGCATTATGTATTATCATTACACACTGATAATATATTTCAGTTACTACAAATTTGATATTGGAGTAGGATGGTCCATGTAATCATGTAATTACAATTTTTTAAATCGTAAGTGTAGTTTAGAAGTTGTTTACCTTTTACTAAATTTTCGTGTTTCTGAAATCAGTTCAAATAATCTAGCAAAATCTAGGCAGTAGAATTGAACCATTCTAAATATCTGTATTCCATTGTTATAGATCCAGGAACATAGAATTGCTTTTCTTTTAGAGTTTGTTTTCAGCTGGACAGCAACACAGTAACATTTTGCACTAAGTTCTGTTCTGGCCTATGGCCCTGTCTAATTGTCTATTTAAGGAAGTATTAATGTACAGTTTATTAGCCTGTTAACCGTTGTATATATGTGTATGTCAGCTTTACTAAATGACAATACATAACCTAGCATTTATTCCATTATTCTGTTAATAGACCAAGTTTGTAAATTGTATTTATTAGTATTATTTCACTTTCTTGTTGTAAGTCAGCTTCTAAATTTACTGGAGTTCCAAAGACCTGAAACATGCAGTTTTGATATGAGCAATGCAATTAAGTTTTACCCAAGCCTTATACTGGTTGAGAAGCTGTCTGTCCTAGTATTGTTGTTAACCTGAAGCCCTGGGATGCTTGAACAGATGACATCATGTGGGTTGCTCTGGTAACCAGAGAATTGAGGTTGTGGCATCTTGTGATGAGTTTTCAAGCAGACTGGAAAAGGTCAGACGCACTTATATATTATCGAAAGCTTCTTTAGCCAACTGCTGAATTTGAAGGCCACAATCAGATTGTGGCTTAAAGCGTGGAATTTGCTGAAAAGATCCCTGTAGTTTAGTCATCCTGAGTGCTTAAAGGCACACAGATGTTGTTCTTGAAGTCTGTAATACGTGTTGTGGTAGGGAGGAGGGGTTGGGTGTTGGAACAAGGACCACAGGATCTTCTATGGACTCTCTCACCAACTATAAGTCCAAGAACTATGGCAGTCTTCTAGTAGACTAATAAAAATTGATTTTCACGAGTACTTAGGATCAGAGACCAGATCCAACATATTAATACAGTCTATATTCCAGAAGTCACTCTTATTATGTTTGAAACTCATCGCTTTTCAAAATACACTATCGCATCTGCACTCCCTAGTGATGCCAAGGAAGGACTACCTAGGAGTGGATTTTGGATAGGTTATATCAGCTTTAATTTATCTGTTACATGAAACAGTGCTGCTATTCTTAAATGCAGTTGGCAGTGTTAATACCAGTACATTGAGCTTTTTTAATCCAAATTTCTTAATTTCCAAAGTAAGTACAGTTGAAATTAGGAATTGGAAGACATTTGGACTAAGGTCATTCAGACAGAAACCATCCTTTTCTGTTTGTTTAGAGTCTCACAGCTGTAACTGTTGTATAGTTTTTGTTTGGATATATGGCCTCCAGTGTAATACAAATAAGAGTAACACTTATTTTTCTATATTGACACAGATGAAAGGCATTCAGAGTTAGACTCTGTATTTCTCAGCTTTTGAACTGCCATAAATTCACTACTGCACAGATGGTCAGTATTTCATATAGTAGGTATAATATATGGTAGCCAAAGTTACCATGGAGCTGAGGATGGCAACCCAAGTAAAAGACAACAAGAAATTGTTTTTTAGATATATAGGGAGTAAAAGGAAGGCCCAGGGAGGAATAGGACCCCTGCTAAATGGGCAGAAACAATTGGTGACAGACAGGGGGGACAAGGCTGAACTCAACGAGTTCTTTGCCTCAGTGTTCCTAAGTGAGGGGCACGACAAGTCTCTCACTGGGGTTGTAGAGAGGCAGCAGCAAGGTGCCAGACTTCCATGCGTAGACCCTGAGACGGTGCAGAGTCACTTGGAAGAACTGGATGCCTTTAAGTCGGCAGGCCCGGATGAGCTCCATCCGAGGGTGCTGAAGGCACTGGCCGACATCATTGCAGAGCCACTGGCGGGAATATTTGAACGCTCGTGGCGCACGGGCCAAGTCCCGGAGGACTGGAAAAGGGCCAACGTGGTCCCCATTTTCAAAAAGGGGAGGAAGGAGGACCCGGGCAACTATAGGCCAGTCAGTCTCACCTCCATCCTTGGCAAAGTCTTTGAAAAAATTATCAAGGCTCACATTTGTGAGAGCCCGGCAGGACAAATTATGCTGAGGAGAAACCAGCACGGGCTTGTGGCAGGCAGATCGTGCCTGACCAATCTAGTTTCTTTTTATGACCAGGTTACGAAACGCCTGGACACAGGAGGAGGGGTGGATGTCGTATACTTAGACTTCAGGAAGGCCTTCGATATGGTATCCCACCCCATACTGGTGAACAAGTTAAGAGGCTGTGACTTGGATGACTACACAGTCCGGTGGGTGGCGAATTGGCTGGAGGGTCGCACCCAGAGAGTCGTGGTGGATGGGTCGGTTTCGACCTGGAAGGGTGTGGGCAGTGGGGTCCCGCAGGGCTCGGTCCTTGGACTGATACTCTTTAATGTCTTCATCAGTGACTTGGACGAGGGAGTCAAATGTACTGTGTCCAAGTCTGCAGATGACACAAAGCTATGGGGAGATGTAGACACGCCGGAAGGCAGGGAACAGCTGCAAGCAGATCTGGACAGGTTGGACATGTGGGCAGAAAACAACAGAATGCAGTTCAACAAGGAGAAATGCAAAGTGCTGCACCTAGGGAGGAAAAATGTCCAGCACACCTACAGCCTAGGGAATGACCTGCTGGGTGGCACAGAAGTGGAAAGGGATCTTGGAGTCCTAGTGGACTCCAAGATGAACATGAGCCGGCAGTGTGACGAAGCCATCAAAAAAGCCAATGGCACTTTATCATGCATCTGCTGATGCACGATAAATAGGTCCAAGGAGGTGATACTTCCCCTCTATCGGGCGTTGGTCAGACCACAGTTGGAGTACTGCGTGCAGTTCTGGGCGCCGCAATTCAAGAGGGATGCGGATAACCTGGAGAGGGTCCAGAGAAGGGCCACTCGTATGGTTAAGGGCCTGCAGACCAAGCCCTACGAGGAGAGACTAGAGAAACTGGACCTTTTCAGCCTCCGCAAGAGAAGGTTGAGAGGCGACCTTGTGGCTGCCTATAAGTTCATCACAGGGGCACAGAAGGGAATTGGTGAGGTTTTATTCACCAAGGCGCCTCCGGGGGTTACAAGAAATAATGGCCACAAGCTAGCAGAGAGCAGATTTAGATTGGACATTAGGAAGAACTTCTTCACAGTTCGAGTGGCCAGGGCCTGGAATGGGCTCCCAAGGGAGGTGGTGCTCTCCCCTACCCTGGGGGTCTTCAAGAGGAGGTTAGATGAACATCTAGCTGGGGTCATCTAGACCCAGCACTCTTTCCTGCTTATGCAGGGGGTCGGACTCGATGATCTATTGAGGTCCCTTCCGATCCTAACATCTGTGAATCTATATCTATGGTTTTTAAAATTTCAGTTGGTCTGTTTCATGTGATAAGTCCTAAATTTAAAGCCATATTTATGTGGAAGGAATTGAGATTCTGCGCTTTTTATGTTGCCCTTTCTTGAGTACTTGAAGTGCATGTGTGTAATATCTCAGTGCTAGATTAACAGTGGCTTTTAGAGGCATTTTTGCATAGGAAAAATATGCATTGCATCAGGAGAAGAAAAATGCCACCCTATAAAAGTAGTTAATAGGATGGCAATACAGTTTATACACTGCAGGATTGAGTAAGGACCTTGATGATTGGTATTGCAAAACTTGTCTTGAAGCTAGTTCTAAACAGCAGTCATTTAATGAATGTGTAGAAAACATCATCCAGTTTGAAATCTGCCCTAGAATACTGATTTTTTTGTCCCACATGCAGCTTGTGATGCTGCTTTTGGACTATAATGTAAAGGATACAGTCAGTCAGTTTGTAGATCATTCTCTTCTGAACAACTCTTCTGAACAACTTTTTCATACACTGTTAATGTTAAAGTGAAACTAAAATCTTGTTGACTGACTTCCTGCCTCTTTTTTTCCAGATAAAAGCCAAAGAACCTGCTCGTATAAAAAATCTTGTGGAGAAGGGTATCATTGGGATGGTATTTGATTTATTGTGGAATTTCTTAGCTTTGGACGGCATTTACAGTGTATCCATAGAACAGTCTTGATCTATGAATATTTAATAATATTGGTCAGCCAATAGAGCTTGAAGCTTACTTGCTTCCTCTTTTTTGGCTGAAGTAATCGGCTCTATAAGCCTGGCTTTGTATGGGAGAAACTTTTAAGTCCTAGTGATCAGTTTGTTCTGAAGTACTCAGAGTCTTTGTCTGTAAGATACTAAACTATGTTGAGCAGCATGTGGGGCTGCTTTTACATTTACTTCTATTAATTTATTTATGTATTTTTCATGTTTGCATTGAGAAAAGTAAAGGCATCATGCTTGATGAATACAAAGTGAAAAAACATGACCTAACAATTTAGCGGCTACCTGCACATTTCATTAACAAATTTAACTTTTTGAAAGAGGTCTCTTTTGAACTAATTCAAAGGTATTCCTTTGGAAGGTAGAAGTAGATGTCTTTTCAACTTAGTTATTGGGCAGAATTCACTGGAAAATTATAGTAGTTCGAATGTGTTCCGAAGAATTGTAGCGAATGCATTTGAACTACTGTAGTGCTGTAAGGGATCTCTGTATGTTGTTATCCCTGTCTGTGAGGCAGGACCATCCCTATGCAAACCATTTTATACAAATATGTTGTCTAATCTATTAGAAAAACTATACAGTTAACCCTAATACAGTACAGGATATAACACCCTAACCTACCACAGGTAAAACAGAAGGACAGCAGTGCCCAATGTTATGCTGCTGCCAAGGTTGCTAAAGTATGCACTAGAGATCTAAGAGGTGTGGCTTCATGATTGATTGCTTAAATTGGTCTCCTTAACTAGGTTTTATGTATGTTCCTTCCCCACTCCTCGAAATAATTATTCTGGTTGTGTGTGTGGTGAGGTCTCAAACCTAATATAATTTTTTATAAAACTCAGTTTTATAGACTAAGTCCATTTGAATTGAGGGTTTTCAAATTCAAAATGTGCATTCAGGACTGCTTCCACAAAACACTTGTTTTAGACAATTGATACAATTGTTTCTGGAAATGCTGGTTATATTTTATTTAGACCCTGTCACAGGTTTGCATGGTGCTTGTGTAGTGGCAAATTCAAAGAGTCCACCTGAAGACCTTAAGCTTAAGAGGTAGCTGCAGAGAAACCATGTTTTAAATGAATTGGAAATTCCAACTAAGTTTCTTTTTGCTTTGCCATCAAGTCAGAACAGGCCATTGGGCCTAGGACTACTGAGACTACAGGATCTTCAAGATGACTAACAGGGATGTTCAGTGATGCCCATAAAATTCAGAATCCATTGCTATAGGAGTCGTAAGCTTAAGCAGTTTTATGTCGTATACAAAGTATCAAGGAGAGAGAACTTTGTTTAGATAGATTTTTCTGTATTCTTGTTTGCTCTTTAGGTAGTTTTGCTTCATGACTTAAGCACTTAACTGGTGATATGGGTTGGTTACTTGACTAAAATACTCAGCTAATCCATGAGCTCCCATTTTGCATCGGTAGGCTACCACTAGCACTACCACTGAAGCTTTTGTAAACCTATCTGGTTCTGACATCACTGCAAAAAGCACTAGATTGGCAGCTCATTTTTTTTTTTTTTTTTCAGATCTGTATTTGAAAGATATTAAACTAATTCTCAGCTGTCTTTCTCTAGAAGAAAGGATTGTTCCCAGTGATAACACCTGTAGGGGTTTTTTTCCCCACCCTAGCAAAATAATAAAGCCTTTGCAGTGAGGATCAATTTAAGTTAGGGTCTGCAACTTATAGCCTAGGTGTTTGGATCCAGAGCTGGGAGGCCTTGGTAGCAGGGATCTTTGGTACTATGCCATGCAGCAGCCAAAGAATTCACCAGTGCTGCTCTGCAGAGGAAATAATGGTGGTGAGAGTGGAGTGGTAATAGCCGGGTCCTAGCACTGGCCTACCTCTGACCCCCGTGGCTCTCTGAGTTGCTGTGTCAGCTCTGGAAGCTGCAGCTGTTAATGCCACCTTGGCTTGTCTCGCTGCCAAATGTTTGGCCTCTCTGGAAGCTGTGCAGGGCCAGATGATGTCTGGACCCTTCCTTCAACTGACCCATTTGTTTGGTCAGCCTCTTTTTGAGATTTTGTTCATATTATAAATGGTTAACTACAGCTGTTTGATTCTATTAAGTTGATTTCAGTTTTTTTCTCACTGAAAGGATTTGCTATACTTTTTCTTCATTCCACTAATGCTGGGGTCTGTCTCTTTATGTAAATAAATAAATAAATAAATCAATCAGATGTTAGCCAATCTTTATGTGACTGGTGAGAATACTGCAGGATAACTAACTTTAGGTTTACAAGTTACATTTAAAGCAGTTACATATTACAGTTATATGCAGGACCTCCTTGCAGGATGATTCCACACTTTCAGGCTGAATTCTTGGAGAAATTTATTCTTGTTTCATCGGCTGCACAGACAGCTTGACCTAACGAACCTGGACAGGGCACAGGGAAAGCACAGTTCAGGTAAGATTTCCCTGAAAGACCTACGCTGTCACGGTGGTGGTGGACCTGATGGTCCTGTACAGTATCCTTAAGGATCAACCCTTATGGTCTTTAAAGCAGCTGCATGTGGTCACCTGCTCCATATAACTGAAACAGTATTGTAGTATTGCAGGTTGACCCTACATGTAAGTCGGCTGTAATTAAAGGTTGTTTCAGAGAGAAAGATGTTGGCCTTCAATCAGAACAGTATGGTACTAAGAAATTTATTGAAGCTCTAAAAATAAATCATTAAGCTTGGAAGTATAATGAGAAGTATAAATATAAGGAGAAACAAAAAAGCAAGAAACCTTAGATGGCATGGATTTGATATGGAGCTGAAATACTTGAAGCTCTCCTACTTCCCCCTTTAATTTGGGGGGGGGTTTTTGTGAAATATCATCTTGAAGACATTGTGTTTGTAGAGATGCTTTTACTTACAGATTGTAGTGCAGATAGTTTAAAAGAACCATGCGTTACTCCTGTCCTGAAAATCAGATGTTCCAGTGTTTTGTATAATGCAGGAAGAAAACCCTGTAGGGTAGACATGATCAAATACATTTGACTAGAGATGAAAGTGCATTTGGGGAGAGGGAAGGGGTCATGGCAGGAGCCAGATGGGTCCTGAGCTCTTCTAGGATGAGCGTTCTGATCAAACCACCAACAATAGGGGCAACCCACAAGACTTCAGGACAAAAGCAGTATTGCAAGTGCCAGATTTAAAAAAAATAATAATAATAATTACACTGTCTTTAAATTCATGAAACTTGGAAAAATAACTGAGTTCTCTTTATTTTTGTTCTGATTTCTGGACTTTGCGGATATACTTCATTTTCATGCTTTTCTCTTCAGTCATCCAACTAGAACTTTACTTTTTTATTTAGGAGAGCCAAGGTCATGTTATAATCTGATTCCAACAGATGGGGGAACTAAGGAAAAATACTAAATATGAGTACTGGCAGTAGTGAAAAATTGAGGTTTTTTTTTTTCTTCACAAGAAAATGGCAGTGGCTTTCAGTGAAAGCACAGGACATCCGCTGATGTAGTGTGTACATGAGATGATTTAAATGGAATTAAACTACTTAGAAAATTTCCTCTGTCATTTCTTTATTCCCTTCCAGTAAAGAGAGTCCTCTTTCCTCGGGGGAGGAGAGGACATACAATCCAGTCATTATTTTATGATAGATAGTCTATGGCTTCCTTTTTGTCCTAGAGGATCAGTTTTGTTGATGGTCATAATGTATGCTATTTTAAACAGTGCTTTAAAAAGGGATACAGTGTCACTTTCTAAATTGAGAAGTATTTTTGCAGTATTAAAGTGGACTGTTCTACATAAGTGTTTCTATTATGAAATACTCCACTTCTCATAAATTTAGTTTTGCTTGCTAGACAATGTTAAGTTTGTTTTCAAGTGGCCTCCTGTCTGATAGAGGAAAAAAGTAAGGGAAATGGTCGATGGATACAGATGCATTGCAAGAAGAAAAAATACTCTCTTAATTTGAAAGCAGATTAAAACTGCTAGTTTATTCCTTCTTGAAGGGAGAAGATGCAGGCCACATTATTAATGCAACTACAAAAGTATGAGAGAGAAAATTAAATCTAAAAGTGTAAGACTTCGGATTTTGTCACTACTAGAAATTTCTGAGGAAGCTTTTAAGAACTCTGCTTGGGGTCAAGCACAGATGTCGGTAGTAAATTTAATATTCCAATAAAGATGTTTGAATTACTGTAAATCTATGTAAAATAGCTTATGATTTGTCTGTGATTGATGCAGCCAAGACAGATATATCCTCACTGTGCTTGTAGCTTTGCTTAGCAAAGATGGTAGTGCTGAACAGCATGATGCCATCTCAGATCTGTTGAGTTGGGATATGCTATCTGGATGTGAATTTTTAAAGCTTTTTCATAATACTGCAAACAGAACAAGAGGTTTGTTTGTTTTGTTTTTTTAGAGAGGGGTGCTTGTTCTGTCCAGATGAACAAGTGTTGGGGAAAAATTGAAACACATTGCTATCTACACTATTTACCATATGCTTCCTAACCTTGCTTTGGTTAGCTAGATCAATTTAAGTATTCCAAACCTTGTTTTGAGGGAGAGTGTTCTCAGGAATAGAAGAGAGAGTTACTTTTGCAAAGGGAGACTCGCTAAAATCCTTAACAATTTTACCCTCTTCCTGACAATGACAAGCGGAAATATCTAACCTGTTTTTCACTGCTCAAAACTACACTTTTTTCCCCAGAGACTGCATGTGGCCATATAGTAACTCTGTTCTTGCCATAAAATAAACTTTACAGTAGAGATATGGTGCAGCACATGTTAATGCAAAGCATAAGGCAGAGAAATTAAAGTGTAAGACATTGAATTTTGGCCACTTAAAAGCTTGTAGAAGAAGGTATTTAAGAACATATCTACAAAAACATCTTGGGTGTTTGGGCCCAGAAGCTCTGTTACTAAATAGTGGAAAATTTGAGATTTTTGGGTATGTTCTTGGGTAGGTTCTTAGGATTCTTAGGTGTGTTTATTGATGCATACAAACATACAGAAAAAACAGATTTGCTTCGGGACAATATCCCAAGAAAAAGTCAAGTCCAGATTCTACATGAAGGAAATACAAGAAAACACCTCAATTGGACTAAATGAAAGAGCATTTTTATTTCAGCCTTTGAAGACTTTGACAAATGCTTGCAAAATTTACCTACATACTAAAGTTATCTTTGTTTCCTCTCCATGGCAGAAGTGCTGAAAGAGGCTAGCGTTATTCTTCATAATGAAATGATAAAGTGGGAACATCAACAAACTTGCATCTTGACTGTGTACTGCAACAAAACTGGCTAAGGTGACTGTATACCTTTGAAGCAAGGTTTTCAGAAAATTGAAGAAAATGTTGATGATGATTTTTAACCTCCTATGCGCACTTACCCTTGATTTCTGAGAAACTTTTCACTAGATCTCCAGAAAAAAGAAAGATTTTCCTTTTTTAAGTTATTTATCAAAATATTTAAAAATCTTTGGTTGATGCTGGTCACTTAATACGTTTGTAAAAATTGCTTCATAAAATCTTGTCATTTTTCTTCAATTAAGGTTTTTCTTTTCCAGTAGGAAACAAATTGTCAACAATACAGTGCAGGAAGATTACAATGCAGAAAGTGCCAAAAGTAAACAAATCTGAGACTGTCCTAATTTTCATGGTGTTCTCCTTTCCTGAGCATATTCTCTCTCTAATAGTTGTGGGCATCTAACTTATTTCTAAAGTATTTACTGTTTTAAATCTAAAAGCATGTTATCTTTAAATTCTCTACATTTAGGTCACTTTCTAAAATGTTACAAGCCACATCCAAAACAAAAGTTTGTTGCTGCACTGCTCTTGAGTGTGTTACATGGCAATAAGCATCACAAAAAAGACTTCAGTAGCTCATGTTTACAGTGTCTATCCTCTCAGCAGCTTTCACCCAGTTTAACTGTGAGATGATAATTTGCCTACATGTTGCCTGAAAAAGATTATACAGAATTAGTAGTCTATTTCCTCTTCAGAGGGACCCAAAATATGATAAAGGGTTGAGGTTCAGTATCCTCTGATGTCCTACAGTAGAAAGGTAGTGTTTCTTGTCCTTAGGCCTCTTCAAGAGAACTCAAGAATGAGACATGATTTCTGTTGCCAGCAATCCAACATTAGTATGCGATAGTAAATTTGCTTTCCAGAGACCCAGCCAACCATGGTAAGATGACAGATTTGCCCACAAATGTGCAGTATCTGGCTAGAGAACACCTGTCTCAAGACTAAAGCTACTCTGGTAAAGAGAGCCATTCCTGACAATTGGCTTCCCTTCCATTTGAAGACATCTACATCACCTTCAACTGTAGACAGAATTTTGTGTTTTGTTCAGCTCAACACTGAGCTCTGATAACCTTATCGTATCAATGGTTAACACATCTTTTTCTGCCACCAGCTTCCCTAGAGACTTTTTTTTCTTATTTCTTAGACCAGGAATTGGTCACAGTTGCTCTGCTTTTACATCTAGTCATGTTGATTGTAATTCCTCTGTTCTGAAACAGAGGGTGGAAGCAGTACAGAAGCTCCAGCTTGTGCAGAATGTCTGTATCCTCAGGTGGCCAAATGACTGGGAGCATACAGGTACCCATTCTTGTGAGAGCATTTCTCTCGCAGGGGAGATCTTTCTCTTGGAGGAGGTGTTTCCACTTTATCTAGAACTGTCAAATGTTTTTTGGGGGGGCAGAGGGGCAAAATTTATGTAAAAAGCCTTCTCTTGTATATGGATATTTTGGAGGTGGGGTGGGGGGAGGGAATGGTTTGTACTTGAAATCTTGGTAGGAGAGGAGGTGGCACTTACAATTTTTTCAGAGAATATCATTATTTTCTGAATAGTTGTGCCCTTAATATTTAGGTTAACACCTTGACTATTTTACTTAGCATATCTCTCTCATGTCCATGCTGTTAAAGTGAAGTGACAGGGATAAAGCTGTTTCAGTTGACTGTTCTGATAGCAGATTTTTAATGAAATTACTTCCTAAGACCTAAACTTACATGATTACTTTCAAATAAAAAATATATGGCTACTTGCATTCTAAAGTGTACAATTGGAACAGTGGGTAGTCTGGTGACTTATCCCTTTGATCCCAAGAGTTGCCTTCAAAGCTTACTTTCTCTGATGTAAGTACTGTGCCAGAGGAACAGTCCTAGAATCTAAATTGACAACAGTGATCTGTCTCCCATAGGACAGATGCCAGACTCCACTCAAAACTATACTTTCAGCTCCACTCAAATCTTGAGACAGCTACTCAAATTTTTTCCTCAAACTATTGCATCTAGCCTCATGCACAAAGGTATGTCACATTTCTGGTCATACTTAAATCAGGATGACTACAGGGATGATTTAGAATGTTAATTCCCTTTAGACTTTACAGTTTTTACTGCTGGTGATAAATGCTCCAGAATCAGTGTGAGAAGTAATTTTGTGTCAGTACACAGGGAAACAGACTGGAAATGGATTTCCTGGTAACTGATTCCAGTTCCCTGCTATTACAGGCAAAAGTGTTAAGAGATTGATTTTATTTCCAAAGGTTTGCAGTCTCCATATACATTTTCTTAAACTAAGAAAAATCCATCTGACCTGCAGTATACTCATTTGATAAAAGAGCCACTTGCCTTCACAGGTCAGTAGATCATGTCTTGTCAATCAGTTGGGGTCTGTTGTATGCATGTTACATCTTGCCTACATCTTTCCATCTCCCAGAGAAATGGAGAAGCCTGATAGATGATCCTTGCAGAAAAATCCGTGCCCAGAACAAATAGTCTTTGGAGTAAAATGGTCTGCTTGTTACATTGCACTGTACCAATTGCAATCAGCTCTGCTGCAGAATAGCAAGGTGTGTGCAGTTTGTGTGAATCTTGTTGTTTCCAGGATTTTGCACAGAATCAAGCAGGGCCATGCCAAGATATAGGTTGTATAAGATGAGTCGCTTGTTATACCTTGCTTGTTATAGTTACAGATGTGCTGTTTCTTCTTTTCATCGCTATATTCTGCCTCTCAACCAGAAATTTCTAGGTATTGGTTTTAGGTGGCTATTGAGCAGCTTACACTGTGTTTGTTTGTTCTGAAGAAGTTCAGAAAACATACCTCCCATGAGAAATCTTTATTCTTTGAAAAGAAGAGGTTTGCCCTTTGGGCTAGAGGAAAGATCTGTCTTTCATTGCTTCATTCCTGACAGTGCTGTCTTAGCTCTTGATGTTACTACCAATGTAGTGCATGTAAAGTTCCCCAAGAGGCTCTGTTCCTTCAGTGGAACCACTGGCTGTCATTTTTCAGAACATTCTTTAACTATCTTTAACTATTGCATTAAAAAATCTTGCATGGTATATCTGAGAGATCTAGGTAATTAGGCCAATTATAAACCAAAGCGAAGCAAGTATGGAAAAATCTGACCTGAATGATTTGGGGGGTTGGGTTTTTTGGCTAAGTTTAACTGCATACAGGGGCTTTATAGAGTAATGAGTGTTGATGTGAGGGCTTGCTACAAGTCCTGCCTGTAACATGAATTGAGCTTACTGCTTTCTTTGATTAGGTGAAGACATTTTTGCATCTTTCTTTGAAAATAGGTTGTATGTGTGACTGACATTCATTACAAAGCAATACTTATGATGCAGTTTTTTGGGATCCCAGTAAGTTGCGACTGAAGATGTCAAGACACAAGATAAGTCTTCAGTGTTTCCTTGCCCCACTTGTCATGGAAGCATCTTGCATGATGAAAATGAGAGAGGATATTTAACCACTAGGTACACACGTGAGCAAATATCCAGTCTTGGAGCTCACAGACTGAAAGAGCCATGTGAATTTTCTGTCTGACTGACTGTCTGCCCTTCTCTCTCCTCTGGGTGAAACAATGGTTTGGATCTCCTACATACTATTGTTACAGGCCTCCTACCCCAATACTAAAGATGAGAGGGAGCCCAGGGGTAACTGCTTCCCCCTGCAATCCATGGGACTAGCTAACAGGAGAGGCCCTGAAGCAAAATGGCAGCCTATCCCAGGTGCAGGTAGTGACTGACAGGCTGGGAGGTGGAGGTGACCCAGCAAGGGACTTACAAGCACAAGCTCCAAGCCAGAGTGGCACCCTGGTCTTAGGAACTGCAAAGGACAGAGCTTCAGGAAGGAGCCAGGTCAGGTGACCCAGATGAAGGACTTTGAGTTGTACGGGGGGCTAAGGAAGCCCTTCATCCTGAACCAAAAACGGATAAGTATTTGGGGCCCTTAAGGCAAAGGTTTCTGCAGGGCAAAATTAAACCCTGGGAGGCAAAGCTTTGGTTTGGAGGGGACACTCAAGCTTTGGTTTTTGATTACACCAGAGGACCAGTTTGTGTCTGTAGGGATGGAGCAGGCCACTGAGCAGTGTGCCTGGGGTCATCCCAGACCCTAGGCCCTGCTGTTGGCTGAAGGACTTTGGTGAAAGACCAGCAGGGATTGAGAGTGCAAGCCCGTAGCCTGTTGAGGGCTGAGGCACAGCAAAGACTGGAGTGCCAGCACAGAACGCGTGAGGGTGAGACCGGGAGCCCAGAGCCCTGGAGGCCCAGAACAGGGACCCAGAGCCACAAGGGCATAGTCAGAGCTGGGACTCAGGAGCTTGTGGTCCTAGGACAGTGGACCCCAGGCCAGTGTACCCAGCCAGAGTAAAGTGGGACAAGGTCTGGGACCCTCAGTCCAGATGGGGGGGCCTACCATCCAAAACCCCTTTCGACCTTTGGGGGCAGCATCTCCTAATCTGTAGCATCAAAGTGTGGCAGTTGGGACAACAGGGTGGGGACCCTGAGAGGCCAGAGGGGGTAAAAGTGGGGCCTGAGCAGTGGCCAGGAGAACTTTGCCACCCAACAATGGGCCCATTACCACTATATATATATATATATATATATATAGTGGTATCTCATTACATACATCTCAAAATAGATGTTCCTCTACAATTATCAAGGGGTGGGGTATATGTGTATATATATGTATGTGTGTATGTGTGTGTGTGTGTGTGTGTGTATATATATATATATATATATATATATATATATATATATATATATATATATATATATATATATATGTATGTATGTATAGTGGTAATGGGCTCGTGTGTGTGTGTGTGTGTATGTATGTATGTATGTATGCAATTATATGTATAAAGTTCAGATCCCTACCTGCTGTAACTCCAAAGGAAAAATCCTTTTTTTTTTTCCCTTCATTTTGCCTTTGAAAACCAAGTTTTGTACTAATATTCTGGCACATGTTGCATGTGAGAAAATACAGTGTATTGTTAGGCACCCAATTCCTCAGCACTTGCAACAAGAATAAATCGTTCATTTTATAAAACTAGGGCAGTTAGTGTCTTAGTCTTTCCTCCTATCCCTCACCTGTTCTGTTTGCCATATAGGAAGAAAAGATAAGTCATACAATATGTTTTTATGCAGAATCAGTTTTGAGATAAAAGCACTTAAGAATTACTTGTGTGAGGGAAATTATACAGCAAAGTAATGATGTGTAAGTGGAAGGAAAAGGAGTATTGTGCTATTAAGGCCTACCACAATCTCTTCTCTCAGCCCAGTGGTAGGAAGCTGTCATCTACTCTCCATGCTGTTGGGGACGCATATGAAGCAGTTGGTACCCATCAGCACTTTTTGTAAAGGTATGCAAATTTGAATTCTGCTGGCTGATTGGTTGAAGTTGTCAGGTATGCGTAGAATTTTGGCTGGTGGAAGAGGAGTGTGATAGAAGCAGAATGTCTACAATCTACCTGACTTATCTCCAGCAACCATACCTTGAAGAACTATTTACATTAAGAGGGGAGAGAGAGAACAGGTGTGTGGCTCAAGTTACTTTATGGTCACGAACAATGGGATAAGAAGTTAGCACTTTCACTGAAAAACACTTTTTAAAACAGCTTACCATTTTCTTTTTTACACCTATCCTGCCTTCTGGCCAACATGTTCACATTTGATTTTTTTTTTTTTATTTATTTATTTTTTCCTACAACAGAATTGTTACTCAGCTTTTCAGTTATTTACATATTCTTGATTCACCTGTAACAGGAGCCCATATAAAAGTGACAGTACATGGACTCATGCATACTCCAGTAATGTGTAACCTAGTAACTTTACTCCAAAGCAGAGACAACATCCTGCCTCATAAACTGGTATAGGTTGCATCAAAATGACCACTGATCCAGTTAAAATTCTCCTGAGAGCAAACTCATTCCCTTTTGTACTGTACTGCTAGGCAACTACTATGGGCAGCCAGCATGGGACAGTTGATTGTACAGTGTATATATACAGCTCTTTACAGAATAAAAGTGTCATAAATTACTTTTAGTAACTGCTGCGTGACCACCCCTTGATAACTGTAGAGGAACTCTTCTATTTTGAGATGTATGTAATGATAAAAATACTTGTAGTATCACACTTTTTTATTTTCATTTAATTTTTTTCAATTTCTACATGGCCATTTCACATTTTTGCATTTGAATTCTTACCAAGAAAAGAATAATTTAAAAAAGACGAACAAGGCAATGTTTTTTCCTCAACAGAAGTTAACAAACTATTATCTATAGTTTTTTTTCTGACTTGTTGGATCAATGGACAGTAGCTTCCTGAATTTAATTCCTTAGAGCACTTTGCTGCATAATCAATGGCACACATGTCTTTTGCAAGCTCAAAGGTCTTATAGGCAAAATCATGGCAGATACCGAAAAAAAGAACCGAGGCATTTAGCAAACCTATAGTATGCTACGTGCTATAATGACTTGCTCTAAATCAGCAACTGATAATGAAGCACCACTGAGCCCCAGATGCTGTTTTTTGAGATTTTGCTCCATAAAGTCTTCTCACTTACTCTAGCTGTTTATTATAGTTGATTATTCTTTATTTTCAAAAATGAAATAAGCAAATACATCCATTTCTAATTAGATGGGGAAATGACTGGAAAATGTCTTTTCTATCTAAAAATACTATAACTATTTTTTGGCCCCCAGAGAACCTACATAACATTTTGAAAATTCAAAAGGCATTAATTGACTTAGGTTCTTAGGCTTTTTATGCTCTGTTGCACATTTTTAGTCCTTATGTTTGGGGAACAAAATGCCAGTATAAGAAACTATTCCCTATGTTCTTCAGAAGGAGTTGTATGTATGCATGTAAACAAAATGAATAACCTCTTCCACGGGTGCAGCATGGGGGCCACAAGTGTCATAGGCAGCCTCTGTGTGACATACTTGAGACAGGTGGCATAGTGGCAGACAAGGCAGAAAACAAAAAGTAGCAAATTGGGCAAGGAGCACAGGGTAGGAAGCAAGAATCAAAGTAAGTAGGGGAAGAGGATGGAAGTTGCACTTGGGGAGGGTTCAGGGCTAATTTCTGCCATGCTGCCAAAAAGGTTGAATCCCACTGGTCTATACCATCCACTTTCATAGACATTTGCTGATTCAGTTAATTCAAAACTGCCTTCCTTCTACAGACATCTGAAAATTGGTTCCCTTGTTCATATATAGTGGCAAGAATGGTGTTCTGCCATGATGTAGGTCAGATGCATCTGAGAGGGAGGAAGGGTAAAAAGTTTTACAGTCTGCAGGGTAAGTGACAGCAGCCATGACTGTCTTTGTTTATAGCATCATCCTTGGGGCTCTCTGGACAGTGCAGCAACACATAATTCCCTGCAGTATTTGGCATTGTGACTCTCTACCCTGGTCCAACCTACTCCCTTTCCTAGGGAATAAATAGACACTTAAGTCCATGCTGTGCAGTTCCTTTCTGTCCTAGGACTTTTTTTCCTTTGACTTCTTATAGCTCTTTTATAGGGCCTGTGTGTCACCAAGGAAGACAGAAAAGTTTCTGCATGGTACTTAATGCAAAAATATTATGGTTTCTGTAGGAGGCGTAACTTAAATTACAGTGTATTAACAGTTTTTGTTTTCAGTTTAGATTTTATTTTTCTAGTAGAGGGCTGTCTGACTTCTGAGTGGCTGGTGAAGAGGGGGGGCACATGCCCCCCTAGCCACATGCTGTGTGGGCTATGCATGTCATGGATGCTGCATCACCCCACATACCCCTGCCCCATGGTGTGGCAGATGCAACCCTGCTGCACTGTGCCAGTACCCCCATGTGGGATCCTGGGTCCCCTCCCCCAAGCTGCCCGGCCACAAGCTATCTTGTCCCTGCCACCACTTCCTGCCCCCAGGGACAGGATATGCAAGCAGGAGGAGAGAGGTGGAGACTGGAGACACTAGCAGGAGTAGTAGCTGGAGTGGTGTGGGAAGTGGCACCTAGACTGAAGACTCTAGGTTAAACCCTTGGGGGCTGAATGTGGCCTGTGGGCCAGTAGTTGGATAGCCCTGTTCAACGTAATCCATTAAAAATAAACAGAGCTTTGGATATGCCCCCAAACATAGTGGTTTCTAAACTTTTTGGACCAGCAGACAGCTATTAATGTCTTTAAGTCATTTATCTGGTCTTTAAGTTCAAATTTCTAGTTAAAAGTGGAGCAGGGCTAGCTATAGCCTATGAGAGAGTGCAGGGAAATTTCTAAAATGCCTATTGCTGGCCATCTCCTATCCAATGGCAACAAGAAATCTATCTGGCATAGTCGGTGCTTGATCCCAAATGTGACTGTAAAAATATCCTTTTTCTAGTCAATCCATTTCTGCACCTTACTCTTTAAAGTTTATTTCCTAAAATTTGTATTTTCCCACCCTGAATTTTTTCACCAAAGTAATTGTTCTCCTTTTTTTTTTTTTTTTTTTTTCCTGCTGCTTTGCTTATTGCCTTATTTTCACCACTATTGGAAGAGCAACAGGCTTGCCTACTTCTTCAGGTGAACCACATAATGTTATAAGAATGACCAAACAGCTGGAAAATGCTCCTTCTACTTAGGCTAAAAGGAAAACTTTGGTTTGCGTTTTTAAGTGGATAGTCCTGTCCAATATCCTTGACCATGTGTTGCCATTCAACCAGGTAAACTTTTATTTATTGTGTTATACCATTTCTTAAAACATTAAGAGGGAAGTTAGGACTAAGGGGACTTTATGGAAGTTGGTGTTGTAACAAGTTAACTAACTTGGAGGGCTTAAAATCTATTCTCCCTTTTGAATTTTTTTAAGAGCAGATTTCATAGCAAGTTCCTGAAAGATGCAAACTCTGTTGTATTTCGTGCATGATTTAAAGTTTGGCAGTGTTTTGCGTGTCTTCTTTTTTCAATAAAATTGCATCTGTTACGGAAATAAGTAAATATATTGGGACAAGAGGTGTGTACTCCCGTGACAGTTCAAAGATTCTAGCCTGTGGTCATGATATAAACAGATAAGTGGATCCATACAAATAGAAAAGATGAGTGGATCACTAATATCATCTAATCTTAAAGGTTGAATATCTGTGTTTTCCAGTCCTTTGTAAAAATAAATAAATAAATAAAATAAAATGCATTTATAGGCTGGGAGTTTTTGGGCTATTATCTTTTTGTTGCAGCATGGTTATGGTAAAATTAGACCATTTTTTGAATGCAGGGTATTCTACATCAGGTTCATCTACATATAGGCTGAACATTTCTGTTAACAGTGGTTTAAATTCATTGAATTAATAGATCTTAACAACTGTAACCTTGTGCTAGATTATGATGCAGTTGTTTTTTATACAGGAAAGAAGTTTAACAATCATTGGGGAGTTAGAATATATATATGTGTGTGTGTGACTTAGGACAACAAGTATTTTTTTTCTATATTCTTGGACCTTAATCCTGCAGGTTGTTCATATGTAGGTAGATCTCCTTGGCTGTGTAGGACTTTAGTTGAAGTCAGGGGGATTAGTTCAGCTTGTAAAATCAGAACTGTAGTTTCTCGAAGCATGATCCTTCCAAGGTTTATGCAAATGAATGGCTTTATCTAAGAGAGTAATAGTTAATAGAATATTTGTATAATCCTAGTTGTGTACATTTAAATAATTTGAAATAATTGATTCTTTTATTCTTTGACTATTTTTTCCATTTTGATCACTTTGCTGATGTGTGTTGTCTCTGTGAAGGACATTTATGATAATTTGGCCACTATATTTAAAAAAGGACTCTGTTTAACCAAATAGACTTGATTTGGGACAGAAGCATCTTTTCTTTATAACCATTGGATTTGAATAATCAGCTTTCCCAGTTTATTTCAAATGAAGTCTCTGTTAAGGTGGTAGAGTCTTAGTGTCCAAAGTCACACAATGCACACAGGTAACAGATTAACTGATTTGAGACTGGCCTTTGGTTTCGTAGTGCAATACATTACTCAGTTCTTCCTCAGATCTCTTGTATTGAAATATTCAGCCCGGATTCATTTGCTAACTATTGAACTCTTCAGTTTAAGATGAAAATGAGCAGACCTTTTGTTCAGCATTTATAGCTAATTTTTTTGGAATTTTTCTGCCTTTGTGCTAACAAAGTGATCATGATTTTTTGTTAGTAGAACACAAGGAAATAGGAGTTTTGCATCTCCTTATATGTAAACTAGAAACCCCCCCACTAAATTGAACACTACAAAAATAATTTAATGGATGGTTTCCTCTGCAAACCCTTAAATGTAGCTTCCCCCTCAAATTAGCTAATTTATCTATAGAGCTGCCATCAAGATAAACACTCCAGAAAGTGTCCTTTTGGTAGTAAATTCTTCCCCATAGGGAAAGATTATATTGCTTCTTATTTTTCTTATGTTACCACATAGTCCTCAGCTGGTTGATCGGCAGATCTTCCACTGAGAGCAGAAACAACTATGAACACTTCTTTTGGTCAAGATCTTTCCCTCAGCTGGCTTAGCTAGACTTTTCCAAAAAGAGCACCCATGAACCCTGCCCTGAACCTCTCACACTGGGGATCTGTGAGCCAAATGGACTGGCCCTTTTTAGGGAACAGTCTACAGTCTGAATAACTGTCTTTTTATGCGAAAGTTATTACATTATCCAAACTTTACCCTGTATTCATAGAGAGCTTTTTTTTCTGTTTCTGGTTCACTTTTTTTTACTTTCCCTGCCATAAATATTTCATTAGATGCTCTTTCCTGTTAAATAGTTCTACTTTTTGACTTTCGACACTTTCCTCGTTTAGCAGTTGTCAGTTTCCCTTGTTACTAAATTTAGTTTCCAACAGGCACCCATCTTACCCTTCTCTTGTAGTCCCAAAGCTACCTCCACTTTTGCCTTGTTACTTTGAATGCTTCTATATTCTCCAGAATATTGTTTGTATATAAAAAGGGGAAGGAAAACAAACAGCAACCCTCTGCAGTAGTACTTCTTAGTAGCACTCGCATAATGTAGAAGATACATAAATTACATGATGGAGAACAAAATATGAAATAAACTCTTTTAAATGCTTATATCAAAGACTTTCAGTAGCTTCAGGAAAAAAGCCTTGCTTTCATCTTATGCCCCCCTCCTCTGCCAAGGAAAAGGATTAATAAACCTTAATAATCAGAATTAAAGTATCTAGAAATATTATGTGCTCTCTTTGCCCTCAAATGACGAGACATATATTTAGAAAACAAAAATTTAATGGTGCTGACTCATGAACAAGTTACTAAAGGGTAAGCAGGGTTAAATATTCACAGTTCATCAGCTACTTTGTAGTCCCTATGCGCATAGTCTTATGCTGTATTAAATGCTGCTTGGTAGCTCTTTCATTGGGAAGTAAGCTTTTTTGAATTAGCTTTTAGAGAGATTTCACAAGTTTCCTCCAGAGATCAGAATAGTAACCAAGTCTCGTCCACTTAACCACAAAACATGCCAAAATGCTGAACTTGGACGTATTATTTGCAAACAGTGGCTGCCAGGAAAACACTTTCCTCCAAGAGAGAGAAAATCCAGAAATGATACTGAATATTCTAGTGTTTTCTAACAATAGTTATATAGATATACTTTGCCAGAAACTTGCATGTTGTTGCCACTTGTCATTATTCCTTTACCTACAGTATTTTCTCACATATCACACACACCCATATATGGTGCACATCTTGTATTGGGAAGGCAAAAATAAAGAAGGGAGGGATAATTTCTAGTCATGGCTAAATGCTGAGAGCAGTGGATCCTAACTGTAGCAGCTGTGCCTATGAGAAAGTTAACACTACAACTCTGACCATGAAGGGTGAACTCTGCTAGCCTCAGGGGAGGAGGAGGTAGGGAGAGAAGCACAGATGCCATCTTGCAGAAATGTCTTCTTGCTTTCATGTTTTTGTTCCAGTAAATCAAAATCACCCTCCCCTGCTTAAGATGCACATCTCAATATTGGAGTGGGTGATTTTGAGGGGGGGACAAGGTGCATGTGATATGCAGATAAATACAATAATTGGTACACATTTTGACTGTGGATGATAAGATCTGGATCTTAAAATTATACTGTCTGTGTGGTGGTTGGATGGAGGTGTCATTACAGTTTTACCTATTAGAATTTTTGTTTTTTAAGTTTTTATTAAAAATACTTCAGTAAATTATTTAAAATAAAGAGATGACTAAGGTTAAAGTCAAGCATTCAAAAATTAGGAAAACTTTATAATACCATCAGAAGTGTCAGTATATAATTTATGATTGTTTACATTCAATCATGTGGAAGGGTGGAATTGAGGATAAAAGGATAACCTTTAATTCTAGCATTTCTTATCTTTTGTGTGCTCGAGTTTCCAGGCATAACAATTTTTTTTAACGTTCCACTTTTGTATAAAATATACATTTTGAATAAATACCAATAGAATATATGAAATACAATAATCTTGATATAAAGATGAAGTTTGTAGCTCAGTAGCTTGAGAAAATCATAGTTATTAAAGTACAGGCCATTATGGATTCTGTAACAGGCCTCGATTTCCTCCCTGCTTCCCTGTATGCCTTCTAGTGATCAGGTAAAGGTCAGGTCCTTTAGCTGATCCAGTCACCTCCTTCACACTCACTTGCCTACCCCACCTTTGCTCTGAATTGGTTTTTGGGAGGCTACCTTCTGAGAACAAGGGTGTGGCCTCCAGCACCCTGCTCAGCTCTGTACAGTTCACTGGTTTACTCACTGGCACCAAAATAACAGTCCACAATTTAGGCTTTCCTAGTCCCCCTGCACAGTCTACTGGGCCTCTGGCAGACCATGAATTCAGTAATGTAATCTAAGCCTCTCCATCAGGTGTTCAATGGCCTGCCATCTCCCTTTTAACCACTCCCATTCCTTATGGGTATGACAAACTCAAAAAGAAATGTAAATCCTTAACTTACCTCCATGTGAGGTTCTCACAGCAGGACTCCTGGGCACCTCTTCTTGCAGACCTCCTTCTCCCTTCAGGTCCTGGACCAGTCTGCCCTGCCTTCACAAACCTTAGACCTACCGTTTCTGGCCCCCATGTGAAGTCGTGTCTAAAAACATCCATGCCTTAAAAGGCCCATACCTCTCTTCTGCAGTAATGGATAGAGGCTACTCTTACAGATCCTAATGTAGGTGTGCATATGTTTTCTGCTTGCCAGACCAGATTCTCCTGTCTAGGAGAATCCCATATCCAGAGCAGATACCCAACACACCTCATTTTTTCACAAGGACCCTCAAAGCAGATTTTTAAGAGTAGTAAGGCTTTGCTGCCTGGAATGGTCTGAAGATGGCAGCAGATTCACAGTGCAAAAACCCTGTACCAGTTGAGCCTTTGCTGTTCAGTGTTCCATAAAGGAGGCTGGGAACACGAAATGTATATATGCAGAAGTCAGCATCAAGAAAAAAAATTTTAACCAATACTGGCATTAACACCAGCACTGGTAAAGAAGTTGAAACAGGCCCTTCGGTATTAAAGCTGACACCTTGAACACCACCAAGCAAGGTGCCAAAGAGGTCATCATTGAAGAGCATGGTGTCTTCAAATAAAGCATCAGAGGACAAGTCTTTTGTATCTCGCATGGCCTTAAAGACTGATGGGAAGGTACAGGATGTAAAGTAGCAGATTTCTTCACTACAGAGCTCAGTATTAAAGGCACCTCCACTAGCACTGATCCCAAGAACTGGGGGGACAGACATGAACTGTACTAGAGCTATACCCAGCACTGAGACATCTGTGAGCACCAACAATACCAATCCATTGATGGCACTTAGAAAGATATTTCTGTCTTTCCCTGTGTGCCAGTTTTGCTAATGTAACTGGCTTTCACTTTGTAGGCCTTGAGGAGACAGTTACCTCTATTTGGGAGGAAGAGAGATCTTTCTCTGATATCTTTTCTTATGAGACTTCATATTCCATGAAACCCATAAGATTGAGATCATGGTGTAAAGCTACAAACACTGGTATTCAACAATTTCAAGAGCTCCTTAACCCTTGAGATTTGAGAGATTGATCATCTCCAGAAAAATCGTAGTTGTTGTTTGTTTTTCTGGTTATGGCCCTTGCATATTTATTTCCCTATAAATGAGGGACTGTTAAACCCAGAGAGTGAAAACATAAGCCACTGTATAAGATATTAATGACAATGCAGCAAGAAGTGGAAACTCGGACAAAACTAGGGAGGAATATAAGAGTGTTGCTCAGGCATGCAGGGATGAAATCGGGAAGGCCAAAGTGCAATTGGAATTTCAGTTAGCAAGGGGTATGAAGGGTTTCTAAAAGTATGTTGGTAACAAGATCAGGGAAAGTGTGAGTCCCTTACTGAATGGGGGAGGAAGCCTAGAAACAGATGATGAGAAAAAGGCTGAAGTACTCAGTGCCTTTTTACCTCGGTCTTTACAGGCAAGGTCAGCTCCTAGACTACTGCACCGGGCAGCAAAGTTTGGGGAGAAGGTGAGCAGCCCTCAGTACTGAAAGACCAGATTAGGGACTATTTAGAAAAGTTAGACATGTACAGGTCTATGGGACCGGATGCGATAGACCCAAGGGTGCTGAGAGATTTGGCCGATGTGATTGCAGAGCTGCTGGCTGTTGTCTTTAAAAACTCATGGTGAGGTCCTAGATGACTGGAAAGGAGCAAATATAGTTCCATCTTTTAAGAAAGGGAAGGAGGAGGTTCTAGGGAACTACAGACTGTTTAGCTTTATCTCAGTCCCTGGAAAAATCATGGAGCAGGTCCTCGAGGAATCCATTTCTAAGCACTGCGAGGAGGTGGTGAATCCATGCCAATTGTTCCTAATCACCACCAAGAGCAAGTCATGCCTGACCAACCTGATTGCCTTTTACGACTAAATGACTAGCTTGATGGATGCTGGGAGAGCAGTGGATGTGATGTACCTTGACTTTAGCAAGGCTTTTGATACACTCCCACAACATTCTAGCCAGGAAGACTGAGGAAACATGGGATGGATAAATGGACTGCAAGGTAGATAGAAAACTGGCTGGATCATCAGGCTCAAAGGCTAGTACTCAATGGCTCAATGTCTAGTTGGTTGCCGGTATCAAGTGGAGTGCCCCAAGAGTCAGTCCTGGGGCCAGTTTTGTTTCACAGTTTCATAGTTGGTAGGGTCGGAAGGGACCTGAGCAGATCATCAAGTCCAACCCCCTGCCATGGCAGGAAAGAGTACTGGGGTCAGACATCTCCGGCAAAGTGTTCATCCAGCCTCCTCTTAAAGACCCTCAGGGTAGGAGCCAGCACCACTTCTCTTGGAAGTTGGTTCAAGATCCTAGCCGCCCTGACAGTGAAGTAGTGCCTCCTGATGTCTATCCTGAATCTACCCTCTGCCAGCTTGTGACCATTATTTCTAGTCTAGTCCTGGTAGCGCTCGGGGGAACAGGGACTTCCCCAATGCCTGCTGGTCCCCCCTGACTAGTTTGTAAACAGCCACTAGATCCCCCCTCAGCCTTCTCCTGTGGAGGCTGAACAGGTTCAGGTCCCTTAGCCTCTCCTCGTAGGTCCCATAGCCTCTCCTCTCCCTGCTGCCCCCTGATCATGCTAGTGGCCCTTCTCTGGGCCCTCTCCATGTTGTCCACATCGCTCCTGAAGTGTGGTACCCAGAACTGGGCGCAGTACTCCAACTGCAGCCTGACCATAGGAGCAAAACTGTAAAGGCATAGACTAGGAAAGGCTGTTCAATGCCTTCATCAGCAATCTGGAAGATGGGATGGAATATGCCCTCAGAAAGTTTACAGCTGACACTAAGCTGGGGGGCTAGTAGATATGCTGGAGAGAAGAGCTAGGATTCAGAGAGCTAGACAAATTGGAGCATTGGACCAAAAGAAATCTCACGAAATTCAGTAAGAACAAGTGCTAAGTCTTGCACTTAAGATGAAACGGTCCCATTCATGGGTACAGGCTGGGGACAGACTGGCTAAGCAGTAACTCTGCAGAAAAGAACTTTGGGGGGGAGGGGGTGTTACAGCAGACAATAAGCTCAATATGAGCCAGCAGTGTGCCCTTGTTGCCAAGATGGCTAATGGCATACTGGGCTGCATTGGTAGGAGTGTTGGCAGCAGGTCAAGGGAAGTGATTATTTCCCTCTGTTTGGCACTGGTGAGGCCACATCTGAAATACTGTGTCCAGTTATGGGCCCCTCACTACAAAAAGGATGTAGACAAATTGAGAGTCCAGCAGAGGGCAATGAAAATGGTTAGGAAGCTGGGGCACATGACTTCTGAGGAGAGGCTCGAGGGAACTGGGTTTATTTAGTCTGGAGAAGAGAAGGCAGTCTTCAGCTACCTGAATGGTGGTTATGAAGAGGGTGGAGCTAGACCAAGGGTGGGCAAAATATGGCTCACAGGCCATATCTGGTCTGTCAATTGATGCTATCCTGCCTGCTGTCAACCTCCAGGAGCCTGAGAAGGCAGGGCTGCGGCCCACACCACTCCACTCTGCCACAGCGAGGACCAGATTGGGCTGTGTAGCATGCAGACTCTTCCCTTGAATGAACCATCAAACCCTACAGACATAAGAGGATGCCCCAGGAGAAAGTGTTAGTACTTTATATCCAGCAACTTTAGAAGTGGAACAGTAGATACGTACATCTAAGATTCCAGGGAAAAAAACTCTCCCAAGACAAATGTAACATCTGTTCATATGCCGAGAAGGATTAGGGTAGAACCTCTATGTATTCTCTAAATCATTATAGTCTGCTTGCTGGAGGACAGGTTCAGGTCATTTTAGTCACTTGGACTACGTACAGACAGTCAAAAAGCCCAAGACTGAATCAATTCAGTCTTTGCAGGTTAGTCTAAACTGCACAGATTAAATTGAAACAGAAGTGAACAGACATTTACCTTTGATTCAGGAAATGCAGCCACATGCCTGCAGTGGCTCATGGTAAAAGCCTGGGGGATGCTAGAGCACAGCTGTCTGGCATGTAGCTAGCATGGACTGTGTTCACTTCTGCTGCTGCCCCTGAGGTCTCTGGGATTTGCAGTCCAGAATCATAGTACCAGGACTCTGCAGGGTTGCTCATTGCTTCCTCTTCCTGATTCCAGGTGCCTCTGCGATTTGTAGCCCACAGTTGCAGCCAGCAGTAAGTTTGAGCAGGGGAAGGGGTGCTTAATCTCTCTCCCAGCCCCCAACTAGGGTTTGCTTGGTGGGGGGTGGGGGTGCATTCTCCTTCCCCTCCCCCCTGCAGACTGCTCTGAATCCCCAGTTTGGCTGGCCCCACTGCCTCCTTGTCAGCCAGCCGTCACTACTCCAGCTATGGAGTAGAGGGGTAGACCCAACCCTGCTCTCTGTAGCACAGCCTAGTCTAGCCCAGGGTTGCAAAGCATGCTGGGGGACTGATTTAATTTGGACCAGGAAGGGGTCTAGGACAGAAGTTTCATAAACTGGTTTGACCTATATCAGTTAAGTCTGATGCTGCATTCAACCCAGTTTATTTTAAACGAATTTCAGCCATTTTGAAACTGGTTTATGTGCACTAAGCTTTTGTTCTGCTACAGGATTAAACTAGTTTCTAATCACTTGAACCGGTTTATGTGCAACTTTTGTCCCTAGCCTTGTATAAAAGGAAAAGACCCACTATGGTAATATACTGTGCCTGGGATTGCTAGAACATATGTTTCCTTGTGTATGTACATGTGATGCGGCTTGCCTGGTTTTATTGGAAGCTATTATAACAACTATGGCTGAAGATGTTTTATATCCTATTCTAGCATCATGTGAATAGATTTATCGCTATCATGTGTTAAGTCCAGCAAGAATGTGGTAGCTAGACATTTAAAGATGAGCAGAGACCAGATGGAGTGCCTATCTGAATTGCCTTCCAAATGCATGACATACAACCTTGAGGTGATCTGGAATTACAGATCTGTATAGCATTCCTGTCTGTTCTAAGGAACTCTGTTGTGGCAATCTTAATGAACACTATATTGGTGACTGCACTCTTACTAGGTAAGGAGGTATCTGATCATTTCCTATTTCTCTGGGAGCTACTGAGGTGTTTTGTTTTGGGGGGTGTTTTTGTTTGTTCATTTGGGTGGTGGGTTTTTTTTTGGGGGGGGGGGGGGAGGGATACCCATGGGGGGTCATCCTACAGACTTTCTTTCAGAGGTTGATGATTAATAGATCTGTGTCATCCAGAGCTGAAATGTAACTAACAATGAGTGGTCACTGTAAAAAATATATTCTACTTCTGACATTCCAACAGTGAAATATTTATGAAACCATTTTCTTTCAATCATCTTGATCTCTTGCATGCTTTCTCACTTACATTTCTGAGTATATATGACATAAGAATCTAACTGAGATAGGACAAGGGTATCATCATCATGTTGGTCCCTTATTGATTTAGATAAGGTCTAGCAGTAAAAACTGTCTAAATTTCAGATGGTTTTTACTTCTAGACCTCACCAGGTGTCCAGCCATCCTCATATTCCTTTCCAGACAAAGTACTCTATTTTCTCACATATATCACCGAGCCCTTTTTTCCCTAAAATCAGCTGCTGGAAATTGGGGTGTGTGTTATAAGCATGTTATGCTGCTTAAGCTTCTCTGGGCAAAAGTAAGTCTGCACATGATCCACAGAGAGCAGATCAGTGAGCAGCCTTGGCTCCATAGCTGTTTACTACAAGAACCAGATCTTTTTTTTTACTTTGTTCTGCATTTCATTGATAAGGCACATATCTTATTCCAGGGCATGTTGTATGTGAGAAAATAGGGGTTTCTCAGAACAAGGAATATGTTCAAATCCACAGGCACATGATGTCTGGGATAAGCAGTACTTGAAGAGAGTACTTGTAACAGATACAAGACTTTTTGCTACAGCACAGGAAAATGTCTACTGAAAAGACCTACTTTATCTACTCTTCTGCACTTGCGTTAGAAAGATCAATTCAAAACTATATGAATCCAGTGAAGCCTGTGATTCCAAAAATACAGGCAGGCAGGAATGGCATTTAGAGTTCACCTGGCAGCTATATCTAGATATCAAACAGTTTAAATTGCATTCAGTTTTCTTACAATGGCATTTTCTTATGTCTTTCTCCTCATTGGAGACCTGACTTCAATCTGAGATCTTAATGTCATGTTCCTGTGGCTCATGGAACTACGCTGTGAATCCTAAATGAAATGTGCTTTACTCCAGTTTCAAGATCAGTCTTCATACTTGGCATCCTGTCAGCGCAGAGAATGATCAAGATCCAAGCTGCTATGGCTAAACTGCCCTGCCATATACATCATTTCACAGAAAAAGTAGTGATGAAATAGGTAGTTTCATCAATCCATCGGATTATGAATGACACTATTCTGCAAAAAAAAGAATGACATTACTTGGACATCTCTAAAGTTGTGCTGTATTACCATGCCAGGATTGAGTCCTTCAGGCTGTCTTTTAGTTTCTTTCTTGAACATCAAGAGGCTAAGCATTCTCATCGCAAAGGCTTGTAAAGTGGATTCCTCATGTTTTCACTGTTTGTCACCTGGTTAGTTGAGCATATTCTGTCCACCAGTTGAAATCATCAGAAGCTGCTGCTAACTGGTATTTGTAAGGTAACAAATATAGTAACTCACTGGCCTGGCTTTGATGTCAGATTTGGAGAGAGAGTACTACAATTTCAGTTTGATTAAGATTTAACAGTATCTCTGAGTCCAGCTGTAGCCTCTCATCTGTAGTGGGATGCAGATCTTTGTGGTGATATAATCTGATATAGCCAAGTGGGTCCCATTATCCACTTCCCATCCTCGCTTTTCAGAGTCTCTAGCCTAATGGGCTTTGAGATGCATAGTAACTTGGGTAGGTTGAGGTTTTTTTGCTTTTCTACTTGAGCATAAGAAGGCACAGGGCACATGAACAGATCAGATATAAAAATATTTGGTCTTGTGCATGTGCTATATGTACACCTGCAGTAGGATCCACACTGGCTACAGCCTTTTGAAGAACCATGATTCCTGTAAGGTAGGTAACCATTCTATATTTATCTTCTAAAATAGCTTTTAAAAACAATGGTTGTTAGCTTAAAAATGGAAAATACTTTATGAATTTATTCTACGAAAATGCATTGAAAGTTTGCAAACATATGCCTGTATAATATTTTGTTTCTTACCTTCTAGATGGGTATCTTTTCTCTCTAGAGCAGGGATGTCAAATTCATCCTAAACCAGATCAAAACCAAGGGGCTTCTCTCAGGCCAGATCCACAATGCCAGCAGCAAGTGCTGTGAAGCTGCATTCCGGTTGCAGTGCAAAGCCATGTTTAGGTGGCAGCACGGGTCTGGGGGCAGGCAGTAGTGAGAATCCAAGGATGACCACCAATGGCCATGTCCATTGTGGTCATGACCCAAATACTGTGGCAGATCACACCCCCTAACTTCCAGAACTGGATGGAACATTTCTGTGAGCCATATGTTTGACACCCTGCTTAGAGAAAACAAATAGCAATACAACCACTTACTATTTCCTGTTAGGGCCATATACTTCTCAGGACCATCTCCGCTGGTATATGGGTCTGATGTGGTATATCAAGAGCATATGGGTAAACTTGACTGGGTTTAGTATTAGTTTTAATATTCTTCCAGCCTTCAGTAAGCATTTGTTTTTTTGTATGAAATGTTCATGTAATTCTGTGACCCTGCTGAAATGACCAGTAAAAATTACAGCGATGTTTTATTATTATTATTTTACAGGTCAGCATCAAGGACAAGATGGAGGTGTGAAAGTACAGCAAGCTACAATAGCACCTGTAACTGTAGCAGTAGGAGGCATTGCTAATGCAGCAATTGGTGCTGTTAGTCCTGATCAGATCACACAAGTGCAGTTGCAGCAAGCTCAACAAGCGTCTGACCAGGAAGTGCAACCTGGCAAGAGATTAAGAAGAGTGGCCTGTTCATGTCCTAATTGTAGGGAAGGAGAAGGAAGGTAAATCAGTTTATTAATAATTTTTAGATGCCTTATCGGAGCCTTGTTCTTTTTTTCCTTGTATTATCGTACTTTTAAGTCTGTACATAAAGAAAACAAGTCCTCACTGATCTTCTATTCAGCATGAAGATTATAATCCACATAATTTGCAGTTTTGTATTTTTCCTCAGTGAAATGATGATATTTTAGAGAAAAAGCAGGTAACTCTGACTTTTGATCTCGTTAGGGGTAGCAATGAACCAGGAAAAAAGAAACAACATATCTGCCATATTGAAGGATGTGGAAAAGTTTATGGGAAAACCTCTCATCTCCGGGCACACCTTCGTTGGCATACTGGAGAAAGACCGTTTGTATGCAATTGGATGTTTTGTGGAAAAAGATTTACGAGGAGTGATGAGCTTCAGAGACATAGAAGAACCCACACAGGTTGGTCTACTGTCTGTTCGGTATAGTAGTTGGATAATGGTCATAGTTAAAGATGAATGGTAATTTTAAAGAAAATAATTATTTTGTATGTGCTGAATTTTTGTATTTAAAATACTCTGTACTATTTCAAGATGTCATATCATTTTTAAATTTGTGGATATTGGTTTTCCCCTGTACAGGAGACTGTAGTGTAGAACCTAAGCAGAACTCAAGTTGTTACTCTGTTTACACAAAGATTAACTTTAGGTTATGATTAGCTAGCATCTATGACCTAAAATTTTTTAGCTATTTTCTGAGTTAAAAAAAATCCCTACTCATTTGGAGTTGTTTAAACCTTGAAAAGAGTGAATGCCCACAAATTGCTTCACCTGGTTTCATCTACCCTTCTCCGAAGAGGACTGACTGGGTTGTTTTTTGTTTTGTTGTTGTTGGGGGTTTTTTTTTTTGGGGGGGGGGGGGGACATTGGGTTTGTTGGGGGGGGTTGTATTGTGTGTGTTTGTGATGAGCTCAGAAAAGAAAATTGGATTATTTTTCACATACTGAAGGCTGATATGATACTTAGTAATAGCTGACCAGGACATTAGCCCAGAGAAGAGACATATTCCATCCTTATCCTAAATCAGTCTAGAAATGTCTTTATATGATTAAGGGAACCCTGTGAATCTTAATGGATTAGACAACTTTATGAAAGACCGGTACAATCACATATGTATCTTCTGATACCGCTAAACCAATGATGGTTGATGCTAGGGAAGGTGTGATGGGATGAATCACTCCAGACATGCCTAGCTCATGTACTCTTCCTCTAAAACACCTGCTACTTGCAAGTCTCTGGGACAGAATACTGGGCTAGATTGACCATTGTCATCCATGTTACAATTTATGATGCATACAACATATATTTTTTAAAATGTTGAATGGAAAAAAATGTTTGAGTAAGTAAAAGAAATTAAACGCTCTGAATAGTCATTCTTTTTTACTTATTTTTGTTCTTTTTCTAAATCAGGTGAAAAGAGATTTGAGTGTCCAGAGTGTTCTAAAAGGTTTATGCGAAGTGACCATCTCTCCAAACACGTCAAAACTCATCAGAACAAGAAAGGTGGTGGAACAGCTCTTGCTATTGTTACCTCGGGAGAACTGGACTCTTCAGTTACTGAGGTCCTTGGCTCCCCAAGAATAGTCGCAGTTGCAGCCATTTCTCAAGATTCAAACCCAGCAACGCCTAATGTTTCTACAAGTATGGAAGAATTCTGAAAAGAGCATTTATAGAGCCACCTAGTGCTGCACTTAAGTTTACATACCTTTCAAGATATGGAAGTGGGCTGGTAAAGTGGATTACAGAGCAGGAAAAATCATGTTTTCAGTCTTGACTTCTGTAAGTATTCCAAATTGGAGGGTCAGCATGAGAAGTGTACACTGGTGCAACAAGACAAAATTTTCAAAAATACAAACAGCGCAAATTGACATACTGGACAAACAGATGGGGGAATATTACTTCTATACTGTAACTGTACTTTTTTAGTTATATGGATGTATATCATGTAATGATTTTAAATGAAATTCCCCCCTCTATTTTAGCATTGTGTGTTTAATGTGTTTATAAAGACAAAAAATATCAATATAAGACAGGGTGGTTCTTGGTTAGGATTATTGCCATTTTGAAGGCACTTGGTTTTTAATCTGAATTTATGATACTTTCATGGGAATGTCCTTTCCCATCAGGCACAACAAAACTGCATAAGAATTGATTGGTAATGGAAAGATTTTATTTGTTTGCTTAGGTCTGTAACATGTAAGTTGATTTTGGCCGTCTTTTCTCAAGTTCAGAAATTATTCAAACAACAGCTGACAGGTATGCTGCCAAGTGCATCTGAGGAGCACCTCAGATGATGTTGACCACTACATTATGGTAGTGTGCATAAATGACAATCAGTGAACTCGCATTGCTTTCTTTCTTTTGGAGAGTTAAAGATTATTTAGAAATAATGTAAACAGTAGAAAAGATGAAACCATAGAAATATATTAACATAAGATTTTACCAAAATTATCTCTATGTAGGATAATAGAATATGGCAATTGTGTATCAGATTTTAGTATTCATTGTATGTTGCATCATTTCTGACCCTTAGTTAACTTAGTCTCAAAGGTTCATAATTTTACATATTTAAATTTTTATTAAAATACTTGGAAATAAGTTAGACAAAGAATTGTTTGATGAGTGTTTTAACTCATTCTTCAGTTTCTTCCTCCTGTAAATATTAGTGGTTATATTATGGTTTAATGTGTTGAATTCTTTATACTTTGACTTAATAGCCAAAGAAAAGGATCAATTATCACATTTTAACCAAAAAAAAAAAAAAATTGTAAGTAAATCTATTCTCTTTCTTTTCCCCCTAAAAATTAGTCACCTTTATTTTTTTTTCCAATGATAGATGGATAGGCTGGGAAGGAATATATATCGCTCATCAAACCTTTTCTGATATAACTAGTATGTTTGAGTCTTTAACCACAAGGCAAACTTGGGGGAGAGACTGAGGCAGGGAGTGTAGTTATCTTTTTTATCACACAGCAGTTAATTTAAAGGATAAGATAATCTTTTCAGATCTGTCAAGTTAGTAAAACATAAATGTAGAAGAAATAATACACCTGTGCATTTTATGTGTGAAAATGCTAGAGCAAATAAAGAGGAAAGATGGCCAAATATTTCATGCTCAGGATTTTGGATTAGTAACCATAAGCATAAATGTAATATTTTACAAAGTTAGTCTTTGGAAAGAGTATCACATGACCAACTTTTTTTTTAATGTATACACCAAAATATTTTTGATGTAACTAAAACGAAGTACAGTGCAAGAAGGATAACTTTTTTCCTGCATATTTAAAGATGGTTTATTTGGTAACTGTTTGTATGACACCCGTAACAGATACCTTTTGCATTCCCTCAGAAAACAAATACTTCTCATCTGAATACTTTATCAATCTTGTGGTGTTTCATGTATTTTTGAAGGAAGAGAAATACCAAGCATTGTTTACACTGTGTACACTTTAGGCCAGCCCTTTGTAGCGAAATAATAAGCTGAAGGTCTTTTATACTTTCAGTTTACATAAAAAGCTTTGAGATTTAAAGAAAAACAATTTTACACTGTGGTTATAAACTTCAAATTTCTTAAAGCTTTTGTAGACTTGTAACAAAGTCTTTAAATTTTAGTTGGGTTTTGTACATTCTTTTTGTATATTTTATTTAAATTACTTAACTGATGTGTCTGGATTTCAAACATCAGAATCAATTACATGTCACGTTTAATACAGGTGAATATTAGGTAGTGCTAATTGTTAATTTTGTTTTATAGGAATTGAAACGTCAAATATATATTTTATCATTATGCTTCACAATCAGTGCTATGAATTTCTTTATGCAAAGAAAACCTTTCCTAATGTTATAATCATGTTTCCTAGAAGTTAACAATTTTTGTAAACTGAAGATATGAGCATTCTGCCCAACCATTTCATATTTAATTTTTCCATGCATACTTATGTATGCAGATAGAAACTGAAGTCATTTTTAATCTACTATGGGTCCCTATTACAAATGTATCAAAATCTAAATCTGGTTGGCTTCATAGCATCTAAAGTACATTAACTTGTGCTAGCAGGTGCACATTTTACCGCTGGAATTAGAAACACTTTGACAGTCTGTTCTGCATACCATTCTGAGTCCACTTTTCTGTCTTAGAAGGATCGTAAATTTCAATGTCCTTTATTTGACTCAGTGGAATATAGCTGTTGTAAGTAATAGGGCACAGATGTGCAGTAGTATCTTGTTTAATGGCATTTCACTGTTCATTCCCTTTGCCACCGTTATAAAATCTTGCTTTTATTGTAATTATCAGTGCAAAGTGTATTTATCATGGTAGAACTCCAGTGTTAGAATAGGGGTTTTTTGGGTTCTTTTCCCCTTACAGTATACTTCTTTGGTTAGGTTTGTGTATGTGTTGCCAATTACGTTAGAAATTGGTGTTAAGTCATTATTTATCACATTCTTTCACGAGAGCAGTAATAAAAGTGTGTAATCTAGGAGAAAAAGTTAATTTGTCCAACTTAGGTAAGCATGATGTTTAGGTCCTATTTTTCAATTTTATAACTGTTTTATTGCAACAATATTTGTATTTAAGTCCTCATTTTAATGCCTTGTGGTGTTTTTTTTTTTATGCATGTCACTAAATTGTCATCCTGCATAAATTGATGTGCAGCATAGGGTATTAAATCTACAAAATGATTTTGAAACAGAGAAATAGTTGATGGTAAAAATGTAAATGTTTTGCAAAAATTCCTTATAAAAAGTTTTGTAGTAATATTTCACTTGTAAATTTTTTCCTAAAAAAATGAAAAAACAAAAAAAATAACAGAAACGTTGCCCACATTCTAGAATTTAGAAATTAATTCTGCCAGCAAAGCCTCTAAGGCATTCATTTGATATTTTTACAATGCTGCTTTGTATAATTTTGGTAGATTTGGAACTAAAATCATGTACAAGTTGCCTGCAATAACATTTTGCAAGTAACCTATTAAAATTCCCCTGAGTTTAAAATGATTCTTCATTTAATTACTTATAATATGAAGCAGTAACAAATTATGTTTAAATGATAATTTACTCATCAAGAAGGACAGTAGAAAGCAAATGCTTCTCAATGGAGAAACATTGGCAGCGGCTTCTGGATTCATGTAATTAAGACCTGTACTTGCTGGTCAGCGTTCCCCAACTGGCAGACTCCCAGCAGGGAATTAAAACAGCAGATTCCAATTCAACATGAATTCTATCATGCCTGTTCAGCTCTTGAGAACAGAAGTTATAGTTATGCCTTGGCACAAAGAAAATATTTTCTTTTCCTCCAGTCATATCTTAAAAACTTTAGTCCTAAAACAAAAGTTGCAATTTTTTAAAAGTGAGTGTGGAAAATAAAAATAAAATGTTTCAACTGTTTCAGATGAACAAAAAGATTGTTTCTGTAAGAAAAATTAGATGGGTAACTTTAACACCAAAAATGATGTTGGGTTGGTAAAATATGATGGATTTTTTTTTTATTTCTGCAAAGCCTTCTTTCAAAGAGCTTTAAGTAGTTTATTGTTCAATGGCCCAGCAGTCCTGTGATGGACATAAAGTAGTTTTATATCCATTTTACAGACAAAGAAACAAATACAGAGAAGTTGATTGACTTGCAAATTTTGTGTAAAATATAGAACAGGCTCTTTTCTCTGATACCCACCTAAAAGCTGCATTATTAATTGACTATATCTTCATATTTGATTAGATGCAAGGCAAGGTGTATCACCATTAAAACTAAGAGGAGTAGTTCTACCAACCTGTTGTTAATCCTATATTACAACATTTTCAAACGAAAACATCTTAAGAGCGGTACTGGAATATCTGTTGTTTGTTAGCCATTTACAGCTAATGGTTGGTCTTTGCTGTTTCAACTGTTTGTTGAGACGAATGAAATCCTCTCTGATCCATCACTGTAGTATAGGGAAATATAAATGAAAATACAGTGCAAACCTTCAACTAATTAGGATGTTAAAGATAAATGTTCATACTTTCATTCATTCCCCTTGTGTGTGTATGGCTTAATATGCTTCCCTTCTAACACTGATTACTTTGTCCAATATAAAATATAATTCCAAATGGAATTTCTTCTACGCTTTTTTTAAGTTGCACAAGGGTCTGGGTTGGTCCCACAGTTAAAGGACACACGTTGGATAAACCACGTCAAGAATGTTGGGTGGTCCCACCAGCACAGCAGGATATATGGCTCCATTTACCTGTTATACAATGGAAGGGATTTGCCATCGGGAGAAGTGAGTTAAGAATTATAAAACAGATGGCAAAAGATACCTGCTCTCTGAATTTAAGCTTCGTAGCTTATTTATAGACTTACATTGGCTATGATATCCAAGAACATCTGTTGTGTAGTGGAATTGGTATTTCAAATAATTCCACCAACATTGTTGTAGTGGGGTTTTTTTGTCTTTTCTTTTTAACCAAGTTCAAAAATATCCATTCCGAAATGACTCCAGAGCAAGCAACTTACAAGTTTCCCCCAATTAATATAGATGGCGATTGTTGAAAGTAAGTTCCATTATCTTACATGTGAACATACCTTCTTTTTTTAGCCATCATTCACAGCTAGTTGCCTCCAAAAATGTGTACAACAATTCTCTCTGTCTTACTCAGAATTTTGTGTTCTCTCATTATGATTAAGGCATGGTAATCTTTTGACTTTCCTTTAGAAGGGAACCATTTTTGGACCAAAATGAGGAGGCTGGGGATATTGGGTAAGTTTGGCAGTTGCCAAGGCTGCATTCTGTACTTGTGCAACAGTTCAAAGCTCTTTTTTTTTCCTTGAGCCTGCTCCCATTCTCTGTAGCTTGAACTCCACATTATTACTATGAGCTAAATTTTATACCAAGGAAAAATGCAGCCTACTAGCTTCAACAGGATTTCAAAGTGTCTTAGGTGCCAGATGGGCACTGTTGTTAGTAGAAAGAGCATGCTGTGAAAAATCCTGTTTTCCTTATCCGCTGGTTCTGCCCTGTTAAGAGGTACTGCAAAGGTAGGTCATTTTGTATATCCTGGCTACAGCACAAACCACTTCTTGGGTGTTCCTTTTTAGGCCAGAGTACTGCATCATTTGAGGAAGCCTCTTTGAGTTTAGTGCAGGCTCCATTTCATCTCTCTGTATTATGGAATACTTGCTAACAGAATTAGGGTTATACTTCAAAATGAACTATAAATCTAGGGGCTTTTTTTTCAAAAAGTTGGTATGAAATGTTACCTAAAGGTGCATCTTATGTCTTCGGGGTTTTCTTATATAGCTTTATTTGATTTACCTTTTAAGTTTTTACCGAAGTCTTTCAGTTGGGCCCTCATAGAAATTTGGCCTCGGTAGCGTGATCTTTTGTTGCTGATATATATATTTAAAACATTGCTGACATATATTTAAAACAGCATCCTGTAAAAACAGAATTAAATATAACGCAATAGAGAAGAGTT
Organism: Alligator mississippiensis; assembly: GCF_030867095.1. Taxonomy (NCBI): domain Eukaryota; kingdom Metazoa; phylum Chordata; order Crocodylia; family Alligatoridae; genus Alligator; species Alligator mississippiensis. The sequence continues at coordinate 160,113,622 of NC_081828.1, read as the reverse complement.
TGTGTGTGAAATTGATGGTAGATTTTTTTTAACGAACTACTGTATTTCATGCCAGGTCTGTATCCGTCTTGTACAATGCACATCCCTGCTTAAAAAATCAAAGTAATTACCGTGCTCCAGCAGACTCCAATGTCTCATGTATCAGCATTCCTGCACTTAAAAATGGCAGCAGTGGCATTTTAACTAAGCTTGTACTTAAACATGGTGGCGGGGGTGCTTTTAACTAAAGCTCATTAGACAAGCTTTGGTTAAAGCACCCCTGCAATCATTTTCAAGCGTAGGGACACTGATACACGAGAACCTCTTGGAGCCACTCTAATTAAAGCGCCCTCAGCCTGCCCGCCCCTCCCCTCCCCCCCCGAGCATGTGTATAAACAACCAAAAGAATTAAGAAATCAACAGACGATTTTTTTTTTGTTGAAGATGCTGGGATTGACTCTCCTAAGCCACCTAAGAGTACATGAGTTCTTCATTCATCCATGCTCTTTAGCATGGCGATAATTAACACTGGCCACAAATCATAACCTTATGTCTGCCCCAAAGGAGTACCAGGTTTCCATCACTTTCTTTAGCCTCTCCTAATAACCATACTTACTAGTATTTGTAGAGGTAGTTTGTTAAAGGGAAAGGTCAAGCTCCAAGAGAAGGCTTATGATTGTGGTTTTATTTCTTTGTAGCTTTGGCAACTGAGGATGAAATTAAGATGATCCCTATTTTCCATTGTATATAATGGGAGTAAAACAAATCTGATCCCAGAGAAGTTTTGTTCTCCGAATACTATGTTAACAAAATAGAGGGGATGGTAGTTTTCAGGAAGAAAGGATTAACTTGTAATAGGATGGAGGATAAAAGAGCATTTAAGCAGTAACAAATGTGGAAATGGAATACCATATTTTATTGCACACATTACATACCTGCTTTAAAAAAAAACAGCTGCTGGAAATTGTAGTGTGTATATGTGTAAAATAGAGTAAGAACAGTTTTTGCCTTACGAGGCACAAGTGAAATTTAAAATCAGCATTGTTTTATGCGGAATAAAACTACTTAGCTACTTACTCTTTTTCCCCTTCATTCTGCCTTTCAAATATAAGGTGTATATTTTATTTTTAGGGTATGTTATATGCAAGAAAATATAGTATGTAGTAGAACTGGAGACTGAAGGAGGGTAGAAGGAGAATGTGATTGGAACATAGGAAGGGTAGGAAGAGTTTGGTAAGATGCTGACGGATGACAAAAGTAGAGGATGAAGTAGAAAGCCCACCGCTCTCATTCTAAGAGGTTAGCAGATCATAGGAAAGCAGGGCTGGGAGAGACCTCACAAGGTCATCTAGTCCAACCCTCTACTCAATGCAGGTTCATCCCTGACTAAGCCATCCCAGTCCAGTCTGTCAGACCTGCTTTTGAAAACTTCCAAAGATGGAGTTTGCACAGTTTCTTTAGGTAACCTGTTCCAAAGTTTGAACATTCTCATAGCTCAAAGTGTCTTCCAGTCTCCAACCTAAATTTCCTCTGCTGCTGTCTAAGGCCAGCCTGTGAGGGTGGGCTACTCTCCCTTTCCTCCCGCAGGGCCAGGCTAGGGTCAAGCCACACCACCTTCTCCTTGCATGGCCAAGTTATGGCTGGGTCACACCCACTTTTCCTTTGCAAGGCCAGGCCATACTGTCTTCTCCCCAGTGAAGCTGGGCCTGTCGTTCCCCCCCGCCCCCCGTGGCTACATGTGCCAGCCTCGGGCACTGGATCAAAACCACCATCCAGTGCACGGTTAGACCAGGCACTGCCCATCTGGCCTGCAGGGGGGGAAAAGGTTGAGCACCTCTGTTCAAGTCTGTATTTCCTTAGCTTGTTAATGAGAATGTTGTGAAAGACAGCATCAAAGCATTGCTAAAAGTCAAGGTATATTTTATATGCTGCTCTCCCCCCATCCACAGAGCCTGTCACCTTATCATACAGGTTGATCAGGCATGACTTGCTCTTGATGAATCCATGTTGATGATGATGAAGTGAATCTCACCATACTCATATGTTGGAGGCATAAAGGCCAGAAAGCCAGCAACAGGTAGAATGGTCATGTCAATAAGACAATGCTGACTGTTTCTGATCACCTTTGTTCTCCTCTAGGTGCTTTGCAATGGATTCCTTGAGGACCCTGCTCCATGAACTTTCCAGGTATACAGGTCAGACTGGTCTGTAATTCTCCTCCTGTTTCATAAAAGGGGCACTGTATTTGCCCTTTTCAAGTCAACTGGGACTTTACCTGACCTTCACAAGTTCTGATAGCCAGTGGCTCTGAAATTCTCTCACCAGTTCTTTCAGGACGCATCCTATCTGGCACTACCAACTTGCTGCCCCTATTTTGAGGACCAAAGTAAAGAAGAAATTAAATACTTCAGTCTTTTTTCATGATCCTTAACTAGATTGCTTTCTACATTCCTTAAGGATCTATGGTTTCTCTAGTTTTCCTCTTACTTTTCACATACTTGTATTGAAATCCCTATGTATTGAATACCCTTTATGTCCCTTCTCAGCTGCATTTCAAACTGTGCTTTGGCCTTCCTAATTTTCTCCCTGCATATCCATATGATACTCTTTCCTAGTAGTATGACCAAGTTTTCATTTTTATAGGATTCTTTTTTGAGTTTCAACTTATTTGAGAGTGTGTTGTGTTGTCTATCTAAACTGTTGTACTCCTCATTCTCCTGTTGCCTTGGTTTAGATAGCTCCTGCACCCTTAGGAGAGCTTCCTTAAAAGTACAGCCAGGTCTCCTGGACTCCTTTTCTGCTCAGACTTTCCTCCCAGAGGATCCTACCCACCAGTTCCCTGAGTTTGTTAAAGATGAAGGTTAAGCAGAATCCTTAGCACTATGAGGAAAGTGTACATTTTTGTATTTATGTAGTTAAGTTTGGAATCTGAAATAATTATGCATGTTGTGGGAGGTACAGACTATAAGTACTTTAAATATTAGAAGGCAGATAAAAAAAATTGTATTTTTAATCTCTCAATTTTCAAACTACTGTGAATTTTGACGGTTTGAGTCATGCTTTCTGCATGCTTGCAGTTTTCAGTGCTGAAGGACGTAGAGGAGGAAACTAGGACCACGAAAATAGGAATATAAAGTTTCAGAAAAATCAAAATATGTTGCTCCATTGACTAACTCACTGAAATAGATTTGAGAATGATTTAATAGAATAAAGTAGCAGCATCAAACAACAAACACCTGTCTGAAGCTCTTGTTGCAGTCAAAATCAGGATTCTAACTTAGTGCAGTTAAGGATTGACATGACACCTCGTTTGATTAATGACAGAAAGGCTTTAATAACTGTTCCACAAACAAGCTATAAAACTAAATTACAGAAAGATTCCTTCCCAATAATCAGTAAATAAGCTATTACAAAAGTCCTAGTATATGTTAACTGTAGGGCTGTGCAAAGCTTCAGTTGCTGATTCGGTTCAGAGAAGATTCAGCCTGATTCAGCGGCTGAGTAGCCAAATCAAATTAGAAGATCCATTAAAAGGTCTGACTCAAACCAGAAGCCTCTGAATCTATTCAGAAGAGATTCAGAGAGATTTGGAGATTTTGATTGGCCGGGAAGAGGCAGGTACAGCCGGGTGGCTGCAGGTTCTCTCATGGCTCCTCTGGCTGTGCCTCCTATCCCCTGGTGGGGAAAACCAAAGGAGAAACCCCCATGGCTGCCCGGCTCGACCCCATCCCCTGCCCAGCCAAGCCTTCTGGCACTTAGAAAGCCTCACACTCACCGGCTGCAGCAGCGGGGATCAGGGCCTCTGAAGGCTCGTGGCAGAGGCCCCCATGCAGCGCAGGGCAGTGGGGGGCATCAGGGATCAGCCCCCTTCTGCATGGCAGCTGCCCCACAATGCAGGTGCAGTGCGGCTCAGCGGGGCACCGCATTCTGTCTGGGGCCTCTGGGGCTGAGTGCTGCTGGGCTTCAGCTGACAGGTGGAGATGCCCCAGCTTCGGGACATCATGCGGTGTCCTGCCAAGCCATGCTGTTCCTGCACCATGAGGCAGCAGCCATGCAGGTGCCAGGCGGCAGGAGGGTGAGGGTGGGCAGGGCGATTACTGCTACTCCACGCTGCGGGGGGGGGGGGGGGGCTCTGCCATGATCTCCCAGAGACCACTGCCAGATCCAGTGAGTGCGGGGCTTTTTTTGTTTAAAAGCCCCGCACTCACCAGCTCAGACAGCAGCGATCAGGGCCTCTGGGGACTTGTGGCAGATCCCCCCGTATAGCGCAGGGTAATAAGGAGCAGCAAGGATCACCCCCCCTCACCGGGCATCCGTGCGGCAGCTATCACATTACATGGGTGCAGCATGCCTCAATGGCACCGTGTGCTATCTGGGAGCTGGAACGGCTCCACCTGTCAGCCAGAGCCCAGCAGCGCTCAATCCCAGCTCCCAGACCGCATGCAGCACTCTGCAGCATGGGAGCCAGATGGGGCGGGGGGGAGGGGATTTCCGCTGCCCTGCATTGGCCTGTGCTGTGCAGAGGGGCTCTGCCATGGGCCCTCAGAGGCCCTGATCACCACTGTTGCATCTGGTGAGTGTGGGGCTTTTTTTTTTAAGTGGCAGGAGGCTGGGGATGGGTGGGGGATGGAGCTAGGCAGGGCAGTCATGGGGGCTTCTCCCACAGCTCCCCCCACCCGGGGAGAGGCAGGCACAGCAAGAGGAGATGTGGGAGAACCTGCAGCTGCCCAGCTGTGCCTATCTCTGCCCGGCTGATCCAAATCAGCGCTGAATCTCCAATTCTCATTTGGCCAAATTGAATGGGGATAGTGATTCAAATCACCAAATCAAATTACTGTCCTCCAAATTGGTTGAATCCAAATCAAATACTTCCCTATTCACACAGACCTAGTTAGCTGCAATAGAATCTCTCACCAATGCAGGCCTGCGGTGGTTTCAGTCTTTGCATCCTTCACTGGGCATGGATCCCTCACAGAGTGATCAGCTGGGCACAGTTTACAATGTTGCAGTGATTTCTTTCTCTCTCCTGTTGTGTGCATTTTGCTAGCAACTCTGTTTCGTTCTTACACTCTTCAATTGTATACCTTCAAAGCAATCCTCCTTGACAGTTGGTCATTAAAGTTGGAACAAAGCAGGTTCGGAAAGACTATCATGTTACAATCGCTAACTGCTCGGATCCTGTTTTGGATTGTCCAGTTGTGAAACTTGTTTATGCAAGCTTTTAATCAGTCCGGAGCTTATATTTCAATCAAATGGGATGGATTTTGATTGACTGAATAGGACACCATGCTTTGAGTAGTTGTTTTAACAGTGGGACAAAAGCCAAAATGTTCTGAACCGGTGATGGTTTAGGGAGACATTTACAAAACCCCAAACATGCATTGAATGCCTGTTCCGAGAAATATGCCTTAATCAAGAGAGAATGTCAACAAGGAGGATATAGTCATGTAGGGAGATGCAGTTATTTATGAATGATTTAGCTTAATGAAACGGTACATTTGCAACTAGCACAGGAGATTAAATCAGTTGAGATTTGCTTCATTTGACATGGTCCCAGTCACAATCTTGCATTCTTGTGCAAGATGCACTATTGTTTTAGTTTGGTCATTTAAATTTCATGTGTGGGTCAGGCCAAGCTTTCACAGTCATCACACTTGGAAAATAAAATCACTCTGAAGGAGGTAAAGCTGAAGATACTGAAAATAACTGTGGGCTTCTGTATAAACCTTTTGGATCCCCCCAAATAAGTGGAAAATCCTAATTAAACAAGAATTTTCCTCCACTTATTTCAAAATTCCTGGATATGCAGATAAAAATGTAATTTAAAAAATAGAGCCCACTGAGAGTCAAATAAAGAAAGTGTCATTTAACCTCAGTATGTAAGCATCTGCTTTACTAAATGTTCAAACCAGGAAATTCCTTTTACAGGTTATCATGGAAAATAGAGGTTTTTTCTACTTAAAAAAAACCTGAAAAAAATATTTTTTCTCTCTCCTTTTAAAGCAGCATTCAATTTATTAAGGAAATCCCTCAGATAAGAGGGCATTAGAAATTCTGAAGCATTTTAGGAAACATGCATTTAAAATCCTGAGAAATCCTGAAAAAACTCTTAAATCCTTCCCCCTCCCCTCAAAAAAGTCCTAGAAAAGCTTTTGGCATTTCCCCTTCATTTATATAAAATTTAAATGGCAGTATTTATTAGCTGAAATATGTTTGAATCAACTTGGTTACTAGTGTTATGGTGCATGGTTCCATTCAATGCTATGCTAACTTTTATTATTATTCTTAGAATAACCTAACATTTGATAGCCTATTTACTGCTTAAAATGTCTATATACAATGTCATGCATATTCTTTACATATATTTGAAAGAACAGTAATGGTAGAAAAGATTGGGTGGGACTAGCTCCATCTTTCCTACTTGCTGAAGAGCACTTACAAGTCAAGAAAAATAAGTAAAATATATTGGGGAAATATCAAAGCAGGTGATGCTACAGTTCTCCATGTAATTTCTTTTAAGTGCCCCCTGTTCAGGGTGCCCCCTTTGTTATCTCTCCTATTTTCTCTGTCTATTGAACTGCTTACAGTAGCTATCAAAGAGTTTCTACAGAGGTTCAGGACATCATAATTGGTAATAAAGGGCATAAAATGGCACTTTTTGTATAAGGTTCTGCATTGCCTCAGTAAATAAAAGTTTCCATTTAGTGCCTTAAAGATGTCTTGAGAGTTACACCATTGCAGCTCTTTATATAAACATGACCGACTCCCAAGTAAGCTATCTCCTTGGGTAACATTTGGGAATACTTTAATCACCATGATAGTAGTCATATAACAGTGCAATTGATTCGAGCACCTGTATGTGGAAGTGTCACTGAATCCTAAAATACCTGCAGCCTCTTTTAATGTATATCTTAAATTGAGACATTTTGAATTTGTTAGGCTGATACCCTCTAGATACATGAATTAAAAAAAAAAAAATACAAAAAAAGGTAGGCAGCAGTTTTTTATAGGGCAAGGATAAACACAAATCAGCTTGTTCAGGCTATAGTGTTATTTGGCTTTAAACCAGTAGCAGATTAAGAGGCAGACTGTTGGGTCTCCCATCTCTGGCATCTAGAAGAGCTGTTGGAATAATTTTGATTTTATCGTTTTCTTTATTGAAAACAAAGGAAAAATAATTCTAAAAACTTTCTCCAAGGTTCTTTTTTTAAACTCAGTTGCCTTCAAAAGTTAAGTCACACCAGAAAGCTGAGTTTGGTGTTTCAGAGGCTTTGTCTCACCACACATTTCCGATGTCTGCCAGTCTATGGCTGGCAGAAATTAGGGTCTTTTGCTCAGATCAAGATACCTTACTGCTAGACTTGTCATAACAGGTTAATTCCACACCCAAATCCAGAGGAACCCACCATACAGGTTGATTACAAAAAGAAATACTGAAAATAGTAGAGAGGTTATTCTGTTGTCTTCAAAAGGGTTAAAAAGTGGAGGTCTGAATCAGTGAGGCAGAAAAATCAGGCCAGTGATACTGAGGACAGCCTGCAGCCAGAACCCTAGCAACAGTGTTAAATTGCATCTAGTGTCTGTGGGAAGAGGGACTTAATCCCATTTGCTAAGAATCTGGCGGTCAGTGTGCTCATAGAAAGGAAATGATGGAAAGAAATGCAACGATCCATCTGCTCAAGGGGAGTCTTGGAACAATTCATGGAAGAGCACAGTTTCATTTGTCAACATGGAGAGCCAGATCAGTGGTAAGGACCAGTCAGGCAACAACCTGGTACTCGTGATGCAGCCACTAAACATTACCTCACTGCTTTTGCTCCAGGCTCTGAAAAACTTGACAAGATGTTAGGCATCAGTGTATGATCAGCTAGTTGTGGCCCTTCTGAGAGAGAGTCCATTACTTGTAGGAAAGGGAACTTCAACATGAACTTGAAATGTTGATTTATTACCTAAAACTTGAATTTGTGAAAAAAGGTTCCTGATCTCGAAGTCCTGCTTGGTGTTCCTGCTAGGGAGGTCAGCAATCTATGGCCTGATTAATTAGGGAAAGGTTGGCTTGAAGAGTAGGTTACTGCAGGGGGCGCCAAACTCCAGACAAGTGGGTTGGTCCATTTCCTGGAGAGGAACCAAGGACAAGAAGCAACTACTGAGCCCCAAACAGGGGACACTCCAGAGCTCCTTTTTTGTGCCACTCAGCACAATCAATTATCTTCAGGCCTGATAAAAGGGAACAGGTGCTTTACTTTCTCTAAAGGTTTTAATTAACTGAAAAAGTCTGTATTGTACAACTGTCTTCCTCTCTGCTATTAAGCAGATGGTCACTGTCACACAGGCTTGGTGTTCTAGGTTGAAATGCAGTGGGAAAGAACAATGTTAGCACAGTTTACTAGTGAGAAAATCCAGTTACCTAGTTTTTTAGAAGAGTTGACCAGAAGGTTGTAGCTTCAATTGCAGAGAGGTGGGAAGTATTCATTAACTCTGAGACAGTCTTAGCTTTGGCTGATTGCTGGTTTAACATCTCAGAAGGGTTTTGTAACTGGAGGTTCCACCTGTTTTGAGGACACTATTAAGGAAAAACTTATGCTCATGACACCTTTTTATTTTTTTTCCTTAAATTATCTTCTGTCACATTTGGAACAGTTATCCAAAGAATAGGTAGAACATAGGGAGTGATAATGCAGGCTCCTGTTCAATGTCTGACACTGCATATTGACTTGAGTTCAGTGCTCTCTGGCATGCTACCAAAAATGCCAGCTTGAGCCAATTGTGATGCTGTTTGTGATGCATTCAACTAGAGTGCCAAGCACCCATAAATGCTTGAATTGTGTACTTAACACTTTTACAAAGGGGAAATCAGTGGTGTTGGGTTTGTCTATTTCCACAATCATCCAGTTCAGTCGTTTTTTGTTTTTAGTTTGTATGGTTGGTTACTATGCACAGGGAAGACCTTGAGCATCCTTCTCCGGTGCTGCCCTGGATCTCCCTGTTGGAACAGAAGATTGCCTGCCTGCAGCATGAGCAGCGCCCACTTCCCTGTCCGTTCTACTCAGGTTGCTCCCTGGTAATGATGTGCAGGGGTGGGCACACCTGTCAGACAAGGACTCTCTCCTGGAATACCTAAATAAACCTGATCTGCTTCTATATGCTCTCTCTCACTTTAGATTAGTGCTCTCCAACCTTTTGAAGTAGGAGATCACCTTTGGCATTTAAAAGCAACCTAAGCTCTACCATGCCCTGCTGCCACCCCTGCAGCAGGTAAGTCTGGGGGGAGGGAAGGGGGGGCAGATCAACAGAGAGGGAGAAAAAATTATTTGGGGGCATGCCTCCCTAGCAGGTAAGTCCCACCTGGCCAGGGCCCCACTCAATTCACCCCTGCTCCTGCCTCTTTGGCACTGCTCCTTACCACAGGGGCCTCAATCTAGCCCTTGCCCCTTCCCTCCCTGCTGGACTGACCTGCTGGGCTGGGGCATGCGTGCGTATGGCCCCCCACCCCAGCTTCCAATCGACTCCAAGAGGCTCCGAGATCTACTGGCGGATCAAGATCCACTGGTTGGTGCTGGTGTGCACTGCCCTAGATGAAGAGCCTGATTCAGCCTGTCTCTACTGCTGCTGTTCTGGTGCACTTTTTCTTCTAGCTCTGCGTCTCTCAACCTGTGGTTCATGACTCAAAAGTGGGTTGCAAGAACATATGCAAGGGTTGGGAGCAAACTTTTAAAAATGGATTCTTATTTAAAGAAGGAAAAACATGTTTTTTTCTTTGTTATCTGGCAGTTCTAGCCTTAGGGGCTAGAGTGAGGGGCACTGGGTTGGGACTGGCCATGATGTTTACAAATGGGTCCTGGTACAAAAAACGTTGAGAACCACTGTCCAGCTCTTCACCCGTGTGGCTCTGAAGAGCCTCTGCCTTGTCTAAATGTCTTTGCTGCTGCCTCCCTGTGTATTTCCAAAGGAAAGCCTGGCACCTGCACAGCTGCGGGAGAGGGGGGGGGCGATCCGCACAGGCCTGCCGGGAACAGAGTGCAGGGCAGCTGCTTGAAAATGAAGTGCGTGGAAGGCAGGCATCAAAGACTGGAGGGGAGAGAAGGGGGTAATTTACATCAAGCTAAACCTTTTCTAATCTTGTTTTTATAGCAAACAAGTTTTCGGGTTTCGAGAGTCTTGGGAAGGGCAAGCTGGCACTGGCGGCGTGCGAGGTGCGTGGCGGAAAGCCCGCTCAAGCCCCGGCCGACGCAGGGAGGAGAAGCCGGGCCGGGGGGTGTCTCCAGGTACTCGGCGGGCGGGGTGCGCTGCCCCGCCCCGCTCCGCTCCTCTGTGAGGTGACCGCCACTGCCGGGCGGGGGCTGCGCTGGTCCCCGGGAGGAGGCGCCTGGCGCCGTGGCCGCTGCCCCGGGGCTGCCGTCCCCTGGGAGACGGGACGCGGGGGAGCGGGCGCAGCTGGGCAGGGGCTGCGCGCCGGGATGGAGGGGGACGAGACTGAGGCGGAGGAAAGTTTCTGTGCGGACGAGCGAGTGCGGTTTGTGGGACAGCGCCTGGCGCAGCTGCTGCGGCTCCGCGCCGAGCACTGGCAGCGCTACGTGGCCGACGAGGGCACCCGGCGGGTCCTGGCCGACTTCTGGGCCGCGCCCGGCCCGGCCTCCCTGGCACTGCGCGTCCCGGCCCCGGCCGCCGCGCGGCAGGTAAGCGGGGCCACCGCACGTGGTGGGGAGTGCGCGGGTCGTGGGGCTGGGAAGGGGAAGGGGGAGCGGGGTCAGGTCTGGATCTGAGCCGGGACCCTCCGCCGAGCCGCGAGTCCCCTCTTCCCGTCGCGACTAGGCGGGGAAGCTGGAGTTGTGGGACTCAGTGCAGAGGCTGCAGCATAGCGACTTCCCGCGAGGAAACTACACCGGGATCAGCCCGTTCTCCCCTTCATCCTCCTTTCTGGGTTTTTTCATTCCCTTTTGCGAATGCGATCATCTGGGTTACACCAAACCGAGTCGGGGAGAAGCTGCTCCCACAAAAGATCTCTCTTAGCCGAGAGAGGGAATCTGCAGCCAGGCAGATCTGTGCCGCTTCCTAGACTGCAATCTGTTTGGGTGCTCTTGATACTAATGGCTAAGCTCCGACTCAATGTAATGGGTCCTGTAGACTACAGAGGGGCATATTTGCCCTGCCATTCAAATCTGTTAGGTTACTCTTGGGTGTAAGAGTAAAGCACAATCTGGACCATCGTTCCTAAATCCTAATCCCTAACATACCTTGTTTCGTATCTTGGGCCCACTAAATTCAATATGAGTCTTGCCATTAATATCAAGGGGACTAAAATTGATTGTTATAACTAGGAAAGCATAACTTCAGGAGAATAATGTTTGCTTTAATCTGTATATCTGTGTCACGTGGTAGCTCTCTTCCTCCAACTTTCAATGCACTTATTTAAAACTTTCACTGTGTATCTGCATCACTGTTTTTTTACCTTATAGTTCTTGTGTGATCTCTATCATTGTCTGTCAGTTGCAGAAAGCTTTTATTAGTTCAGTTGTAATGCAAATAGTTGGCTTTCCAGACTTTTCAAACCCTTTATTTTCTCAATGCAGAATATGGAATTGGGGTACAAGGTGGGAGGAAGCTAACTTGTTCAGTAGCTGGAAAAAAAGCACAGATGCTATTTTTTCTCCCAAATTCATTAATTTTTTCATGAGAAACTTACTTTTGCCCCCAAATAATGTGTATTCTAGTAAATCAAAACAACCTGGGAATTTGCATGAGCTCCACTGAGTTGCTTCTCCCAGATTTTTTTGGCATATTCGCAATGAAACGGCAACTTTTCATTTCAAAATAATATTTAATTTCAAAATCTACTTTGGGGAAAACAAACATACATGCAAAAGCGAAACATATTTCAGGTCAATGAAATTTGGATTCAACCTGAAACGGAGCATTTGTTTCAGCAGGAAATTTGAAAAAGCTTTCATTTTTGGTCAACTGACACCTCTTTTTCTCCCCCCTGATTTTCTTTGGTTTGACCAACAGCTAATAGCTTGCACAACTGTTTTTTAGAAGACTCTTACAGTGGCATACTACCATTAATGCCCCTCATCAAAAAAGCTAAAAATTATGTATAAATAAACTTTATTATAACCAGTAAGACAAAAATACAATAATATTAGGTGTTAAGAGCCTATGGCCAGTTCTGTGGTTACCCTTTGCTACTTAATTAGTAAATTAGTAGTAGATAACTAGTTTATGCCTTATGGTATCTTCATGATACTGTCTTAGAATTTGTGACTTAATTTGGAAAAAAAGAACATCTTTGTGGCTTCAGGTATTAAGAATAGGAAATAGCACATTTTCAGCAAAGCTTGGCCCTGGTCAAAGCCTCTTGTGATGAGCTGGATCTAAATTGTCCTACAAGGCCCCTAGTTTCTGCGGCAGACTGGAAAATGTATTATACCTTAATTTTAAATTTTATACAGAAATTTAATGAAAATAAAGTAATATATTCAGATATTCCCTTTCTTATTTACTTCTATATTACATTGTGGGATCAGTGTGAAATAAATTCAGTTCTGTTTTTTGTTGCGATACAGATCTTGAATTTGTGCTGGAAGGAAGTTAATTTGGATCAGTCTTACACTTAACACCAGGATGATTCCCCCCAGTAGTTGTTGGAGTCATGTATTTGGGGGTGGGGTGGGGCAGAGCCCAGGCTCTCCTATCTCTTGCTATTCACTAGTCTTCCATCTGTGCAAAAAGGATGGTAGTGACAGTCTCTGTCCTCCTCTACCAAAACGTAGTGGAGAGACCTAAGGGGGTTTCCTCCTTGTAGCTCTCTGCATGGGACTACTAGATAAGCCACAGGTTAGCTCTAAGCTGTCATTTTTAGGTTTCCCTGATATTTGTCTCTGCGATTTGTCATTTCACACTGCCTGCAGACACTGGAATTGATTATATCAATTTTTTATACTCAGTTTGTGATTATAAAGTTTTGCTTGCCACCACAAAGTCTAAGAAATGTTTTGGGTTTTTTTAATATTTAAATAAAAATTCAGATTCTTCATATGTACAGTAAGTTTTGGGACCTGTGGCAAATTCCACAGCTGGCAAATTGTGAGCACTTGGAGTTCTGACTCCCCTGATTTTGGACAGAGTTTTTTATTATTGGACACAAATTGATAATTTAGTGCCAAATCCTGCTGTCAGAATCCTTCATCTAGTTCTCACTGATTTCAATTAGATCTCTCTCTCATTATATATAACTCCTATTCTTTCGCACAGAGAGAGAGAGAGAGAGAGAGAGTGTGTGTGTGTGTGTGTGTGTGTGTGTGTGTGTGTGTGTGTGTGTGTGTGTGGGTTGACAAAATTTAGCTCTGTATATAACCTAAGATGTTTTGTAGACATTCTGTATGAAGCGTATTTTGCCTAGCTCTAGGGAGGGGTACAGTAGTGCAGTTTCACCCTCCCTTTGATTCCTGGTCCACCCAATGTTTAAAAGCAACTGTCTGACTGCAGCAGCATTTCTAGTCTGTTCTATTCAAGCAACAGTGAGGCAGTCACTTGGCTTCATGTTTCATTATAATCTGTGTGATTCTTTCAGAGCTCTTCATTCTACAGGTGTTAACAACCCCCTCACCTTTCTAATGGTCTTGATGTCCCATTAGTCAAGCTATCCTTTCTTCTGCAAGTCTGCTCTCTGTATCTGTTCCTAGTAATGTATCTCCTATTTCACAGTCCTGCAGGCTGTTTTTAACTCTAGCTAAAAACATTAACTCAGGTGAATGTTAACGCAGCTGTGGAAATAACTTTCAGCAAAGTATTGGGCACATTGTCAAAACACTCAGGAAAGGCTAGATTTTTGTTTTATGAATCTTAAAAGGAGATGTGCATTTAATTCCAATGATTACAACACTAATGAAACAACATCTTTTGATTGTTTTTGCTTAATCTGTTGTGGCTTTTAATATATAATATATGATATAACACATTACTGTACATTCCAATAAAGTTATATTTGTTTTTGCTTTAATCTTAAACTGAATGATCTTGCCCTAAGCACCTAGCACAGTCAGAAAACTTCTAGTAACTGGAGAAAAATGTATTGCATTTGAGATGATGCACCACAGCTTTGGCACCCCAATTTTCAGAATCCTAGATCTGCCTATGTCTACTTCTAATGTATCTGCATTATTGGCCAGAAATGTGGTTGCAGTTTTTAAATCAGTTTTAAAATAGGGTTGTTTCTGTTTGTTTTCATGTTTTAGAAGTGAAATCAAGAATAATCTAACTTTCTGAGTACAGGAATACTTTAGATAAATAGACTAAATTACATATGTTGGATCATATCGGTGGGCATTAAACATGTTGAAAGACAAGTTTAAGGTCTGCGTGTGAATAGGTTTTGGACTCTTCCACCTAAGAAGTTGTTCTTAGAGTCTTCTTCAGAATCCTAGACTCTCTTACTGCTTGTTCTTTTCTACCTAATTTCCTTCTACCTAATCCCAAAAGGCCTTCTTGGGACCTGCGTTTTATGCACGTTTGAAATGTATGATTATTAGAATTCTTTTCATTCTATTTCTCTTTCTACTTCGTAGAGCAATAACCTGTGTCTCTCCTGTTTCAGATGACCAGTGATGTGAAACATAAAGTAGTTTATGTTATAAAAAACACTGCAGAATGCATTGGACCGGATAATTACAAACAAGACATCATGTTTGCTGAGTTGTCTGACACACCACTTGAACACACAATTATCTTAATAGAAGAGGTATTTATAACAAGATACTTGTGAAACAGTTTAAAATCTGAGTTCTGCATATACTTTAACTTAAACCAGAGAGGTGACTACTGAAAAAATAACTCTTAAATGAAGAGATTTTTTTTGGATATTGGAAGTATTGTGTAGCATGAAGTACACATTCTTGGTTCTGTTTAAATTACTGGAGCAAGCCCACAGTAATATGTGTTGGGTTATGGGTTTTTTTGTCCAGAGGGTGTCATTATGACGGGTCACAAGTCAGTTCTCTTATAACTAGTCATAACCTTTTATTCAGGAATATTGAGTTGATGAAGTCAACATGTTTAAGCTTAAAAGTATATACAAATATAATATTCATAGCCATATGAGTGCACAGATGCAAAATCTTTTTATTCTCAAGTGGTATTTTGTAAGAAGGGGGTATAGAACAGGTGAGAAGTACGTAGAAGTTTCTATCACAAGTAGGCTTTTTAAGTTGACTCTCTGTCATTGTGATAATGATACTGTATCATGGCTGGGACTTCTTTTGAAAGAAGAGGAAAAATGTATATACAACTTTTTTTTTTAATCTTGTCATTCTTTGGGTGGTGTTTCTTTCTTTAATATGATTGCCTATTTAACAGCAGGTAACTGATGAAGTAATCAAATCAGAGTCCATTCGATTGGTATACCTATAATTTCCTTTGTATACAGAAGCACAGCAATTTTTTTCCTGAACCTTTTCCTTTTGGCACTTGATGTTGATGGGTATTCAGGGTTTTGGGTAGGCAGGAATGGTTTTCCTGTACTACAAACATTTGAAATTTCAGGGAAACAGTCCTTTTCTACATTGAGATGAAACAGACTTATTTCACAAAAAATGAGAACAAGATCACCCCCAGGTTAAGCTCATATATTTCTAGTCAAATGCTCTTCCTTGAAATCTAGAACTCCAAGTGCAGCCTTTACATTAAGGGCAGAATTTAGTTTTGATATAAGACAGCAACTTCTCTGATTCTGCTATCAACGGGGTAGATATGAGTATTTCTGGTCCTGAAAGACCTTTTCCAGTTAATCTTCAGTCAAAACTAGCATATTGTTATCAGAAGTGTGGTGAAGGGGGGCAATGAGGGCACCAGCAAAAATGGCAACAACTATGCTGCTGGACTCTGCCATGCCACTGGCAACATAGCTAGTGACACTGCCCTATGTGCTGCTGCTGCTCAGGGTAGTCAGTCATCTTCTTATGCCTCAGATTCTTACGGAAAGTGTTGTTTTCAGGAAGAGAAAATTATCTGCTGTTAAGATGCAATAATGCAGTATATTTAAATATGATAGCATGATCGCTATTATTAATATTGATTAGTGGTTTTGAGAGTCTTGAATTACTACCCTGGGGCGGTAATGAAGTTTGAGAGGAAATAAAGGTTATGGGGCAGGGGAGACAAGCTGACAAAGAGAAAAGGAGATAATAGAAATGTAGCAAACTAGGAGGAGGACAAAGCATGGAAACTCCTGTGGGGTCAGGATTTCACCCATATTATCTTGAGAATACTGGGAATCCATTTCAGAGAGGTTGGAAACGTTCTCTTTTTCAAAAATGTCACGAGCAAGAAAAACCGAGATATGGTCACAAATAGCATAATGAAAATAAGAGGGAAAATTACTGATGCATAAAAGACATGTTCACATATCAAATTTATTTGTGAGCTTGGTTTTATGAAAGTTAATGTAAACATCCAACTTGCTCAGATGCTTTTCCTATTAAAAAGGGCCATGCAGTTGAATGATAATTTTTTCCTGATTTGTTGCTATGGAAATTACATGGCAGAGATCAAGCATCTGGAATTTACTAGTATTTGTACAAATCATATTTATAATGCTACTATAGCTTTGCCTATAAATGAATGCCTGTCCATACCCACAGATTTGTTCTCTCTTAGACAGGGTAGGTTAGAGCTTTGACTTTCTTTTTTCCTCACTCTTAGTTCCTTTCTTTTTTTCCTTTGGTTGGGATGAAAGGGAAAAGTGATCAACATAGCAAATTGTTCACTTTTCTGAAGAAATTCAGTGGTTGTCCTCATTTGCTTTGTGTGTACTATCACTGCAACATGTAGTTACGCTGATCTCTTTGCATATGATACAATTTGAATATATATATAGTTAGAGTATATATATGTAGCAAAAATAATTTATAAAGCCTAGTTTGTTTAAAACATTTTTGAGTTGTGGTTTGATTTATTCTTTGAAGGTTTAAACAATAGTTTGTGAAGTAGCACTGAGAAACATTAAACATTTTAGCTGATTTGTAAAATTTCTGCCTTGCTCTGCCTCCAGATTTTAGCACCTCTTTTATCCAATAAGAAAAATCATGACTCCTGGCCACAGTTTATTTCACAAGACATGGAGCGTCATGTGGAAACTGTGAAAAATAAAGCACATATTATGAAGGGATTGATGTCAGGAAGAACCTTTCTTCCCATCCCAACAATTGTAGCAAAGACGGACTTACATGAGATATGTGCTGAAAATAAGTAAGGAATGATTATATTATGTTCCATGTAACATAGCAAAGAGTCATTGCACTTAATGGTGTTTCAGCCACAGTAATGCAAGTGGGTATTACTTCAAGAATCTATGTTGTAGCTGTGTTCGTCTGAGAAATAGAGATGCACAAAGCTCTTGGGTCAGAGGTGGCATCTTTTATTAAATCAACTAAATAGTAGCAAAAAAAAATCTTTCTTTGCAAGCTTTTGGGCACAAACACCCTTCTTCAGGCTGAAGAATTCTCCTCAGCCTGAAGAAGGATATACATGCCCGAAAGCTTGCAAAGAGAAACATTTTTTGCTACTATTTAGTTGGGTTAATAAAAGATATCGCCTCTGACCCAAGAGCTTTGTGCATCTCTAATAGGTATTACTCACATTTGTGATTTAAAGTGATTTAGTTTTAAATTGCTTTTTTACTCACTTAAGCTAAACTGGTTTCAGTGTAAACTTCAGAGTAAAAATATCAACATGCACACATTTAGTGAAATAACAAAAAATGTAAATTAAAAGATTGAAATGTTTTGTTTCAAGTTCATCATTGACTATATACAATCTCATCTTGGTGTTAGTATATATAGCGTGCAAAAATATTTAATTCAAGTTTAAAACATGAACTTATATCAGTTTTGCTTGCTACCATCTTGCCTTCATAGTCCCAGTACCATTTCAGAAAAAAGATTTATTAAAAAAAATGCACTTTAAGAACTATTAAAGAATATTCACTAAAAGTGATATTCATACTAACGACTGATGGGTTTTTTTGCACTGGAAACCTCGTTCTAAGAGTTATAATCCTTTCAGAAAATGAGAACAATGCAGTCTGATCTGTTGGTAAATTCAACAGTAGCATTCAGATTTGAAGTATTAAATACTCAGTTAACCTTTCAGCGGATTTACAACCCTGTAAATATTAATTGACAATGTTTGCTCAACAACTTTGAATAACGAATAAATATGGAAATTTATATTTATGAACTCTTAATCTTTCCTAATAAAATCAGTCCTCCTAATTTCCTGAGAATTTATTTGCAGTTCTTTGAAATTATCTATCCGGTGAGCACTGGACATGGGGTTCTAGGTGTGTTCACACTGAAGTGGAAAGGAAGGCATATATTGTCACAGCAGTGCTTTTGCCTACCACTTGTAATTCAATGAAAACAAATAATAAATGTGTTTTCTGTTTTGTAGACAGGATTCTTATGCTAGGACAGTGCTACATGCAATTGAATCTATGATTATTAAATGGTCACATCAGATACGTGACATAGTTCAAAGGGATTCTGTTCAACTGCTTCTGCATGGCATTTATCCAGACCCCCAAACTGAGCTCACCTTCTGGAAGGCAAGAAAAGATGATCTGTTATGTATACATGATCAAGTAAGTGATTTCAGATATCATAATAAATATGATGGGAAGCCTACTATGCTTTTTTTTATTTTTGGATGGAAAACTTGTCACTCTTTTCAGTGTTTCATTTTTGCAAATACCTTTGAGAAAATATGCTGAGTTACTATCTGAATATATAAATAATTGGCTTTCATAGCTGTTTCGGAACATAATGGAGTTGATATTGAGTGGGCAGTGCAAATTAATTGGGGGAATAGCAGAGCTTACAAGGCTCGCATGCTAGTGGGGAACTGTCTGGAATACTTAACTCCTTATTTCCAAGTTTTCTAATACTTGTATATTCTTCTAACAGTAAAGAATTTTGTATAATTATTTTTATAATTGTTATCCATGTTCATAAAATATATTTTCAACCTTAAATTAAAATAATTATCATTTTACTTAGGATTTTCTTTGTTTTTGCCTACTGCTTGTTTAACAAACAAGAACGGTTTAAAATTGGTTGTTGTGTAAGGTCTGCAGAAGTCCTGTCTTCCCTACTTTGTTTTTGCTGTTCTATACCCTGCGTTCTTTCCATTCCTGGCATCTGCGTTGAACATATTTCTTCATGTCATTCAAAATGAAAAACCCAAATTTGTAAGGAAGTAACATACATAGCTGACCAGGGCTGGCCCAAGAAGCTTTCTAACCCACACCTTAATGTGTATGACACTTCAAAATAAAAAATAAAGAACCAAAATATTTCATCATTTTCTATCCACCCTTTTGTATTGTGTCTGTAATTATATTTGTTTGTGCTTTGCGTGCGTGTGTGTGTGTCCAAGATCTGCTCAAAAACTATTGAGACTGAACGTGTATTTGTGGTACAAAGTATTGGGTCGGGGGCGTGGCTTTAAATCTGTTCAGTATCTTCATCAGCAACCTGGATGACAGTGTGGAAAGCACTCTGTCCAAATTTGCACATAACATCAAGCTATGGGGCAAGGTAAATGCACTGATGGAAAGAAACCAAATCCAGGTGGACCTGGACAGGTTAGAGAAGTAGGAAGAGAACAATAAGATACAGTTCAACAAGAACAAGTGCAGAGTGCTGCAGAGTGGGAATCACCAGCACACCTATAGGCTGGGGAATGACCCTCTCAGCAGCACAGCGGCGGAGAGAGATCTCGGAGTTATTGTCAACTTCAAAATGAACACGAGTCATCATTAGTAGGTGCATCACAAACAGGTCCAGGGAGGTGATGGTTCCCCTCTATATGGCATTGGTCAGGCCACAGCTGAAGTACTGCATCCAATTCCTGGGTGCCACAATTCAAGAGGGATGTGGACAACCTTGAGAGGGTCCAGAGGAGGGCCACTTGTATGGTTAGAGGTCTGCAGGGAAGGCCCTATGAGGATAGGCTGAGGGACCTGGACCTTTTCAGCCTCCAGAAGAGAAGGCTGATGGGGGATCTTGTGGCAGTATACAAATTCACCAAGTGGGGACAGCAGGCAATAGGAGATGCTCTGTTTACCAGGGCACCCCTTGGAATAACCAGGAACAATGGCCACAAGCTGATGGAGAGTAAATTTAGGCTGGATGTCAGAAATAACTTCTTCATGGTTAGGGTTGCCAGAATCTGGAAAAGGCTTCCCAGGGGAGGTGGTGCTTTCCCCTACCTTGTGGGTCTTTGAGATGAGATTGGGCAAGCACCTGGCTGGGGTCACATGACCCCAGCACTTTTTCCTGCCATGGGCAGGGGGTCAGGCTCAATGATCCATTGAGGTCCCTTCCAACCCTAGCATCTATGAATCTATGTCTGGGCATGTTAGGACTCCTCTGGACAGGTTTGCAGCTCATGGTGTTTCCCCAGTTTTCTGTGGCCAGCAGTTGAACTAGGAACGTTTATGTCTCGAGTCCCCTTTCATTATGTCAGTGTCCAGAACAATGTGTGTGCATTAAATTTTGCGTGAAAATTGGGAAAACAGCAAGTGAAACATTTGAATTGCTTAAAACAGCATTTGGTGTTGACACTATGAGCTGTGCAAGAGTTTTTGAATGGTATCGTCAATTTAAAGATGGAGGATCATCGGTCGAAAGCAATGACTGTTCTGGACACCCTTCAATGTCACAAAATGATGAAAATGTGGCAGTAGTTCGCAGTTTGGTTCGAAATGATAGGCGACTGACTATCCAAGAGATAGCAAAAGAAGTTGGAATTTCTGTTGGTTCATGTCATTCAATTCTAACTGGCGATTTGGGAATGAAACGACCAGAAAAATGGGTGTCTGACTCTTAGATGCTTCACCATGACTGTGCACCTGCTCACTCACCACAGCTTGTGAAGCAATTTTTAGCCAATTTTAGCCATACACCATATCGCAAAAGTGCCACAGCCTCCATATTCACCTGATATGGCCTCATGTGACTTTTTTTCTCTTCCCTCAACTAAAGAAAACCTTGAAAGGAAGAAGACTTTGTGATGCAAAAACCATAAAACAAAACGTGACTGAGCAGCTTTTAGCAATTCCACAAATTGCTTATCAGAAGTGCTTCCAACAATAACAAAAATGTTGGGAGAAGTGTGTGACTTCAGAAGGAGCGTATTTCAAAGGAGATTAAGCCAAAACCCCTGTAAATAAAATATTTTGTTTCCTACAGCATCAGACTCCATACTTTTTGAACAGCCTGTGTGTGTGTGCACACATATGGTTTCCTTCACCAACCACGAGGGTTAGGTTCCTGAAAGTTCCCATGGTTTAAAAAACCAGCAGGGCTGGGGGAGCAGAGGCTGTTGGTGGGGGGTGAGGGACACCAGCAAGGCTGTGGAGGGTGAGGAGGGGAGTAGGAGGCATAAGCAAGGCCGGGGGGCTGTGGGTGGTATTTTCAGACTGTGTACCCCCCTTCTCTGAAGCGTGGATACTCAAAACCGTGGTTGGCGAGGTACTCCTGTGTGTGTGTGTGTGTGTGTGTGTGTGTGTGTGTGTGTGTGTGTGTGCATAATATTAAATGCATGTAATTTTATTATTTATATGTGTGCGTGCGATTATTAGGGCTGTCAGTTAATTGTGATAAACATGTTAATTGTTTTTCGTGTTAATTTTTTAACACTTTAATTACACGCATGGTTTTGGAGCCCACTCCTGGGCCCACTCCCAGGCTCCGCTTTGTTACCATCACCATCACCACCGCCTCCAGACTGTCCCCTGGGGCAGCAGTGGCAGCACAGAGGCCCACAGAGCAGCCTGGACGCGGACTTCAGGCACTGCAGCGGGGGGGAGAGGTACACAGACACGCAGTCACAGCCTGCAGGCTGCTAAGAATGCAGCCTAGCGGTGTGTGGAGCAGCAACCAGAAGGTAAGTCTGTGAAAGGGAAAGGGGTGTGGGGGAGGGAGGGGAGGGGGGCAGATTGAGGCCCCCACAGTGAGGGAAGGACTGGGGTGAATGGGGCCCTGGGGCCAGGGTGGGTCGTAAGATGGAGTCGCAGCTTGTCCAGGGGCACGGGGGGAGGGGGGAACAGCTGCTGTTCTCTCCCCCCCCCAGGGCAGGCACGGGGGCCATGTCCCCACTGGATTTGTGCACGAGGTGGAGCGGAAGCGGGCTAATGCAACATTCTGCCTTTGTCCCAGGAGCATGTTGCTGCCTTTGTCCCAGGAGCATGTTGCTGCCTTTGCCCTGGGGCTCTGCAATATGCTGCCTTTGCCCCGGGGCTCTGCAATATGCTGCCTTTGCCCCGGGGCTCTGCAATATGCTGCCTTTGCCCCGGGGTTCTGCAACATGCTGCCTTTGCCCCAGGAGCCATTCGCTGGCTGCGCCACATCCCCTCCCCACCGAGCGGCAGGAGGCACAGCATGATGTCACACAGCTCCCAGGGTAAAGGCAGTGGGGCATAGAGCCACATGTGCAGCCCACCTCCACCCCTTACACAAATCCGGGAGGCACGTGCCCCCCATGCCTTCCCTGGGGATATATGCAATAGTGAGAGCAGCCCCCACCCCCATGCCCCTGGACGAACTGTGGGTCCGTCCCACAACCCACCCTGATGCTGGTGCCCCATTCACCCCAGCCCCTGCCTCTGTCCCATTCCCTGTCTCACTGTGGGGCCCTTGATCTGCCTCCCCCATTCCCTTCCTCCTCCACAGACTTACCTGCTGGGTGATGTCTGTGCGTCTGTCTGCCCCTCACTCCCAAGCCACAGTACCCCACATCCTGTCAGGGTATGCGGAAACCCCCCTCCCCTGGCTCAAAACTTCACACGCACAGCTACAACCCCCCACACCTTCACAAATTCATCCCCCATACAGACACATCCCACACCCATGCCCAACCATACAAAGTACCTGCATAATTTTGCACTACTTTGAGGTTTTTTGCACATCATTGAGTTTTTAGCTGCGTGATTAAAATCGCGATTGTGACTAATTTTTTTAATCACACAAATAATCACAATCACATTTTTTAATTGTTTGAGAGCCCTAGTTATTTTATTTATATAGATCTATACAGATTTATATAGATCTCTCTCACACATTGCATGTGTATATGTGTGTCCACTATATATATTATACACACGTGTATATATATGTGTGTGTGTGTGCGTGTGTGTGCACTAATATATACACAGACATGTTTTAGCTCCTTTGCTTTTGTTTTTTCTTCCTTTTTATTGTTTGATCACTTAATCTAATATATATTTTTTACCTAACTCTTTCTCCTTCACTTGCTATCTTTTGTATACTGTTCTCACACCTAACTCAAATACCACATATAAAACAACACACAGAAGCATTTTTCCTTAGATCCTGCAAAATAAAAATATTGCAGTTTATAAGCCAAGGCATTTTAAAGCCAAAAGAATAATTAGGAACAATTTCCAAAAATAAATACAAAGGACAATTTGATGCCTCATAGAGAAACTGATGCAGGGGGCTTTAGGATTCATTTTAATGGAAGAAGTCTAGTTAATTTTTTTGTGCTGGTTTGATTATGTCAATCTAAAATGTAATCTTAGAATCTGTTTCTGATTAATCTTCCCCAGAAAACTGTGCATAAGGGATAGCTATTTCTTTCTGGGGGAAAAATGGGATAGAAAAATCAGTGTGGGAAGCTAGGTACTCCCTTATTTAGAAGTGAATGCTGCTATTTTGTAATACTGACTCGTTAAACTTTATATTATGAATCTGTCAACCATGTTTTATGAAAACCATTCTACTTTCAAAATCATATATATACACATAATATAAAGTTTAACGAGTCAGTATTACAAAGTAGCAAATATGAAATATGGCTAGGAAATGGAAAACAAATCTGTTGCCATCTTGTTTTAATTTCCTATTTCTTCTACACTAAATATTAGCCATGTTGTAATATAAATTAAACATCAAGACCCTAGTACATGCAATCCACTGCTTGCTGCAGGCAATAATTTTCTGTTTATTTCAACTGACATCTGATCAGCCCTGTACACTTGATCTTTCTTTTTCTTTTAAGTACTCCCTAGCTCCATTGAAATCAGTGGATTTCACCCTCTATCGCCTAAAATATGACCTTCTCCACCCTTTGACATAGACTTAAATTAAAGATGTTGTGGATTTACTTGAAGTTTTCTCTCTTGTTTGTGTAATTCTAGCTTTGGAATCCCGTTGTTCAAAAAATGGTTAAGATCTTAAAAGCCAAAGAGAGCAGCTATTATCCTGCTTCACAGAACATTTTCAAGGAGGTAGAAAATGGTAAGGATAGCTTGAATGAGATTTATATTTTGCCTACATTTACGTATGTGTTGCAGAAAAATCCATAATATTGCTTGATGTACCACTATAGTATGATGCTGCTAAGCTGTATCTCTGCTGCAGCAGCATGCGCACATTAAATCACGCTGGTTTTGTATTTCGGGTTTGCTCGTTATTTACTTTAAAAAGTTTACGTAGATATTTTTCTTCCATAAAAGCCAAGGAGAGATATAGCAGTAATTAAATAAATTAGTATGTGTTTTTGTAAACATTGTTTGGGATCTTTCTCACATAGTAAATCTGTTAATAGGTAGGCTTTGTTGCTAATATGAGTAACTATGCAGTTAGTATATTACTACATATTCCTTTATCATTTTTTTGTATTTTATATATCACATGAAATATCAGTACAATATAGAATAAATAGACATTTTTGTTATGATGTCTTTCATCCTATGATTTATTAGCTTTGCAAATAAATCAGATTTACAACCTCCTTGTTAAATAGATCAGTATTACCATGCACATTTTATAGATTGACATCTCTTTATCTATCTATTTACTGAAAGTCATACCCCAGCTAAGAATCCGAGATCAGGATAGAAACTCAGAGTACTCATTTGCTCCCCAATCTAATATATTTTGAAGACACAGTGAATCTTCAAACTGGTAACTAGACCCAGCCTTGAGTAACAAGCATCAGCCCAGTATTACCCCTTTGATTTCTTGAAGTGTAATGTAACTTAGAATTGTAGACTGACAAAAATAGAAATGATTTTGATATCTGAGAGGCTTAAGACAACCACACCTCAGTAGAAGTCCTACTAAATTAACAGCTCCTCAGTGACCAAGTGTAGAGATAGTCAGCTCTTCGATCAACCTCTTGAGGAGGAAAAGAAACATGGATTGTGTAACAACATTAGTTACTAGAACCAGATCATATGGCTGAAAGTTTTCATTCTTTAACTTTTTTGAAAGATTTGAATAATGTAACAAAAGACTTTCCATATAGATTGAACAAGGCTAGCTTGTCCGAACTTGAATTCTCATCAAGTGTTACTTAAATGTGAACAGGGCTCTCTCAACCCTGTCTAGTTGCTAGAGTGGTGACCTTGCTGTGTTTCTATAACATAACTTTTTAAGAAGGTATGTTATTGATTTATTGCTCATCCCCCATCTGTAGGACAAATGGCTTGCTTTATCTGCTCTGTCCTGTGTGAGCTGTCCAGCTTCAGTAATCCAACCAGGAATTAAATCAAAACTTTCAAGGTCACTGGAACACAAGCTTTTCTACCGCATCAAGGTGCAGGTGCTAGGAGAAGAATATCTTCTGATGAAGATGTGTTAATGATTGAATGGGGTCAGATCTTGGCAAGAAAGTGACCACTTGGCCACACGATAGGCATACATTTCAGAGTATTAATGCATGCCTGTTCCAAATTACACTCCTTAGAAAGTTTTACTTTTCACTGCTAGACAGTATAATTGGAGAAAGGGTTGCAGCTTTTGTGAGAGTTTCTCAATACAGATACTATACAGAAAGGACAAACATTTGGAAAGACATAAGAATATATTGGACAATAAGAACAGTAAATCACTAAGATCCACTTTAACATTATTTAGTTATGCTTTTTTTCCATTGGCTTGTTTGTTGCATTTGCAGTTGTTGAGATAATATGGAGCAGGTAACAAGGTGGTCTACCAACGCTTCTGACTTTTACTACCTACTTGTGAAAACTAGTCTTCTACTTTACCTTGGGGAGTATTATAGTTCCAGGGTTAACTGCATCTCAGTTCTTCCTAGGCTAGGTACAGACATTAAAAAAGCTTGAGCCTGAATTGATTCAATTTTTGCAGGTTAGTCTAACCTGCACAGATTGAACCAATTTGCAAGTGAATAGACATGCACTTTTCATTCTGGAAATGCAGCCACGTGCCTGCAGTGGCTCAGGCCAGAAGCCGGGGGGTGCTAGAGTGAGTCCTCAGCTGGAGGGAAACTGAGCTGAGAGCGGGGTGTGGCCAGGCCCTGGCAGGCAGAGTATGATTGGGGAGAGGTTTAAACCGCCACCCTGGCCTGGTCCCCAGTTGGGTTGTGCCTAGAGGGGGAAGCAGCCTCTGCCAGGGGTCCCTGCTTCCCTCCCCATTCACTCGCTCACTACTCCAGCAGCAGGAGCTACACATCGCCAGACCCTGGTAGCCTGAGGGGAAGGGGGGCGTTAATCCCCCCATTGCAGGTGGGGGGTGGTATAGGTACCGATAGGCTGAGCTCATGCACCCAGGGCCATAGCGGCTAGACACCGGTAGCCTAAGGGGAAGCGGGGAGTGGTGTAGTCACTGAAATAGTACTGGCTCCATCCCACACTGAAGATCTCCTCAGGCAGGGCCTGCACCGCAGCACCTCAACCAAGTCCCTTAGAGGAGCAGCACCTAAGGGTGAGGCAGGTCCAGAGGCAGGGGAGGGGAATGTGACCTGGCTGCAGGCATGGAGGATGGGCCAGAGGGAGCCAGGGCTAATCATGGAGCCCGACTCACTGGTGCCTTCCGCTGCAGCAGCACTGCCCAGAGTGAGGCATCTCTATGGGGAGGGGTTGGCACCCACCACCTCCCATTTCCAGCTCTGCATGGGGGCCCTGGTTCACAGGCAGACTGCAGTTGGAGCATGGCTCCTCACCCTCCTCCCTCTCCAAGCAGTAGCAGAGTGAACCATCACAGCAGGTAGAGGTGAGGCACCTGTCACCCACCACATGCGGCAGCACTAGGCACTCGGAGTGGGCTGCCGCGGGCCAGTTGCTGCCCATGCCCTTGGGACGTGGGGCCAGGCTCAACTGGGCTGCAGTGGGCCATTGCCTCTCCCTGCTGTTGCCCATGTCCCTGGCACACAGCAGCCCACCCAAGTATCCAGCATCGCCATGAACAGGTGGTGGGCAACAGGTGCCTCACCTCTGCCCAGCATGTACTGTGGTGCAGGCCCTTGCCCCTGCCTGAGGGGATCTTCAGCATGGGATGGAGCCAGCACCATGTCAGTGCCCATGCCATGCCCCCCTTCCCCTCAGGCTACTGGTGTCTAGCCACACTCCTGCTCCTGCTTCTTGAGCAGCAAGGGGGGCTGGGGATGCCTGGCAAGGGCTGCTGCCTCCCTGCCAGGCAGACCTGGCTGCATTCCAGAGCAGGGTTTCGTACTCCCATCCCCTTCTCAGCCAGCCAGAGCAGTGATAGTGCTCTGGCTAGGGAGGAGAGGGGTAGGTCCAACCCTACATGGCTGAAACAGCCCAGCCCAGCCCAAGGCTGCTGGGGGACTCTGATTTAATTTAAACAAGGAAGGAATCTGGGACAGAAGTTCCATAAACTGGGTTGACCTCAGTTGGTTAAGTCTGATACTACAATTAACCAGGTTTATCTCAAACCAGTTTTGGCCATTTTGAAACTGGTTTATGTGCACTGAACTTCTGATCTGTTACAAGTTTAAATCAGTTTCTGATCACTTAAACCAGTTTGTGTAACTTCTATCCCTAGCCTTAGCACATGTGTTCAGCTGTCAGATCTCACACCTTTATTTCAGGGTTAAATTTTGAAGTTTTCTTGCACTTTGCCATTTATTATAGTTTCTTACAATTTTGCTACACTAGCAAATAGTAAACCCTTTCTCTCCACTGCGCCAAGTTACCAGTGTTAGGAAAAGTGCTGCTGCTTGAACAAAAATGATTTTTAAAACGACTGCAGATCCCAGACTTGCCTTCTCCACTTCCATGGAGACTAGCTTGAATTGAACAAGCATATTCCTGAAAAGGTCTTCAGTGTCTTCTGCATCACCCCAAGCTGATGTTGCAGCTGTTTGACTGAAGTCATAGGAACCACAGATTGAAGAGAGAGAACTGTGGTATATAGATCCCAAACTCATAGAAGCAGAAGTGGGTGGGGAAGAGCCTTAGGTTTCCACAATATAACTGAGCCTGTATGTGGTCCTCTGCTGGCGTAAATCCCAAAAACCTACAAACATTTTTCCCTGGATCAAGGTCTTCTTCATCTTGTAACCAAGGGAAAATTAAGTTTACTGAGTCAGGCTGTCTAACAATGTTTGTGATAAGCTTTCTAATCTTTAAAGTTATTTCTTTAGAAATATTTTCCTGTTCCTTTTAGACTGAAATAATTTTGAATTCCTCATGATCAAATTGATTCAGAAACCATCATTACTTAAGCTTCACCATTTTCTCTCTTCTCTTTGTACAGCACTTGTGGAAGCCCAAGATGTTGAACTGTATCTAAGACCACTGAGAAAGCACATTCAGTGTCTTCAGGAGGCAGAATTCCCAAAGATATATATTTTAATTCCTCCTTTATTTCACACCGTCTGCCTGATCTGGAGTCAATCCAAGTTTTACAGCACGCCTGCACGAATAATAATCTTATTGCAGGAGTTCTGCAATCTGTTCATTGACCAGGTAGCTTAAAATGTGAATAACAACTGTATAAGTATCTAATAAATAAGGGCCAGTCAATATGCTAATAATAAGAGTCTGAATTTAGTCTATGTTCATCTCTTTTCTAATAAACAACACAAATACAGAAAGTTAATTATCCTTTTGCAAAGATTTTAAGTAACCACTAAACCATTAAACCTGAAGCAGAGCTTAAATAATTACAACCATCAATTCTTCCATTTCACATTCTGTGTATTAAAAATGCAATAAGCTGCTCTTCTAAAGAAGAAAAGTATTCAAAACCATGCAGCACTCTAAGTTGTTTATATTGTTTGTTGTTTTTCCTGATCATAGGTGAGTCTAGTGACGCTTTGTATCAGGTTTACCAGTAACTGTTTACTTATACAAATTGCGAAACTGTGATAAGAGTTACTCAAATCATGAAAGTAAGGGATTACCTAACAATTTGTCAATGAATTATTGTGAAACACTGTTATTTGTTTTTCCACTGCCAATAAATTGTGACAATTAAATAAGGACAGGACTAGGAATTTAAAAAAATTATGACCATTTCCACTCTTCCCTTCCAAAATTGAAAAAAACATAAATAACAGTATGCCTTTATACAAATCCATGATGTGCCCATATCTTGAATACCGCTTGCAGTGCAGGTCACTCCATCTCAAAAAAAATATTGTAGAACTAGAAAAGATGTAGAAAATGGCAACAGAAAGAATCAAGAGTAGGGAACAGCTTCTTTTCAAATAGAGCCTGAAAGTCTTAGACTCGTCAGCTTAGACTGTACCTTGGATTGGCCTCATGTGCAACGTGCAGTGCGTGTACCAGTTGCAGCCCCTGCATGCTCCAGAGCACATGCCAGACTAGTTCTGAGGCCTGCCTGAGGTGCATGCTGTATGCAGTGCCTATGTCAGACTACTCTGCTTGTTGGATCTGGTATTTGGGCCAGTTTGCGGGCCTGATATGGCATGCCTTCATCTAGTCCTCAGGGCCAGATGATTTTGATGTGCCCCTGATAGATCTCAAATCTTGAATGGCCTGGAAAAAATGAATAAGGAACTGCTTTTCACTAAGTTTCATATTGCAAGATCTAAGGGGAACATAATGGAATTACCATGTGATGAGTTTAAAACAAACAAAAGGCAGTATTTTTTTTTTGCAATGCATAATTAATTCATGGGACTTATTTATACAGGATGTTGCAGAAGTCAGTAGTATTACCAGGTTCAAAAAGGTTTAGACAGATTTATGGGGGATAGGTCCCCCATACAGGCTAGTCAAGGAAGTAAACTTTGGCTCAGAGTATTCCTAATCCATGCATACTGTCACTGGGAATGTGTAAGAAGGGAAGGATCACTCTATGTATGCCCTGTTTCTTGTACTTTTTGTCAAGTGTATTCACTGTTCGTCGCTGTTGGAGACAGAATATTGGCCTTTGGTCTGATCCAGCATGGCAGTTCTCAGTATGTTCTTAATTTATAGCTATGAGATTAAATAACAAAAAAAGCAAAAATGCGTAGGAAGGGACATGAGTATGCTTTCATCCTCTATTTTAT
This sequence comes from Alligator mississippiensis, assembly GCF_030867095.1. Lineage (NCBI taxonomy): Eukaryota > Metazoa > Chordata > Crocodylia > Alligatoridae > Alligator > Alligator mississippiensis. The sequence continues at coordinate 160,083,337 of NC_081828.1, read as the reverse complement.
TTAAAAACAAAAAACAAAAAAAAACCCTCAGTAGGGATGGCAAATGAAGGAAAATAAAAATGAGCTGGTAGCCATGCTGAGGCAAAGCAACAGGGAAGAGATTTTTTTTTTTTACAAAGTACCGATAATACTGATAGAGTGCTCAAGTCAACAGAAGAAAATGGGCTTCTGAATCTTTAGTTAAGCTATTTTCCACAAATAATTTCATATTCTACCAATTTGTTACATTAATTACTAACAATATTCATTGTTAATTAATTGTACAATACCCGTTTTGGTGGAGTACTGTATTTACTCAAATACAAGATGAAGTGTTTTTTCCCTTCGTTGGCACAGGGAAAATTCATAGATTCATAGACGTTAGGGCTGGAAGGGACCTTGAAGATCATCAAGTCCAGCCCCTGCCCCAGGAGCAGGAAATCAGCTAGGGTCAAAGGACCCCAGCAAGATAAGCATTCAAACATTTCTTGAATGAGCCCAGAATGGATGCCTGCACCACTTCTGAAGGGAGTCTATTCCAGGCCTTGGGGGCTTGGACAGTAAAGAAATTTTTGTCCAGCCTAAAACAGTCTTGGAGGAGTTTATGACCGTTGGCCCTTGTTATCCCTCAGGGCACTCTAGTGAACAGACATTCCCCCAGATCCTGATATACTTATAGGCAGCCACCAGGTCACTCCTGAGCCTGTGCTTCCCCAGGCTGAAGAGTCCCATGGCTCACAGCCTCTCTTCATAAGGCCTATTTTCTTGCCCTCTGATCACATGCATGGCTCTCCTCTGGACTCTCAAGCTTATTGACATCCTTCTTGAATTGTAGAGCCCAGAATTGGATGCAGTACTCCAGCTGTGGCCTCACCAAGACTGAGTACATCAGGAGGACAACATCCTGAGATTTACTTGAGAAGCATCTATGGATGCAAGATAGAGTTTGGTTTGCTTTACCAGCTACGACATCGCGTTGGTGGCTCATGTTCATCTTGTGGTCACTCATGACCCTCAAGTCTCTTTCAGCCGTGGTGCTAGCGAGCATAGCACTGCTGAGCCAATATGCATGCTGCAGGTTTTTTCCCCACCGAGGTGGAGTACCTTGCATTTATCAGTATTGAATGTCATCAGGTTTGTATCCACCCACTTACTAAGCTTATCCAAGTCAGCTTGGATCACTAGCCTATCCTCGGGTGTGGATGCTATGCCCCAAATTTTAGTGTCATCGGCGAACTTAGCCAGTGCATTTCTGACACCAATGTCCACATCATTGATGAATATGTTGAAGAGAACCAGTCCAAGGACAAAGCCTGGTCATGGAGCACCAAAATGATTTGCTACTGTCGGCTGCTACTCCCTGGGTCTGACCTTGAAGCCAATTTCCCAGCCATCAGACTGTGGTGTAGCCGAGGCCATAGCTGGCCAATTTTTCCATGAGGATTTCATAGGACACCAGATCAAAGGCTTTTTTAAAGTTCAGATATATGATGTCAATCTCTTCTCCCTTATCCAGGTGATATGAAACCTGGTCATAGAAGGAGATGAGATTGGTCAGGCAAGACCTACCCGCAACAAACACGTGCTGGCTGTCCCTGAGAATGTCACCCTCAGCCAGCTTATCAAGAAGGGTCTCTTTCATAATTTTCTCCAAAATCTTGATTGAGGTCAAGCTGATTGGCCTCTAATTCCTGGGGTCTACTTTCCACCCTTTCTTGAAGATGGGTACCACATTGACCTTCTTCCAGTCTTCAGGTACTTCACCTGAGCACCACAAGTATTTTTGCCAATGGTTGGGCTATGACACCTGCCAGCTTCTTGAGTACTCTAGGGTGTAATCTGACAGGACCAGCTGACTTGAAGGTGTCCAGCCTCTCAAAGTGTTCCTTTACAAGGTCTACACTGATGCTGGGTATAAATATGCCTTCACCCTGGCTGTCCCACATCCTGCTAGGCTGGGCAGTCCCTTTGGGCTGATGAAAGACCATCACAAAGTACCCATTAAGCAGGTTGGCTTTTTCCTGAGTGTCGGTTATCAGTTGTCCCATTTGGTTCAGCAGGGCGTCCAATGTTACCTTTGGGTTTTTTTTTCCAACTCCCTACATATCTGAAAAAGGACTTTTTATTATCCTTGATATGTGAAGCCAGATGGCGTTCAGTTGCAGCCTTGGCCTTCCTGATCCTGTACTCCTCCTTGGTGGTGATTCTAGCCTTCCGTCCTTTATAAGTCTCTCTTTTGAGGCATAGGAGGTCCTCAAGTTCCCTGCTGATCCAAGGGGATTGCTGTGCCCTTTTGCTACCCTTCCTCCTAGATGGGATGGCCATCCCTTGTGCTGTCAGGATCGCTTCCCTGAGGAGCAACCACTCCTCTTGTCTTCTTATCACATACAGGTACTCCTCACTTAACGACCGAGTTCCGTTCCTGCAACTCGGTCGTTAAGCGAATTGGTCGATAAGCAAGGAGCCGCTCTGAGCAGCAAAGTGCTCCCCGCAGGACCGTGTGCTGGCAGCCGCGTCCCTGGGGCGGGGGGCCGAGCTGCTCCCTCCCCCCCTCTTGCAAGCACCAGGGCAGCATTTGGCCCTGAAGCCAGGGCTGGTGGGAAGAGGATGCTGAGAGAGAGAAGGAGCTGGCACCAGGGAGCAGGAGGGAAGCTCGGCCCCGGCAGGCAGAACTAACCACCGCCCTTAAACCCACCCTCCAGACCCGCGCGCGGGGCTGCTCTGCGCCCTGCCGGCTGTTGTCACGTGGGGCCGGGGGCATCGCGCCTGCAGGCAGGTGGGAGCCGGCAGAGCTGCCCCGGCCCCGGTGAGGAAAGCCCACTCTGTGTGCCCCGCCCTGCCCGGGCCACAAGCACGGGAACTGTCCGCCCCGCTGTGCTGAACCCGCAGCGCGCCGTTTCCACAATACAGGTACTGTACTCCTCACTTAACGACCTACCTGCTCGGAGTACCGACTGCTCGGAGAGCTGGTCGTAAGTCCGCGCGATCATTAAACAGGTAGGTCGTTAAGTGAGGAGTACCTGTACAAGGAAAATTCATTAAATCCATTAAATCCATTATCTGTCACTAACTTGCTGCCAAAAGCAACGTGTGCTCAGCAGTGGAAACCACCTATGAAGTTGATCAAATGCAATCAATTGCTGAGCATGACTATAAAACATATGGCCCATATTAGGCAAACATGCTGATCGGAATGTGTTTGTGTGTGTGTGTGTGTCCCTTAAAAAAAAATGGGTGGGTATTCCCTCCCTAGTGAACTGGCACAGGACTTCGAGGTACTGCATTACCAGGCTAGCATCAGGAGAGCCAGAACCAGCCCTGATATCTTTCCCTTGGTGCCAAAAATGCTACATTTGATCTTAACCAAAAATGCTGAGATAAAAACATACCACAAGGATAGATTAATACAGCCTATCTTATAAGACACAGTATAATGCCCATTGCTTTCACCCCCTCTCAGTGCCAATTCCTTTTCAAGTCATGGTGAGCCACTTGTGACATTTCATACATTTTTACTTCCTCTTCACAGCTGAGCTTTGCCTTTCTTTTCCATTTCCAATTATTCCTGTTCTCTCACCAGCCTTAAATGCCTGGCAAACATCACAAAATGGGGCCCCAGACAGTTCACCCAGAATCCCTCTGTTGCCCCCTCTCTCAGCCTGTCACTTATGATTAGTGTGGCCCTGTCCTCCATGAGGAGAAGCTAGACCAGGTTACTCTGTGCCTCATTTGCATATACATTTTTGCAGTATCCCAGGACTCAGGACAAGAACACAGTTCCAGTCATGTCTGAGGAGCTAATTAGCACGTGGTTCCTTTTTTGTGGGGGGAGTACATTCACATACAGAGCAGTGCTGAGCTATGGGGTCACTATGGCTTGAAATCCTATTGACTCAGTTAGGGCTCAGTCCAATGAACTATGTGGTAAATCACGAGCCTTTTGGCTTTGAACTAATATCATGCATAGTTTGTACTATGTATAGGTAGGTGCCAACATGGTGCTTAAAAGTGTGTTTATGGAGTACCTGTGCTAAAACTTGCAGCAGTTTCAAAAAAAAACAAGATGCATCAACTGGATGAGCAAAGTATATGAGTACAGGATGCAAATTACTACAGCTATGTTTAATTGCAAGGTCATTGTCTTCAGATTTGCAGCTCCACACTTCCATGTGCTCAGGGAGAGTAAGGAGAGGGAGAAGGGGCCACTGGGGGTAGAAATTGGGGGAAGTAGAGGGGCAAAGGGACTACCTGATATCCCAGATTTATTTTCCCTGCTTTGGCAGTGGGAGGGGGATAAATTCAAGGCAAACCTCCTTACCTTTTAGCCCTGTCAAATTATAACAAATTTATACATTTTCCATATATAAAATCTAATTATTCGGAGGTTATCTTATAATCAGGGTCATAGTCCATTCATGTAAATATGGTGATATTGCTTAAATACTTTTTCAGAGACTAAATTTGATAGGTTATATTGAATGTTTCAGTATGGCAAAATGCTTAGTATAAAAATAGATAGTGAGGAAAAATAAAGTTTCCAGTTGTGAGAACACTGTAAATAAAAGATTGATTGATTTGATTCATTTATTTGTTTATTTTTGCCTCCTTTCTCAGCAGAACTTTGGGGTGGCTTACAATCAGAAACAGAGTAACTTATAAAATAATAAAACATGACTTCATTCTTTTATTTTATAAGTTACTCTGTTTTCTTATTGTAAAACAGCTTCTATGGGAAAATAGAGTATGAACATAAAACAGACTCCCTGTTCCCCCAGTAGTATTCCAGCCAGCTTTGTTTGCAAAATTCCTGCCCAAAGAGGAAGGTCTTACACCACTTCTGAGCAATTGGTTGTTGAAGAAATACAGTAAGTGCATAGAAAGAACCTTGTCCATTATTTATTACACAGAAAAAAGATTGGTTTGCTTCATTTGGGATTTTGGGGAGAGACTATATCTAAAGGCACAATTTAAACAAACAACATAACATGACCAACCTTTATCTAATGCTATTATTTTATAAAAAAATCATTTTGGATATTTGGTTATTGCTTTTTATTTGGGGGAAAAATTGGTTTGTTGTTTTTCAGTTTTGCAGTTTCAGTATTTTCCTATAATTTTACTCTTAGAAGCCATTGAACTGAAAGAAGTTTTAAAGAAACTTTCTAAAAAAATGTCAGCTGAAGACAGATGCTGGGCATGGAAAACTTTGCCATGGGAAATTAAAGCTTTTAAAAATGAACCAAGAGTTTAAAAGTTCCAAGTAACAATACGTTATAATGGAAAACATTAATGCATCTTCACCAGAAAGGGCACTATCAGTAGTATCCATAATAGTTTCTATATGTTTTTATGTGGCTATTTCTGGTATTCCCTTCAGATTGCCACACAGTGTTTGAAGGCCCTTTGCAAGCAAAGTTTAATTAATTTAAAAAATAAGAACGCATCTGTGTTTGTATTCTACAGTTTGAAGAAGGTCCTGATCTCCGAGCTTATAGATGATAGAGATTAGCAATAAAATGAAAAATCCATCTCTAAGTTATTTTTCCCAAAGCCTTGTGAATGTGTTATGATTTTCCCTGTGAACAAAACTTTGTACAGTCACTATTCAGAAAGATAGCACAATAAAGTTTAAATTTCATTCATTCATTATATGACATTTGGAGACATGTTCCATTACTGCAGATTGATTTAATGTTTTAAAATCATTGAAAGGTAAGAGTTATAATCCAGTATAATAAAATAAGGTAGAATTTTAGGCAAAAAACTTTAATAAAGCAAAGAAGGTGAGAATTGTGTTTTGACTGAAGTCATGACCAGTTTTGAAAAGCACTGACTTTCTGTTTCCTCTGTGATTTTAATTAAATCCTAGGCTAGAGCATATCTCTCACCAGAAGATCTTTTGAAAGGAGAAACTGAAGAAGCATTGGAACGTGTACAAATAGCTATAAATATTTTAAAGAGTTTCAAGAATTCATTTGTTAGCCACAGAAAAAAGTTGGAACGTTATTTCACCAATGGACAGGAATTTAAACCATGGGATTTCCAGTCGAAGATGGTGTTTGCCAGATTTGACATGTTTCTCAACCGCTTAGTTAAAATTGAGGTATTATTTACAATTTGACATAGCCAAATTTCAAGTATTTTAGAATATCTGAGAAATATGGGGCTAGATCCAATAAATGATTTAAGAATCTAAAAGTTAAGTGGACCCTGGACCCTGGGGTGGAATCCAGAAACCAGAGCTGGGTACCTATGCGCTCCCTCTTCAGTCCATGGGGAGCATGAATGACTGGTGCCTCCTGAACCTGGGGGGGCACCCGCAGAAGCCGCTGACCCTTTCAGGGGGGGCACCAGCCCTACTGACAGCGTCAGCTGTCAGCGGGGGCACTGGCCCTGTCAGGGGGGCATGTGCACCCCAATTCACAGTTTACCAGTCGCCTATGATGGGGAGCTTCAGAATGGTGATCCAAATAAAGAGCAAGGAGCCACTGAGAGCTACCCAATAGGTAATATTAGGAAGACAGGAATGTCTATAACCCTGCCAAAGCTGTGATGCTTGATTGCTGCCCTGGATCACGCATCTGTCTAGACACTTGCGATCTACAATACAAAATCTTCTCCTGAGTGTGGGTCTCTACAACTGTTTGCAAACTGTACTACAACTTACTTTTAAGTTTTCTTAAAACTTTTTTTTCTTTTAAAACTTTTATGATGGTACCCACTTATTAAAGACCCACCTACTATCTTAAGAGATAAAAGAACCAAAGGGTAGGTCCAGTAAAAGGCTTTGATGGAATTTAGGTGCCTCGGTCAAAAATTGTGATCCAAAAAACCCATGTTCTATTGCCACTTAACCTCTGAGGCAACTTGTGGTGGGAGAAACCTCCCTAAGGTCCATTGTCTAGCTGTAATTTGATTGACAGACAACGCGGGTAAAGAAAGACAGCTGTTTATTTGCTCGAGCAAAGACCATAAAGCCAGCAAAAGGCAAAATGGCCCCCCTCAAGGGTGAGGCGATCTTTTATACTTCTTACAACAAAGCAAGACTATATGGTTAACAAAAAGCAATACTTGGGGCAGTGCTTTATAAATCTTTGTAACAGCATATTTCTATTAAGCTGAACTAGCACTTTTAAAAGCTAAAAGTTAAGTAACAGTAACATTATAATATGTTAGCAAAACCTTACACAGTAGAAGATACTTCTCAAGGACGCAACCAGTGTACACCCAGAACAATGGTTTCTCTGTCTTATCTTACTTCTTGCTGTAGCTGATTTTTTTAGCACACAGACACAGATTTACTTTTTAACTCAGAAAATGCTTGGTGCAGTTAAAATGATTACTTGACACAAGCAAGGGCCTAGCTATCATTCTGCCTTGTGGTCAGCTGCATTGCTAGGCCACAGGTCATGCCTTGTATTCAGCTATAAAGCTAATACTTCTTAATAATCCAAATTATTGTAAACCTAACAGTATGCTATCAGAAAGCTATTCTATTTCAGGGTAATAACAAACCTGCGCACTACAATCCCCACTTTGTTCCAATTTTCCAGAGGAAATTTTGGAACACACTTTTAGGTATTCAACTTCTTGTGGGGTTAGGTTTTGATGATTGATGCTGGATATTTGTACAAACTGACCATACATTTTTACTTGCCTTTGCATAAACTGTTGTCCTAGAGAGCATAGACACTGAAAACAGCACAACAGGCAGATTATAGTTATAACAATTCCAATTAAGCTTAATATAAAAGGTCTAAGCCATCCTGTAAGGGAAGGCAACCAATTAGTGAGCCAACTAAGAGATGTATCTTTGGGGATTTTTGCTATATCTTCGGCTTTTTGGATATGGATAGCTGCATCATTGAGGTGGGTTTGTACTGTTGTAAAAGAACTGTTAACCCAAACGCAATCTGGTCCGATAACTGCACAAGCTCCCCCTTGAGCAGCGAGGAGAAAATCAAGGGCTATGCGGTTTTGAATTACCATTTGTCGGAGTTCTTCTTGGGTGTCAGCCAAGGCAGCAGCGGCCTTCGAGAATTCCTTGTGACCTTCACTGAATTCATGAGCCATGATTTCTATCACAGCTTGCAGGCGTAGTGTAAATCTTCCAAGACAAGCAGTGCCTACTCCTGGGAGTATACCTGCTAAAGAACACCCGACTAACACTCCTTTGGTAAGCGGAGTTTTTTGATATTTATCTACTATATCACGGCTTTCTTGCAAATCCCTCTTGTTTCGCCACCTGCCCCGTGGAAGGTGCGTGGCGAAGGACGTAGAGGGTTTTAGCATTGCCGGATAGCAGATACCTTTTCCTGTGGCTGGGATTTTATGGTAGGCGCGGGAGCCACAGACCCAGTATTGTCCTTTTAAAGCAGCGAGGTTTGAATACTTAGGAGGTATTCGGCCCCCGTTTCCTAATCCTAGCACCCCGCGTTCACCCTTTGATTTAAAGGAAGGATTTGCAGTTCCATTGAAGAAGCATTGTCCCCGGGAGGTATCAATGTACAAACAATACCACGAGGTATTATTTAAAGAGGAGATGGGGGTGCAGATAGGATTAGTACCCTTGGTTAAATTTTTGCTGCTGTAGAAATCATTGTAAGAGCTGCAATAGGTAGGAGTTGCTGTGTTATTATTACGCCAGTCTCCTCCACTTGAACTAGTAAAATAGTGGTGACATATGCTTGTGCCTAAATTAATGCAGTCTGATACTGAGCAGTTTACATAGAAACACCAATCTCCAACAACAGGCTTTACTAAAAGGAACTCCTGCTGACTTTGGTCCCAAGCTTGGTTATTAGAGGGGTTTAAAAGTGACTTGATGGGGCCCAAGGGGATGGGAGTCATAGGAATGCCTCCTTGAGTGTGGAGAGGAAAATGACTGCATACCCAACAATCACTTTGGTTTTCTGCTTTAGCGGCTCTCTCAACGTATTGGAGGTACATATTATTATCAGAGATATGGGCAACATTAGGTTTAAGAGTAGTCTTAGCCTGAGGAGACTCTGCAAATTGTCTGAAAACTGGGTGGCTAGGCTTTACACAATATTCTGTTCCATAAGTAAATACCCAAACTTCTGCTGAACTACAGCAATGTGAGGGAGGATACCAACGGGCAATGTTGACCTTCCCATCTATATCAGAGAGTTCGATTGAATCGCTTATCCAGACAGGAAAACCTCGGGCACCAGGATTAGCACATCTGCAGCAACTGGCAGCTATAGCCGACCCCTGTGAGAGACTTATTTCTCCAGCAAAGAGAAAGATTAGAAATAACATAGTTATAAAAACCATATTATAACAAAAATCAGCACAAACAGTATGCACAACCCTGTAGCTCCAATAACTGATCTTCTGGGACATGTTACAGTCTCAAAGTGCTCGGTTTCAGCTGATCCAAGAGTGTCTAGAGGATGCAGTACTTGGAGTTCGGTGCTCTCTGGGCTGGGCAGGACCCCAAAAGGGTGACAGTTTATTAGTGGACCTTGGTTAGTTTGAGTTTTATATTATCTAACGGGCTGCAGGTCCAGGAGGTGTTTGTTTTTATTTTTTCATCTGCTTCTGGCTCACCCTTGTCGTGGTCAGGTGGGCGTGCGGTGCTCCCACGAAGTCCGCAGTTGTCGTCTTCTGGCTTCCCCTTTTCCAGGTCAGGGAAGCTTGCATTGGAGCCGATCCTGAGCTCTGGTGAAACTTCTGTCGTCTTTGTATGAGTATAATGAATCCAATTGTCCTTCTCTGCTACTTTTACGGCGGTGTGGGAGGTGAGGAGGACTTGATACGGTCCTTGCCACTTAGGTTCAAGGGGAGACCGTTTCCAAGTTTTTACATACACCCAGTCTCCAGGCTGGATGCGATGTGCTGGGACATCGGCAGGGAGGGGTTGGCTTAAAGCAGCATACCTATGGAGAGATTTTAACTGAGACTGTAGAGATAAAATATAAGTCCTTCATATAATAATAATATGAGTCCTTCATTGCCTAAAAGAGAAGAAGTGTGAGCCGGTAGTAAGGGGAAATGTTGGGGAACAGGGTGTCCAAACAGCAGCTCGTAAGGGCTGAGTTTTAGTTTTCTCCTGGGGGTCGTTCTGATGGACATAAGGGCCAGTGGGAGAATCTTAGTCCATTTTAACCCGCTCTCAGCACATAGCTTTCCAATTTTTTGTTTCAGGGTCTGATTCATTCTCTGTACTTGTCCTGAGCTTTCTGGGTGCCAAGGGGTATGGAATTTCCATTCTATTCCTAGGCAGCTGGCCAGTGTTTTGTTTATGTCAGCAGTAAAATGCGATCCTTGATCTCTTTCAATGATACGTGGAGGACCAAACCTGGGTATAATTTCATTAAGGAGTATTTTTACTACTTGTTGTGCTGTAGCTCTTCTGGTAGGGAAAGCTTCTACCCACCCCGTGAGTTGGTCAACAATTACTAGGAGGTTTTTGTACCCATTGTCTTTAGGCATATCAGCAAAATCTATTTGTAGTCTTTCAAAGGGAGTATAAGCCCAGGGGCGGGCTCCAGGGGGTCCTGATTTTTCTCCTTTGATATTAAACTGTTTGCATATACTGCAGTGTTCTAAAAGCCTTTTTGCTTCCTGGTAGACTCCAGGTGCGTAGAACAGCCTGTTAGTGATAGTGGCAAGTTTTTCACAACCTAAATGCTCGCTTTGATGGAGTTGTTGCAGATAGGGTCTAAGAGCTGCTTTAGGTAGCACTATCCTTTCATCTGGCAATCGCCATATTCCATCTTTTTCACAGGTGGCTCCTGCCGCTTTCCATCTCTGTTGTTCTAAAGGTGGTGCAGACTCGTACATTTTTGGCTCTAGCAATATTCCCAAATATGCCTTTGACTGAGGAATTTGAGCTTGGAATGCTAGGGCGGATAGTGGTTGTAAGGCTGCTGTTTGAGCTGCAGCATCGGCCAGGGCATTGCCTTTTGAGACTTGATCTCCCTTTTTGGTATGGGCTGGGCAATGCATTACAGCTATGGCTTTTGGCAACATTATAGCTTGTAGGAGATCATTGACTTGTTTAGCATTTGATATTTTAGTTCCAGAAGCTGTCATAAATCCTCTCTGTTTCCACAATTGTCCAGTGGCATGACAGATTCCAAAGGCATACTTAGAATCAGTCCAAATATTTACAGAGTGGCCCGATGCTAATTGACAAGCTCGTGTAAGGGCAGTAAGTTCAGCCGCTTGCGAGCTCAACTGCCCAGGCATTGGTTCAGCTTCAAGTACTTCAAATGGAGTTACTACTGCATAACCCGTTTTTCTAACTCCATTTACTAATTTTGAAGAGCCATCTACAAAAAAAATCAAGTCAGGGTTGTCTAAGGGTAAGTCACTAAGATCTACCCTGGGTTTGTCTTAAAATGCTGCAACTTGAAGGCAATCGTGGGAGCCTGGTTCCCCGTCGCTGGGTAGAGGTAATAGAGTAGCCGGATTCAGGGTATTGCATCTCTCTATGACCAGGTTTGTAGCCATTAAAAGTGTGGTTTCATACTTGTTCATTCTCTGATGAGAAAAATGTTGAGTATTTTTCTGGAGGAGAAGGAGGGCTACTGCATGTGGAGCCTTTAAGATAAGGGGATATCCGAGGACTAATTCCTGGGCTTTCTCGACTATGGTTGCAGCTGCTGCCACTGTGCGAAGGCAGCCTACTCCCCCCTTTGCCACTGGATCTAATTGTGCAGAGAAGTAAGCTACCGGGCGTTGGGTGGTTCCTAAGGGTTGAGTAAGTACCCCAGAGGCTACTCCTAGTCGCTCATGGACAAAGAGCGTGAAAGGTTTTCGATAATCTGGTAGCCCTAGGGCAGGGGCAGAAGTTAAAGCAGATTTTATATTATTGAAACTACGGGCAGCTTCATGATTCCAAAAGACTGGCTCTTCTGCCTCTTTTGTAGTAAGCTGTACAAGTGGTTTGGTTAACTCTCCGAAGGCTGGAATCCAGGAGCGACAGAACCCCACCATTCCCAGCAGACCCCGAACTTGACGCTTTGTTATAGGCTTGGGAATATTTAGGATAGCTTGGATTCTGTCATCACTCAGGCGTCTTTGGCCAGGCTCCAAAATGTGGCCCAAATATTTAACAGTGGATTTACAAAACTGAAGCTTACTTGGTGACACCTTGTGACCTTTGGCGGCTAGTGCAGTGAGTAAAATGATGGTGTCTTGAATACATGCTTCTGATGAGGCAGAGCATAAGAGTAAATCATCCACGTATATTAGAAGGGATGAGGAGTTAGGAAAAGTAACATCTTGCAAATCTTTGTGAAGAATTTGAGAAAAAATGCTGGGAGATTCTACATATCCTACATATCCAAGGTTATCCATTGGGGTAACCTTGTCCAGGTCAGTTGAGAAGAACCCCAGGTGAAGGCAAAAAGATATTGGGATTCAGGGTGGATGGGGATGCTGAAGAAAGCAGAACAGAGGTCTATTACGGTATAAAAAGCAGTGTCAGGGGGTATTGCAGTTAAAATAGTATTGGGGTTAGGAACGACCGGGTGTCGAGGAATGACATACTTATTAATTTGTCTGAGATCTTGAACCAGACGATACATGGGTTTCCTGTCTGGACCAGGCTTGGGTTTCTTTACTGGAAGTATAGGTGTGTTACAGGGGGACTGACAGGGAATTAAAATTCCTTGTTTAGAAAAATCTTCAATTAAAGGCTTGAGTCCCTCAATAGCTTCTGCTTTCAAAGGATACTGGGGTACTTTAGGTGGCTCAAGATTGGTACGAATTAGAATTTTGACAGGATCTGCAGATTTTAGGAGTCCCACCGAGCTGGAGGTGAGGCCCCAAAGTTCTGGGGGTACCCTTTCTTTTAGAACAAGGGGAAGAGACTGCAAGCTCGAGTCTTCTGTAACTGCAAGCACTGTGGCCATCATTGGGACCAGGGAGGACGGAAACGTTAGAATAATTCCGTCAGGTGAGCACTGTATGGTGGCTTGTAGTTTGCAAAGAAGATCCCGTCCAAGAAGGTTAACAGGGCCAGTTGCTAGAAGAAAAGAGTGTTCTGCTGAGAGGGGGCCAATTTTTACGTTCGTGGGTTGAGAAAATGAGCAACGGAAGGGTTTTCCCTCAATTCCCATAACAGTGACTTGTTTTTCACTTGGTGAAAGATGTCCTTTGGAAATACTGGAAAAAGTTGCCCCTGTGTCTAGCAGGCACTCGTAGACGTGTTCTCCTATCTTTAAGGGTATTAGGGGATCTTGAGCACTGCAGTTTAGGGTGACTTCTTTAGGTTGGACAGAGGATAATTGCAGAAAGTGGCATGCAGAATCTCCCTCATCACGTCAGTCGTCACATTGGTTTTGAGCAAGTTCTGGGGTAACAGCAGTGAACTGAGGGTTCTTGAATTTTTTTTTTTCAGGGTTATCACTTGGGGATCTTTTTGGTCTTAACTTGCACTCTCTTTTCCAGTGTCCTTCCTGTCTACAGTAATGACATACGTTGGGCCCATACGGTTGGTAGGTACGGCCCGGTGGCCTAGGCACAAAGGGCCTCGGGCCACGGGGCAGATTGGTTCTATAGGGATTTGTGGGCTGTATTACTGCTGCCAACATGTGAATGTTGGACTGATCTTCCTTTTGTTTTTCTTTCTTCTTTTTTTCTTCCCTTCCATTAAACGTTTTAGTAGCAGTGGCTAAGATTTCTGCCATGGATTTGCCCTCAACACCCTCAGTGTTATGTTGAAGCTTTTTTCTAATATCTTTGCTAGCCTGACTTATGAACACAAGTCTTAACACAGGCAAAGTGGCAGGTGTCTCAGGGTCCATGTTTCCATACTGACGTATAGCTTTACAGAGTCTTTCAAAATAGTCTGAAGGGTGTTCTTCGGGACCCTGAACAGTAGCTGTCACTTTGGACCAGTTTGTAGTTTTATCTCCTGCTTTCTTTAATCCTTCTAAAATGCTGTCTTTCAGCATTCGTATTGAATTTTGCCCCCTTTCCTGATTGTAATTCCAATTCGGATTTTGCCTGGGCATGCCATTAGGCATGGGGTGGTTTTCATGGGGCTGATCGGCTAGAAATTGGTCAGCATGGTGTAGTACTTGAGTCTTCTCGTCCGTAGTTAAAAGGCTTTCGAGAAGCTGCATGACATCTGACCAGGAGGGGTTATGAGTCATGAAAATGGTTTTGAAGCGCCTTAGAACTACTTCGGGATCATCTCTGAGCCTGGGGGTGTTTTCTTGCCAGTTTAAGAGGTCTGTGGTGGAGAACGGAGCGTGTGTCCAGTGACTGATAACTTCTCTACCCTCGCCAGGCACAGGGTATTCTCTTAGAGGTAACTGAAGTGCAGGCTTAGACAATCTTTGACGAGTGCGATTTGAAATTGGAGTGGAACTGGAATCTGGAAAGGGATCTCTGGATCCCTCTTCAGATCCGGGACTCAGGGATTCCGAGAGAGACAATCGAGGTGATGCCTCCCGAAGACTTCCCAGTCCCTCGGCCGGCCCGGGGGCAATGTTTTGGGGTTCAAACATTTGGGATGGTATCAATGGTAGGTTAGGGGGCCTAGGCATGGGTCTGTAATCATCTTCTGAATATGACGGTGGTGCAGCAGGTTTTTGATATAGAAGGGGAGCTAACAGATTTGGAAAAGGTGCAGGGGTCTGGGAAGCTAAAGGTTTTAATTGCTTGCTAGCAACGTTGTCCCATAAATACCAATAACTAATTTGGCCAGGGCGGAGGTCCTCCAAGATCTTTCGTAAGGCAGCCAGGCGATTTAGGTCAAATGATCCATTTTCTGGCCATTGTCTTCCCAAATCTAACTGGGACATATAAGATGTCCAATTAGTTAAACAGAGTTCTGCCATACGAGACTTGGACAGTTCTGCCCGTCCCTCCAAATGTTTCCAATTCTTAATCATAAAATCAAGGGGTGAATCAGGAATAACTTTCCCTAAACCGGAACCCATGATTATATCCAAGCACAAGCAGTCTTATTTCCCTAAGTTCTACCTGCCTAGAAGCTGTTTCGTCCACATACAACAACCGGTGTTCTCGGACCCCACTGGCTTTCTCCGTGAGGAGGGGCGTCTTGAGTCCGAGACCCTAGTCATTGGCCGTTATAACAGCATTTCTACCTTATATCTGTGTCTTTCGCCTCTCGGCTAGGCTGCTGGCTCTATCAGCGTTTAAATCAGCAGACAGATACCCTCAAAGACTGCTTCCAGAGACCTCTAGAGGTAAAACCAGAAAACCAGAAACCAGATAGAAACCAAAAACATACCTGACCTGAGGTACTCGCCGGTACCGTTCCTTTACCCGACTTGAGGATCCCGCCTTATTGGTCCTGAGGGGACCGTCCACCTCCTGAGACTAACCCAATAGGTGAACTCACCTGGTGCGCGCTGGGGTGTCGGGGGATGGAGGTCTCCAAAGGTGTCAAGCTAGACGGGTCCCATCTGGGGTGCCAAATTGTGGTGGGAGAAACCTCCCTAAGGTCTGTTGTCTAGTTGTAATTTGATTGACAGACAACGCGGGTAAAGAAAGACAGCTGTTTATTTGCTCGAGCAAAGACCATAAAGCCAGCAAAAGGCAAAATGGCCCCCCCCTCAAGGGTGAGGCGATCTTTTATACTTCTTACAACAAAGCAAGACTATATGGTTAACAAAAAGCAATACTTGGGGCGGTGCTTTATAAATCTTTGTAACAGCATATTTCTATTAAGCTGAACTAGCACTTTTAAAAGCTAAAAGTTAAGTAACAGTAACATTATAATATGTTAGCAAAACCTTACACAGTAGAAGATACTTCTCAAGGACGCAACCAGTGTACACCCAGAACAATGGTTTCTCTGTCTTATCTTACTTCTTGCTGTAGCTGATTTTTTTAGCACACAGACACAGATTCACTTTTTAACTCAGAAAATGCTTGGTGCAGTTAAAATGATTACTTGACACAAGCAAAGGCCTAGCTATCATTCTGCCTTGTGGTCAGCTGCATTGCTAGGCCACAGGTCATGCCTTGTATTCAGCTATAAAGCTAATACTTCTTAATAATCCAAATTATTGTAAACCTAACAGTATGCTATCAGAAAACTGTTCTATTTCAGGGTAATAACAAACCTGCGCACTACAAACTTCACTCACCAGTCACCTCCCATGAATTCTGAATTCTTTTCTGTACGATGAAGCAACTTCTAGAGGAAGACAGATGGTATAAAAATATATTCAGAAACAGTTACTTTAATCTCTCTGGGTCAAGAGACAATGTTATCTGAATGCAGAAAACATGCATTTAATTTGGCACAGATTTTGAAGGTTATACTAGGTTCAGAGTTACTTATTTAACTTTTATGTTTAATTTCATAGCACCATTATGAAAAGAAGTCAATATATTATCAATTAATATATTTTAGTAGCATTAATTCTTTCTAAACTGGAAGCAGACAAAATTATGGAAATATTTAACTTACATTAAATGTGGACAATTGTAATTTGCTTCTAATTCCTTTCTACATTTGCACATGAGACTGCAAGGGTGAACCCCATGTCCAGATGTAGTTATTTGCAGAAAACAGGCCTCCTTTTTGCACATCAGCTACTCAGGTTAATGTAGATTTTAACTCTGTTTCTCTGTTTCTCTCTCTCTCTCTTTCTCTCTCTCCTTTTGCTTTCGTCAAAATGATTCAAACTAGGCAAACAAGTCTTAGATAATATGGTTTTTCTTTGGTTTCTGTCAGGGCATATCATTAATTATATTTTTCACTGATTGATTTTAGAATATTTTTGTTAATATGTTGGAACTTCAAAAACTGGAAAAGCTGGAGTTTGGTGGAGTCAAGGGAAAAATCTTAAGTGAACAAACCTGCAGGATGAATGAAGAGTTTATGGAAACCTGCAAAGTTTTCAGAGAGAGAACATATGATCCCACAGATTACAATAACCTGGTAAGATTGCACTGGTGTGTCTTAATATTTTCTAAGGATACCTGTCAGTAGATTTATTAAGTGTGAATGAGAAATTCACAGCATAGAGTATAGCCTGACCTACTGAAGTTAGGAGCACAACATCCCATCTAACTTCAGCATTTCTTGCTGGTCTAGTGCCTGTCTTCTCCAGAATAGGATTTTAAATGTTTTCTTTTGGCAGTGTAGTTGAATTGTTTGGAAACTTTTTTATGTAGATAGAACCTATCATTAACTATTCCAAATTTGAATGTAGGGCTTTTGAGATTTAAAAAAATGAATATTGTAATACAGTTCTTTGCTATCTACAATTCTGTTGCTGTTTACTTCTTATAATTAGCTTTGCTACAATCTTATTTCTAAAGTTTGCTAAGATATACCTCAGTGACTGCTTGTAGATGTGGAAATAGGGTGCTTTACTTTAAGCTTGACATGTTTCTGTGTCAAGCCCAGCACATGTCTGGAAGAGGCACCACGTTTCTTGGACCAGGCTCTCCCAACATCTGTATAAATCAGGCACTTTAGTAGGGCTTTTTTGGTGCTTTTATCTTATAGCTGATTTAATCAACTATTAAGTAAAAGCACAAAAAAGCCCTGCTGATGCATCCAATCTATACAGACACCATGGAGTTAGGTTGAACTAACATGCTGCTGCTTCTGATAAAGTGTGGGGGTTTTTTGTTTTGTTTTCATGTCTGTCAGCAGCCATTATCAGTTTCAATATGTTTTGGACACAAGTAATAAACTGTAACTTCAAATAAATTATATTGGAAAGATGGGGTACAATATATTTGTAAAGCATTATCTAGCGCATCATGTTGGCTGACAATAATATTTAGCATTTTATAATATATTCGCTAAAACTCTTTGGATATTTAGAACATGATTTGAAATCATGATGTTTTATATTGTGGTTAATGCTTTATAGCAGCTTCTTTTATTCATTTGAAGATTTCAAAATTGATTCATTAATTTTTATAATTAAATCTTGAAAACCAAATTTTTGGTTTTAAAGGATTCTAGCTTCTTCTGCAATGATTCATCAAATGAAATTAGTATGTAACCAAGCTGGCTAGTTACGTTTTGAAAGAATTAAGGGTATAATGTTAAGAAATGCTGAAAGCATATGTTTTTATGGGTTTCCCATTTTAATGGCATTTTAATGTTGGTTTCCACACAAGGGCTAGTTATTGGAGGGCAGTGGAGATGGATCACCCTGGTTGAAAACCACTGTCCTAGAGCCTTTGGAGTTTATGGAAGAGCTGCTACTGGCTGCAGTAGGGTTAGGATTTTATTTTGAGTACTTTAATTTCACAAGTGAAAAATACAGAGGGAGCTGGGGTTTTTGTTGTTGCTGTTGTTTTTGTTCTTTTTTTAACATCACCCCAGCAAATCTATTTGCCATCTAAAAATTAAGGTAGGTTCTGACTTTCTCTTGCATCAACACCAGTAACAAAAAGACTGCAAGCCAGATTACGCCCTCATCTACACCTGGGAATCTTTTTTGTCTTTATGACACCTGTGCAACCCACTGCCTGTATTGGGTTTGCAGAGGAGGAAATAATTGAAACTTAGGCTTTCTCTCTTCTAATTGTGGTGGATCTGCAGGACTTTCAGTGGTAAAAATAACAGCAGATGATTTTTATCAAAACATTAAGCAGATGGAAGTCAGAGTGCACCCAAGGAGCACATCTTTTGGGTAAGAAGTTATCTTTTTTTACCAGATGCATTTTGGACAGAAGCAAATATTAAGGTTATATAAATAAAGTTATTAACACAGGGAGGACCAAAAACAAAAGGCAAAAATCACTACAGTACCACTGGGGATATCTGAACATGTTACGTTTCTGAAATTATAAAAATGTTGTGAATATGATCTTGCCATTTGTCCTTTGCAAGCAAAGAAGGCCGCATCCAGTTGGGGGAAGGGGGGCAGCTTGGAGAGCAGTGTCTAGCTGGTAAGTCCAGCTGGAGGAGGGAAGGGCCATGAGGAGAGCAGATAGTGGCCCCCACAGTGAGGGAGGAAGTGGGGCTGGGGCTGGTGCGAGGGCAGGTGCTGCCTAGCCGTGGCAGGACAGGATGTGGGGCGGAGCCAAGGGTGGCTTGTCCAGTGGGTGTAGGGAGTGGGGGGCAGCTTCCTACCGCTTTACACACCTTTAGGGCAGGCATGGGGGGCATGTGACCCCTGGATTTGTGCATAGGGCAAAGGTGGCCTGTGGGCTTGGGACCAGGGGCTGCACCAGCTTCTTCCTGGTGGGGGGTTTTGCTGGGGCTGTGCTCAGGGTGGGTGGCGGTGGGACTGTGAGGGGTGGCTACACCAAATTTGGGGCATCAGTAGCCCATCCCATAGGTTCCCTCCTAGTGCCACTGCTGTCCACCCTGCCCTGGCCCAGCCCCACCCCCCTATCGGGAAGAGGCTGGCACAGCCCCTGGCTCCAAGCCTGCAGTGGGCAGCCCACCTTCACCCTGCACACAAATCTGGGGGACAAATGGCCCCTATGTCTCCCCCAGTGGTGTGCACGGTGATGGGAAGCTGCCCCCTCCCCCAACACCAGATGAGCCGCCTGCAGCTGTCCCATGCCCTGCCCCACCCCGGCTGGGCAGTGCTTGCTCCTGCTCCAGCCCCACTCCCTCCCTTACTGTGGGAGTATCAATCTGCCCTCCCTGCGTGCCTCTTCCTTCCCACAGACTTATCCAATAGAGATTGCTCTCCAAGTTGCCTGGGTGCATTCCTGACCACATATATTCATGAGATTGTGTGCATACATGTGGAATTTATCGGTGACATTATCAGCCAAAAAAGGCTGGTTGCTAATACTGTCAATTTTCTTTTATTAGTGCATATACGATATGGACCGATATATTGGCGCATATCTAGAATTAACATACCATTAAGTTCAGGACAGGGGATATGGCTAGAGCAGTTCTGCATTTTGATTACTTCCTTGCTGCAGTCTGGTTACAAGTCCATATTTTCTCACGCTCTCTGGGCTTCAGTGTATGTAATCTTTAACTCATAGTTGTCTCCTATTAAAATGTGGCCTAACTGTTGCTATTATGAATAAATATAAAAAAAAAACTTAAGTAAAATTGACACTGCTTTAATAGAAGTTCTAATCCATTATTTAAAATGCAGCTATCATCATTTCAGGCAAAATATAGCTTGCCAGTTATTATGCATTATCAATTGTTAAGGCACTGATTTAATGACTGACTGACCTGTGACAAAAGAAACTTTATAGTGCATCTTAGAACACTAGTTCTATATGTAAAGCCTATTGAGATTTCTATTTATTGGCAGCTAAAGTGTACTTAACAAGATTAGCTTTCTCTTTTTATGGTGAGCATGCTTACTTATGTATGCAGGCATAGTGTTGATAGAAGAAGTGAAAAAGTAATACCGAGTACCAATTAATGTCCTGTTTTTCCTGTCATCACTGAAAGATTATTTTTATTCAGGTTTTCAGAAGCTATTTACCTTTAGGTTTTGTAATCCTAACCAGAAGGTTTACTAAACAATAGCTGTCAACATAAAGCTAATTTGTTTGTCAGAAACTTCAAGGTTCTCACTATTCAGTATACAATATATGCATTGTGTGAATCTATTTCTTAGAAAATGTTTTACAAGCATCTCAATATATAAAGTACCCTACGTGGTTACTTAATATACAAATGAAAATATTTGAAATTCCAGAAACGACTTCAAGCAGTGATCAGTTTTGTAACACAAGTAATGAGTCTGATCTTGACAAAGACTAAAAAAAAATTAGAGTACAAATCTGGGTGCTCAGTCTGAAAACCTTGAATGGATTTTCGGTGGGTGAAATATTTGTATGTGAGGATATGCCACATCTCATTAGCAAACTCTGTATGAGTTTTTCTTTAATTGATTAGATGTGGAAAAATTCATCTAGTTTTTCTCTCACATGTTGTGAACTCATTTATATATTTTTCTCAACTGTTGGGTGGATGATTTGAAATATTCTTTCCTAAAAATGTCAGATTTCATTTAATGTCTACTTTTTCCTTCCCACGTTTCTTATAGGTTTACTTACTGTATATCCCCATGCCAGATAGGCCTTACTGGAATTCATTTAGCTCTCACTGGTCACTGATAGTGAATATTTGTGAGACTTAATCAAACTATTGCTTGTGTATAATGTAAATATGTGTGAAAAATGCTGCATGTGTAACTTTATTTTTGGCTTTGACCATGTTTTCATCTAAGTGTAGTTTTAGAGAACAGATTCTTAGCAGAGGTACTGGAATTGTCTTCTTTGCATTTCCAACCTGTTTCAGAATGAGAACATGCTTGTGTTAATACTTTTTGTCCTCTTCAGTTGCATCTTGCAGGAGTTATGCAAATCTGAATGTGCTTCTGCAGCATGGTCACACAAATTTTAGTCAGATTGCATCCTTTTGAAGTTAACAAGAAGCTGGTCACACATGTATCTAGGAGGGCATGGCATGAGCATTGTGGCTTTGGCTTTTATTTAAAAATAAAAGTTGATAGTCATTTACATTCAGTCTGCATGTTAGTCTAAGCTGCAGAAATTAAACTGAGAAACAACTGGACACACATTTACTTTTGATTCAGGGAATGCAACCACATGCCTGCAATGGCTCAGGTCAGAAGCTGAGGGTGCTAGAGCATGGCTCTCGGACATGCAGCCAGCATAGGCTGTGTGTTTGTTTCCTTTTCCTGCTGCCCCAAGGTCTCTGGGATTTGCAGTCCAGAATCACAGCAGCAGGGCTCTCCAGGGTTGCTCATCAAGTCCTCTTCCTGCTTCCAGGTGCCTCTGGGATTTGTAGTCCACAGTGCTCCCCCCCACCCCCCCAGCAACTCTTTTTGGGTGGAGCAGACAGCACAGCACCGTCCAGCCCAGGGCTGGAAAGCATGCTGGGATGATGGGGGACTGATTTAACTTGAAGCAGGAAGGGTTTCATAAACTAGTTTGAACCAAATCAGTTAAGTCTGATACTACATTCAACAAGGTTTATCTTAAACCAGTTTTAGGCATTTTGCAGCTGATCTATGTGCACTGAGATTCTGTTCTGTTACAGGTTTAAACCAGCTTCTGATTGATAACTTAAACCAGTTTGTGTGTTACTTCTGTCCCTAGCTGTTGCAAAGCTG
Source organism: Alligator mississippiensis (assembly GCF_030867095.1). Taxonomy (NCBI): domain Eukaryota; kingdom Metazoa; phylum Chordata; order Crocodylia; family Alligatoridae; genus Alligator; species Alligator mississippiensis. Next base: position 160,061,303 of record NC_081828.1, on the reverse strand, counting down.
GCCACAGTTCCATAACTCAGAGCCTACCACTAGAACATAGAATTGAAATAGATCCAATAAGTCATTGACACTACACTGTCACAGGCATCTACATCATAATTTTTTGTAAACTTATTGAGCTACTTCTTGGAAGCAGTTAGTATGTTTGCCCCAATTACTCTGATTGATTAGAACAGGGGTTTCCAACCATTTTTAACAAGTGTACACCTTCTGGTGATGACAGCTGGATGCAGAGCAGGTGGGGTTGCACGCAGTGGCCACTGCCACCACCCACCACACCATGCCGCCACCACGTGTCACTTTCCCACAGGCAGTTGCACGTGCACAGAGGTGGATTAAGCTGTACTGGGGCCCTGGGCAAACACATCATTGGAGGTCCCCTGCTCCCATGGGAGCTGGGCTGTTGGGGGAGAGGGAGGCTTCCCCTCCTGGTTCTGGCAGAGGAGGCTGGGTTGACCCTGCCAGGCTGGGGGTGAGTGGGGCACATGCTTGCCTCTTCTCCCTGCTTTCTGCCCCGCTCCCCTGCTGTGGCCACACAGACGCACACTCTCTCTCAAAGATGGACATGCAGAGATGCACACACATGCACTCGTGCGCGTGCACAGACATGCCCAAGTACACAGAAATGTATGCAGACACGTGCACACACACAAACACACACACTAAGATGCGCACAAACACATGCACAGATGCACACATACATACACAGACAGAAGCAGATGTGCACACACAAATACACATGCACACCCAGCCACACACTTTCCCCACAAAAGACTTCCCCTTTCCCCCACTCGACCACTATGAGGTAGCCCCATCCCCACCCCCGCCACAAGCTGGCCCTGGCTCTGTCTCATTCCTGCCTGGCCTGTTACACTGACCTGCAGGCATTGCTGCCCAGTGAGTCTATGCGGCCACACACATGCAGAGGGCCGGTCTGAGTCAGGCCAGGAGCACTGCGCCACACCTCTGCAGGTGGGTGGCAGCACTAGGAGGAGGGGCTACAGGGGGTCAAGGTGAATTTGGGGGGGCTATAGCCCTGCCAAGGCCCCCCCCCAGTGCTGCTAGCTGCCTGCAGAGGCTCAGTGTGGCACTCCCGACCCAGCCCCTCCCCCCCAGGCTCAGCGCTGTGCAGCACTCCTGGTTGGCCCAGCTCCAGCCCTGCCCCTCCATCCCCAATGGGGAGGGACCTCACTCCTGGCTGCAGGGAAACAATGTGAAATTAAGATTTTAAACTGAGCGCCATTTTCCTCTTCCTGCTGGAAGACCAAAATGTGCCAATTTTAAAACCCCACTTTTGCTTCCCTCTTAATGAGTTATCCAGGGCCCCAAATTGGTAGGGACTCCTAGGCTTGTGCCCAGCTGGCCTGTGGATTAATCTGCCTATGCACATGCGGCTGTGGGGGCTGCTGATGGGCCTTGCACCCAGCCAATTGTCCAATGGCCGTGGGAAGGTGGCATGGGATGGTGGATGGTATCACGGGGTGGTGAATGGTGGCAGCAGCTGCTGCATGTGAGCTCCCTCCTCCCCACGTCCGGCCAGCAGAGGGGTGCCACTGCCATCGCTCCCCTCTTCCCCCCATCCCTCCTTTTGGGAAGTGGCAGCATGGGGTTGTGGGTGGCAGCGCTCTGTCCCCGCCCGCCCATGCATACCCCCTAGGACCTTTCCAAGTATTCCTAGGGGTACACGTACCCCTAGTTGACAACCCCTGGATTAGAATGCTGCTTTAGAACCTCACTGCTCTAATTGATAGGAATCCATTTGAGATTTTGTTTGTCCTTAGTTACTTCATTTGAATAGATGGAACATTCCATTTTATTTAGGACTACCTTACATCAAAGGTCTTCCTGGCCAGCTCCCCCAAACTGGTATCACAATTGCATAGGGCAGGGTTGATCCTGCATCCAAGTAGTTGATAGGAACTTTGCTATTGACTTCAGTGACATATTTTGCTCTAAAGCAGGGGTTGGCAACCCCCAGCACATGTGCTGAGCATGGCACGTGAGGCCATTTTCCTCCGCACTCCTTGGGACCAGGGCAGGGAGGCAGCAGCTGTTTGCAACCTCCCAGCTGCAGCTGGCCCAGACTCTGGGTAGCTGCTGCCAGCCAGGAGCCTGGGCTGCTCCCAGCAGGTGGCTGGGAGACTACAAGTCCTGCTGCAAGCAGCCCGGGCACCATGGCTGGCAGCAGCTACCCCAGAGTCTGGGCTGGCTGCAGCCAGGAGGCTGCAAACAGCTGCTGCCTCCCCGACCCAGCCCCAATGGACTCAGTGCTGGCACCTGCTGCCTTCCCGGAGCCCAGGGCCATGAGATGGCCAGGGCTGGGGCAGGGAGGCAGCAGCAATTTATAGCCTCCTGGCTGCAGCCAACCCAGGTTCTGGGTAGCTGCTGATAGCCTTGGAGACTGGGCTGTTCCCAGCAGGCAGCTGGGAGGATGGAAGCCCTGCTGCAAGCAGCCTGGGCTCTGTGGCTATCATCAGGTACCCAGAACCTGGGCCGGCTGCAGCCAGGAGGCTGCAAACAGCTGCTGCCTCCACAGGGTTGTGCCCCTCACTGCTGCCCCCACCTACAGGGGAAGTGTGGCCAGAGCAGCGGGGAGCTCGGAGCAGCAGGCAGCTTTCTGTGGCCCTCGCAGTCTCCTGCCGTGCCGGGTCCCACATCCTGCTTTGCAGAAGCAGCAGCGAGGGCAGCACAGCAGGGAGCGTCACCGACACCTGCTGCCTCCCCAGAACCCAGGGCTGGGTCTGGGAGGCAGCTGGGGTCAGGAGGCAGCAGCTGTTTGCAGCCTCCTGGCTGCAGCCGGCCCAGGTTCTGGGTACCTGCTGATAGCCACAGAGCCCAGGCTGCTTGCAGCAGGGCTTCCATCCTCCCAGCCACCTGCTGGGAACAGCCCAGTCTCCAAGGCTATCAGCAGCTACCCAGAACCTGGGTTGGCTGCAGCCAGGAGGCTATAAATTGCTGCTGCCTCCCTGCCTCAGCCCTGGCCATCTCATGGCCCTGGGCTCCGGGAAGGCAGCAGGTGCCAGCACTGAGCCCATTGGGGCTGGGTCGGGGAGGCAGCAGCTGTTTGCAGCCTCCTGGCTGCAGCCAGCCCAGACTCTGGGGTAGTTGCTGCCAGCCATGGTGCCCGGGCTGCTTGCAGCAGGACTTGTAGTCTCCCAGCCACCTGCTGGGAGCAGCCCAGGCTCCTGGCTGGCAGCAGCTACCCAGAGTCTGGGCCAGCTGCAGCTGGGAGGTTGCAAACAGCTGCTGCCTCCCTGCCCTGGTCCCAAGGAGTGCAGAGGAAAATGGCCTCACGTGCCATGCTCAGCACATGTGCTGGGGGTTGCCAACCCCTGCTTCAGAGCAAAATATGTCACTGAAGTCAATAGCAAAGTTCCTATCAACTACTTGGATGCAGGATCAACCCTGCCCTATGCAATTGTGACCCAGGCAGCGCGGAGCTTGCAGCAGCAGGCAGCTTCCCTGTGTGGCCCCTCTGTGCGCTGCTGCTCCAGGTCACACATGCTGCGCTCTGAAGGGCTCAGGGGAGGGCAGCAGGGCTGGGAGCACAGCGTGTGCAACCCAGAGTGGCAGCACACTGGGGCCACACAGGGAAGTGGCCTGCTGCTGCAAGCTCTGTGCTGCCGGATCACACTTTCCCGTGTGCAGGGGATCAGCTTGGGCAGCACACAGGGTTGTGCCCCTTGCTGCTGCCCCTGTGTGCAGGGGAAGAGTGGCCAGGGCAGAGGGGAGCTCAGAGCAGCAGACAACTTTCTGCACCCTCCCCCCCCCCACTGTGTCATGTCGTGCCAGGTCCCACACACTGCTCTGGAGAAGCGGCAGTGAGGTCAGCACAGCAGAGAGCATTGCCAGCACCTGCTGCCTCGCTGGAGCTGGGGCTGGGGCTGGGAGGCAGCCGGGGCTGGGGAGGAGGCAGCTGTTTACAGCCTCCCGGCTGCAACCATCCCAGGTTTTGGGTAGCTGTTGATAGCCACAGAGCCTGGGCTGGGGGGCAGGGGCATGAGCAGGGCTGGGGAGCAGGGGCTTTGGGTGGGGGGCAGGGGGAAGCAGGGCTGGGGGGCAAGGGCTTTGGGTGGGAAGCAGGGGGCACAAGCAGGGCATCCTGCCATGTACCCCCACCCTCATTTTGTTTTTCTGGCATGCCCGCACTCCAGCACCTTCCAAGGTAAGCATTGTGTTTTTTTCCGGGACTCCGGCCAAAAAACGTTGCCTACCCCTGCTCTAAAGAGTCAAGAGGCATGCTTTTTCTGGACGGTGTTGTAGTGCACTCAGAATCTTTTTATGAACAATACTCCTTAGCTGTTATCTTTGAGAGATTAAGGGAGTACTGTGATTTAGGTAGCTGTCCTGTAGGAAAGGAATACTATTCTGTTGCTTACTATACAGTAGCTGTTGGGTCTTAAGTTATCTTAATTAAACATTATGGTATCTTTGCTTACTTAGTCAGCTGATTTAAAAGTTCATGTATTTGAATAGATTAAGCTAGATGCTGGTAGAGCTTCCCAACAAGCTTTAATGCGTCTAACTTATCTCTTTTGATTTAATCGTAAGTAGAATATGTTTGACTGAAAGGCTAATGACATAGGAATGAAAGTAAGGAGTAATGTTACTTGGCAAGGTAAATGCAGAAATAATGCATCTCCTTTTCACCCCTCCTCAACAAAATATTGTTAAACAGTTCAGGGTTTTTTTTCCCTGTTATTTGTACTATTAATGCCTGGTGTTTTTTTCTTACCGTATTATTAGTAAAATTGAGTTCCAGTTCAAATAATACAAATATACTCTTCATCTTGATTATAGCAGGTCTTATTTGATAAGAACTAACAGAGAATGCTGTCAACATGCCTAAGAGATAGAATTTACTATTTATTTAACTTTAAATTCATTCCAATTAAAGAAAAACAATATTGTACCAATCCAATAGAGCCTGAAGCCTGCTCATTAGTTAGAACATTTTTTACAAAAACAAAATGGCAAAAAACTTATTTAACAACACCTATTGAAATTTTTAACACAACAAAATTAATCCCCTATTTTTCTCCCCCCCCCACTAAAAAGGATAGATTAACAATGTTATGAGGTTAACAATCTAAAGTTACTTCAGACTAAGTGTGAGGTGGTGATTTCAGATGTTAGAGTAAAATGTCCAGCTGTTTAGCCACCTCCCATCTGAAGCCTCTAGCTCAATGTTTCTCAACCTTTTTAGACTCAAGGCAACCCTTAAAAAAAGCCAGCTCTTAGCTGTCACTCATTTTGTGACTGTGTAACAGATCACTTCTTATTGGAAAGAATTTGGAAAGACAACAGCAGGTTAGAATGTTTTTGATGCTGTGGATTCCTATTTGAAATTTCTGGGTTTATCCTGTGAATCAATCATGTGTAGGTGTTTGCACACCTAAGGTCCCTGACAGATGTTCAGATAAAGGTATGATAGGATCTGAATTGTTCTCCATACAATTGCACCTCCTGCCATGCCACATGTGCATGGCAGGAGATATGATTGTGGGATGCAGTATCAGGTCCAATTATGCCTTATTGCTGGTACAGGGGGGCACAGGACTACAAACCTAAACTCCCCCTGCACCAGCAAGTAGCAAGCTCCTGCAGCTGGGAGTCTAGCAGTTGATGGGTCTTCAGTCCAAGGAGCACCCCATGCATTGGTGTACAGTGCTTCCCTATGGCTGGGTATCCTGTCAACTGACATAGGCTCCCAGACACGGGGAAGCACCTGGCCAAACATCATGTAATTAACTGAATAAGAGTAAGCCACAAAGTAATTACATGGTTTTTGTGGAATAACTTTGTGCCTTATTTCTTGTTTTAACACATCGTTAACTGATTGCATGCATGCCTGGGTCACAGTTTAAGACATGATTAGCAGGTTAATCTTGGTTAATCGCACCTTAATGCAGGGGTGGGCAATTATTTTGGGCAGAGGGCTGCTTACTGAGTTTCGGAAAGCTATCGAGGGCCACGTGACAGGCAGCCCAGGTCAGATTAATATTAATTTTCAAAAATTTTTTTTCTAAATTAGAATAGAATGTCCTGATGGGCCACATCTGACCCCCAGGCCACATTTTGCCCACCCCTACCTTAAAGTAACTTCTAGATGGGGCCTAAGAGTGCTAATGTTATGTGGCATGCTTCAACATCATTGAAAGGATTTTATGGCATCCTGCTTGAGAATCATTGCTTCATCTTGTATGCCTCTTCAGTTGTGATCAGCAGAAGTATCGGGTGGATAGAGGCTACTTTTCAAGTAGGTAGATACTAGACCTCAGAGCAGCCTTGTCTAGATTATGCAGTATAGTTATCTGCCAAAGTTCCTTGCACATGCTTTTGAGCCTGTCTTCTGATGGAAAGGGAAAATGTTAACACTGGCCTTTTTGCTTTGAGCAAAAAATATGCTTATTTGTAAAATAGAGGCTGGGATACTGAGTTACTGTTGCTAAGAGGTTTTAACAACTATCAAATCAATAGAATTAACTCCCTTTTGTCAAGTGTATGACTAAGTGAAACGTTTGGGGGAAAAAGTGTTGGGAACTACTTGGTTAATTTGTGATCTGCCAGATTTGTATGCAAGACCCCTGCAGTATTGTTGTAGAACCTTATGGGGGATTTTCCAGGGCTTCTGTGGGACTATTTACGGTAGAAGCTTGACAAAGCCTTAATGCATATTCCTTTAATTTATGTATTTGACATTGCTTTCAGCAAACATCACTGCATTTAGGTTACTGGGGAGCAGAAATTATGCTTATAAATGTTCCTGGTGACATATTTTAACACACTTCTTTAGAACATTGTTTTTATTTCACTTCTGCAGCTCTGTCTTGCCTTCTACAGAACTATTTGAATGTGTATTTTTCTCTGAACCTGTTTCAAAGGATTATAGACATGCAGACATACATGCAGATACTCTTAAATTGCTTTCAAATGTTTTTAAAGGGTGAACAAACATTAAGGCATCATAATTGTTTTAAGATCCTCAATAAACTCAATAACAGATGTTAGAAGTTGCATTTTATTGGTGCTCTTCCAGAAAGAGTTGAGATAGCTGTATCTGTTTTCTACTGTATTAAATCTACCCCTAATACAACTTAAAATTAGGGTTATTTATATTGTACAGGAGTTTGAAACTGATTATTTGGAGTTTAAAGCCCAAATCCTGGATTTTGAAAGACGCCTTGGGTCCATTCTTTGTATGGGATTTATTGACTGTTCAGGCTTAGAATCAGCTTTTAAGGTCAGTAATAAAAGCATTAAAATGGTTGTCATTTAACAGTCAGCGTCATCCTAAACTAACTTGCGAGCAAGTGGAAAGTCGGAAACTAAGGGTAAAATCCAGCTGTCAGCATAGCAATGTCATTTTGCAACAGACATCAACGTAAAAGGCAAATTTAAGATTTTCAATGCTGAAGACATTTTTAATAAAGTTATGAATGCATACATACCCTTTACAGACATGGTAAATAGTAGACATGGAATGTTTTATGTCTAGAATATTTAAGGGTTATGAGAAATTCATTGGATTACATTTTATTTAGATTTTTTAAAACTTCCCTATTTCTTAACACTATTTGTAACATCCACATTCACTGGGGACACAAGCCCGTTTATCTGTGTCCTTTGATTGTTGAGTTACTAATACTGTAATAGTAGGCCGGTTTCCAGATTCATTAGCCTAAAATGAAGTGTTAAGTTAAACTAGTGAAACCGTGATAGTTTGGAAGAACAAGGATTTATCAGACTAGAAAGAGCACATAGAGAAGATTACAGAAGCATACAGGCATTGGAAGGCACCTGGAGAAAGAGTCCCCATCTCCATTCAATCTGAAAATCACAGTTCCATGCTTTTAAGTGACATGAATTGAACCATCACACTTCACGCCTTCTGGAGTTTACTCATTTAATACAATTTAATAGCTTGTTAGTATATTTATAAGATCAGATTCTCAGCTGGTGAAAATTGATGAGGTAGATCGCGTAAGGTCCTGATTCAGGTATTTCAACAGTGATAGTTATCCTGAGAGATTTTCAGTGCGAGAAAAGACCAAAAAAAGTAATGTTAATCAAAATTAATTTTAAGTATTAAATTATGGAAGCTGACACTAACTTTGATTTTTATAGCTTCTAGCCATCTTTGGGCACTTTCTAGAAAAACCTATCATTATGGAGATTTTTAACCCAAATTATAACATTTTACTGCAAATGTTTGATGAAGAGCTGGATAATTGTAAACGCTTATATGATGCGCATGTTAAGCAGGTATGTAGCAAACAAAAACTTAGTTCTCATTTTTTCTCTTAGACTTTTAAATCGTAATAGCTTGTATCAACCTTCTTATTATATTAACACACAGGTAGAAGAAGGGAATGAGATCATAAACAAAAATATGCCATTTACTTCAGGAAATATTAAGTGGTCCAAAGAACTCAAAGGACGGATACAGACATTTTGGTCATACCTATCGTATCTGTCTCATCCGTAAGTGTTCATGCACTTATTTATGTTTAGAAGATTAACAACCTGTAAACAAGGAATTGTAATTATCTGTGAAGAACAATAATAAAACTTACCTGTGTCTCTTTCCCAGGAGTCCACTGTGTGTGCTGTATATACGTGAAAAGCAAAGGTTTTTTTTGTAATATCTTTTATTCTCTTTCTCCTCCCTTCCCCCCCCAACTCCATAGTTGGTCCAATAAAAGATATCATGAAAAATATCATCTTGCATATTTCTTGGATCATCATGACCGCAACAACACTGCCACCCTTGTATACATGAAACAATATTCACATTTCCAGAACTAGCCTGGGAACTTTAACATTTCTGTATCTGCGCACGTGTATCTTGTGATACTCTTGGAACTGATTTTTAATATCTGTAAGAGGTTTGTCTCATTGTTGCTGTGAATGTGACATTAAGGAAAGCAAAGTTGAAAAACTTAGTTTCTGAAACAGTACGTCTTATAACCTATTTTAAAAAAAGTTTTGTTTTATATAGGTAAAATTTTCAAAAGTAAAACTTAGGCTATTTACTTAAGTTGTTTATAGTAGCTGGTTTTAAAAATTGTACTTGTATCTTTTATGTCCAATCTTTATATTTTTAAGAGGCAGCACTATGAACAGAATGTTTCATTAGGAGAAAATATAGTAATTTCAACAGTGATAATGAGAAATTGATACTATTTTAAATTCTGAGGGATGGCCTTTCACAACAGTGGGAAATGAGTGCAGCCACTGAGGATGATGCTTATCCTTCCCCTAACTTTGCTTGTACTGGCTAAAATGGATCTATTCCCACTTTGATCTTTTCAGATTTTTATGTGGCTTGACTGATAAGATTATGAATAACTAAAAATAAACATTTAGAATATATAGAATTTTCTCCACATGTTAGCAGTTGGCAGTATAATTTGCATCTTAATTGATTTAATAAATTATGTTATGTTTTAATGAAAATGGACTATATGTGTTTTTTTCCCTCATAGAATCTTGGAAGGTCCTGAAGCTTCTTTAGTTTATCAGAAATATTTAGAAATGTTGACTTTACTTGACAGTTATGAAGATCACATCTTCAATGAGTGGAAAACTGAAGTGGATGAAGTTTGTCAGTTTAATTTAAACCAACCGTTAATTAAACGTAATCTGGAAAATGGTCTCCTGAGTGTGAATTTTGACCCTAAGGTATTTATTTTAACATATTACAAATGACTGCATTTTGTTCAATTTTGTCCCCTTGATTTAGGAATATGAAACTGAAAGGGGCCTTCTGGGCCATTGAATCAAGTCTCCTGCATTTGCAGGATGTCATTATTCAAAGAAATCCCCATAATCACCAGTTCAGATACTTACCCACAGCTACAAGGAACAAGATCACACACTACAGAATTATCTTTATACCTTAACCTGGGAGCTACAATTACATGACTCCATATCACACAGGCCAAATGGTGTATAGTAATCTGTGTCCTGTCATGTCATTCTTCCATAACCTTATCTAAGTCAGTCTTGGACATGTTGTTTCTGTGCCCCTGCCACTTTACTTGGACAACCATTTCAAAATTGCTTCCCTGATAAAAAAATCTTTCTTGAAGAAACTGAGATTTTTAAATTGGCAAGATCCTTAAAGTGAATATCTTCAGTATATGACTAAATTCCAATTTCATGCTAGGAAAATAACATTTGCTTTCTCTGTAATTTCTGTGATCGTTTATTTCACAGTCTTAATTTTTCAGTTGGAAAATTATAGTTCTTCTTTGCATTGGATAGAATTCCAAACTACAGAAATAAAGAAAGCTATTGTAATAGTATTTGATTTCTCTGGAGGCATCTGGAAGAAAATAATGATGATGATGATAATAGGTGGCACTTACTTTATAGTATAGTATACAGCATTCTTTATTTTCAGATTGCTAAAATTTGATCCCTCATTCCCATACTACTAAATTCTAAAAAAGGTGTTGCATTCTAATATGCTCTCATGCCATATTGGGCACATCTACGTGTGCCTTTTTAAATGGGCCTAGCCTAAAATTACTGTTTTTAAAGCACATTTAAGGGTGCATGTCTATACGTGCACATCTTTAATGTGCATAAAGCAGGTATCAAATTTAGGTGCAAATAGCTACGTTGCATTAGCGCATGTATAGATTTGCTAATGTACGTTAACACAGTGTGTGCCAAAGGACACACACCATGCTAATGTGACTTAGCTATTCATGCCTAAATTTAATGTGCCTTAATGCACATTAGCATGTCCACGTGTAGATGCACTTCTAAATCACCTTAATGCACCTTAAGCAAGGCGCATTCAGTTTAGGCACGTGTAAATACATGTGCAGACACACCCATTGTATCTTACTGCCTTAGTATTTCAGGTTATGCACAGAATTAAAATGAAAGCTTTCTTGTACCTCCTGAAATCAAACAAATAAGAGGTACAGCTTCTTTATTTCCTACAGCTAGTGGCTCTGCTGAGAGAGGTGAAATACCTACAGATTTTGAACCAGACTCGCATTCCAGCTTCAGCTTTATCAATATTTGAGAAAAAGAAGACTTTTGATAAGGTATGTGCTTTCAGAACATGAAAGACATACCTTTTCTAGCTCATATTTGTGTGTGTGTGTGAGTGCGCACATGCTTCACCTGCTCCAATTATTCAATAGGTGTGAATGATTTACCCTATTATTATACAATCTAGGATAACTGTGGAAATGCACCCTGAAACAGGGAACCCGTGGGGCAGAGTGAAGTTTGGAATATTGGGCACTGTTGCTACATGCCAACTGTGCAGGTGCTTCGGGGGGCTGGAATTTTGTCAGAATGTGGATCCAATACGTTCTCTGGTCTCATGCCAGACTCCCCAGTAGCCCATTGAAAGCTGGTCTATTTAAGGCCTTCCCTTCTACTGTGAAGACACCACTGAATAGGTGCTCTGTACATATTAAGGGGCACCTAGACATTCATATAACATCAGGGGCCTTGCACTGAGTGTTTTAATGCATGACTATCTTTCTATGAAAATAGTACATTGGAAACCTTGAACTCATTGTTCAGTGGTACAACAAGCTTAAGCAGACTATTCTGGAAGTGGAATATCCCCTGACTGAAAATGAACTGAGGACTATTGATGATCAGCTAAAAAAAGCAGAAGTAGTATTTACATGGCAAAAAGAGAACTGCTGGGACTACACTGAGCAAGTAAAAACGATAGTGCGTCACTTGGAGCAGAGAGTTCAACAGTCAAAAGAAAACATTAAAACAATTCAGCAAATTATGAACGCATGGACAGAGCACACACTGTTTTCCAGGAAAGATGATAAGAAAGCAGCTTTGCTAAATCTGGAAGACAAAGGAGACAGAATTGCTAAGAAATACAAACTGCTACAAGAAGATAGCATCCGGATCCATAAGCTTGTAGAGGTAATAAGTACATTTTAACTGAGCCTCTAATTTAAGGAGTGAGTAATACACAATTCTTGTGATGATTATTCATAATCATACAATCTGTATCTGATAAAGAATGCATTTCAGTTGCTGACTAGTAAACTATATTTGTAGTGACAGAAGAAGAGCTAAATGTTTAGCCTCCTAGTCTGCAAATTGTTAGTATTTAACTGAACAAATATATAGTGTATTTAATTAGCTTATTAATTATGAAGACAGGATAAATCTTTTTATAACTACCATATAAAGACTTCAATTTCATTACCATGGTTCCTTGAACTAAATTTTTCTTGTGATTTCCATAGGCAGTCACCTCTGCAGCTGGAGCTGTTCCATTTTGCAGAAGACATATTCTGAAATATTTTGTTCTAAATTTTGAAGATTGCTTGAGTTATCTGCCTAAATATGCACACACAATCAAAAGTGTTTAATTTTCCTGTTGTTTATCAATGGTCAATAAAACATTAAAGTCCCTAAATATCAGCTGCTGTGTTACATGACTACTGATGATCTGCAAGAAAGTAATTCTGAATCAAATCCTCTTCTGAAAAAATATTTCCCCTACTCACGCCAATTTATTGCATCTTTTTCTTTTTTCCTAAATATTTTTGCTTTATTACCATTATTTGTAATACCACTAATTTGGGAACATCATCATGTCCACATTCTAGTCTAGCTGTATTTACTCTGGTACAAAAAACATTGCTTTTAATTAAGAATGGGACTGGATAAGGATTTTTTTGTTTTTCAGTATGTCATATTTAGCTGGATCTAAAGGGATGATACTGGAGTGCAGAACAAGCAGTGATGTGCTGCTGCAGCATGCAGAGGTATTCTTTCAAAATGGGAGTGTTCCACCAAAATTGCAATTTAATATAATAATTTGTGTTCTGATCTCCAGTCTGATCCATGCAAGAGGTGCCTTTCTTTTATATTGACTTCCACTGAAGTGGAGAGTGTGTCAAACCGGTCCTCCAGGCAGTTAAAAATTCAATACTGGGGTTCTACTTGGTACAATAGGTGTCACTGGAGTCTTGTTTTACTCTTTGTCCCTACTAAATGAAAGAGAATAGAAGCAGATATGTTTTGAATGAAGACTAATTTATGCTAGATGCTTGTTTAATTAAATTGTTTTAACTATTTTTTATTCTTCTTTGTGTTCTGTTTTTCCAGGACAACTTAAAGCTCCTCAAAGCTGATTCTGCTTCAGATTCTTGGAAGATTTATATAGAGTATATTGATGATATTGTAGTTGATGGTTTATTTAATTCTATAATGCATAATTTAGATTATTTCTTGGAGAATACTGAGAAAAATCGGAAGCCTGTTCCACTTTTTCAGGCACAAATAATTCTTAACGGGCCAGAGATTGAGTTTAAACCTTCATTGGACAGAGGTGCTGGAGATAGCTTTTATGACCTAATAGATGAACTTTTGGGCAATATTTTCAAAATATCTGCCCAGATAAAAAGAGTAGCAGCACATCTGGAAATAGAACATTATCAGGTATTTTTATAACTTTGTCTTCTATAAAGGAACAATAGATTCAATTGTAAAATGGCAGTTCAGTTATTTGAGTTCTGCAAATTAATGTATAACTTGCAAAAAGCATTGGTTCTTGTAATCTTTTTTTCCTGACAAGCCCATCCAATAAACTGGAGACTTAAATTGTGAAAATTGCATGAGATTCTGAGTAATTTTAATGGAATGATTTGCAAAATATTTCCTTCGGCTTAAATTACTTTGTTTTTAGGATTTACTGGGTATGGCCCAGTATTAAGCAGATATATAAATTGTTTATGAATAGTTTTTAATGGAAGTGAGGAAGAGTAGGGTGTCATTTCTCAGTCTTGCATTACATAGCAAATGTAGAGTAGCTAATTGTTTGTATTTATATAATGAGTATACTACTTAATATATTTAGTTTACTGCTGCATAAACAACTGCTTTTCCCCTCTGCCTAGAATGATATGGATAATATGTCAGAGTTATGTGAAATCAGACAGGAGATTTTGAACAGAGTGGCAGATGTTACCAGTAAAGCCCTGGACTACAGAAATTCTCTTGACACTTATGCCTATCTGTGGATAGATGATAGATCTGAGTTTATGAAGCAGTTTCTATTGTATGGACATGTTTTAACAACTGAAGAGATTGAAGCTCATGCCGATAATGGAGTGCCTGAACAGCCTCCTACTACGGAACAGTTTAAAAAGCAGGCAAGAGAATGAACATACACATGCGTTTTTAACTAACTTCATATCTGAGTGAAATTTGGAAGAGTATCTACATAAAATATATCTTTTATCTTCTCTAGATTGACATTTATGAGAATCTTTACATTCAGATGAGCAAGTTTGAAGACTTCAGAATTTTTGAAAGCTGGTTTAAAGTTGATATGAAGCCTTTCAAAATGAGATTGTTAAATATTATTAAGAAATGGAGCTGGATGTTCAAGGAACATCTTTTGAGATTTGTCACTGAAAGGTAAATATATGTTGTATCAGACCTACAATTACTGTAACCTCCTATTTTTCTGCTTATCAACAGCGATAATCATGTAATGCTTTAATGAACTGAAGTCTGCCCTGATTTACACTCCCTGCAAAGGTATACCCATTTCTGTAAACTTATTTGACTTTCTGTAAATCTGGGCAGAATTTGTGCTAGTGAAACTAATTTATAATTTGTATCCATCGCTATTAAAGCTAGGTTATAATAAGGTCACTAATACTTTTTTCATACAACATGGCAATCCTTTTAACCATGATTTCACATGTGATGTAAATAGTCTTATTTTTATACAGCTGAGCACATGTGAATCCCAGTGAGGTCAAACTGAACTGCAGGGGCTTAGTACCACAGGATGTCAGGTCAACACTGGTTTAAGGCTCTAGTTGCATAGGACACTTAGGATGTGTTAAATATGTGCAGTATTAAAGTTAGAACGTTCTGAGCAGTCACACAGTAATGCTTATTACAATCTCTAACATGCACAGCTTGCTATTGTTGGTCCCAGCCTTAGCACCACACCAGCCTTGAACTGGCTCCAGTGCGGTGCTGGGGCTGGAACCTTCCAGGGCTGCAGTCATCTGGCTTTCAATTTGATCCTGGAGGAACCTGACAAGTGAAAGATCCAGGATCCTTTCTTTTGACATTTATGGCTTCCCTTATGCCACTTGGAGATTTAATAAAGCAGAGGGGTGAGGACTGAAAATTCCTCTTATTTCCATGGATTGATCTGATGATAGCTGAACGTGTTGCATAATACAATTTGGAGGTATTTCTTGTGCA
The DNA here is from genome assembly GCF_030867095.1 of Alligator mississippiensis. Lineage (NCBI taxonomy): Eukaryota > Metazoa > Chordata > Crocodylia > Alligatoridae > Alligator > Alligator mississippiensis. The sequence goes on along the minus strand of NC_081828.1, from coordinate 160,046,063 downwards.
GAAAGTCATAATTTTGCTACAATATGATCACACTTAGCATGTGTTTTACAGTTTGGATGCACGGTCGCTTGCATTTTAAGGACATTTAGCACAATGCAAGTGTAATGTGCAACATGGCCCCAAGATAACAAATATGTAAAACATAGATAACCCTGAGGCCAGGGGAAGACATTAGTTTCATGGTGTTACGGGATCTGATCCCCGATTCCAGCGCTTGAGAGGCTCCCTCCATCGGTTCCCCCTACCCAGCACCTGTAAACTCACACGTGGAGCAGCCCATGTAAAGCAGGAGTTTAAACTTGCTGGGAAGGAGGGGGTGCCCATTAGGTCCCCTGCCACACATTCAGTTTAAGGCACAAAGGTGCTATGGATGTTCCAACACGTATGGAGTATCTTTTTGGCTGGTTTACCAATTTAAGGCAGGATAAAACACTTGAACATGTGCCAAGTTACCATTTGTCACATGGTTAACACATTGTGTGATAAATTTAATGCCTGATAGAGGGGCCTAAAGCAAAGTACCATATTTTCTCACATACAGCATGCCCTGGAATGTAATATGTGCCTTATTTTTGAAAGAATGAAGATTTTTTTTTCTAGAGTTATAGCTTCATAGAGCAAGGACAGAGCCTAATCATCAGCTGACTCAACCTCCCCTTCTTACTTAACTAATACTAAAACCTAGCTGCTGCTGAAAATTGCTCTCCCTGGATGGATCTATGATTTTCAGAAAGCTAACGACTCTCCAGGGCTGTAAAATAGGAGGAGAAAAACTGGGGGCAGTTAACTGACAGCAAAATTTGCCCTGAAGAAGGTTAGTTTGGTTTAGTGGAACGTCAAGACCATTAAAAAGGAGAAATAATCATTAACACCTGAGGAGTGAAGAACATTGAGCCATTAAGTCAAATAATTCCTTCAGCTGCCTGAATAGTAATGTAATATCTGTTGCACTATGGAGCAGGAATACAAGCATGGTGCTCCTTTCAGTCAGAAAATCAGCTTCCCCACTTAAAAAATGCACCCCAAATTTTGTGGGTAAAGGTGCATGTTATAGGTGAGAAAACGTGGCAGTTTAACATCTCATATATTCATTTACATTTATATAGAAAAGGATTTTCAAAGAAAAAAATTGCATCTCTCTTTTTTGATAGTCTGACTGATTTAGAAGAATTTATAAAAGTGACTGATGCTGGACTCAAAAGACAGCTGCTAAAAGGAGATTATAATGGACTAGTAGAAATTCTTGGACACCTTCTGGCTGTGAGAGACAGGCAGATAGCTACAGATGAGCTCTTTGAACCTCTGAAAGAAACCATTGCGCTGTTGGAAAGCTATGGACATAAGATGCCAGAACAAGTTTATGTCCTACTAGAGGTACTGTAAGATTTAAAATAGTACTCCATCTATGGCCAACATAACCTGAGTATCTTGCAGAGAGACAACTTTTGCATTTACTTCTGAACATGATGAAGTCCAAGGTTATTTCTGTCTCTAGGAAATGAATTCTGAGACTAAGTCCAGCTCTTGTGAGTGCAGGCTTCTAGTTAATATATTACTTGACCTTCCAGTTTCAGGGACATATTTCTGTTATAGCCGTTGAAAAAGGAAGAAGCTCTTCAATAGGTAGATCTATTTTCATGAAAGATTTTGACTATCAGGGCTGAAACCTTAAACTAGATTCTGGATTCTGTAGGCAGCCAGTGAAGAGAGCAGAGCACTCAAACTGGAATATGGTGTTAAGCAACCTACTTCATCTTGTACCTGTTGCAGGTTTGTCAGGTTGGATGATTTCAGTTCTAGATATGAGTTGCAATAATCATACTTGAAGATTATATATGCATGAATTATTGTAGAAAAGGTGTAATTGATAGGAGAGGATGCAGTCTGCTGGCTCAAAACTATATGGATGTTATAGTTGTTGGGTTTTTTTCAACCCAATGTCCAGTTGGCCATCCAATAGATACAAGAAGTAAAAAAAAAGAAAAAAAACAAAAATACAAGAATCCAAAACAGCAGATCAGGGAAGATACCTTTTCTCTAACATTCTGTTATTGCAGACAAGTTTTTCAAAGTATTTCCCTCGTCTTACCAATTTCTCATTAGTAACATTTTGTCCATGAAATTTTAAAGCCTACAATATGAAATTGTTTTAAGGAAAGTTTTCATCAGAAACATAAGATATTTGAAACTTCACATGTCAATACAAAAATACAATTTGAGGTGTTTAAAAGCCAAGTTAGAATGGGCTAGAACAGTGGTCTCCAACCTTTTTATGGTGAAGATCAGTTTTTGTAAGTAAAGGGCGCCCCAGGATCTACCGCCTCCTGCCCCACCTCACCCCGCTGCCTCCCAGACAAGCCGCCCAGGCTCTGACCCCACTCATCCAGCCTGGCCTGGGTGGCAGGGGGTGTGGCTCAGTCCAGCCCCGTGTGTCCTACTGCTCCCAATTGTGGAACCTCTGACAGACTGAGATTTGACTATCAGAGGCTCCATGATCGACCAGTAGATCGAGATAAACTGGTTGGTGACCACTAGACTAGAACAAAAGCTAAACTTTTTTTGTTTGTTTACATTAGCATTTTTGGAAAGAAGTTATTTTTGCAGAGTTTTCAGTAAAGTTAATGGTTGAGGTTAGGCTCTCATTTAACTTAGCTTGGGTTTTCCTATTTATTTTCAGTTTCATTTATGGGTGGGAACTTCCTAACTGGTAGTGGTCTCTGAGCTCCCATTATTTATTCTGAGGTGTGGAAAGCCTCTCCTTCTGCCTTTAGGGAGGCAGGAATTCACTTTAGTAATGTTTTCAGCGCTGGTAACTAACATCTGCTTTAGCAGCAACAATCACTTTCATCAACCACACATAATTCTACAGTCCCTCAGTACCTTAGTGTGGGACTGAGGCACCTTTGAGTATGTTTTGTTGGTGCAAACAGAACTGTACCAAGATGCTCACTGCATTTGATAGCTCCAGAAGGGGGAATCTCGCAGAGTTTATTCATCTGTGTACAGTATTGCACTAACACAACTATTCTGTTTCCTGTTTTAGAGCAAGTGTGGACAGAGCTTGCTTGGGATATCTGTATGGCTTTACCTTGCTCTGTATAGACCTCCCTTTCATGCCTTTCCTTGGTCTGCACTGCTTTTGAAGTCATATTTCGTTCCCTTTTCTGCGTTTCCTTTCTGTCAGTACAAGCAAAACTGCTGCCAGCTGCTGTCATCCTACCCAGACTCTGTGCCAACTTCAGCTTTTCGTTTATGCATCAGAGTCGTCTCTTTCCCTTTTAAACTGTGAACGATTCTTACTGGGTAATGTAATGCAAGCTCATGAGACCACATGCTTAAGTTACTTATCCTCCAGCCCTCCTTTGGCTGCATCCCTCCAGCTGCTGTTGTTCATACTACTGCTTCCTGTCCTCTTTCCTTTTTAAACAGCTTGCCATGGGAAATTTAGGCAGGATTTCCAGCCATCTGCTGCTTATCTCCATCATCCCCACTGGTGTTAATCACAACTCTGAGAGATGGGCCAGTTTTCGTAGCACTGTTAATGTTCTGTGGAGCTGGACTGCATAGCTCCCCATGGGACCTTTCCTCATCTACAGAAAAGTAGCAAAAGTCTTTTTGTTTGTTTGTTTTGTCATTTACTGACACCCCCCCCCCCCCCGGTCTGTATGTTTTACAAAGGTTCCATAGCAAGGAGTGACCTTTAGACTTAACCATACCTGACGGATCTATTTATAAATTATATAAATTTATAAATTTTTACTTTCAACCCATATTTTACTTCTTCATGAATCTGACTTAACTCCAGGCTAGAATGTATATGCCTAAAAAAAGACTTGGGTTGCATTTCGTTCTGATGTACTCCAATGTAAATCATTTAACTACAGCCATACAACCACTTAAACAGAATGCCATTACTAATAAACAAAAACTTGAGCATTGGATTGAATGCTGTGAAATTATATTCTCTAGCGAGACTGCAGTCAAACAGGAAGAGCTCAAAGGATTACCACAGCTTGAAGCTATAGTGGATTTAGACAGTGAGCCTACATTAGAAGATTTGCAGAAAGCCATTAAATCGATTTTTCTGGGAACAAGGCCTCTAGCAAAGGCTGTTCACCTGCTGAAATCTACAAATGTGCTAATGATGAATGACTTTGAAAGATCCATGAAGTTATACTGCCATGTTGAAAAGAGGAAGTGGTACCATAAGATTTCAAAGATGCTTGGTTCATACAATTTTGCAGAAACAAAGGGAATAGAAGCGACTGTGACAACTGTAGAGAGATTTCTCTGTTGAACATTGTTGGAAAAATTGTCACTCGCATCATGCTCCCTAGGCTAAAATCTCTAGGTGAAAAAATGTCTTGAAAGTCCATGCAGTTTTGGCGGTTCTGAGAGATTTCCTGTTTGCGGATGACACAGCCTTAGTTGCCCACAATGAATCTTCCCTGAAAAATCTCTTATGCACATTTTCTGAATCATGCAAGAGTTTCAGGATGGTAATTAGTCTCAAGAAGACTGTATTCATGTAACAAGGGGTGAAAGAACCAATACCCAACATCACTCTAGAGGATAAATCTCTTGGTGTCATTGACAGTTTTTGCTACTTGGGTTCTCCAATGAGCAGGAATCTTGACCTTCAGAGTGAACTGACTAACAGAATCAGAAAAGCAACTAAGAATTTCAGGCTATTACAGAAATGTACACAGAATAAAAGCAAACTGTCAGCTGAGGTGAAGATACAACTGAGACTTGTATGCTGTCATCCCTGCTTTATGGTTTACAAACATGGACTACATATGCTAGGTATATCAAGAGACTGAAAAGCTTTCCAATGAGATGTCCATGTAAGATCCTGAAAATAAAGTGGGAACACAGAATACCAAACACAGAGGTAATGGAGCACACAGAAGTGACACACTTAGAAACCACTATCAAGAAGAAAAGGCTGTGATGGATTGGCCATATCAGGAGAATGGGAGAAGACCATATCCCTAAGAATATAGTGAATAATGAGATTTGAGATGGCTCTAGAAAGCAGCGCCGCCCTCTATGGAGGTACCACAATGTGTGCAAAAATTATATGAAGTTGTTCAACATCAGTGTGGAAAGCTGGGAGGAGTGCAGAGAATCCCATCTGATCTGGAGGGAACTTCTGCTACTGGGTGCAGCTCAACATGATTCAGCTTTGGTCCAGAGGATGGAAGCAAACCGAGAAAGAAGAAAACAGCATGCTGTAAATTTGGACTCCAACTTGGACAACAGATGGATGCATGAAACTGTAACAAGCTGTGTTGCTCTTGAATTGGGCATGTCAGCCACAAATAGATTCATAGATGTTAGGGTCAGAAAGGGACCTCAATAGATCATCGAGTCCGACGCCCTGCATAGGCAGGAAAGAGTGCTGGGTCTAGATGACCTCAGCTAGATGCATATCCAACCTCCTCTTGAAGACCCCCAGGGTAGGGGAGAGCACCACCTCCCTTGGGAGCCCGTTCCAGACCTTGGCCACTCGAACTGTGAAGAAGTTCTTCCTAATGTCTAGTCTAAATCTGCTCTCTGCTAGCTTGTGGCCATTATTTCTTGTAACCCCCGGGGGCGCCTTGGTGAATAAAACCTCACCAATTCCCTTCTGTGCCCCCGTGATGAACTTATAGGCAGCCACAAGGTCGCCTCTCAACCTTCTCTTGCGGAGGCTGAAAAGGTCCAGGTTCTCTAGTCTCTCCTTGTAGGGCTTGGTCTGCAAGCCCTTAACCATATGATTGGCCCTTCTCTGGACCCTCTCCAGGTTATCCGCATCCCTCTTGAAGTGCGGTGCCCAGAATTGCACGCGGTACTCCAACTGCGGTCTGACTGGCGCCCGATAGAGGGGAAGTATCACCTCTTTGGATCTATTCGTCAGGCATCTGCTGATGCACGATAAAGTGCCATTAGCTTTTCTGATGGCTTTGTCACTCTGCTGACTCATGTTCATCTTGGAGTCCGCTAGGACTCCAAGATCCCTTTCCACTTCCGTGCCACCCAGCTGGTCATTTTCTAGGCAGCAGTAGGTGTGCTGGACATTTTTCCTCCCTAGGTGCAGCACTTTGCATTTCTCCTTGTTGAACTGCATTCTGTTGTTTTCTGCCCACTTGTCCAACCTGTCCAGGTCTGCTTGCAGCTGTTCCCTGCCCTCCGGCGTGTCCACTTCTCCCCATAGTTTTGTGTCATCCGCAAACTTGGACAGAGTACACTTCACTCCCTCGTCCAAGTCGCTGATGAAGACATTAAAGAGTATCGGTCCGAGGACCGAGCCCTGCAGGACCCCACTGCCCACACCCTTCCAGGTCAAAACTGACCCCTCCACCACGACTCTCTGGGTGCTACCCTCTAGCCAATTTGCCACCCACCAAACTGTGTAGTCATCCAAGTCACAGCCTCTTAACTTGTTCACCAGTATGGGGTGGGATACTGTATCGAAGGCCTTCCTGAAGTTTAAGTATACGACATTCACCCCTACTCCTGTGTCCAGGCGTTTCGTAACCTGGTCATAAAAAGAGACTAGATTAGTCAGGCATGATCTGCCTGCTACAAACCCGTGCTGGTTTCCCCTCAGCATAATTTGTCCTGCTAGGCTCTCGCAAATGTGAGCCTTGATAATTTTTTCAAAGACTTTGCCAAGGATGGAGGTGAGACTGACTGGCCTATAGTTGCCTGGGTCCTCCTTCCTCCCCCTCTTGAAAATTCAGCTGTCATGTTATTATAACTCTTATGTGTACACCATGATCCAGGGGATTGATGTTTGCCTGTTACAATTGTACAAAAATAGGGCTAGAAGAGACCTCAGGAGGTCATAGATTCATAGATGTTAGGGTCAGAAGGGACCTCAATAGATCATCAAGTCTGACCCCCTGCATAGGCAGGAAAGTGTGCTGGGCTCAGATGACCCCAGCCAGATGCCTATCTAACCTCCTCTTGAAGACCCCCAGGGTAGGGGAGAGCACCACCTCCCTTGGGAGCCCATTCCAGATTTTGGCCACTCTAACTGTGAAGAAGTTCCTCCTAATGTCCAGTCTAAATCTGCTCTCTGCTAGCTTAGGGCCATTATTTCTTGTAATCCCCAGGGGTGCCTTGGTGCATAGAGCCTCACCAATTCCCTTCTGCGCCCCCATGATGAATTTATAGGCAGCCACAAGGTCGCCTCTCAACCTTCTCTTTCGGAGGCTGAAGAGGTCAGGTGCCCTAGTCTCTCTTCGTAGGGCTTGGTCTGCAAGCCCTTAACCATACGAGTGACCCTTCTCTGGACCCTCTCCAGGTTATCCACATCCCTCTTGAAGTGCGCCTCCCAAAACTGGACACAGTATTCCAACTGCGGTCTGACCAGTGCCCGATAGAGGGGAAGTATCACCTCCTTGGTTCTGTTTGTCATGCATCTGCTGATGCATGATAAAGTGCAGGTAGCTTTGCTGATGACTTTGACACACTGACGTCTCATTTTTATCTTGGAGTCCACTAGGACTCCAAGATCCCTTTCTGCTTCCATGCTGCCGAGCAGGTCATTTCCTAGGCAGTAGGTGTGCTGGACATTTTTCCTCCCTAGGTGCAGCACTTTGGTCATCTAGTCCAACATCCTGCTCAAGATGGGAACATCCATGTCGGAAAAGATTTATCTTCAAACACGAGAAGAAAACCAGAACCCTTTTTGACCTTGTATTGGAAGATGCAGAACACAGTGACTTTTGAAGGCCTAAGAAGGATTGAATATGGAAAAGTAGAAAACCATAAATAATATCTTTCACCATTAATTTGTGTCAATTTGGAATGCATTTGAAAGAAGAGCTAAATCTCATGTTATCTGTGTTTACAAAAGGTCATTTTCTTATTTGGTTTTGTACACTTACTTTAGCAGAGTGTACAATTATTAGCCTAACTGTGTTTACTTGCCCCAAAGATTCAAAATTATAATGTCTTCTTTACAGTTTACCAAATTACTGCATTATCTTGCAGTAATTTCCAGAAAATTATGCACTACTTATGGTTTCCCTCCCATATTTTATTCCAAACTGCTTCTTCCTATGGGTTTTGAAAGAAATTAGCTAACTTCTGTTAACTTGGTTGAGGAGTGGTATTTGCTTTGTGTTTATGTAGTATAATGGATTTTAGTTTGGATTTAGTTCTATAGCCATTTCTGCACTATAAATACTATGGACCCTGAACTAGTGGTTAAAGGTTCTGAGCCTAGAGGTCCATAACACTAACATGGTTAAGGCACACCAGCTTCTATAACCAATGACACTCAAGCGAGGGAAGTGCTTAGCATCATATGCAACTACCTGTTGATTCCCCTGTTTGAATGACCTAGTAATGACTTACATTTGAGACACTTGTCATCGTCTGCAGCTTAAATTTCTACCTCTGGAGCTATAGCAAAAATATACCGACACTGATACCTACCCTAGAATAGCTGTATTTCTTGCTCTGCCTGATAAAGGCCTTGGTCTTTCACAGTTACTGACTGGGCTGGATAGATGGGTTGAAGTTTCTTTTTTTTTTTTTTTTGGAGACATGTAAGGTGCGCACACTCACTCTCACTGTCTTGCTCACTCTTGCTCTCAACTTGGTGCAGAAAAATTTTGAAATCTTGAAAAACTTAGCGGATGGAAAAATCATCTCCCATCCAGTGGTACCTATTAAGTATTGCATCAGTGAGAGTTGAACGTTCTAGCTACTGTGAAGGATGTACTCAGCACAATATTTTAGTATAATGTTTGTAAAAAAAAAAAACAAAAAACCCCCCAAGAAACCAAACAAACCTCATTACACTCATTATGTTGTAGCTTTTAAAATTAATCCCACTTCGCAAAAATTACTACTTAATATAAGTAACCCAATTACTTTGCCTGAAATAGCTAATTAGAATATAAGAACAATAAAGATGAACTGTTCCATAAATATTGGATAGTTTTTTATTTGTACCAGTATGTAGTTTTTAACTGAGATATTGTACTGCGTTTAAATGTTCAAGTTTCCTAATATGTAATATTCCTTTGTTTAACAGGACTTGCCTGAAAAGTGGAATGCCACAAAAAAAATTGCCTTGTCTGTAAAGCATGTAGTAGCTCCTCTTCAGACTGCTGAGGTCACAGTTATAAGAAAAAAATGTGGTTTGTTTGATGTAAGATAAATTCCGAACTCAGAATTCTAATGTGTTCTGATGAGAACAGGATCATTGACAGAATTTATTTGTGTGAATTTCTTTCATTAGGGAAAGCAGATGGAATTCAGAGAAAGATTTAAAGTGAAAGCTCCCTTTCACTTTGCTGAAAAAAATCCATATGTTCTTCTTGATAAGGTAAAAGGAAAATCTCCAGAAGTGCATATTCTTCTAGTAATCTTTCAGTACAAAATTTAAAGATGTTTCAATTTACATATTAAAATAAATGGGCATTTTCTATTTGGCATGAAACTCTTAGACACATAGAAGTTAAATCTTAAATTTACCAATCTGTAGATCTTTACATAAGTATCAACACCACCTTGCATGGGTTTTTTTTTCTTTCACCGATTGCCCAGTGAGTCAGAAATGCGTATTTATTCCATTAAAACAGATACAACAGTGATATATATAATGTGCTTAAAATTATATATCACATTCCTTATGTATGATTACAAATATACTGTTGGTAGTCCTTTGACATATTAGACTGAAAGAAAAACATTTCTGTAGGAGTTGCAATAGGCTTCTGTTTTCAGATGTACTGATTTGACTGTCTTTCTGAGCTTACCTATCTAGTAATTACAGTGATGAGTGTTCTTTTTCTCTTCAAGGCAAATCGGGAACTTGAGGCACTGGAAGAAGAAATGTTACTAATGCGAGAAGCTGCAAACTTGTTTGAAGTGGTTGTTTCAGATTACAAACAAATGAAACAATGCCGCAAAGAAATACAGTTGCTGAAGGAAGTGTGGGATATTAATATTTATGTTACAGTAAGAGGTTTTGTTATTTAAGAAAGTATTACAGAAGGAAAATTTATTCTGAATTCTGCTGTATTTACACTTTTATATAAAACGTTTTAGAGCTGACATACTTGTTGAATTTTGTTAACACTTAACATTTTTCTTTAAAAGACAGATGCCACATTTTAAAGAAAATATTGAGATAAAAATATTGCTCTACTCTATTTTAATTAAATCGACCCCCAAGCATGAAATCTTAAACTGAAGTTATGATCATAATGATATATGATCAGTGACAAAAACAACGACTTGAAAATAACATTGTTAAAGTAGTTAAATGCAGAAAGCAAGAAAATTCAAGGTTAGGTTAAAGGAAATTCAGTGTTAAAACAGTCACAGAAAACACATTTACATCAGTAAATTTGAAAAGAAACGTAAAAAGTCATAAGTCCCTTAATTCCATCTTCTTAACTTTACCACACCTTGTACCTTGTACAGCTGTGAAATTTGCCCCCACAGAAGTCGGTGTCAAAACTTGCATTGAACTCAGTGGGGCCATAATTTCAGGACATCGGGTCTCCATAAAGGTCTGTAAACTCTTGACATCCTGAGTAAGAAAGAGCATGAGAGAGAATGAAATGAGTAGGGTATTTTATGAGGACTGACAAGAGAAGACAAGAGGCAGATTTTGCAAGCTGAGGTGGAGCATATCAATCTTGGAGGTGGATCAAGACAACAATGGACAGATAATGTAGAAACTGATCTGTAAGAGATAGGTGAAGATTCTATAAGGTGGAAGAAGCTGTGCAAAACAGGAAGAGATGGAAGGCTTTAGTTAAATTGATTATAACCCCTCAAGATCTATGAAACCAGAGAGAAGGAGAAAGGAGCATAATTTCATCCTACGTGTCATTTAGGGGAATCACAATGTTACAACTACTGCACTACACATGTTTAAACACTTTGGGCATTTGTACACGTGATGGTCATCACAATGTACATGTGATGAAAATGTCATTTGTGTGGCTTAATGGCATCACACATTACATATGCACCAGTTCAGGGGGTTTTAGATAAGTTTGCACTGTTGAAAACTAAACTGCAATTGCATTGCAGCTGTCCACTCACCCCGCAGCTGCAGGAAAGGCAGGCAGGCTCCACTGAAAAAAAGGAGTGGGCCCCTTGCTGTTTCTGCTTTCAGCAGGCACCTGATCCTTTTTTTGGCAGACCCTGCCCACCTCTGCTGTGACCAGGGGGCGAGTTGCTTGTGGGCTGAGTGACTCCTGAGCTATGGGGGACCCTGATGCTTCTCTCTGCAGCAGCGGCACCCCCCAGAGCTGCCCAGACAGGTTGCTAGCAGGCTAGGTGCTGCCCCAGCTCGGAGGCATCACCCGGACCAGTCCAACATTTCCCTGAACCCGCTTGCTGGAAGCCCACCGGGTGATGCTTCCTGGGCAGGTAGGAGGGGCAGATGGATTGGGCTGGGTCCTGTCTTTGAGGTGGTGCAGCACCTGGCCTGCTAGCAGACCACCGGGATAGCCCCAGGAGCTGCCACAGCCACTGAGGAAAGGACCACAGCCAGCCTTCCCCCCCCCTCCCCCCCCCGCCATCTCAGGGGCCACTCAACCTGCCGGCAGCTCATCCCCCGACCGTGGGCAGTCTCTGGTTCAGAAAAAAAAAAAGGATCAGGCCCCTAGCCATAATGTGATGGAAAAATTGAAATGGTGGGTTTCAATTAAAAACCCACTGTTTCAATTTAGAGGTCATAGAATAGAACCCTCAGGACTAAACCCCCGTCACATGTATAAGTGCCCTTTATTCCTTGACAGCCTGGAGGATGTACTTTAGCATTTCACCTGTGACTACAGAAATCTTAAACTATTTCCACAATGATCTATGCAACAGAGAATATATATCCTAATCACACCAGTACACACTTTGGTGTCTCACAATGGGTAGTAAAATAGGGAGAGGCTAAGTTATAATATAGTGTACACCTTTCATATTGAATGGTATTATGTGTAGTAGCCATGTTATACATTAGAACAGTAGGTTATATAGTTTATCCTGAATTTTAAAGACAAAGCTTACAGGTAAAAGTGAACTACTGAGTACTGGACTATAAATGTAGATCCACTTATATAAAGCTGCATGTTGTAAAGTTCTACTTGCCTGAAGAAAGCAGTTATCTGATAGACAAATAATAAAATGGTTAGGGTTTTTCTCCCTTCATCATGGTTAATTTAAAGGCCACGTGAATACATCTTTGTGGCAGTTTATGTTAATTTCATAGCTGTGTGTGGATATTCTGTGTAGAGATAAGTCATATGTATGCAAGTAGAGATACTGATGCAGCACTCTGTGTACATACAGACTACATGTGCATGCAGCTTTTCTGGCCTTATCAGAGACTAAGCATGAAATGTTTTAAATACCTGCCTTCAGTTTTACACTTGAAGAAGATGGATTATTTAGTGTAGTTTTGGTAGGGGTGATGTGACTTGGAAAGTGAAGTTAATATTTCAAGAACTGGGGCTATCAGTGAATGCTAGACCTACCTATTATACCCATTTATCTATTATATGGCATTAGCTTGTTTTCACCAAATGTTGTTGACACTTTTATCTATACTTACTGTTTCAGAGCAGCATTGATGATTGGACTAAAACCCAGTGGAGACAGATTAATGTGGAACAGATGGATGTAGAGCTCAGAAGGTTTGCCAAGGCAGGTTCCATATCTGTCCATTTCTACAATTTATCTATCACTGGGCCACCCCTTTCTTACTCTCCCCACCCACTTTGTGATGTTGTGGAGTATTTGTTGCTTTTGTCCAAGCTGAACATTCTGGAACTTTTTTTTTTCTTTATAATTTAATACTCTGGCCTAGGTTTATATCCCTGTGGATGTACAAGGTACAATCATGCTGTCACTTTTTTTAACTGAAGCAGTATATAAAAAAAATAAAAAGGGCAAGGTTTATATGGCACTTCAGCAGATGAAAGACATTAGTTTAAAGACTGAAAGTGGAATTTGCAGAGGTGTATATGCTCTCTTCTGAGAGAGAGTTCTGCAATTCTTAAATACTGGAACCTGCAGGAGATATTCATTCACAAAATGAGGGCATTGCCTATACATGAGATCTTTTTTTGGTGTAAAATATCAATAACGCTTTGAGGGTAGATGGTCTAGAGAGGGGAGGGGATAGGTTCATACAACAAAGGAAGACTGGACAGAAAACAGGAGAATTGACAGGACCATAATGTAGGCCTCTGCCTTTATACACGGTATAAAGCATTGATCTACCTTACGTGTGAAAGAGAGGCTCAGTGGGCCTGACTCCTCTTGCCTCCCATATTAATTTAGTTCTGAACAGTGTCATCATTACCCCTGACTTCGACTTATGAGAGAGAGGAATTGGATTCACTGTAAATCCCTCTGTTTTTTTTAAACCATAGTTTTAAAATTATTATTCTGCTCTGGCTAACTGCTAAACAACACTTAAGTCTGCTGCATTTTTGTACCTGTGTGGCCGCTCATTATGTCAGGGTATTGACTCTTACAGGCAAGTAGTTTTCACAGATTCATAGATTTGATGAATGGATTGCAAGGTGGATAGAAAGCTGGTTGTATCATCGGGCTCAACCAGTTGTGATCAATGGCTCAATGTCTAGTTGGCAGCTGGGATCAAGTGGAGTGCCTCAGGAGTTGGTCCTGGGGCTAGTTTTGTTCAATATCTTTGTTAATGATCTGGAAGATCAGATGGATTGTACCCTCAGCAAATTTGCAGATGACACCAAGCTGGGGGTAGTTGTAGATATGCTGGAGGGTAAGACTGAGATTCAGAGTGACCTAGACAAATTGGAGGATTGTGCCAAAAAAAGTCTCATGAGGATCAACAAGGACAAGTGCTAAATCCTGAATTTAGGATGGAAGAATCCCATGCAACAGGCTTGGAACCAACTGGCTAAGCAGCAGCTCTGCAGAAAAGGACCCTGGGGGTTATAGTAAACAATAAGTTGGATGTGAGCCAACAGTATGCCCTTGTTGCCAAGAAGACTAACAGCATACTCGACTGCTTTAGTAGGAGCGTTGCCAGCAGATTGAGGGAAGTAATTATTCCTCTCTATTTGGCACTGGTGAAGCCACATCTTGAGTATTGTGTCCAGTTTTGGGTCCCCCGCTACAGAAAGGATGTGGACAAATTGGAGTGAGCCCAATAGAGGGCAACAAAAATTGTGAGGGGGTTGGGGCATATGACTTATGAAAAGAGGCTAAGGGACCTGGGCTTATTTAGTCTGGACAAAAGAAGACTATGGGGGGGATTTGGTAGTAACCTTTAACTACCTGAAGGGTGGTTCCAAAGAAGATGGAGCTAGACCATGGGTGGGCAATTATTTCAGCTGGAGAGCTCTTTAACAACTTTTGTCAGCTGTTGAGGGCTGCAAGGGAAGCCCCACCCCTTGACAGGTGCCCCACTCCCTGATTACCATCTTGGGACCAGAAGTTCTGCCCCTAACTCCTTACCTTTGCAACCAAAAGGCCCTCCCCTAGGCCCTCCCCCCCCCAAAGTACTCCTTTTTTGGGGGGGGGGGCTGCCATCTTGGAACCGGAAAAAAACAAATCGTATAATAAAAAATCAACATCTACTATACCGTATTTAATTTTATTACAAAAAAAATTTTTGTCCTGATTTATATGCATTTGTATAGTGTGTATAGAGGCAATTGCATAATAGCTCCAAATAAAGTCTTACTTGTGTATATTGTATGCGGGGAAGAGGAGGGTGTGGGTGTGTGTGGAATGTATGCGGAGGGGGGTTAGTGCAGGGATGTGGATGTGTGCTTGGGTGGGTATGGGGTTTGTGGGGGGCTGTGGGTGTGTGTGGGATTTGTGGGGGGGATGCTGGGGGGTGCATGTGGGGCGGCTCCAGCTGAGTCCCAAGACCTACATGTAGTGGCACAGAGCTGATTTGGCCTGTCCTGGTTTAGCTTGATCCACTTGTATGCATCTTCGAGCTGAGATGGACCAACTCCGAGCCAGCAGGTAGGGCTCCCAGCGCTGCAGGCAGGAGCCACACACCATTGGACTGGGCCAGCTCCATGCCTCCATCTAGGGCTTCCATCATTCCAGCAGGGAGCCACACATCAAGGCACGGAGCCAACCTGGTCCAGCCCAGTAGTACACGGAGTGCCAGGAGCTACATATGATGGCGCTGAGCTTGCCCAGCTTGATTGTGTGGCTTCCCACTCCTCTTGGTTGGAGTCATGGGGAGTTGTGGGCCATTGTGCCAGCCTGGCTCTGTGCCTCTATGTGGGGCTCCCAACTGGGGTGCCAGGATCCCCATGGAGGTGGAGGCACAGAGTCAGCCCTATCCAATGGCATGCAACCTTCTAAAAGCCTGTGCCTTCCGCTGGCTTTCAGAGGGGCAGCTGTGGGCTGGTAATAATTGTCTTTTGGAGGGGCCCCACAGGCCAGATGGCTTGGCAGGCCAGATTTGGCCCGTAGGTCATATTTTTCCCACCTCTGAGCTAGACTGTTCTCAGTGGTGACGGATGACAGAACAAGGAGCAATGGGCTCAAGTTGCAGCAAGGAAAGTTTACGTTAGATAAAAACTTTCTCACTAGGAGGGTGGTGGAGCAATGGAGTGGGTTACCTAGAGAGGTGGTGGAATCTTCATCCTTGGAGGTTTTTAAGCCCTGGCTTGACAAAGCCTTGGCTGTAATTATCTAGTTCAGGATGGTCCTGCTTTGAGTACCCTAACTTTTTATGATTCTTTTTCAGAGGATGAATTGTTATTTTTATTCTGTTTCTTAGGAAATGTGGTCATTAGATAAGGAAGTTCGCTCCTGGGATATATACATAGGTCTAGAGTTAACTGTGAAGAACCTGATGACATCATTGAAGGCAATATCAGAGTTGCAGAATCCTGCAATAAGAGAGAGGCATTGGTATCAGCTCATGAATAAGACAGGTGTAAGTATTCACCTATCCAGTGGCATCTCCTACCACCAATATAGCAGAGTATATTTACAGTACAATACAGTAAAGTGCCTGACATCAAGTATATTAAATTTTTAGTGCCAAGAATGAATGAATTATATCTTGTTGGGACAGAGAGAGGAGGGTTTTGAATGTCTGGATCATTAGAATACTTTCTGCTTTAGGAAATGAATTTATAGTTTTTACTCAAACAACATGAAACCTAATTTATAATATTTTTAAAGATCAATATTGCCCTCAAAGGAGACCAGTAAAAGAAGTTGGGGGGGGGGGGTTGTTTTTAAATTGTGTTTGAAGGGAGCCATTAAAAGTAAAATTCTGGTTCTCTGTTTACATCTAAGAGTACATCCCTACGAGCATGCACATGTGGTTTGTGGCACCTCAGAGCAGTTTGAGGCATGTTCACCCATTCGCCAGGCTGCATATTTGCAGCGCAGTGGCAAAAGTAGATATCGGGAGCTCCCAGTATAAAAAAAAAAAAAAAAAAATACCCCACGTTTAAAGAAAGCAGTATGGTGCACACAGCAGCAGTATGTGCCATCAGAAACCAGAGCCTGGCCGGGCAGAGCAACACTCTGACTGCCGACCAGGCTCCAAGTGGCCAACTCAGCACTGCTGCTGCCCCAGGAGGTCCCCAGGACCCCTAACAAGGCTGCTGGGAGCAGCACAGGTGCTGGCCGCAGCCTCCCCTACCCAACCTGGGTCATTTTGCCAGCAGCAGAATGCGTGTACAAGAGGTGTGTCTTGGAACAAATACCAGTGGCACAAACATGTGCTTCTGCATGTGCATGCCTGTTGGGACATGCCCTAAATGGCAGCTTTCTAATCATGTATGTGCCAAAAATGCCACTTACACATAAGTAGCTATTGTTTCCTCAGTACTATGGAAATGTAAGTGTGTACATGCACACTGAGCATACACAACAAGCTATACACTTGCTGGGCATGCACATAGTTACATGTGTACACTCATTTTGAATGCATACCTTTGTCTAGGTCACAAAAATGTAGTTAGTCGAAAACCCAGGGTTAGCAGGTGTTAGACTGAAGAGGAGGGCCTATATTGTCTGCCCGCTGATCCTGGGATTGCTGCTGAGAAATAAGACCTGCCCATTCATTCCCACTCTGTGTACCCAAGCCAACAATTAGACAGCGTTTCAGGTTTATAGTAGTCCTGAGATCTCTCTGCTCCCTGTCTTTGCTTTCAGATTCTCCTGAGGAATATTGTAAGACATAACTATTGCCTAGTTCCAGGCTTGGTTCTTGTTTCTCTGAAGCAGTCCCAGGCTTAGGGGACTGACTGGCCATGTGAGCATGACTAAAGGGTATACTACTAAAAGCTGCAAGAATGGGTATCTAGATGAGTTAAGATGCTGACACTAGACAGTCAAGAGAGAGGGAAGGCAGAAAAGGAAATGATACGTACATATTCTACACATGTCAAGGATAGACCTGATCAGAAAGGAAAATCCAATTTCACTGGAAAAAATTAAGATTTGTTTTTGGCTTGCAAGGTTAAAAAAAAATGAATGCTGTTTTTCAAAGAAGAATAGATTTTTAGGGGTGGTTTTTAAAACATGACTTTTTTCTTTTCTAGTTTTGCCAAAATTTCTCTGAAAAAAATATTTTTCCATATGAAATACCAGTTTTTATGCAAATAAGTGCAAAATAATTAATCATGTCAAGCAGTATGTCTTCTGAATTACAAATATGAGAATAAAGTACAATTTTAAGAGAGTTGAGTGATTGGATTAAATCAAGACAATAGGAAGACTGAATGTTTAGAGTTCATGAAAGGATGGGGCATAACAATGAAGAAGAGGTAGTGATAATATAGCACAAGAAAATGGAACTTCTAGAATAGTAATTGTATATAAGCAGTTCCACTAACTTCAGTGGAAGCTGTACAAACCAATCTTAATTTGCCTTTACTTGCTAATTCTGAAGATTTACCAATAGTGCAGACAAGCAAGCATATAAGTATTTCTGTTGCCTTCTGCATAGAGCCTTACTAGTCCCAAAATATCTGTTTTTCTCTAAGTTGAAAGACAAAAACAGAAAGTCACAAAAGAATTTTAAACATGTTTTCTGTAAAAATATTCTTAAACCAGATTCTTTAAAATTGACATTGTTTTTGTATCTTTTTTCTTCTAATGATAATACATAGTTACCATACAAATGACAAAAGCTTAGCTGTAATCCTTAGAAAAAGTGAAGATCTGTAGTGGGCAGCAAACCATTCCTGCCATGAAAAGCATGTGGGCAGTTTCTGAGTCTGACCCGTTAGAGAATGGATGTTGATATTGGGCAGTGATCTCCAAACAGGATGAGCTTCTGTGCTCATATGGATGATGTAATATAAAGAACAATGATTGTCTTAAATTTTAAATTTTTTTATACCTTAACTTTGATACTCTTATGCAGAGGCAGGCAATTATTTCAGGCGGAGGGCCGCTTACCCAGTTTGGCAAGCTGCTGAGGGCCGCATGGGTAGACCCACCCCTTTACAGGTGCCCCGCCCCCTGGTCACCATTTTGGGACCAGTGTCCCAGGGCCAGCACCAGTGGGGCCTAGAACAGGGTGCAGACTGTCTGGGGTCTTTGGAGCTGGGCTGGGCTGCACCAGCAGGGAGAGGAGGGAGCTGGCCCGGCTCCATAGAGCTTCTGCCTTCTGGGAACCTGTACCCCTGCTGCTGTGCTCTGGGCCCTGCTGGCACTGGCCCCAGGACACCATGTGGGATCCACGCTCCTGCGCCCGTTCACTCCCAGTATCCCCCAGCCCCACAGTACAGGTGGGGGGGGGGGCAGCATGCAGCCCTGACCCCTTGCTCACTGGCAGAAAAGAAGCTGGTGCTGACTGTGGGGAAAATTGGCCCCTCCCCTGCCCTATGGCTGGTGCTCCCTCCCAGGCAGCCCCACATGAGCTGCAAGTGGCTGCAGTGCGGGGCACCAGCCACGGGGTGGGGAGGGGCCGCTTTTCCCCTGTGGTCAGCACCAGCTTGTAACCTGCCCCCATGGCCAGCCCGGGCCCCGCACCAGCTCCAGGCTTGCCCGTCGGGACTGTTCTGCAGCTGCAGCAGTTGCAGCCCCTCCACTTGCTGTGCCAGGGAGTGTTTTTGCCACCACCGCCTCTGTACTGCCCAGCACGCGAGCTCCGGGCAGGCAGCAGCAGCAAACGCTGCCTGGCGCAGCAAGCGGGGGGGCTGCAGCTGCTGTCACTGTGTGCAGCCCATTGCGTGGCCAAGGCTGGCAGCAAGGGCAGGTTACAAGCTGGTGCTGAGCGTGGGAAAAGCGTCCTCTTGCCTGCCCGGTGCCCTGCGCTGCAGCCGCTTGCAGCCCACCTGGGGCTGCAGTGCCTGCTCAGTAGAGCCCCACACAGGCTGTGAGTGGCTGTAGCAGGGAGTACCAGTCATAGGGCAGGTGAGGGGCCGCTTTTCCCCCAGCCCCTTCTCTGCCCGGGGTCCTTCTCTGCCCCCTTACCTGAGTTTCCGGCATGGCGCAGCCACATGGTCCCAGGCCAGAAGCCCCTGCTGGGGCTTTCAGCTGGTGGGGTGGGTCCGGGCAGGCCCTGCTGTTGCGGGAGCCCTCCGGGCTTCTCCTGAGTCCTACTGCCCTTGGTTCCTGTCATTTTTGACAGGAACCAAGGACAGAGAAATATTAATTTTCAAAATCTCGTAGGGGGCCGGCAGGCCAGATAGGATGGCCTCGAGGGCCCACCCCTGCTCTTACGGATCTCAATCAGATGTTTTATTTATTTATTTATTTATTTTTAATTATGATATGGCTTCTCTCTTGTTTTCTGACAGGTCAATTTTTCAGTAACTGAAGACA
The DNA here is from genome assembly GCF_030867095.1 of Alligator mississippiensis. NCBI lineage: Eukaryota > Metazoa > Chordata > Crocodylia > Alligatoridae > Alligator > Alligator mississippiensis. Next base: position 160,026,293 of record NC_081828.1, on the reverse strand, counting down.
CGACCTTGTCAGATTTGTTGGGATTACAACTGCATACAGTGGAAGATGAAGTCCACAGTATTGTGAACAAAGCAGTGAAAGAGCTGGGTACTGAAAAGGTACAGCAGCCCCATTTCTCTTTCTGTTACATTTAACTGCAACAGTCCTTTTTACTGTTTATTTAAGTAGATTGAAAAATGTATCCATAAAGGAACAGTCAGGGTTGCAACAGTTTTATTTGATATAGACAGTGAACAAAATAAACTGGATAGATAGACATTGAATTAGCCTTCTGTGCGTGGTACATTTTATCAAAACTGTTTGAAATCTAATTTAATTTTATTTCTCAACCTAAAATATTAAATTTCAATATACCTAAAGTGTTATTGCCATGGTTTATACTCAGATTCTTACAGAGATCAGCCAAACATGGGCTTCCATGGAGTTCTGTTATGAAGAGCATCAGAGAACAAGGACTCCTTTATTAAAATCTGATGAACAGCTTTTTGAAACATTAGATAACAACCAAGTAAGACTTTTTTTATTAGTAGTATATAATTAGCATTACTCTTGGTGTATTTTACTAGTTTAAACTCCCAGAATTTTCCAGAATTTTTATTTACAGTGAATCTTATTTGGCCCAGATGTTAGTCTATAAAATTATATGTGTGCAGCCTAACTACATATATTTTAAGGAAAATTTCTGTCTCTGTGTAGGAGTTTGCAAAATTACAGCTCCCTGGTCTTATATTTTCCTAGATTCTTTGAAATCATTTAATAATATGCTGTCCATTTGCAAGGCTGAAAAATGTCTTTTGTTATCATATACAGTAATAATAAGTTAAAAGAGAATTTGTAAAACTTTTTTAGCTATACCTCCTATGCTTGATTAGTTATTTTGATTAGCGCTTTTTTCTGTTGTTGTTGTTTTTCTAGGTTCAGTTGCAAGCAATTCTGCAAAGTAAGTACGTGGAATATTTCACTGAACAAGTCTCAGTCTGGCAAAAGAAACTGAATATGGCAGACTCAGTCATTTTCATTTGGATGGAGGTTCAACGCACGTGGTCTCACCTAGAAAGTATCTTCATTGGCTCTGATGATATCAGAAGCCAGCTTCCTGAAGATGCTGAAAGATTTGATGGAGTTGATGCAGACTTTAAAGTGAGCCGACCTATCTTTAGCATGAAAATAAAATAAAAATAATGACATACTTCATCCTTACTTTTATTTTAGGAAAAATGCTGTCAGTTCTGTCATATCCATTTAAATATGATTTGTATTTGAATGTTAACGTGGATGGCTAGATATATTTTTTTTTAAATGAACAAGAAATCCTAATGGTACAAGGATCACACATGATCCACTCTGCCCAATGTAGGAAATAGTACATTGCTGCACTATCTTAGAATCAGTCCAGGGGAAGACTTGTGATTTGGATGTATTTCCATCTTGGAAGGTGGTAGTAATTGGCAGCTAATACCAGTTACTACCACGTGCTGAGGCATCAACTTAGCCACCCTCTGGTAAGCTTCGGCAGGAAATGGTTTTTCCATTTTAGGGCTTGTTGCACCTTACACTGTAAGCTGCACAAATCTTGATCAGTGTTAGGTTGGAGTCTGGAGCAATCACACCCTTAGTCTTGAAACCTTCTTTGACTGCCCCCCACCTGCAAAGCTGTGACTTGACATGAGAGGTCTAGTGAGCAGGGGCAGGACTAGGAGCTGTAGCTCTGAGTTGCCACTACAAGGCTGGTGAGTCAGGACAGGCTTCTATTTCTGCTCTATGGGCAGAGGCATGCAAGATACTGGAGGACTTCAACTTGGGCGGCACATCTGTGGGGAGTGGTTGCATCTTAATGGAACAGGAGCTTGGTAGCATGGATCAGAGAGAATTCTGCTGTGGAGTGGCATAACTTTGAGCTGCGTAACGAGTGCTTAAAACCACTTTTAATGTGCAGACACTTAAAAAAAAAAAAACATTTAAAAATCCAGGGGTTAAGAGCTCCAGGAGCCACCCAAAATTACTGTGTAACAAGGCCCTAAGAGATTTTTTTAATGTTTTCTATTCTGTCCCAGGAAGATGGAGGGTGGGAGGGACAGAAAGAGAGAGGGGAGGCATATCCAGAGCAACTGCCCTAACCACCTGGCAATTGGGTATTCTGGGGTGAGGCTTTTTCAGTATATGCTATATAAATCATTACACCTTGTTTTAAATAATAAAATATCTATTAGAGCAAGGACTTAAACATGGGTCTCTCTATTCCAAATGAGTGCCCTAACCCTACTGGATCATAGATTTGGTCCCTGGTCCAATGACTGCTTAAGTAATTCAACAAGGTAGAAAAACTTCAATAAAAGCTAGCAAGGGAGACCATTTCAAGTCCTTGATTTAAGTCAGACAGAGCAGTGATTGTAACATTTGACTCGTATGTACAACCACATACCTAAACCATTAGGCATGGGCTATTTCAGGGAAGGCCTCTCTTTCTTTAGTTTTGAGTAGTAATAGTCTAAACTTGAGAAATCTTTTCCAGTAAAAGTGTCCTTGAAGCTGGAATGTTCCCATGAAAAGTTCAGTTTCAATAAATGTTCATTTCCTAATGACAAACTCTGTTTGTCAATAGTTTCCAGTTAGCTCTACCTCCTTGTACTTTGTCCAAGCCCAGGTACAGGTTTGAATGATGGGAGTACCATACTTACAATGTCAGGTTGCCCCCTATGCATCTAGATACCACAAGAGAAACTTTCTCTGTGTTGGAAACATGGTGGTGAGAAAGAGATTCACAAGTTTAAATATAAAAGGGAAGTAAACACACACATCTCCTTTGAAGTCTCCATTTTAATCTTTTGGTCTTGCATAGTCATTTACAACAGTGAAAAGTGTGTGTGTGTGTGTGTGTGTGTGTGTGTGTGTGTGTGTGTGTGTGTGTGTGTGTGTGTGTGTGTGTGTGTGAAATGCTGCTGTCTGATTTGGTAATAATTTGCACCTTCTTTTCCTTCTCTTTGCAAAAAGGTAAATGACCACACAGACACAAGACTGGGCTATGAGGGGTCCTATCATAGTTCAGTCTGAACAAAACAAGAATGAGTTAATTCTTTCTTCTATCAGTTGTCACCCTTTTTTGTTACAAGGGATCAAAGTTATGAGGAAAGGGCAGCAGTAGTTGCTTTCCTGTGTATAGTAGTCTATGCTTATTCTATGTTTCTTTCAGATTTACTCTACAAGGTTATACAATGAAATAACTAATATTTTCCCCTTATTTTGTGCCAGAAGAAGAAATAAAATGATCAGTTCCTCTCTCTCCCAGCTCTTGTGTTTGTTCATTGACTTATTTTAGTAAATGGTTTGAAATGGAAAGCTATTGTTTGAAATCCAGGTGTTCTGATTAATACTTCTGCACTTGCACACAGGAATTAATGATTAACACAGCAACTATAAAAAATGTATTAGAAGCAACAACCAAACCAAATCTGCATGGAAAACTTGAAGCTTTACAACACAGGTAAGAGTAGTTATAAAGTTAAATATTAATTCAAGCAGGCTGATTGAATACATACTTAAGTAGGTTTGTTGTTTGGTTGGTCTGGGGCGGTTGGTCTGTTGTTTTCTTTTATGGTGCATGTATGTAAACAATGTATTGTTTGTGAGGACTTCATCTTCTTTTTTTGATGTGTAGCTGATATTTTACATCTCTTGGTCAAACACTGCTGCAATTTAAGATGGTAACCATTTCAGGCACTTTTTTCAATTGTTTATGGCTCAGATAATGTAAATGTGATTTATATTGCAATTTTTTTTTAGATATTTTAGTTTCGCTAATTTAATTTCAATTCTCCCCACTCATCACTTCCTGATTGATCTTAGGAGCATCTTCCTTTGAAGTTCAGAGCAGGAGCAAAGTTCTGGGTCTGAATGGAACTGTGCCTTTTTCCTCCATTAAATCTTTCTACCTGAGGGAACAGTGAACACTTCACAGGTAGCTTGCTACTTGATTAGGGAAAGAATAGTAGAGGTAGGAAGCCAAAGGAATTAGCTCCTGGTTTAGTAGCATCACTGTTGCTATCATTGTCTTGTAATAAACAGCCAATTGGTGAGGTGGGCTGCTTCTTCCCTAAAGCATAGGCACGGGTTTTTCTCAAAGCAGCTTCTTACTTAATTAGCTGCCCAAAATCTGACTATGTAATTAACTCTGTGATTAGCAACATATGTTCTTATTTTTGCCACTCTTCACATATAGAAACTTATGTATAATCAGAGAAGCAGCCACTTTTCTTAGTAGTTGCTAGTTAGAATAATAAAATCATAGAAAAATAGAGCTGGGAGAGACCTCAGAAGGTCATCTAATCCATCCGCATATTTGACACAGGATCTTTCTTGTCTAAACCATCCCAGCTAAGTATGTGTTTAAATTACTCTTAAGACCATCTAGAGAACTTGTTCCAATGCTTAACCACTCTCATACTTAGAAAGTTCTTCCTAATAGTCAACCAAATTTTCTTGTTGCAATTTAAGACCATTTGTTCTGTCCTTCATGGACACAGAGAATAGTCCAATATCATCTTTAAAACCACTCTACATACATTTGAAGGCTTTAATCCCCCTCTTAGTCTTCTCTAAACTAAATAATTCCAGTTCTTTCATTTTTCTTTGTAAGTCTTTCTAAACCTCTAACGTTTGTTCCTCTCAGCTAGACTCTTTCTAGTGACATCTTTCTTTGGCATCTTTCTTGAAGTTCAGGGCCTGAAACTAGACAGAGTGTACTCCAGGTGAGGCCGCATAGGGGTTAACAGAGTGGAAGAATCACTTCCTTTGAATTGCATGCAGCACTTCAGTTAACACATCTCAGTATACATCCCAGCTTTTTCCCTGCCCCTCCTTTTTAGACAACATGCACCCATCCATGACAAAATTCCAATCAAGGGAACTATCCCACAAAGTCTCAGTTACCCCAGTTGGATCATAAATTGCGTGTTTGTGCCAGGACCTCTAATTCTTCTTCTAAATCACGGTTGTCCAACTCATGGCGCCCACTCAGCTGCTGCTTCTCCCATTACTCCAGCTACAGCAAGATCCAGGCTTTTTGGCTCCCCCTGCCTCATCTAGATTCTGCCCCTGCTCCAGGGGGTTGAGTGCTACATAGGCCACAGTGCTGGGGGAACCCACAGCTGGGGAGCTGAGGGTGAGGGCTGGGGCACATGCATAGTGTGGTATACTGAAAGGGTAAACACATAGCATGTGGCCCAAGTGGGGGAGGGGGCATGCAGCCCCCAGCCACTTAGGAGTTGGACAGCTCTGCTCTAAGTGATACGTTTTTGTAAGGCGTGTTAGAGTACATAGAAGTTAATTCTCTTTATACAACTTAAAAAAAAACCGTTAGGATGTACTAGTGTTGTTGGTCATTCATGGACATGTTTAAACAGCGTTAAAGTTCTGTTTCTTTTTCAGGCTTTCTCTTTGTGAAAAATCTCTTGCTGAATATTTAGAAACCAAGCGTTTAGCTTTTCCTCGGTTCTATTTCATTTCTTCAGCTGATTTGCTTGATATTCTTTCGCAAGGGGCCCAGCCTAAACAGGTAATATTTCCTGAATGTTTTTAGATTATGTCAAAAGAAAAACTATTTTGTAAAGAAGTGTGAGAGAAGAAGTAATTGTATATGGCTACTCATCACTGAAAATGTGACTTCACTTTTGATGAAGCGTAAACCTTTTTATGCAACACAACAGCTTTCTTTTTTAACAAAAATTTTGTAAGTGCTTAAACTGGGAAAGATGGAATTCATTATGGGAGGAAGAGTTGCTTTGATCATCAAGTCTAATTTTCCTCTGGCCCAGAATTTGTTAGAGATCAAATCTAAGGCATGCCATGTGTGATGATGATAACCAGCGCCAAAAGATCTGTGGTGTTTGCTAGATTGTCACTGACTGAGCAGCTGACTAGGAATGTTTATATAACCATCTTTGTTTGCCTCCCTTAAACAATGATCTGCCAGGTTTTGTGACAGTTAAAGACCCATTTATACTGAAGCACCTGCACTTGAATATTATTCAGAAGCTTTACACGGTGTTATCTACAAGCCAGATGACATCCTAGTGCTCAGTAACCACCCTTCTGTGGCCATTAATTCTCAGAATATCAGAATTATTTGTGTCTTGGGCAAAGCTTCTGTAGAAAGGATGTAATGCTTAACACAAGGCTTGATATTTTGCCATAGAATAAAGTACTAGTGAGACTAAAATAATAATCCTTTCAGTACAATCACAAGTTCTTTTAATTTCCTAACACCATTAAACCTTAGCAATTTGTTTCATCCTTAAAATTGTACAAACCAGTAGAGAAGTGAAGGCAACCCAATGTGACTGAATTCTCTTCTCATGGTAGAGGTGGACTCTCCACATCAGGACTGTGCAGGACAGCAAGGAAGTACTTCCACTGTTGTTTTTCAAACCCCACCAGTTCTGTAGATAGTGGACTTCAACCTCCACGGCTATCAGGTTGATACTTATTACAAGGCACCTTTTTTAAGAACTGTGAGAGGCAAGGACATGTGTACATGTATAGTTATGGTGCCTGAATAAACCGTGGAGCTTATTGCTCCAAAGTTAATTCCTCCTGGGTGTGCTGTTTTTATGATGCACTCGGGAGCAATTTACTCCAGAGCAATAAGCTCCACATTTTATTCAGGCACAGCACATGGAGCTGGGGTGGAGTAGCCCACATGGAGTGGCAGGGGGATCTGGGGGTTAGCTCGCCAGCCCGGGGCTACTCCCCACAGCTCAGTGTGCTACAAAGGGGCTGGCTGGTGCATGGGGGAGATTCAGGCTGCCCCCTCACTGAAACATCCTTGTGCATCAGCCAACCTAGCAGAATCTACATGTGCACTGCTGTGGAGTTTTTACTTTGCAGCAAAATAGTACTTGTACTTACAAATACTATCCTGCTGTGGAGTAAATTAGTTTACTCCAGCCTAATAGGGGCACACATGTAGATACCAAGTTACTACACAGCTAATTACTCAGCTGTGCAGTAAACATCTTGTGTAGACATGCCCACTGTGTAGTTAGGATAAAGTTAGAAAAGTATTTGAATCTAAGCATCTTTTGTCAGATCTCTCATTTTTTAGATAAGCATTTAAATATAAGTTCTATATCTTGGGATCTTCATCTTGCATCTTCATCTTGCAAATGTATGCCTGCATATGCGTGAAGTCCTAAATGATGATAGGAGGGGGAAATATAACAACCAGCATGATTCACTAACTTACATACTTCATGTGTGCTTCCTGTTCTAGCAGCTAAGAAATAGTGATAATGAAGCTTCACTGCCATCCTTCAACCTTTCCCCTGGTCACACTCCTAAATACCCATACATTGGCATCTGGCAGCGAACGGTAGTGTAAAGTTTTTACATCAACCTATGGCATTTGGGAAAGTCCTTTGTCACTTTCTCTGCTTGAAACATAATGGCAATATTAATATAATAGAGAATTTGGCCTTTTGTTTTCTGTTTTCTTTCTGAGACCTAAGAGTCATCCTAGTACTGTTTTTATTCAGTATTTGGCTCCTACCAAGGTCATTGAAAGATTTTTTTGTGTTGATTGCATGCAGTTATCAAAAAAAAGCAAATGCTTCATGTTTTCTGAATGCAGAATGACTTTGCTAAATTAGGAGAACTCAAGGTTATTGCTAAGAACTTGATTAGAAATAGTACTTCACTTAAACAGGAATGTGGAGGAAATGGAAAATCCAAGAAAATCCTAGGTGTGTGATCTTAAATCTGTGGTATATTCTGAATGCAGGTAACACGTCATCTTACTAAACTTTTTGACAATATTGCTGATCTCAAATTTGAAGACAAGGAAGAGAATCTAACAAATATTGCGTTGGGGATGTACAGTAAAGAAAAAGAATATGTCCAGTTCTATGCAGAATCTGAATGTGTTGGTCAGGTAAGCTAAGTTAATTTAAATTTTTTTCAAGGGAACATTTTTCTTTTTACTCGGATAAAAAATTAAATGTGTATCAAACCCTACTTCTCAGCTAAATGTATTGTATATTAGAGGGAATGGGTTCCAGTTCTATTGAGAAATGATCCTCCTGCCAGCATTTTGGGCTGGGAATCATCCACTATTCTGCATTTGTATGGTACTTAGGGCTCCGTTCCTGTTTGACTCCTGGGCTCTACTATGGTGATCTTGCCCAGACTAATTAGTCATACTTCTAATTTAAATATGTATATCTATTGAAGATGATGCAGTAGCAACACTTTTATCTCCCTGTTAAGCTCAGTCTAATAATGGATGAGATGATGTCAGGGGTCGTGTTTATTCCAGCTGCTTCCATGGAGAAAGATTTCTTCAATATCATGGTTCCTCAAGTGTTTTATTCCATTTCCTTTTAAACACTGCCTCCTTAGACAGAGCATTCAGTTTCTCACTTGCATACTGACCACAACAGTTGATAAAACAGTATCTAAACTCATTGTTGAGATAGAAAAAACTGTTTCCTCTGAATGACCTGTTTAAAAAAAAATGGAAATCCAACTATAGACTTTCTGGGCGCGTCCACACATTAATGCGCTGTAATTGCAGTGCATTAAGTTTATATAAAAGAAATTGTAATAACCTGCAGTATCAGGTGCTAACTTAATGCACCATAATTGGTGCAGATGAATGCTTTTGTGTGACATTCACTGCACATTAGACAAGTCTATTGTGTATTAGTGCACTAGCATGGTTTTTGTCAGCCACACTTATATGTATTAAAATTAGTCCAATGGGTGTTAAGCGTCTCATGTAGACATGCCTTCTGTGGATTTATTTTCTGTTCTGAAAAAGCTTTCAAGCTTTCAATGTTGTTGATTTCATGTATCTATTTAATTTCTTTTCTCTATCTGTAATGGCGAATTCAGTTGATAGGGAATGGATGTACCAAATTACAAAGTTTCCTCCAGAAGTTTGTGTGATTAGTTTCACATGGAAACTAAAATTATTTAGAAAGTAGATTGGAAATGCCTCTTTTTCATGTTTATGCTCCTGTACCTATAAACCCCTTCTGCAGGGACAAAAATATAACTGTTGTAGCATTAAAGCAGTGGTGACCAACCTTTTTGGCAAGCATGACACAAATTATGCACCACATCTCCCCCAAGTGCTACTCTGATTCCTTTCCCATGTCTGATCCACTGCTCTTTGTTCTCCTTCCTTCCCTGTGCTCACTGCCTAGTCTGCTGCTCTGCTTTCTGCTCCCTGCCCTATCTGCTGCTGTATTGCCTGCCCACTCCCCGATCTGCTGTTTTACAATTGTAGTATGTGGGCTGGAGGTGAGTCACAGGCTGCACACCCACATGCTGTACCACACCAGCACCTCTGAACCACTTAGCCATGAGCTCCCTTAGTCCTGTGGGCTATGACATGCCACTGTGTCCCCAGGGGTAGGGGCAACTAGCGCAAGATAGAGGAGGTACAGAGAGCTTGGAGACTCTGGAAGCAGCAGCGGAAGAGTGATGGGGGGAGGAGCTGTGCCCAGACCAGGACCCCAGGAACTATGCATCCTATAGGCCATGTTTAAAGTTGTACATCTTCAAAATGTAATTATTGGTGGTATGTTTCCAGCTAAGTAACTCTTTTGGACAGTATCAACTTGGAAGCTGTCTCGGACGGCCAGAGCCGACTCGAGGTGATCTAATAATTGCTCGTTCGTCGGGCGGGCTGGTGAATAGAGAGGCCGAGAAAGCTTTATGGTTGTAAAACTTTACTTACGTCACTTGTGGTTGCGACGAAAACGGTCCGGTCATCTGAACAACTATGTCAGTTGTTCCAGCTGGTAGGGCTCAGGCTAGCTCATCCGTCTACAAATCAAGCCGGCGGGAATAGGGTACGTCTGGGATTGCGCTCAGTGACGGGGAAAAGAATCGATAGGTGATCAGTCTATCGATCAGCTCAGCCGCAAGTCAGATCTCTTTTAGAAGCACTCTGCAGCGTGCTCAAAGTTCTCCGACTTGGGCGGAAGTCGCGCGAAATCTTAAACGGCTAGCAAGCCAATTACTAGCCGCCACATAGGAATAATTTAGAGCCGGCCAATAGCGGGACACAAATTTGCATTCAAATGGTGGGAACTCTCTTGCACCGGGGATTTTCTGCTGCAACAGAAAACCTTCACTTTGCAAGAAGCTCTCATGTGGCGGGAAAATTCCACCGTGCCGAGGCACCAAAATCACTGGGTTGTGACAGAAGCCAGCAGATCTCAAAGTTTTTGTTATTGTTCTTTCAACATCTATGTTGCTTATTTATTAAAAGAGATCCTCCTCTTTAGCATGATCCCTTATTAGATTTGCATGTGCTTAATCCTAATCTCCTGCTTGATAAGTAATTAAGCATACTTTAATTGAGATATTATGTCTTGGTTTGTGTCCTGTTTGCTCTTGACTTCCTCAGAAATGTGCCAGTGAGTTACCCGCAGGTAGTTTACTCTTTCTTAATCTGTGTGACAATTATTTCCAGTTCCTGTTTTGTTGATTGTTTGAGTCCCATCTCTGCCTCAGCAGCATAAATCAATAGTGTTACCATACACAAGAACAATAGTTTAATGCCCTGGTACAGTTTCAACCTTTTTTTCCTCTTACCTCTTTTTGTCTTTTATTCTGACTTTGCTTTGGCTGAACTGTTTCCCTCTTGCCTTGCCCCACTTCCCTGTAGATATCTCCCTTTTCCTTCCAAGGCAATTTCCCTGTTGTCTTCTCTGCTCCCCATAGAAACGCATGCTAATGAGAGAAAGAGCTTGCTTTCTTGGAGGCGTGAGCAACTGGTGCCTCCTGAGTCTGCAGGGGCACTCGCAGAAGCTGGCATCAATGGCGGGGACAGGGCTGGTGAACACCCGCAGAAGCTACCGGTGGCGTCAGCAGTGGGGACAGGGCTGGCGAGCACCCATAGAAGCTGCCAGTGGCAGGAACAGCCCTGTAAGCAGGGGCACGTGCCCCTCTTTGTCCCCCTTATCAGTCCCCAATGCTTGGAGGTTTTCTTGACTGCTACATAAGCCAGCTGCCCTGTATAGATGAGGTGTTCTTCCATGAAAATCATATGAAAAACATAAGTCGTAGTCTAAAAATTGTTTGCTTCTATGCTTTCAGGAGCAAATTTGTAGTGGAAAGTTATGCAGCTATCTAACATTCCTGCTGTTCCTTTCTTGCCCTTTCTCATTCATACTTTGAGTGGCACCAGCTAGACTGTGAAGCACTGTGGTGATCTATAACCTTTTAACTGCATTTCAATTCTGGCATTAGTTACATTATTTTTAGATGGAAATCTGAAATGACACTTTGAACCTTTTTATAATCTGTACATGCAAAGGGCATGTGGAGACAGACATTAGGGTAAGGTGAATATAAGGAAGTCATTTTAATCATGACTTAAAAATTCAACTTTTTTCAATTAGATTACATTTCAGGCAATCAAATTAAATTTCTTATTGCTCCTGATGTCAAGATACTGAAAAAATGGATAAATGAAATTTAGAGAGAGAAACTACTAGCCAAAGTTACAAGTAGTAATTTAAAGAAGGAATACATGGATCTTGTTTAAAAAGTAGTCACCAAAATTATTGAAAGTGTGTTTAGTTTTATGGGACAATACACATCAGTAGCAAATATTCCTTATGGTAAGTTAATTTTGGTCTTGTTACTTTTTTATCTGTTATCAAAGTTTAAATAATTTTTTTGTTCTTCATTTTGAAAGAATTGTTTTCATGGTCTTATTTTAAAAACAAATGTGGTAAAACTGATGACTTTGGGGTATCTGGTCAGATTTATTTCTGTTTATTTTATATGCCATCATTCCCATCAAGGGATGGAAACTTACAGTAAATTACAAGGCAACATGCAGTAAGAAAAGAGATTCACTTAAAAACAGGAAAGCAACAAGAGAACAAAAACAACTTAAAAGAACTAGAGCATCAAGATAAAACAGAGAACTCCTGCCACTCCAAGCAACAACTCATTCTAATTTAGTTTTCTAAATGCCTGTCCAAATAGGAAGGTCTTATAGCACTTCTGAAAGATGTCCAGGCTTGGGCTCTGGCAAACCTCAAGGGGCAGGGAATTGCGGAATTGAGGAGCAATTGTGGAAAGCAGCCTCCTACATGTTTTTGCTGAACAGACTTGGCATACCGATGATACTTGCAGGAGGTTGCTTTTGACTGACCTTAAAGATTGATGAGGCATAAAGGAGGTCCCAGACAGTTTAGGGCCACATAGGTCAAAACCAACACCTTGGATTTCACCCAGAAAGCTACTGGGAGCCAGTGCAGACTGTGGAGCACTGTAGCTATCTTTTCCTGGTGTTACAACCCTGTCAGAAGGTGGGCTGCCACATTCTGCACTAGCTGCAGCTTCTACGGTTTCCAAAGACAGGTCTGCATAGAGCACTTTGCAATAGTCTAATATTGAGGTTACAAAACCATGGATGATGGTGTCCAGATCAGAGTCTCAAAGAAAGGGTCAGACTCTTCTCACCAGGTAGAGTTGGTGGAAAGTACTCCTAGCCACAGCTACCACTTGAATATTCAGGTACAGCAGAAGAACCAGGAGCACCCCAAGGCTGTGAATCTGAGTGACAAAGGGAGGTTGAACCCCATCAGTGATAGGTGTCCCAGTCCCCTCCCCCCAGGTCTTCCCACCGCCATCACCTTTTGTCTGGATTCAGTTTCAGTGGGTTGACCTGCATCCCATCCCCAATTGTAGCCAGGCATAGAGACTGTGGGGCCAGGGTCAGAGAAGAAGGAGAAGTAGAGCTAGGTGTCACCAGCATATTGATGGCACCTCACTCCAGATCTCTGCACAGTTTTGTCCAGCATCCCCCTATACACATTGAACAGGAAGGGGTGACCTTTCCCTGGGGGAAAGGTCCCAAGTGGATGATGAGCATTCACCCATCACCACCCTTTTCAACCTCCCTGCTAGGAAAGAGCAGAGCCAATTTAGAGCTGTCCTGCAGATACCTAATAGGTCATGTAAATTCTTTCTCACCACCTCATGGTCAACTGTATCAAAGACTACCAAAAGACTAAGATCAGTAGGGCACAATTTTCCCTGTTAATCTTCAAGCAAAAATCATTGACCAAGGCCACAAGCACAGTCTCTGTGCTATGTCCAGGATGAAAACCAGACTGACAAGGGTCCAGGAAACCAATGGCATCCAAAGGGGCCTAGAATTGTCTGGCAACTATCCTTTCAGTGACATTCCCCAAAAAGGGGAGGTTGAGGACAGGGTGATAATGGGATGGGGCGTCAGCATCAAATGATGGCTTCTTGAGCAGGGGCCAAACAAATGCAGACACCAAAAATGCCTGGTACCCTGCCCTCCTGAAGAAAGCCATTGACAGCCTCTAGCCTAGTCTCCCCTGGCTATCTTTGACAAGCCAGGACAGGGTAAGCAGCAGGACTATAGGTGGATCTTGATCTGTGCTGAAGCCAACCAGTTGAGGCATAAATCTTTCTTAAAGGACTATGGTGTGGCAGTGATGGCGGTGAAAAATCTTTTCTTTTCCTCTGCCACTGTATCTGCAAAGAGGTGTCTGGAAAAAAATGTTCTGGGTGGTGAATGGCTTGGTTAATTGAGCTTGTCTTTGCATGGAAAGTGAGTCATTTTCAGTCTGCTGTTTGCTACCTACTTGGCACAGTCAGAGTTTGGGGCTGCAGAAGCCTGGTCTTGTCCTGTTTATATGGATCATTTTAAACTGCTATCAGCCACCAATGTGGAGGATGTGCTTGAAGGAATGAGGGCAATTAGCTGTGAATCAAAGCTACTTTGACTTCTCATATGCCAGGAAGACCTGTGCCATCACAGCAGATACCTAGGTGCCACTGTGTCTGTGCCCAAGGTCAGTGTGCTGTTCCACATATTAACTAGGACATCAACAGGAGCCATGAGTCTCCAGGGTTGGACCAGGCCAGCTGGTCCATCACCCTGATATGGGCAGTGGAAGATAGAGATGTTCAACTCTAGAAGGTAGCAGTCCAACCATGACAGAGGTTTCTTGGCAATGTCCTTAATCAGAGCCCCTGTGTCTAGTCAGGCACAAAACATTAGATCCAGCACATTCCCCACTTTTACGATCTGGTATAGCTCTATGATTGATATAAATGCTATGAAGTGCTGCTCCAGCTTTGAAGAGCTAACCTCAGCATTGATGTTGGGGTCCCTCAAGTCTGGATGTCCTCAACACTGTGTTCAAGACCAGCTTGGCTAGTTTATAGATTTTACAGATTTCTAGGGTCAGAAGGGACCTGGTAGATCATTGGGTCTGACCCCCTGCTCCAGGCAGGAAAGAGTGCTGGGGTTAAGTAACCACAGCCAGATGCCTGTCTAATCTCTTCCTGAACACCTCCAAGGTAAGGGAAAGCACCACCTCCCTTGGAAGCCCATTCCATATTTTGGCAACCCTTACCATAAAGATTTTCTTCCTTATGTCCAATCTAAATCTATTCTCCTTCAGTTTGTGGCCATTATTTCTGGTAACCCCGAGGCGTGTCCTGGTAAACAGAGTATCCCCTATTCCCTGCTGACCCTCCCCCCCCCCACCCGGATGCGTTTGTAGGCAGCCACAAGATCGCCTCTCAGCCTTCTCTTGCAGAGGCTGAAGAGATTCATGTCCCTCAGTCTGTCTTTGTAGGGTCTTACCTGCAGGCCCTCAACAATACAAGTAGCCCTCCTCTGAACCTCTCCAGGCCATCCACATCCCTCTTGAAGTGCGGCACCCAAAACTGGACACGGTACTCCATCTGCAGCCTAACTAATGCCACATAGAGGAGAATTATCACTTTCCTAGACCTGCTTGTGATGCACCTGCTGATGCAAGAAAGCGTGCGGTTAGCTTTGCTTATTACCTTGTCACTGTCAACTCATGTTCATTTTTTCATCAACCAGGACTCTGAGATCTTGTTCCACTGTTGTGGTACTCATAACGGTAACCCCCATCCTATAGGTGTGTTGGAGATTCTTTCTCCCCAGGTGCAGCACCTTGCATTTATCTTTGTTAAATTGGATCCTATTCTGATCCACCCACTTTCCCAGTCTATCCAAATCCACCTGAATTTGCTCCCTGCCCTCCAGTGCATTTACTACAACCCATAGTTTAGTGTCATCTGCAAATTTGGACAAGGTGCTTTCAACACCTTCATCCAAATTGCTGATGAAGATATTAAACACTAATATCTGGTCTGGTCTGATCCAAGGACAGAGCCTTGGGGAACACCTCTGTCCACATCCCTCCAGGGAGAAACCGACCCATCCACCACCACTCTCTGGGTGTGTTCCATAAGCCAGTTTTTCACCCACCTTACTGTGATAAAATCCACATCACAGCTACTCAGTATGCTCATAAGATTTGGGAGCAACGCTGTGTCAAAAGCCTTTTTAAAATCCAGGTAAATAATGTCTACTTTTACTCCTGCATCTAAGCACTTTGTGACCTGGTCATAAAAAGAGACCAGGTTAGTCGGGCAGGATCTGCCTGCTATACACCCATGCTGGTTGCCCCTTAATGTTGTGTTACCCGCCGACCCCCTGCAAATGTGATCGTTTATGATTATTTCTAAGGTCTTGCTGAGAATAGAGGTGAGACTAACTGGCCTATAATTACCCGGGTGTTTTTTCCTACCCTTCTTGAAAATAGGGACCACATTGGCCCTTTTCCAGTCCTCTGGGACCTGTCCCAAGCGCCACAAGCACTCAAACAGTTGTGCCACTGGGTTTGCTATGTTATCGGCCAGTTCCTTTAGTACCCTTGGGTGAAGATCATCAGGGCCTGCCGACTTAAATATGTCCAACCTTTCCATGTGCCCCTTCACTAAGTCAGTGCTAACTGTTGGTGAATTGGTATTACTCTCACTCCAGACTAAAGACTCATTGGGAGGTTGTGGCAGGGCACTGTTGATGCCTGCCACTTTAAGGGCTGAGCCAAGCAGCCAGCAGGTGTTTGATTGTGGCAGCCATTTTAGATCTCTGACTGCCTTTATAAACAGAGCAGTTCACTGCTGGCAGGCCAGGCAGAAACATCACCTGGCTGCAAGGCTGAATGCAACATCCTGGAGGTAAGGACAGGAGCTTAAGGGGATGGTTTGGAGGCTCCTGGTCCTGGGCATGACCTAAAACCACCCTGCCAGGAGTGGGTGGCCTGGTGGGGCTCCCAGTGGCATGGGAGCCTCCTGGAAATGCCAGGCCAGTTACTACCCCAGTGAAAGGTGGGTCAGGCACCTTAATAACCCCATCTCCCACAACCGGGTGGGTTACCCCATAGTGGGGCTAAGAAGGTGGATGCAGATTAGAGAGTGGGCTAGAGGCTCAGGAATATGAGTTAAAACACCCTCAACTGGTCAATGCTTGGGCCAGGACCAGAAAGGTCAAAAGGGCCAGGGGCCCACCGCGAGGGATGCCCAGAGCTAAGGGCTTGGGTTTTCTGACTGGCCTTGGAGGTGAGGCTAGGATCTGTGTGGTCAAAGGTCCCAGGGGGGCCACACCCAAGAGGGGGAAGAGTTCAGGGAGCTAGGCAGCCCAGAATGAGGCTGGAGTAGGCCGCCTGATTGGAGGGATCCGGTTGGGGTCTGGACTGAAGGATTCTGGGGCCCAGTATGGGGAGGGTGACATTAAGATCTGTGATGCCATCTGTGAGGCTTGGGCTGCGGTGTAGGGGATGAACAGAGCCACAGATGGTGCCCCCTGGCATCGGGGGCAAGAAATGGGCAGCCTCCTGCCTAATTAAGATCATAATTATATATCATCAAGGTGTGGCAGGAGAGGAGGCAGGCAGTTGGCCCAGAAACAGGTGGGTGAGCCATTGGTAGACTGGCCCTGAGAGAGCCCCCCTGTTACAGAGGTGTATTTGTATCTGTGTTCAGAAAAACAGAAGCAAAGAAATTATTTAAGAGCTCTGTTTTTTCCATCCTATCAGTTATGAGTTGCCCTAGTCCATTCTGTAGCAGCCTTATATTACCCTGTGCCTTCTTCCTGCTCCCTATGTACTTAAAGAAGGACTTTTTGTTATCCTTAATCTTTATTGCCATTTTGAGTTCTGTATCTGCTTTGGCCTTCCTCACTGCTTCCCTGCAAGTACGAGCGAAGCAGGTATACTCCTCCTTGGTCGCTGCCCCCTGCTTCCACAGCCTGTAGGCATCTTTTTTCCTCTGAAGACTCTCCAGGATTTCCCTGATCAGCCAAGAAGGTTTTTTTGGCTCTTTTGCCTCCCTTTGGTGTACTGGGATGGTGTCCCTCTGTGCCTGTATGATCAGTCCCTTGAAGAACTCCCACCCTTCTTGGACTCCCATCTCACAGTTGTGATTACCCCTCAGTCCCACCCTAACCAATCTCCTGAGCTTGTTGAAGCTAGCCTTCCAGAAGTCTAGCACTACTGCCCTACTAGTTGTCTTTCCCACCTTACACCGGATTGTTAATCCTGTCAACTGCTGGTCACTATCCCCTAGGTTACCTTGTACCTGTAGATCCCCTACCAAGTCCTTCCCAGTGGCCAGCACTAAGTCAAGTAAGGCATCTCCTCTAGTGGGACTGCATACCACCTGTGTTAGATGCAGGTCCTGTATGCAGGTTAAGAACCTACGTAAATGGGCAGACCTGGCCAACTGCTCCTCCCAGCAGATATCTGGGTAACTGAGGTCACCCATGACATCTAGGTCTTTTGAGTGTACTGCCTTTGACAGCTGTTTTGAGAATTCTCAGAGAGAATTAGTCAGAGAATCTGCTGTCCCACAGAGTGGCTGGTACACTATCTAACTCCAGCCTTGAGCATAGATTTCATAGACATTAGGAGCTGGATCAAGTGACCCCAGCAAAAAAGTCCAGCTGTTTTTTGAAGGAATCCAGAGAAGGTGCTTGCACTATCTCTGGGGGGAGTTTGTTCCAGACCCTGGACACATGGACTGTAAAGAACTTTTTTGTAATATCCAGTCTAAATCGACCTTCCTAGAGTTTATGGCCATTAGATCTTGTTATCCCTTGGGGAGCTCTGGTGAACAGATGTTCTCCCAGGTCCTGATGTACCCCTCTTATGAAGTTGTAGGTTGTCACCAAGTCCCCCCTGAGCCTTCTCTTCTACAGACTGAAGAGTCCCAAGTCCCTCAGCCTCTCCTCGTACGGCCTTCCCTCCAGGTCTTGGATCATATGAGTCGCTCTCCTCTGGATTCTCTCAAGCTTCTCCACATCCTTCCTGAAGTAGGGGGCCCAATACTGGATGCAGTCTCACCAGGGCTGAGTAAAGTAGGAGGATGACTTCCCTGGTTTTGGTTTTTATCAGTGGATGCACGCCAGAGTTTGGTTAGCTTTGCTCATCACCACATCACATTGGTGGCTCATATCCATCTTGTGGTCAATCAAGACCCCCAAGTCCCTTTCAGTCATGGTGCTAGCAAGTGTAGCACTGCTGAGCCTGTAAGTATTCTGAGGGTTCTTCCTACCAAGGTGCAGCACCTTGCACTTCTCTGTATTAAAGGCCATCTGGTTTTGGTCAGCCTACCTTGAGGGTATGTCCAAGTTGGCCTGTATTCCCAGCCTGTCCTGCGGTGTGACGGCCCTCCCCCATAATTTGGTATTGTCCGTGAATTTGGCCAGTTCACATCTGACTCCCAAATCTAGATCATGATGTAGACACACTCCTCACTTGGCAAATTTGGTAGCAGATACTTTCTATAGGCCAGATTTTCCTTGAAATCCATTGCTACTTCCATTAAGGATATAAGACTTATTTTGGTAATGTCTCAAAGTCTTTTCTGTTTGATGGGTGTTCTATGGCTTTTGTAACAAAAGTATGATGGTCTAGTGTAGTGCCCAACAGAGAAGTGTTCACTTCACAGAAAAATGGTTATCATAACTAGTTCTAATGGTTCATGTCCATGGTAGAGAGGCCAGAGACTAAATAAGGGAAAAGACCTAACTTTTAAAAATGATTCCAACAAGAGACAGTGTAGGCATGTTGAAGGAGTGACACAGAGAAATCTGCACTGCCAGTATCTGCTATGCACCTGTTTTGTAGATAAATTAGAGGATGTTTCTATCCAGAGCTCTTAGTCAGCTATATTTGGTGAGCCTTAAAATCATATATGCCAGGGCTGTTGAACTGCATGGACAACATGCAGCCTGAGGGGTTATTTTGTAGCCCTGCTTCCCACCAAGCTGCTGATACCCCCTATTGCTCTGGCTTCAGCAGCAGCCATGGTTGCCGAGTTCTCCCTCCCTCTTCCAGCTTCCACTTCCTACCCCAGGGTGGAGTGGGGCAAGGCAGAGCATAGTAGCACAGACCACAGGGCTGGGGGAGCCCATGCCCACTTGTATAGGGCAGCAAGAGTGCAGGGGGGAGAAGGAAAGGGAAACCATGGCTGGTGTGCTGATGTTAGTGCTGGCATGGCCACAGCCACTATAAATTGGACGGCCCTGAAATAAGCAAAACTAAATGAGGGAAATATAAAAAGTTTTACTGTCTCTGTTTCCATGAAAGGATGTGCATTAGTACATCATGCTAAAAAGGGGCAAAATGAAGAAAGAAAATAGATTTCAACTGGAATTTGCAAAAGCATGTAAGAGTTTTGTTTTTATTAATGAGAAAATATATGCCAAGAAATACACTTTGAAATCAGACGCAGCTCCTTTTTGAACACTCCTACATCATGTTATTGTTTTCCATAAGGTGGAGAATTGGTTACAACACCTTGAAGAAGCCATGCGCCAAACAGTGCGTCACTACATCATGGAAGCTGTAGTAGCCTATGAAGAAAAGATGAGGGAGCAGTGGATTTTTGACTACCCTGCTCAAGTTGTACTTACCAGCTCACAAATCTGGTGGACCACAGATGTTGGAATAGCATTCAAGAGGCTAGAAGAGGGGTTTGAAACAGCCCTAAAGGATTATAATAAGAAGCAGGTACCATTTCTGACTTCTGTTGTATTTGAATGAAAAACAGTAAAATATGAAAATGGAACCTACTTGCACAGAAAGGCTTGGATGACATGTTAGATGTTTTTGTAGTCAAACATTATTTATCAACTAACTAATGTTGTCGTTTTCTGAAAAAGGGCTATCTGCTCCTCTCTTCCATTTCCCTCTCCCTGTTATAACCTGTGCCTTTCAGTGTCTTTTTTCATTAATAAAAACTGGTTTTAAAGTTATCTGTGAGTTCATTTTGAAGGAATGATAAAAACAAAAGTAAGGTAAAATAGGAATACTGGGTTTTCTTCTTTTAAGATTTAGCATTTCTCAGACATGTTTTGTACTAACTACATCTAGTCTGGAAACTTAATACTGACTCTTGGAGGTTTATATTTCTAATAATTAACTGTCAGGGTGTTTATTCAAGAAATATTTTATAGACCTGTATTTTCAAAATCAGCTAGTGTTTTAGGTCACCGTAATTGTTTGATCTGAAACTTGAGACATCTTAAAATATCTTGATCTTTCAGAAAATGGTTATTGCCCATGTACTGCAAGTCAGTAACATGGTGTAATGGAAGTATGTGATGGGTCCAAGATCATGCAACTTGCCAGTGTTCCTGTCCTTCCTATTTTAAAGCATCTCAAAGTGTGCAAAATTAGGATGCCCCAAAATCATTAGCCAGTTTAAATTGTAGAACGTACTGAAAACTGGTAGACAAAAATGTGACAGGACACCCACGATATTGGAAACGATTGGATTGTGCATCTAAGAAGTGGGTGGAGAATAATGCATGTAAGTGAATCCGACACTTGGATTGGTTAAGATTTGTGATTTATGTGATTTGATTCTAAATCAACAGAGCCAAACAAACCTTTCTTTACATTTTGTTTCACTTAAAATGGTTGTTTTTCTGCTGTTTGATTTGCAGCTTTGCCATATGTTTCCCCATAATTCCCATTAAAATAGTATTCTAATATTAGCATTCTTAGTTTTCGTCTTGCAAACATTTAAATAGAGTAGTTTAATTTTAAAACTAGATCAAATTCGACTACATTGTATGATCTGCCAGAACAAATAATTCTTTGTTGATCTCTGCAAGTAGAGAAGAGGAAAAAATTAAGTCCAACTAATCACAGAAGTCATGTCACAATGTCAAGTCACAGATGTGGTTTATTGGCCAATATTCTGCCATTAATGTTTAAGCAGTTTCCCCCTGACCCTTTTTGAAAGGGGTGGAGCTGCTTAAAAACTGATGACTTGCTATGGTCTTATGTTGTTCCTTTATCTCAAAGGTACATAATGTGTGTATCACATTGGGTCAGATCTTCTTCTGTTTCTTCACAACAAGGACACTATACAGGAGTCAATTCTTTGTGCTTCTGTGAGCTGTCAGTGGGCAGTGATTTCTCCTTAGGTAGCATATGCTAATACTTTGTGCCACAACCACTCCATACCTGGAATGGCAAACTTTTGCTCCCTTTGCACTGGGTAGAGAGTGCAGAGGAAACGTATGTGGTAAC
Source organism: Alligator mississippiensis (assembly GCF_030867095.1). NCBI lineage: Eukaryota > Metazoa > Chordata > Crocodylia > Alligatoridae > Alligator > Alligator mississippiensis. The sequence continues at coordinate 160,004,868 of NC_081828.1, read as the reverse complement.
TTTTGAAAGAAAATTTGAAGTCTATCAGGGTGCTGCATAATTCAACTTAAATTTTTTGTCCTTCAGTGTCCTGTGAAGTTGTGGTGTGATAGGCTAATTCAAAATGAAATTAGCCATGATGTTCTTCTCTTGCTTGACTGTCACATATCCTGTTAGAAAGCAAGAAAATTAAGTGTTATGACTGCATTTCACAAACAAAGCAATTTTATTCAGTGAAATAACTGCCTCATCCTTAACTCTGCCCTCCATAAAAAGATATTTAAATTGTGTAATAATAATGTAAAAATGTACAGTTTTTGAAGTTCCTTTCATTCTGTACCTTTTTCATAGGAAGGTCTAAATGCATACAAACAACCTGTGTCATAGACTGCTTATCCATTAAGTTATCTCCTTCTATAAATGCTATATCAAGCTAAATAAAAATGTGTGTGGCGGGCTGGCTAGTGGGCTCACTGGCAGCCCGGACTGATAATTTGAGCCTGAAGGGCTTGGACTCCGTTGGTGGAGACAGTTTTTCCTTCCCCACCAATCAGGGGAAGGCAGAGGGAAGGCAGCCCCTCCCTGATCCAGGGTCGAGGTGAACTAGAAGACCTGAAAGGGAACTAAACCCTCAGGTTTCCTCGTTGGTCCATTCCCAATCTGGGGCGGAGACTCCAGAGGGAATAAGAGCCCGCATGCGAAGCACACAGATGGCTTTGATGAGGGACGACAAAAAAAGGCTGTGAAGAGCTGGTTGAACTGACCAGCAGGGCAGAACAGTTGCACCAGAAGTGCCCTGAAGATGCCTTCACTGGATGGGGAGCAACAAGCAGCTGCATCCCTGACCTGCTGTGGAGGGAGCCATGGCGATGGTGCACAAGTCAGTGCATGGGACCACAGTCACTGCTTGAGGCCATGTGGGTCTCCAGTCCTCTGCACAAGGCAGGGGCAATGGTGCACAGAGGGTCCAGGAACAGACAGGACCTCAGCCACTGCACGAAGCACTGCAGATCTCCACCCCCCTGTACAAGGCAGGGGTGACGGTGTACAGGCTGGTGCACAGAGGGTCCGAGAACAGACGGGACTGCGGCAGCTGCACAGTGCAGCACAGGTCCCCAATCATGCACGAGGCAGGAGCAGGGCCACCGGTGCACAAGGCCATGGAGCTGAAGGGACTTCATGGGTCTCCAACCCTGCATAAGGCAGAAACAGGGCCAGTGCACAGAACAGAGCGTGGGCTGACCAGCCAGGAGAATACACTGCCCTGTATTGCTATTAATTGTATAGAGTATTGTATGTAAATGTATTGTATTTGATGTGCCCCTGTTGTGAATATTTAATTATTGACTCATCACTGCCAGGCATATTGTTATTGGTCCGTCTACTAACTCCTGTTTTATCCTTGTTCCCTCTCCCCCTCAGGCCTGGAGGGCACTGAACGAGGGGCAGGGGCTACAATTTAACCTGGATACCACTGGGAACCAGGCCTTTTTATGGGTTCAGGGTTAATTATCAAATGTTTGGGTAAATTCATAACTGTAACTATATAAATATTTATATAAATAACTGTAAATATATAAATATCTATATTTTTACAGTTATATAAATATAAAGATATAGATATACACATATATATGTGTGTATAAGTTGGTGATTATGTGTTGTAAACTCTTTTATAATATTAACGCTGTATATAGTTAAGATTTGCTGAGTGTCCTGGCTCTGCTCTATAGGAAGAAGAGGGGAACTGCATACAGTTAGGTTGCCATGCCTCCCACAGCATACCTGCACCCGCTGATATCCCTTCATTTGGAGAGGGGGTACGTTTCTGCGTACCACCTGCGTTACACATGTGCAGCCTTAGGCTGAGATCTTTTTAATTTATCTGAAACATTTTAAAGAGAACATGTTCTTTAAGGATATTTATGAATTTCTGGAATTTATCTATCACCCATGTTAGATTTTATAAATCCTTCATTCATTGCCTTATTTCCTTTACTAAAGTCATGGTACTTTTCTACAATATCATTTCAAGTGCTTTCAGCAGTGAAAATGTTTCAAGCACTTATTAGACTCTCAAAAGGAAAGGATATACTAAGAACATCTTAATCATGAGATGGTATTGACCATAATGTTCCAGTTTAATTTTATCCCATTGCCCTTACCGCACCCAATGGGATCAACTTGTTCCTTCCTATTCCTGCTTTGCATTGTTATGGCAGTACGTTTTTTAGACAAGCTAGTTAGTCCTAATTATCACCATATTTCTAGTATTGATTTTCCTTGAACTGATCCCAGTGTCCTAGTTTTAATATTTGTGCTTATATATTTACATATTCAAGACAGTTTGTCAATTAATTTGGTCCATGTAATAAATCCAGTCTCCAGTGGTTTGTGGGATATCAAATGTTGTAACAGAATTATTTTCCTATTTCTTAGATCACTCAGTTAAATGCTCTTATTGCCCTGCTGCTGGGAGAACTTACTTCAGGTGAAAGACAGAAAATCATGACTATTTGCACTATAGATGTACATGCCAGAGATGTTGTTGCAAAACTTATAGCTCAGAAGGTAAATGTTAAGCTGTAATCCATCTTGCTTACAAAGTCTCAGGGGTTTTATAAAGCAATAATACTTTTAAGCCATAGTTGTGCCCAGGACTGTATGAGTGCACATGGAAGGGATGATGGCACATGTATGGATACAAGAACTACCTGTTTTCCAGCTGTGTATTTGAATGACTGGGCCATTGACTGGAGTCCAATGACTAGACTCCCCTTCTGAGTGCTTGTCTTCAGAAATCTAAAATCTAAATGAGGAATTAGGCTAAGAGTTCTTGCTTTTCCTATTTTTAGGAATTACTCTAACTTTCAGCCAGGTTCAACACTGGTCAGCAAGATGTTTCTTTCTAAACATCATGTGTGGACTCATAATGTAATTCTACAACGTAATTTATCCCAGATTTGACTCCATAGTAAGGAGAAGATACAAGAAGAACTCTTCAAAGCTAGCTGCTTCTAGCAGATGCTGTTAAGAGTGCCTTGTTGCTAGGTAGAAGGGAGCCACTTTGTATTGAAGAAAGAGCTATCTTGGGATGAAGTTGACTAAGAGAGTGAACACAAAATTCACCTGAGAATAAAGTTATCACAAGCTTTCATGGGCTATTGCTGCTCTAGGAAAGAGAACTTATTCCAGACTAAGGTTGCATGTCCTGGGTCCACTCCACGTTTACTGCAAAGTCAGTTTACTTCATAATAAATGTTGTGTCCATACTCTCAAATCACAAAAATATGCATATATATTACCTTCAGCTATTCAAATGATCATGGGATCCATGAAGGTCTTTCTCACTTACTAGTGAAGAACTCACTTTCCTAGTGAGCTTTCCTATGTGGCCTCTTCATTTTGAATTATGCAACTGCTAGCTGCTTTTGTTCTAATTTCTGCTTAAACTTCATGAATGTCTCCAAACCTTGAAGGCATGACTTGCATGAAGGTTTTAGGATAAGCATATTAATATACATGAAATATTGTTCAGCTGAAGTTTCAGGCACACTAACTCGAATGTATATTACCTTTTACTGGAGGTTGTATGAAGAGGGTTATTTTTTTTCTTGACTCCCTGAGACTCTGATTTTGTCTCATCTCTGTTTATCTACGACAATGTTTCCCAAACTTTTGATATCTGGGGCACAGTTTTTCTGGATTAAAACTAGTGACACGCTTCTGAATTTTGTGGCACCCTAGTTGAAGAATCACTGAAATGGATCTAAATCCAGAAAAGATAGAGGGGGCCTTGAGATTAAACAAGTTGAGAATCACTAATCTATCTGGTAGAACTTAAGGGCAGTAGGGTCAGGACCTCATCTTGCTTTGCCCTGCTCTTTTCACAGTCTACCCCTCCCAACTTCTGGTCTGTTCTTCAGGGGACAAGGGCAGCCCCCACTGCAAAGATTGTTCCTGTAGCACCTCACATGCCAGCAACCAGCCTCGTGGCCCCTCCTCCTCCTGGCCTTGGGAGTGTGGCAGAAGTAGAGGAGATGAGCAGGGCTACAAAACACAGCTCTGTCCATCTGTCCATCTGCCTGGTCGTAGCAGAGCACGCTGCCGGGAGTGTCAGGATGGCACAGGGGCTGCCTGAAGCTGGGAAAGGGCAGGGGAAGGCAGTAGAATTGGCAGCAGTCCCCAGAGGAGCAGCCACGGGCACCACTGGAGTAGCTGGAACAGATATATAGTGCCAGATGTAGGAGGAGAGCATTTTACCTCTAATGGGATCTCACACTTTGCTGTAGCACACTCTTTGGGAATCAGTGCTCTACTAGGTTTCCTTCCAGGATGAGGGATTCAGTTGGGTTCATTTGTTTAATTTTGTGCCAAAAAAAATGTTCTAACATATAAATATGATACATAGGCATGCTGGTAAAGTAATGGTCTTTATTTTGTGGCCCCAGTCATGTGATAGCATTAGGGCTGCAGGCAACATGAAAGACAGCATCTGAGAAGTAAAATGAAACTATGCTAGTAGGTGCATGTGTAAGTGGTGTCTGGTCAAATCTGTGTGGTTTAAAACAGAAGTCTTGGCAAAATAAGTAGTAATGTGCCCTATTAAAATGTTCTTACATTACATTTGTTATACATCTTACATTATATTTGTTTCTCTTTTAAACGCACAAATGCCCCGAAGCAAATCTAATCCTTATTATTTCGCTTTAGTAGTCATTGCTCATAAATGACTAGGAATGAGGTGTGAAACTTACCAATGACTATTGAAGCAGTTTGGCATGTCTGGCTTCTTTCATCTCAGCAGCTTCTATGTAACATAATAGCTGTGCAATTATTTTAGGTCACCAATTCCCAAGCTTTTACTTGGCTGTCACAACTACGTCATAGATGGGATGAGGCCAACAAACACTGCTTTGCTGACATTTGTGATGCTCAGTTCCAGTACTTTTATGAGTATTTGGGAAATACTCCCCGCTTGGTTATTACACCTCTGACTGACAGGTAAAGATTTACTAATAATCTCTGTTTAATCCATTTTATAGCATGCAGGAGCTTGCTTTAGGAAAAATCTCTCTTTCTAGCTCTTTCAGATATTTGTTAAGGCCTTTCTTAAAAGACTTGTTAATATGACACATGCAATAGCATTATGTCTTAGTGTGTTTATAAATAAAAAGTTATGGTCCATTTATTATTCTTTTTAGTTACATAATGAGTATAGGCTATTTTAGTTTAGTTAATGTGGCATATACTCCTCATGTATCCTGACAAATATATAAATTATTGCATGTATCTAGAGCTGATCAAGAATTTTCAAGGAAATCTTTTTGGCTGTTGAAAAATGCCAGTTTGTTGAAACAAGAGCTGGCACAATCCCATGAAAAGTTTCAAAGAAAATTTCCTTAGGAAAGATTTCTCAGGTCCCAGGAAGATTGGGTTGAAGAGAGGAAGGCCTAGACTAGCCAGTAAGCTAGTGTTTAGGGTACTCGGCTAAAAGGTGGGAGAGCCAGGTTAAAGTCTCTGATCTGATAAAGCAGAGTTGGGGCTTAAATCTGTTTCTCCTTTATGCAAGAAGGGTCTTCTAACCACTGACCCAGGAATGTCTGAGTTATGGCCTGTGGATTGGATCTGGCTTGCAGAACCATGTTGTATAACCTGCAGGCCTGGTAGAGAGGCCAGGAATTCGGGAGTGGGACCTGCTGCCTAAATCCATGACATGGCAGTGGCAGGGGGCAAGAAATGGCTTAATTAATGACCACTGATGCTGCTCACCCTGTATGAATCTGGATTATGGGGCTCCTCACAGGCTGGAATTTGACCTAGGGTATAGAGTGAGTTTGATGTCCCTGCACTAACCTATTAGCTGTTCTGATCCAGAACACTCTCTTTATGGGAAAGAGGCTTCTATTTCATTCCCTTGCAAAATGAGAAAATTTTTTAAATGTCAAATTTTCTGGAGGGACCCAAAAACTGGAACTGACTTTTGAATGCACAGTAAATACTTGCTAGCTAATGTTGCAGTGAACTTTTACATGATCATATTGTAGTTATGAACAAATTGTAAAATTAAGGACATAGTGCAAACTTTTAAATTTCTGAACATTTTTAGGTTTTAAAAGTCTCAATCATTTATAGTGATGTTCTCTGCATTAGGTAGTAAATAACTATAGTTTTCATTGCTTGAAGGTGTTACATTACTTTAACCCAGTCTCTGCACCTAACAATGAGTGGGGCTCCTGCAGGTCCAGCTGGTACAGGTAAAACAGAGACTACCAAAGATCTGGGTCATGCCCTTGGTATGATGGTCTATGTCTTCAACTGCTCTGAGCAGATGGATTATAAGGTATGGCATTCTATTAAATGGTGCTGTTTTATTTATCAAATAATACATGAAAAAGTTTACTTTAAGAAAACTAAAACTATTAAATGTTTGGTTCTCTCTTTTAGTCCATAGGAAATATATATAAGGGTTTAGTACAGACAGGTGCCTGGGGATGTTTTGATGAGTTTAATCGAATTTCAGTAGAAGTTCTATCAGTTGTGGCAGTACAAGTGAAGACTATACATGATGCCATTCGAAATAAGAAGAAAAAGTGAGTATTTTAGCATTAATTCTTTATAGGTGTTTGTAAGATTGTGCATAAAAAAATAAAAACATAAATCTTTGGAACAAAGTTCGGCCCCAGGGGTGGCCATGATGCCTCGTGGTGGCTACTCAGCCCCTGTTTCACCTTGTCTTATAAGCATCCTTAGCTTCTGTTTTCCTGTCATGCCTTGACGTTAACAAGTACAGTAAAGTCCCTGTTACCTGGTATGAGTGGGGAATGCCAGTAAGCTAAAAGTGCTGGTTACCTGAGGCACAGGGTTTCCAGCTGGATGCAGAGCGAGGGGTGGCAGCAGCCACACGGGGGGCAGAGGGAGTGGCTGGAGCCCGCTGCCCGGAGGTGTGGGGCTCCCAGCTCTGACCTGGGGCAGGGCAGGAGGGACTGTGGGAATTGCTCCCAGGGTGAATGGGTTCCAGCTATACCCTTGTGGCTCCAGCTGTGACCCTAGGAGGCTGCCCCAGGAGCTGAGCAAGATCTCATGAGCCATGGGCTACCTGCTCAGTGCCTTAAAGGCAAGATCATGACCCCCTTGTCTCCCCTTTTAGCCACACCCAAGCCATGCAGATGTTAGAAATCAATTAATTACCATCAGTCAGTTCCATGGGCCCTTGGTCATAGTCTCAATCAATCTAATGGGCCCTTGGCCCTGTTCCACATCACTCTCTCAACCCTGCCCTGGGCTGTCTAGTCCTGTCCATCTTAGCCCTTCCTTGGCTCCTGGGCTCTCTCTAGCCCAGTGGTTCCCAAACTGTGGGTCACAACTCCAAATGGGATCACAACATCAGCAGATGGCATCATGATAAACATGCCCTCAGAGATTTCTGCACCTACAGTTGGGTTTGGGGCTGCAACCAGGCCAGACCAGCTCCCAGCAGGAGCCACCTCTATGGCCCAGTGGGTAGGACCAATTGTGGGAAGGAGGAGCCAGTAGGAGCCAAAGTGAGGCATGACAGCAGCAGCAGCACGGAGTTGGGCCCATGCTGCTGCCGGGTGAACAGGGGCTGCCTCAGTTTGGCAGCCATGGTGGCATGGCATGGCGTGGCCCCCCCTCCCTCCCATCCCTGGCCGTGCCCACTGGGCTACAGAGCCCCCATGGGGAGGGCAGGAGGGCAGGGACCCTGTAGTGGGCAGTCTGCATCCTCCTCCCTCCACAGGCTCTGCTTCAGCAGTGCTGCCTATGGGGGAGGGGATGGAGCAAGGAGAGGGGAGGCAGAAGCCAGGCTCTGCACTTTGCTCCAGCTGGAGCAGCTGCCGCTTAGGTGCTGCTGGGTGGGGGAGGGCAGGGGACTGTGGGCCCTGGCTCTAGGGTGCCTGAGGGGGAGGGGGTGGGAAGGCAGTGAGGGGCACCAGCAGGGCCAGGGGGCTGTGGGTCAGGAGTGAGGGGCACCTGGTATTGTGGGGGGCTGTGGGTTAGGAATAAGGGGCATGCTGAGGAAATGGGGTCATGCTGAGAAAACATTTGGCAAGCACTGCCCTAGCCCCTTCCCTGCAGGGCTTGGCTCTCTAGTCCCATCCATCTCAGCTCCTCCCTGAGCCCTGGACTCTCTAGCCCCTCCCCCCCCAGCCCTGTTCATCTTCGCCCCTCCCTGGGCTCTTTAGCCTCTTCTTTGTCCTGCTTATGAGCTCTGGTCCTGCTCCTGGGCCTGTTTGGCCCTCCATCTCCCCATAGTTCCCCCTTAACCACCAGTTGCTGGGACCTCCACCTCCCCTTAGTCTTTGCAGTTTAGTCAAACCTGGCTAGGCTGAACTGGTTTGTAACTGGACAGATATTCTCTCTGGACTGAGAGAATTCAGGCACATGCTTGCAGTGGCTTAGGCTAGAAACCAGGGAATGCTAAAACAGCCCACTCTTCACTTCCGCAGTACTGAGCTGAGGTGGGGTATGACCAGGCCCTGGAAGAACCTCTGATTAGGGAGGTCTGCCTTCACCATCTGAGGCTTTTCTGTGCTGGCTGCTCAAGGGGTGGGACTGTTGCCAGATCCCAGCTAGCACTCTGAGGCAAAGCGGGGGAAGGGGGTGCAATGCATGCATCTGTTGTTTTCAATCTCCCTCCCCCTGCTTCTTTATACTTTCAGCAGCAAACTGACAGGTGAGCAAGCCAGCAGGAAACAGTGTTTATCACCTTATCAGCTAAACAATAGCTTCTCTCCATTAATTCAAACTCTCTTAAACATCTTAAAAGCTGACCTGTTGATTAGCTCCAAAAAGCCCTAAGTGGTCACTGTTCTGACCACTTGAATGTCCCAGTGACATTGGAGACTAGCACACAAAGATACCTCTTGGCATTAGATAGCATACCATAATCCTAGGATCCATGAGGCTGGGGTCCGTGCTGTGGGAGATGGAGGGTAGGGAGGGAGAGCAGCGGGAAGCCAGGCAGACCTTGCTGTACCTGCAGTCTCTGCCAGAGCTCCAGCCAGGGAGCAAAGGGGAGGGATCATCCCTGCTGTGGAGCAGAGAGCCCTGCCCAGCCCAGAGAGCATGCTGGGAGAGCCTGGTTTATCTTAAAGCAGCAAGGGTTCTGGGACAGACATTGCATAAGCCAATCAGTTAAGCCTAAACAGAGTCAAATCAGTTAAGTCTGATACTACATTCAACCAGGTTTATCTCAAACCAGTTTCAGCCATTTTCAAACTGGCATATGTACACTGAACATCTGTTCTGTTGTGTACAGGTTTAAACCAGTTTCTGATCACTTAAACTGGTTTATGTGTAATGTTTGTCCCTAGCCTTGGTGTCCATCAGGAGTTTCTCTCTTAGCCTGCTCAGGAGCTCCTCTTACATCAGCCTCCAGGTCCAGACTGCTTGCCTAGCTTGGGACCTGTGCTTACGTACACTCTAAGCTTGGCCCCTTGCTGGTCAGGTGACTCCCCTGATCAGGGTTTGAATGGCAGTTTGACTCTTGTGGGGGGGGGGGGGGTCTGCAAAAAAAATTGGGCTGCCCATTATGATGCCTTAATAAAATCAGAGACCCCCCCCGGGTTATGATTTTCAAATCCTATAGGAGGGCTATTGTCTTTGGGGGGGGCGGGGGTCTCAGCTCCACTGAGCTCCTCCATGATTTGAACCCTGCCCTTGATTGCTGCCTGAGATTTCTCAGCAGCCTTTCCCCCTCTTACAGTAAGAAGTGCCCTAGGCACCCTGTTAGAGCCTTTAAATCCTGCAGCGGTTTGAAACTTCCTTGAAAATCAGTAGTAATGCGCATGTATGATATGCATATAAATAAGTCAATGTGATATGCAGAAAAGCCCCTTTCCCTCAAAATTTTAAAATAGAACACCAATACTATGGATGAAATCCTGGCCCTCTTGAAATCAGTGTCTTACCATTGACTTTGCAGGGCAAACATTTGGCCATTTTGTTGAATTATTGTTTACCATAGAGCAGAACCGTATAGTAATTATTTTCATGCATCTATTTAATTTAATATAACTGGGGTGGTTTTTCATCAGCTGACTATATACCCATATTTCTTTGTCTTATTATTTTTCTCTAGATTGGCAAGAATCATGGCAAGCTCTACTACCTGTATTTTTTGTTACATTTTATTCTACACATTTTAAAAGCAACTGTTCCTTCTTCTTTTCTTCTTTTTTCCTGATTCATACAATTAGGCCTCCATTCTAAATACAATTCTGATGTATGATGCCATCTTCTTCATACTTATAATGCATTGTTTAGGATTTTTTTTAAGTAGGAAAAAAATTGTATAGTTTAATTAAATTGTGGTATTACAGCAAGTTCCTTACATCATATCATTGCTATGACAGGATTTTATTCTTTGGAGAAAGCATTGCATTGAAACCATCTGTTGGAATATTTATTACCATGAACCCGGGATATGCTGGTAGAACAGAACTACCTGAAAATCTCAAAGCTCTGTTCAGGCAAGTATACAGTAGATTAGCATTTAGAGCACTCATGCCACCTAATGTCACTAGCCTAGTTTGCAATGTAAGCCCATTTGTTCTTGCTTTAGAGTTTATGTAAAATATTGAACTCACATATTATTATACAAGCTACTGAAACACATGCAGTTGCTATCAGAAAAGGTTTTTTCTCTCTTTTTTTTTTTAACATTTACATACAACTTTAAATTACATCTACTGTATTTCAGAGTATGGGGATCCAATCCCAAATCATGGGTGTGTACAAGGATACCCCTGTGTCATAAGTATGCACAATAATTTTATGTAGAAATTTGTTCAGGTGGATTAATATGGCAAATTGACAATCTCTAGATTGGTGTAGCCACCCATATCTTCAATAGATATAGGCATTCACATGCACAGAAGCATTTCATATGCTGTAATTGAAAAGGTGGCCTATCATTATAGTTGATAAACTGGTCGGAGGTTGCTGAGCAGACCTGAATCAGAAGCACCATAAACATTTATTTTGTGGCCTTTTAGGACAACCTGTTATTTTTCTTAAAAGACATATATTGCATTTACATCATACTACCTGTCTGTCAAAGACTATTACAATTTAAAAAGTGTAAATCTGACCTTTTGCTTGCCTATTATCACTTTTAAAATCTCCCTTTACATTTTGCCCCAATCACTTTCACTGGTGGTATTTGCAAAACTGTATGACTGTAGAGTTGCAAGAATTAAATATCCTCAGCATAAGCAGGTACTCTTCTACTGTAATCAATCAAATGTCAGTCATTTATCCTAACAGTGTATTTGATCCTAAAATAAGAGTTTGGAATTATCAGAAAACCATAGGGTTAGAAAGGACCTGATGAGTCATCTAATTCAACCCGCTGCACAGGTCCAGGATTCACTGTTCCTAAAACATCCAAGACAGATGCTTATCCACCTCTTTCTTGAAAGTTTCCAGTGAAGGAAACTTCTCGACTGTCTTAGGGACTTGCTACATTGTCTTACTGTTTATATACATAAGACGTTTCTTCTGAGATATAATCTAAATTTGTTTAGCAAAGTGGTAAGCAAATCTGACCCAGAATTTTCTGTCCTAGAATTGGTTTAATATATATCATAATTATTTGAATACAAGATAAGGTTCCCCGCCCCATTGGCATGGGGGCAAAAAGCTTCTCATCTTATAACCTATAATTGCATACAAGGAAACCTCATTAAACACATTGTCTGTCACTAAGCAGGAAGTGCTCAGCAATGGAAATCAACTATGAAATTGATTAAATGAAACCAACACTGAGTATGACTATAAAATATGTGGGCCATATTGGGCAAATATGTTGATGGGAACCTACCACAAGGATAGATAAGAGCAGCCTATACGAGTAAGAAAAATGTTAGTACCTATTGTATTCAGCTTCCCTCAGTGCCAACTCCTTTTCAAGTCATGGTGAGCCACTACATTTCATACATTTTTACTGAGCTGTGCCTTTCTTTCCCATTTCCAATGATTCATGTTTCTTCACCAGTCCTAAATGCCTGGCAAACATCACAAAACAAGATCCCGAATAGTTCACCCAGAATCCCTCTGTCACCCCCTCTGTCAGCCTGTCACCTGCGATTAGTGTGTCCCCACTTTCCATGGGGTAAAGCCAGACCAGGTTGCCCTGCACCTCATTTGCGTATAGATTTTTAGAGGATCGCTAGGCTAGTGACAAGAACACCCAGTTTCAGTCATGAGTGGTGGACTAATTAGCACATGCATCCTTTGTGTGAGGAACACATGCACACATACTGACCGGTGTTGAACTGTGGGGTCATTATAGCTTGAAATCTTTTTGACTCTGTTGGGGCTCAGCCCAATGAACTATATGGTAAATCATTAGCCTTTTGGCTTTGAACTAATATCTTGCATAGTTTTTACTGTGTATAAGTAGAGGCCAAAGTGGTGCTTAAAAGTGTGTTTATGGAGCACCTGTGCTAAAACTTGCAGCAATTTAAAAAAAAAAAAGGTAACATACATCAATTGTGGATGAACTAACCATATGATTAGTACAGCTATGTTTAATTACAAGGTCATTGTTTTCAAATTTGCTTCACGCATTTCCATGTGCTCCGGGAGAGAAGGGTCTCAGTAAGGAGAAGGGGAAGGGGCTGCTGGGGAAAGCAGTTGGGGCGGGGGGGAGGGAAGCAGAGGGCAAAGGGACTATCTGACTAGGGCTATGTGAAATGGCTGTGTTTTGATTTGTTTTCAGATTCAGCCATTTTGGAGGACAGCAATTCGCCCTGCAGGGAACAGAGATCTGAGGCAGCACGAGGTGGACAGTGGCAGGGAGGAGACCCCCAAGTGGATCTCTGCTTCCTGCAGAGCCAGGTCATGCAGCAGGGATTGCCCAGCCCCTGGTTCAATCCCCCAGCTCTCTGATCATTCCCCCAGCCCCCTGGATCTGTACGCTGGGTTTGAGCAGGCTGCCGCTGTAGGCTGGGGCCAGTGGCAGCACCACAGTCTTCCCGGTGCTCGGCACACCCTCTGCCAAGCAGCTGTTGCTGGCTCCAGCCTGCAGCGGCAGTCTGCTGAAACCCCGCACCTGGGAAGAGCTGGAGAAATTATCAGAGAGCTGGGGGAAGCAATCGAAGAGCTGGGGAATGATGTCAATATCAGAGCAGTCTTTCCCTCCCTCTTTCCCCTCCCTGTTAGTTTTTGTTTCACTGCAAGCCCAGTTCCAAAATTCTCCGAAACATTTCCAAAATGTTTCAGAACCTTCTGATTCATTTCAGAGTTGTTTCAAAGCCATCTGTTTAGATTTGGATTCAGTGTTTTGGGTGTCGAAACAGCCTGAGACACCTCTGAAATGAAAGAGCTGCTGAAATTTGGCACAGCCCTATATCTGACTCCCCAGATTTATTTTCCCTGCTGTAACATTGGGAGGTGAACAAATTCAAGGCAAACCCCCAATAATTAGAGTCTATACCTGGCAAATTATAACATATTTGAAAATTTTCTATATATAAAATCTAATTATTGGGGGGTCATCTTATAATCAGAGGCATCTTCTATTCAAGTAAACATGGTATATCAGAGGGTGGGGTGACAACTTGCAGAATCTCACAGCAAAGTACAGTGGCTGCAGCAGGGAAAAACACAAAGTATAAACCACTCAGTTTTAAGAACAAAGTGAGTGTTAGTTTTATAGTAAAGACGCCATCACTATATACAACATTTAAGTTAATGTTATTTTCCAGGCAACTGATTGCTTATTTGCCCCAAAGGCATATTTATTATATTAGGTAGGATAACTGTTTTTTAAAGATAAATCTTCATGTTTTAAGACACAAATCATTAACGGAGAACAGGGAGAAATTTTCCCTTTAACTGCCCTCTTCATGGTTTCTTGCACTTACTTTGAATCACTTGGTGCTGACCCCCATTGGAGAAGTATCTGGATTGTATGAACTACTGATCTCAACATTGCAGTTCTCCTTCATGATTATTAATGGGAGCAGATGTTTTCAAATTTAAATTACACTATCTGTTAGTCTATAGTCAATCCTGTGGAAAAAATTAAGAACTTTCCCTTTATTATACTGCTCAACTAGTGTCTTTATGAGAGGTCTCTCTGTCGCCATCTCCATTTTTTAGTCTCTTTTTTGGTTTTGTTAACTGAGAGGTATTTTAATTAATACTGTTTTAATGGCTATATGGCTCATGATTCTGTTTTCTGTTTTAAAAATGGAGAATGATTTTTCAAACCTATACAGTCCTTCAGGAAGAGAATATGCTTTTAAAAAAGCAAATCCAAAATGGTGAATATCTGTACAGAGTGGTGATACTCTGAGCTCCCCGTATGCAGTGTGTCTTGCAGTAACTGGTGTGGTGGGCCAATAGGGGGTGCTCCTGCACTGAGCCACCCACCTCACTGTGCCTGACCACCTTCCAAGCTCCAAGTGCCTCCCTGGGGGTGCTTCACATCCAGCTGACCCCCGTTCTGGAGACCACTTGCAAGCCTGGGGGTGACGCCACCACCACCCAGAGTCTGGACTGATCTAGGACCTGCGCCCTCTGGGAAACACAGGCCTAGTAGTCCTTGAGGGTACTTGACCCACTGCAAGAATTTGGGGTCCTTCTCTTAGTCTGAAGCACAAATAGTGGCCTCCCTTAGTCAGCCAAACCAAGGGGACCCCAAAGCATATTCCAGACCCTCTCCCAATAAGTCTCCCACTCTAGGTACAAAAGAAAACTTGATTTGTTATGAGGACTAGGTTTGGAATAGAGTACAGGGTAGAGCAATATCAGAGAAATACCTTAGAGCAAACAGTGGCATGGTAGCCTTTGATCACACAGCTGAGTTACTGCAAGCTATATATCTAGTTAGATCTCGGGTAACTTGCTCACAATTATCATCCAGAGGCAGGTGGAGATTCCCTCTGGAGGTAAACAATTCATTGATCATGAGTTTCGAGAGAGAGAGAGAGTTTCAGATCATCCAGCTTCTCTGAAAGTGCTCATCATGGCTACTGCCACTCCTCCTGGGCAGTCCTTCATTTATAGCCCTTATGACCTCATTTACCTGATCCAATGAAGGCCAGCAACTGTTGGCTGCCAGCCAACCAATTTGAAATGCATCACTGGTTGGCGGATAGGCTGACAAAGTCTTTAACCCCCTCCTAGTCATGTTGGCATTGCTTAGAACAATAGGGAGTTTAAGCCCCCCACCCAGATATGTGATGCCAGTCATGTAAGCAGAGGGAGCAGGTTTCCCCCTCCCTCTGGAATGTATCCAGCTCAGGTTACAACTCAGGGTTACCTGAAGCAGATGAGACTAGAGGAGTCTACCCTCTGCAGTGACCATGGTAACCAAATTGTCAAATAGCAGAGTTTGGGAAGGGACAGAGATTCTGCCACAACTGCCAGTCCATCACATGTCCATCACAGTCCATCCATCTGACAGTGTCAGATATTGTTCCTATGTGCTGGCACTGAGGCCTTCCAGTATTTGACTTGAAAGCCCTGCTCTTTTCAGCTGTCTCTTTTGTATATAGCAATGTTACTGAATCCTAATAATCAACAGTGCCTAATTAGCCATTTTTACTTTGAAGTAGAGTTCTTGTTAGCTCTGACTGACACCCTTAATTGTGACTCTCGAGCTCTGTTTAAAACTGTTTGTACACATCAGTCACTTGCTTTAGGTGACTTGTTCTTACCATGCTTAAATACTAATCTTTGAATTTGGGTTTTTTTAGACCTTGTGCCATGGTTGTCCCTGACATTGAGCTGATCTGTGAAATGATGTTGGTTGCTGAGGGTTTTATTGATGCACGCTTGTTGGCCAGGAAGTTTATTACCTTGTATACTCTCTGCAGGGAACTGCTTTCTAAACAGGTGACGGTCTGTTTTGGGCTTTGGGGTTTAATATATGTTAATTAACACCAAATACTCGAAAATAGGGATATTGACCAGTCTAATTTTCATAAGGCTTTTCTTGTAATTTTCATGTGTTTTAACAAAAAAGATATGTATGGTCACTTAATCTGATGTCTAGCTAAATGGATCTAATAATTTAAAATAGTGCCACTAGGCATGCAGAAGAAAGTGCCTTTTTAACTTTCTGTATTTGTGATGTGTTATGTTTTTAACATATAATTGTGTATTAACTGTTAAGTATCTACTGCAGCTGAACTAAAACATGCTAGTATATGCATCCACACTAGAAATAATAGGCAACTGAGAGGAAGACATTTAAGTATATAGACAAACAGGAATTTGATTATTTGACTCTCTCTGCTTGGATGAGTGTTTAAAACATGCTACATAAATACAGTAAAGGATAGTTTGATGCTTAGAAATATATTATTGCTATTTATATAGTAAATGTTATTGGGAAGAATGCTTATGCATTTTTTTCTTACAAAAAAACTATTTTAAGATTTAGATGATCTGCTTTTTTCGCTGGATTTGTACTAATTCTTTCTTTCCAAAGGTGTAACTATTTGCATGTAAATATAGTCTTAACATTGATTTTTATTAGTAGAATAAAAACAGTAGTAGTAGTCAGACCACCCCTCAGCCTCTACCCAATTGCAAATAAAACCATTATATTTTAACTTCATTGTCATCTCGTCTACTAAATATGCCAAAATTCACCTATCACATATTTAAAACATAGCTAGATCTGATTTCTTTGAAATCTTTTGTTGGTACGTACTTATTAGGGAATGATGCCTGAGAATAGGACTGGAAGATAGGAAATTTTGGCTCTAATTCCTGCTGTGATGTAGGGTCATCTTATGAATTAAACCAACCGTTTAACTAGAGCTATTTGAAACTTGGGAATTTCTGTTCAGGAAATTCCAATATTTAAAAAAAAAAATGTTCATCCCAGGGAACAAGAGGCATCTCAGAAAGTCCACTGAAGTGAAGTAGGGAGTCTATAAAACCTCAAGGGCCCTGGTTCCAGCCAGGGTTTCCAAGGCAGGTAGATACCCAGCTGCTTAATATGGAACCTGGGAGCCTTGAGAAACCCCAGGTTTCCAGGCCCTGAGCCTATAACAGGAAGTCCAGAAGCCCTGAGGGCCAAAGCTCAGGTCATCCAGGTTCTCTGCTGGAGAGCTGGGCACATGGATAGGGGAGCCCTAGCTCAAGTTTGGGTTCTGAAGGTCACGAGACTCATAGCTCCTTACCAGATGTCCTGAGAGACTTGAGTCCAGCTCTTCAGCAGTCTGTGTAACATGGCTGAAGCTCTAGTCCTTAGATGCCTAGCTTGAAAAACACCAGTGAGCTCACAGGAAACCAAACAGGATTCTGATGGATCTTTCACTGAGTTTAAGCACAAGTTCTTGAACAGCAAGATGTTTACATGAAACTTTGACTTCAGTGAACATCAACTGAACTTCCATCATTCTTTTCCTTGGTCTGAAAATTTCTTACCAACTCTCTGCCTAATCTCTTTACCAGCTCCTTCATAACTCTAAAATACAAATGCTAATATTTACTACTAATAATTGTCCCCTTGAGGTACCACAGATGTTCTTCTGAAGTTAGCTTTATATTGTAAGATGTAAATTATTCTAAAGGGATTATTAGTATTAATTTTGTTGTTTCTCTCTAAAAGTTGCTGTGGACAGTTAGCTCATTCTTGCAGTATGTCATTGTCAAATCTCTCTCACCCTTTTTAATTTGTACTATACTGAGTCCTGATTATTTTACAGCTGCTTGTTGGGTTTGTCATTTGATATAACCAAGTAGGATATATTTCTAGGACACTCACAGTGTGATTAAAGGTGTTACTAATTTGTGTAACTATGTCTGAACTAACTTTAACTAGCCGAAAATTGTGATCCAGGGCTCTCCCCCTGCATCATCAATATGTTGTCATCAGGATATGATCCCTGATCCCACAATCACACCTCTTGTCATGCATACATAGAAAGTGTGAATTTGGGGATCATACGTTGGATCCCATCCTGTCTTTAATTGAATGTCTGCCAGAGGCCATAGGATCAGTTGTTTGATATGCGATGGGCACCCTAGAACCACTTAAGTGACCTGTATGTCATAAAAGGGGGCAGATACACTTCCTCAGCATTATATTAAGGGAGTGATGTCAACTTCTTAAATCCATTCCTTCATTTGTCATGTGTTTGCTTGTATGTCCTAATAATTGAGTTGTGCCATTACCTTCACTGTAGTCATGATTTCACCTTCAGTTTATACTTTTATGACTCTTACTGTCGTTTATTACAAGATTTTAATCAGAGAAATCGCGTTCAAAATGGCTTAAAATTTTTCAGAGAGAAACATTTTAACACTACTAGTGTCAGCATTGACTTTGAATCCTCTGATGACATTTCACCATGCAAAAAGGGAACAAAACTGTAGAATCCTTGATTTTTTTTATTTTTTTTTTTTTAAAGAAAAGGCAAGAATTCTTTTGGGTGATTATTTTTTACTGGACCATGTGCATAGCTGGGATGAAGTTAGCCAAGCTTTCAAATGCAAGGCATTCCTTCATCACGTACCTTGCATTTGAAAGCTTGGCTAACTTTAAAATGCATTCCTTTTTCTAGGACCATTATGACTGGGGACTTCGTGCTGTTAAATCAGTTTTGGTAGTTGCTGGCTCACTGAAACGAGGGGACAAGAATAGACCTGAGGATCAGGTAGGCACCTCATTTTAAATGTAAATATGTACAGTGAATGATAGGAGCTGCCACCATTTGGTCTCTGTGAATAAAGACAGAATCTTCAAAAGAGAGGAAGTATTTAAAGCCTTCACTGATATGATAATATGAAATTTACCATCCTTTTCCAGGTACTAATGCGAGCCTTAAGAGACTTTAACTTGCCTAAAATAGTGACAGATGATATCCCAATTTTCATGGGCCTGATCAGTGACCTGTTTCCAGCTCTGGACGTTCCGAGGAAGAGGGACCTACAATTTGAACAGATGGTTAAGCAGTCTACCCTGGAGCTTCACTTGCAGCCTGAGGAGAGCTTTATTCTCAAAGTAAAAGAATCCATTGCTTTTAATTACCTCCCTTACGAGTTTCAATCAAAATAATTGCAAGTGAATTGTATTAGACATGAAGGTTAACTTAACAACACCTTGTAGTGTTCCTCAGGTGTGCTGAAAGTCAAGGTATTTCAAAGACATTTTGTCAAAACAACATACTGCAGTTTAAGATGAAAAAAAATCAGCTTTGTGAATAGGTAATATAGTCTGCTTTTTGGAAACAGAAATATCTCTCTCTCTCTCTCTCTCAAACTTCTTCCCAGCATCCAAGGTTATCTTTACTGTATAATAGCTTTCCAGTACTAACACTTTAACGCCACCAACTACAATTTTATCATTATTATTATTTAAAGTACATTATGTGGTATTTATTTTAGGTAAGACTCACTGAATGACATTGATATGTAATGCAGTAGGAATATGTGAAAGGGAGGACAAGGTTTATATAACTAAGATCGTGTGGTTAGGTAGGTTAGTATTGTCCCTGTTCCATGGTCAGCTATGGGGTTCATATACCTTATTTTGTATGATATAAGATGCATGTATGCTCTTTGTAATTGTGTACTATAAAGACCTCTTATTTGCAGCAGAAGTTTGCTATTTAGTAAGAGACTTTCATGAAGCTGAAGAAGTGCCTTTTGTTTTTTGTGAAATTTTACTGAGGTTTGGCTGCAGTGCTGCCAGATCTTGAAAGCAGCAATTCACCAGATATAACTTCAAAAAGTCATTAGATATAATTAGGAAGATCTAAATTTGTAAAAAAAAAATGTCAGTAGACAAATTACTAAATATTAGCATAGTAAAATGATAACAAGATCCTTAATGTATACATTTTGTTGCTAGGAACACCAAAAATTTACTAGATCTAGAGACAAAATTGCAAACTTGGTAATACTACTTGGCCAAAATATAGCATTACAAATCAAAGCTTCCCTTTCTTCTTTGGAAAGTTCCATAATTTTAGCAGGATCCAAGGCCAGATTCATACTGCCAAAGCAAGGCAAGCATGTGTTATAGTGGTAATCCTGCAGAGTTGCTAGATCATCTGTAGCAAGGACAGGAAAATGGGAATAGAGCTAAGCTGGGGTCCTTATGCTATAAACCCTCAATTTGGGCCCAGAGAGCTCCTTCTTCCATCTCATTGGAGATGAAGCCTGAGCTCTCCAAGCTCCTAGGCTAAATACAGACAACCTGAGGCTGAATTGATTCAGTCTTTGCAGGTTAGTCTAAGATGCAGAGATTAAACTGAGAAACAACTGGACAGACATTCACTTTTGATTCAGGAAATGCAGCCACATACCTGCAGTGGCTAAGGCCAGAAGCCAAGGGGCACTAGAGCACAGCTCTCTGGCATGTAGCCAGCATGGGCTGTGTGTTGGTTCCTGTTCCTGCTGCTTCTGAGGTCTCTGGGATTTGCAGTCCACAATCACAGCAGCAGGATTCTTCAGGGTTGCTCATCACTTCCTCTTCCTGCCTCTAGGTGCCTCTGGAATTTGGAGTCCACAGTTGCAGTTGGCAGTACATTTTTAGCAGGGCAGGGCAGCTCTGTACTTGGGGGAAGAAAAGTTTAACCCCCTTCCCTCGCCCCAATCTGCTGGGGTTTTCCTGGCCGAGGAAGTCTCTGCTGCTTCTCTGCTGGAGCAGACAGCACAGCTCAGCACAGGGCTGGAAAGCATGCTGGGGATCTTTGATTTAACTTGAACAGGAAGAGGTCTGGAACAGAAGTTTCATAAACCAGTGTGACCCAAATCAGTTAGGTATGATACTACATTCAACCAGGTTTATCTTAAACCAGTTTCAGCCATTCTGGAACTGGTTTATGTGTACTGAACTTCTGTTCTGTTACAGGTTTAAACCAGTTTCTGATGACTTAAGATGGTGTAATTTCTGTTCCTAGCCCTAGGGGGGAAAAGAGGGATGGGTACTGTTTCATCAGCCACACCCTATACCTGGAGCCAGAAGTATTGGCATTCCCTTCCACTTCAGAAATTTCTTGGAGCAGGAGCTCCCCATCTCCTGTAGTCAGACAAGAACTGAGCTAGACTAAGTTAGGTTTCTTCCTTTTCTTAGTCAGCACATATCCAAAATTGCTTTATCCTTCTACTAGCTGTAGTTTTTCTTATTTTGGAGCCTGGACAAGTTGCAGTCTGTGGTGTAATGCTAAAGATTCATGGTTCAAACTTTATTGATGGTGCATGATTGAAGAGTGGGGCACGTTATATTTTGTTTTTACCTTTTTTGGCTATGGACAGAAGTTACACATAAACCAGTTTAAGTGATCAGAAACTGGCTTAAACCTGGAACAGAACAGAAGCTCAGTGCACATAAACCAGTTTAAAAATGGCTGAAACTCATTTAAGATAAACCTGGTTGAATGTAGTATCAGACTTAACTGATTTGGTTCAAACTGGTTTCTGAAATTCTGTCTCAAACCCCTTCCTGGTTCAAGTTAAATCACAGTCTCCCAGCATCCTAGCATTTTGTAGCCCTGGGCTGGACTGTCTGCTCCAGAGAGGCAAGGCTGACCCTGCTCCCTAGCTGGAGCAATGAGAGCTGGCTGACAAGGGAGGGGGGCAAGCCCAGCTCAATGAGGGCTGGCTGACAAGGCGGGTGTGGGGAGGGCAAGCCCAGCTGGGGAAGCAGCTACTCTGCAGGGGGACAACTGCGCCCCCACACTCCTCCCCAGACAAACCCTGGCTGGGGACTGGGGTCAGGGAGGGCAGTTAAACTCACCTCCCCCTACTCAAACTTACTGCTGGCTGCAGCTGTGGACTACAAATCCCAGAGACACCTGGAAGCAGGAAGAGGAAGTGATGAGCAACCCTGCAGAGTCCTGCTGCTGTAATTCTGGACTGCAAATCCCAGAGACCTCAGGGGCAGCAGGAAGAAGTGAACACACAGCCAGAGAGCTGTGCTCTAGTGCCCTTTGTCTTCTGGCCAGGGCACTGTGAGCATGTGGCTGCATTTCCTATATCAAAGGTAACTTTCTGTTCACTTCTGTTTCAATTTAATCTCTGCATCTTAGACTAACCTGCAAAGACTGAATCAATTCAGCATCGGGCTTTTTGACTGTCTGTACCTAGCCCAGATGTATATAAAATGAAGGACAGACATTTTGGCAGGTGTGCACAAATTAGCTCCACACTCTCCCTGAGTGCCACTGTTACCCTTTTTCTCTGCTCAATTTGCTGCTCTGCTTTCTGTTCCCAATTTTGTGCTCCTTGCCTGATCTCCTGCTCTGCCTTTTGCTTCTTGACTTACTTGCTGCTATGCTGCCAGTCTCCTCCCTGATCTATTGTGTGCCACATGGAAAGGCTACCCATGCCACCTGCGGCACTTTTGCTGTAGGTTAGCCACTCCGATATAACATATTACACAAAACCTACATTAAAGTGTAATGCTATTAAGGTCAAAACATCCAGCATTCAAAAGTTAGGGAATGTTGGATTTATGGTTCCCTGTGCCAGGAGCATTATGGTTCACACTGTAGATATCTGATCATGTATTGCTTATTCTAGAAGGCATCCCCTTGATTTAATTCAAAGGATGGATGCAAAAAAATGGTTAGACATAGTCACACAGGCATTGCCTAATTTTTAAGTGCTTGACTTTCCAACCTAAATACGTTCTTTTAACGTTGTTTTTTTTTTGTTTTTCAAAAAATAGAAAGTGTCTCTGATATGAAAGCTATGAAGGGTAAGCTGAGATATTGTTTGGGGAGTTCTTGTTCTGTTGGAGTTTAATATCCTATTGTTTTTATAAGTTATTTGTTTTGGTCTCCTGTTCTTTCTCATATTTTATAAGTTTATTTTCTACTCTTCTAGAATCATCCTGAGCCATGTTTGGGGAGGGCAGTTTATAAATCTAATTAATTAATTAATTAAAAAGAATAGTATTAAGGTAGCAAAGTGAAGCACTCAAAGGTTTGGAAATGTCAATACTGTACTAAGGTTGCCTCTGCAAACTTAATTTGGTCCCCTACTACATATATATTATGACGCAGTCTTTAATGATATTTATGTACTTCTCTTCCATTAGACAATATGATTCTTTCACAGGATCAGTGCACAAGACAAAACTCACTTAATGAGGAGCTATTCAATGTTTTGTTTTTTCATTGTTCAATATATAGCTCCATGCCCTATTTACCACACTATTCAAATTGTGCCTGAAAGCCAGAATTATTAATTTCCTCATGGGCTTTTCATGGCATATATCACTATAGTATAAGTGCTTCCCAAACATTAATTTTATTTTTACTGCACCCCTGTGAAATAGGATGGCCATTATGCAGACGGCTGAGAGACAGAGATTAAGGTAAAAAGTACCCATTTATTTTGGGTGCCAATTTGAAATACCAGTGACCAGATTGTATATGTTTAAATACACTTCTTAATGGTCAGGACTGGGGGTGGGTGGGTCAAATTTACAGGAGAGCTCAGGGAGGTGGAGCCCCCCCCCCCCCATAAGAGATGAAAACACCCCTGTAAGATTTGAAAATCATAACCAATTGGATTGGTCTCCGATTGGATTACTCTTTCCAATGAATTGGTTTAATTTTTTGCAGACCCCCCAAGAGTCAAAGTGTAATTCAAACCCTGCTCAGGACTTCTACAGATCTGAGGGTATAATTTTGGGTACCCAGAAAATTAATACCTTCTACATGATTTTCCATGCAATATTTGGATTTAAGGGGCATGCATATCATCATGTAGGAATTTATATGGCAAAAGAAGGAATAGAACCGAATTCCTTGAAGATGGTATTCATTCCCCTTTAAACATGAGAAGATCCTTTCTCTTGCTAATTCCTCTTATAGATTCCTTCTTCCAGCACCTGCTCCCACCCAACAAGGATCACCATAGGGAAGCATCAGGAGCAGGTGCAGGAAGAGGAAGCCTTTTAACTGCCACCAGTGTTCCTAGTGAAGACCAGCACCCAACACAGCTGCTCCCTGCAGCCTGTGGCTGGAGTGGTGTAGGAGTGGGCCTGTGGACTCCCCTACAGTCAGGTCAGCCAGGGAGAACGGTGGTAGTGGTAGATTTTTGGTGAGGCACTGCGCACTCAAACTGCCAATTTTTTGTTCAGGGGCAAACCACTGTCCTCTTAGTACATTAAGTCCTAGTAAGCTAGGTCCCCCTTTAAGTATTACTGCAACCGCTGTTACCTTAGAGCCATTAGGTAACGCGAAGGTTGCTTGGACTAGATGTCCTGGTCGTCTGGTCGTCTAATTACTTGATAAGGGGTTTCTTTCTCTCCCTTCCAATCTGTGGAATCCAAAACGCAAATCTGGGCACCCGTGTTTAATAGTATATCAATTGAAATTTTCACTTTTACTTAATTGAATCTGTACAGGTATCTGAATTAAGGGGCCAATATTAACTTCAGATACTGGTCCTCGGCCTGCTACTACCCCCACTGTGGCTCCTTTCTTTGGGGGTTGGGCTGGCTGGACTCCCTAGGCCATGTGATCAGGCGGGGTAAAGGCTGGCAGCTCCGCATGTGCCTGGGAAAATGTTGACAGTTTTGCTCTCAGGGCAGAGAATCTTTCTGGTGACACTGTTGGTGGCACAAAAGGCTCTGCTTTTGGTCTTGCCCTTTTGGTACAGTGTTAAGCCCTCAGCCCCTGCAAGACATTGATGGGCAGTCTATTGATTTGCACTTTATTGTAACAGGTAGCTAACAAGTCTTTCCATATTTTTGCTTGCAGTCTTGAGCCGGCCTTCTCTGGCTTTTCTCAACAATTCAGGGGGGTCAGGGGGGTTATTTTTCACTGAAGCCACTGCCATGGCCTTGGCAGTTTTCATCGGCTTGGTAAGCCTTGGCTTCTGGAAAATGGGTAAAAGCTGCACTAATTGCTGGATTGCATCTCTTACCGGGTGAGTCACGGCTTCTGGCTCCAAGGCCAACAAGGCCAAGGTGCACTCTGGTGGTTGCCAGCAAAACCTCCTCCACAGCAGTGCTGTCACGACTTCTGCATCTGGCGTGTGAGTCCAAACCGCTGTACGAATGATTTCAGTTAGTGATAATAGATACAAGCAGTGAACAGCCTCTTTTAAATTGGCCCATGCCCAAGAGGCAGGGTTAAGCTCTTCTTCTATATTACCATAACAGGCTGCAGTGGCTTGGAGCACAGCAGAAAACAAAGTAACATTTTCATCACTTCTTGCAAACTGATTTAACTGGAGCTCAGGGCACAGAACCATTTGGGTTGCTTTGGCTCTATTCACTGAAATTGCAAATGCCCCTTCATTATATATTTGAACTAGCCAGTCTATTACTGGCTCTCCTGGCTTGAATTCATGCTGCTTTTGAATATTTTTAATTTTTGCACAGGTAAAGGAATGCAGCTCTGTTCGGGGATTCTCTCCTTGCGGCCTTGAATGAGTTATCACCATGGGAAAAACTTCTGAGTTTCTCCCTTGGGGCGGGGAAGGCCTGGCTAGGTTCTTCCCTCTGGGCAGGAACATACTGGGGTGTTTCAGCACCAGGCTCATCATAAATCTCCTCCTCTCCATCAGTCTTCTCCCTTTGATCTTCCCAGAGCTTAACTCTTAGTTTATCTCTATACAGACACTTGTGGGAGGATCGCTCCACAGCCTGTACTAACTGCACTTTCTTCTGAAGGGGAGCGGCCACACACAGGATCATAATTTTTCCTTTCTTCTGTTTTAATGTTTCCAAGCAGCTCTGCGTAGCTCGTACAGCCTTGCACACCACGCTGTTGGAATCTCTCACATCTTTTAACTCCTTAGTTAGCCGGGTGACCTCTTCCCAGAGCTGGGCATTCTCTTAGGCCCCTAACCGCAGGCATGTTGCCAGCAGCCATGACAGGCACCCCTTTTCGGGCTTACCCCGGGCAGCAGCAGCAAACCTAGCCCAATGAATCGGGTACAGTTCCCGGGTCACTCCAGGCAGGTCTCAACCTATCCTTATCCCACCCGGGATTCTCCATCCCTGTCACCTCCTTGAGCAAAGCTACTAATGGGGCCCATGCAACTCCCTCCATTCCAACCTTTCTCTCCAGACCAGAGCCTCTCAATCCTGTTCATGATGCCAATTTATGTCCCAGCTGTCTGCGGAGGGTTTGGGATTGAGAGCATGGTTGGGGGTAGAAAGGTAAGAAAGATTTACTGACTTAACAAAAACACAACTACGTGTAGTAACAAAACAATGACAGACAAAAGCAATTCACATCAGCAACTTATCGGCAGTCCCCTCTGATGCCTGATACACAGCAAGCTTCTCTTTCCACAAAGTTCAGCGAAGTCAGGCGTCCCTGAACAGCACTGTCCAAAGGGGTACTGGGAAGGACCCTGGAATGCAGTCCTTGAGCGCCTCAAGATCCACGGGCCCACTGATCCAGGCAACAGCTAACTAATCCTTTTCACAAAGCTGTATCTTCCTTCTGAATGGTTTCCAGATATTCCAGCTAATTTATAGCTTCTGAATGATACTGATAATGTACAACCACTCAGATTCCTTTTACTTCAACTGTCCTTAGACTGACCAATTAGCAGTACAAGCCTTGCATTCCTTTGATAAGGTAATTTTAACTACGCCACAGGGCCTTACTACTTCAAGGCTTTGCTAAATTCACTAGGCCTTACTTTAGATTGGACATTAGGAAGAACTTCTTCACAGTTCGAGTGGCCAAGGTCTGGAACAGGCTCCCAAGGGAGGTGGTGCTCTCCCCTACCCTGGGGGTCTTCAAGAGGAGGTTAGATGAGTATCTAGCTGGGGTCATCTAGACCCAGCACTCTTTCCTGCTTATGCAGGGGGTCGGACTCGACGATCTATTGAGGTCCCTTCCGACCCTAACATCTATGAATCTATGTATACAAGGCCTCACTACATCTTAGACTTTAATTAGGCTTTTAGCAACAACATATAGCTTAATATCTAAACAAATACAGAAAAACAATTAGTCTAATCTTTATAGGGCCTTCAGCAAGCACCTTTATCACACAAACATAATTTCAGCTGTCACAGCTGCAGCAGTGGGTGCAGGGCATGGGGAGGGGTGCGGCTCTTGCTGCTACACATCCCCCAGGAGGGCTGTGGCCTGGGGGGCTGCACTTAGCTCTTCCTGGGGGGTGTATGCCCCTGGATCTTCATTTAGGACGAGAGCAGGCTGCCAGTGACACCGGACTGTACCCAGTGGTCAGGGTGGGCGGCAGCCTGCTCTTGTGCCACATGCAGATCCGGGGTCATGGGCCCCCTGGGAAGAGCCCAGCATGGCTTCGCAGGGGACATGTAGCAGCAAGAGCTGTGCCCCCTGACCCTGCACCGCCCACCCACTGACAGCTCCCCCCACTTTGCTCCCTGCTGCAGCCCTGGGAGCGGCTGATGGCCTGCACCGCACCCCTCCCCCTGCCCCTTCATTAGTCTCAGCCTTACTCCAGTCCTTCCCTCCCTCACTGTCACGGGAACGTATTATTCTTTCCCCTGATTTAAACTGAATTTTTTTTCCTTTTCTTCCTTTTATCCTAATTTTAACCTGGTTTTTATGTTTGGAAAATAAACCCTGAAAAATTCCCGGAATTTTTTTTTTTAAAATAAAAACTGAAAATGCAGAACACTAAGCACTCCTAAACAAATAGATGGCACTGTGGCTGAAAATTTTTCAAAATACTTTCCTCTACCCAGCATTGTCATCTCTTACTCGGATTCAATGCCAGCTCCTCTTAATCCAGGAGGTGTTCTCCTGAGCCACCTGGATGGCATGCCATCAGCATTTGGGTAAAGAATAGGTAGATATGTATGTCATCTCATTATTATTGGCACTTGAGTATATCTCATTGGAACAGTTTCCTCAATGACTGCGTAATGATGCTAAATAGGACCAGAAAGAGAATCATTCCTTACTGACTTCAGAAGAGAAACATCTAGCAATGTAGATGCAGTTTTCCATCATTAATTGGTGGCTGTCTCCCACCAATAAAAAGGCAAACAATTTGAATGGATTAGCTCTTGCCACCTCTCTTTCAGTAGTATTTCATGGTTGATAATGTCAAGTGACTGGGAAAAGCTCAAAAGATAATTGTCTTGCTTATGAAAATCATTTATTTGCAAACTGTGTGGACACAGCCCTGTGCACATGAAGTTTTCTACAACAAAGGCAGGGTTCATTTTAAGTGGGATTGATTGCACTTCCTATTGCTAAGATTTCCTGACACTTCCTATTGTGAGACAGTATTCTCAGTTATTTTCTCTTTGATAGTCTTTACCATTTGGGCTGAAATGTTTATGATGATGATATATGTTTTAATTTGTTGGAGTAAATTCACTCATCCAGGAGAGTTTAGACTCTGCTTAATGCCTTAGGAGAGGAACACAGACTTCTTGGAGATATACATTTTAAAGTCAGCTTTGGAAAGCAGCAGTTCATTTTCCTGACTAAGGAAAAGGTGGGAGGAAGATAATATGAGAGGTAATTAATGTTTTGGTAGTAAAAGGAGGACAGGAAAACAAAGCCCTGAGCTGTGTACTAATTCTGTTTGGCAGGTGGTTCAGCTGGAAGAACTTCTGTCAGTGCGTCACTCGGTATTCGTGGTGGGAAATGCAGGCACAGGAAAGAGCAAGGTACAGTAATGGCACATTTGCTTCCTTACCCTGTAAAGAATATTTTCTCAGTTCAGTGTTTTCTGTACTTCAGACAGGGACATAAAACCACATTGGCTGGGCATTCCCATCAAGGAATTGAAAGTGCAATGAACATACTTCCTATGTTAAAATATAGATCCTATCCCCTTACATGTTACTCCCATGACCTGACATGAAAATAATCACAGCACTGAATAGCAAATGTTTATATTTGACAAGTAGTTCTGGCTATATTTGTGTTTTGAGACGTGCAGTGGGATAGCATAATTATGCTCCTCAGAAGAAAGTGTAGAATCTACGTTTCTTCAGCTCCCACTTTGGAAATGAGGAAATGTACATTTTTAAAAGATTATACTTTCAAAATTTCTGCTTCTAAATTTTGTCAACCATTATGTAACACCGTGTTCAACATTTTTCAATAAGAAGTTTTTGGTAATATTTGGCATTGTTTTTCAGGAGGAAATGCCATGCTTTTCAGTAAGAAATTAAGACAGACTGCATGCCCTAGTTGTCACCATCAACTGCTGTCCCCATATACTCATGAGGATCTGCAGCCTGATGACATGCAGTGATATCTCCAGGTTGACTTTGGGTGTGCTTCTTTTCAGTCACATCTCCAACAAAGATGGAAATGTAATCAGATTTCCTTAAGTGCTAGTTCAGAGGTTTAACTACAAGTCCATTCTCCTCAAAATCTTACAGCAGATGCTCCTTTTGACTGTTTACTACAGTGCAATTTTAGCAGGGATTGTCAGAATAGGATTCCCACTGGCCACACTGCAGGAGTAAAGTTGGGGAGGAAGGGGGAGACAGAGGAAGAGAAAACACAGGGAAATCATGTTCTACTGGCTGGGACTGGGTGTACGGATTTGCACTCCGAGAGTGTTTTGTCTTTTTAAAAAAAACAGTAAAGAAAGCAAAGCTTTTTGTTCTGATTGAATTTCAGGGACTAATTTACAGCTTAGTTCTTTCTCTTTCTCCCCTTCAGGTTCTAAGAACTCTGAACCAAACGTATATGAATATGAAACAAAAGCCTATTTGGAATGACTTAAACCCAAAAGCTGTCACCACTGATGAGCTATTTGGTTTTATACATCATGCTACTCGAGAATGGAAAGATGGCAAGTCACAGATGATGTTACTTTCCGTCCTAAAATGTGTTTATTTCTCTACCAGGGAAACCCCAAAGCATCACTAATTGTAGGGGGAGAAGGCATAGACCTCAGCTCTATGAATATTTTGTACAATGAGATTTGGGTGCAAGGCACTGCTGAGCTTGGATAGAGTAGAGTGATGTTCTCCTGTATGGATCTTCTGGCCAGTTCCAGGGCAGAACAGAGGAGCTGAAGGAGAGGAAGTCACCAAACTTGAGCACTGCTGGAGTGGTCAGCAGCCTTAAAGAGGAGATTGCTTTTTCCACAGCCTTCCTGAAGCCTCATGCACATAGCACATGTAGTTAGGATTGATGCATTGGAAAGGATGTTATGTTCAAAAAATATTATCATGAAGTCAAAACAGAAATTGGTCATTATTACTATAATCCATTTTTTTTTTTTTTTTTTTTGCTATATCAAGTACTCACTGAACATATGTCCGCTTTAATTTGAACAGCCACTTAATAAGTCACCAGAAGGATGCCCATGTTTGCAATGTTACAAAACTGGTTGTGTTTTTAATAATGCATTAATTTTTCAGGAGCCTTATTTGTTCCACGGTGTTGTTTGTCATTGAGGAACCAAATTCATTAGATTTTATTTAAACTTAATTTGAAGGTCTCTTATCATCTCTTCTGAGAGAGCAGGCTAGTATCACTCATGGTGGACCAAAATGGATTGTCTTAGATGGGGACATAGATCCTATGTGGATTGAGTCACTCAACACTGTGATGGATGATAACAAGGTGAGCAAAAGAAAAACTCTCGCAGTGGTTTTTTCTTCGTCAGGCTATTCATGTTTTCTTCATGATTTTATATTTTTTTCCATTGTAGCCTTTCAGTGTTTTCCTGTCATTCCTGGCTTTTCTTCCCTGTCCCCTTTTGTCTTCTGTATGGCTGATTCATGTGGTTAGCTTGGTAACAGCCTTATCTCTTCCTTACACAATCCGGTATCATAGAGATGTTTTAAAGTCATTCTGTTTACAGTGTAAGTCTACATATGCCTCCAGTGTATGTACAGAGGGAGTTAAAAATGCATGCTGAGGTAAGGCTCTGAATGGCAGTTATAGTATTTTTTTCCTGGTTTCTTAATCATTGGAGAACATAGAATATCTTTTAATTCAAAAATCTCCATCAGTAATGTATAAGCATTCAGAAACTAAGCCTTACACTACTACTTTAAGGAAAGTTAGCAATCTAACATTTGTCTTAGATAAGGAAAACTGCCATGCCAAGAATTTGTGATTTTTCTGGTTCAGTCATTAATAAACCCAGGAATAAGACCCAGACTTCTCACAGTCCTGTACTTTAATCACATGATTATTATAGTACAGCCTTCCTATGACAGTACCTAAATTTAGAAAATATTATCCATACAGTAAAGTATCATAAATGTATATTTTCATATGCTTTAAAATAAAAGTTTTGGCCTTATAGCTTAGAAGAACTGTCGTATTCAAATATATTCAGAGGACTCTGTGTTTGGCGGGGGCAGGCAGGGGTGTGGTATCACTAATCCTTAAATCTAATAAGTCTATAAATTCCAGGCCTATTCTTGATACATGCTTCTTAGAATGTATGCCTTAAATTGCATTTTTTGCCAATGTGTTTAGGTCCTGACCCTTGCCAGCAATGAACGTGTCCCTCTGACTCAACCCATGCGACTTCTTTTTGAGATACACCATTTAAGAACAGCTACCCCAGCCACTGTGTCTAGAGCTGGGATCCTTTATGTAAACCCCCAAGACCTTGGTTGGAATCCGTGAGTATTTAATCTGTTAAAAGATACATTACAAAATTAATATGTCAACCATATCAGTTATTTTATTAGGAAAATAAACCATTCGTTTTACTCCATGGTCAGCTGGTGGGACGTTTTTGCCTTCCTTTGTAGCGGGGGGGCATGGTCTTCTTCCCTGGATGTCTTGAGTATATTTTAACAATCTTACAGCAGCAGGATGTTGGCTACTGGTCCCCTTCCTTCTTTGCTTATGGCAGTCTGGGATGCTGTGTCTTGTGGTTTTTGTGATAGGGTTGACTGCCAGCATTCCCTCTATAGATTCATAGATTCATAGATGTTAGGGTCGGAAGGGACCTCAATAGATCATCGAGTCCGACCCCCTGCATAAGCAGGAAAGAGTGCTGGGTCTAGATGATCCCAGCTAGATACTCATCTAACCTCCTCTTGAAGACCCCCAGGGTAGGGGACAGCACCACCTCCCTTGGGAGCCCGTTCCAGACCTTGGCCACTCGAACTGTGAAGAAGTTCTTCCTAATGTCCAATCTAAATCTGCTCTCTGCTAGCTTGTGGCCATTGTTTCTTGTGACCCCCGGGGGCGCCTTGGTGAATACATACTCACCAATTCCCTTCTGTGCCCCTGTGATGAACTTATAGGCAGCCACAAGGTCGCCTCTCAACCTTCTCTTGCGGAGGCTGAAAAGGTCCAGTTTCTCTAGTCTCTCCTCATAGGGCTTGGTCTGCAGGCCCTTGACCATACGAGTTGCCCTTCTCTGGACCCTCTCCAGGTTATCCGCATCCTTCTTGAAGTGTGGCGCCCAGAATTGCACGCAGTACTCCAACTGCGGTCTGACCAGCGCCCTATAGAGGGGAAGTATCGCCTCCTTGGATCTATTCGTCATGCATCTGCTGATGCATGATAAAGTGCCATTGGCTTTTCTGATGGCTTCGTCACGCTGCCGGCTCATGTTCATCTTGGAGTCCACTAGGACTCCAAGATCCCTTTCCACCTCTGTGCCACCCAGCAGGTCCTTCCCTAGGCTGTAGGTGTGCTGGACATTTTTCCTCCCTAGGTGCAGCACTTTGCATTTCTCCTTGTTGAACTGCATCCTGTTGTTTTCTGCCCACTTGTCCAACCTATCCAGGTCTGCTTGCAGCTGTTCCCTGCCCTCCGGCGTGTCCACTTCTCCCCATAGCTTTGTGTCATCTGCAAACTTGGACAGAGTACATTTGACTCCCTCGTCCAAGTCACTGATGAAGACATTAAAGAGTATCGGTCCCAGGACTGAGCCCTGCGGGACCCCTGCCCGTACCCTTCCAGGTCGAAACCGACCCATCCACCACAACTCTCTGGGTGCGACCCTCTAGCCAATTCACCACCCACTGGACTGTGTAGTCATCCAAGTCACAGCCTCTTAACTTGTTGACCAGTATGGGGTGGGATACTGTATCGAAGGCCTTCCTGAAGTCTAAGTATACGACATCCACCCCTCCTCCTGTGTCCAGGCGTTTCGTAACCTGGTCATAAAAAGAGACTAGATTAGTCAGGCATGATCTGCCTGCTATGATCCCGTGCTGGTTTCCCCTCAGCATAATTTGTCCTGCCGGGCT
The DNA here is from genome assembly GCF_030867095.1 of Alligator mississippiensis. Lineage (NCBI taxonomy): Eukaryota > Metazoa > Chordata > Crocodylia > Alligatoridae > Alligator > Alligator mississippiensis. Next base: position 159,971,780 of record NC_081828.1, on the reverse strand, counting down.
CTCGCAAATGTGAGCCTTGATAATTTTTTCAAAGATTTTGCCGAGGATGGAGGTGAGACTGACTGGTCTATAGTTCCCCGGGTCCTCCTTCCTCCCCTTCTTGAAAATGGGGACCACGTTGGCCCTTTTCCAGTCCTCCGGGACTTGGCCCGTGCACCACGAGCGTTCAAATATTCCCGCCAGTGGCTCTGCAATGATGTCGGCCAGTGCCTTCAGCACCCTCGGGTGGAGCTCATCCAGGCCTGCTGACTTAAAGGCATCCAGTTCTTCCAAAGCATCTCTGTCCCATCTCCTGTGGCCACAGCAAATAGTTTATCTTCATCCTTTCTGTAATCACCCTTTGAGCATTTAAAGACTGTTAACAAATCCACCCACCCCCTCAGTCTTCTCCAGGCATAATATATCCACTGCTCTGTCACTTTGACATAGAAGAAAATCAAGTTGGTCAGGCATGGCTTGCTCTTCATAAATCCATGCTAGCTTTTTCTAATCACCTTGTTCTCTTTCAGGTACTTAAAAATGTACTATTTGATGACCTGTTCCATAATATTTCCCTTACTGAGGTCAGACTAACTACTTTGTCATTCTTCTGATTGTCCTTGTTCCCTTTTCCGGTCATCCAAAACCTGACCTGACCTGCATGAGTTCTCAAAGATGATAGCCAATAGGGCTGTGCGAGGCTTCAGTAGCCGATTCGATTTGGAGGAGATCCAGTCAGATTCGGGGGCCGAATCTTGAAATTGAATTGGAGACCCATTAAAAGGTCTGAATTGAATAGGAAACCTCTGAATTGATTTGGAAGCCTCCAAATCGATTTAGAAATTCAGGCAGTCCCTGCTTGCCACTGCAGGAAGCTGGACCCAGGCAATAGGGAACAGGGAGGCTGGAGGAGTGGGGAGGGGACCATGGGGGGTACTCCTGCCCAGCCCCATCCCCTGCCAAATCCCCCAGTCCCCCTGAACACCCCTCCCCATAGCTGCCCTGCCCGGCCCTATCATCCCAGCACTTTAAAAAATCAACAACCCGCACTCACCAGCAGCAGCGATTGGGGTCTCTGGGGGCTTGTGGCAGAGCCCCCCACCATACAGCAGGGGACAGCCAAGATCGGCCCTCCCACCTGGCACCCGCATGGCAGCTGTCACATCACGCAGGTGCAGCCTGGCTTAGCAGGATGCTGTGCATTGTCCCAGAGCCGGGGCGGCTCCAGCAGTCAGCTGGAGCCTGGCAGCACTCAGCCCGAGCAGCCCCAGCTCCCAGACAGTGCACGAAGCCCTGCAGCACCCTGCTAAGCCACGTTGCACCCACATGATGCAACAGCTGTCGCATGGGTGCCAGGCGCGGGGGGGGGGGGGGGGGAGGGGAGTCGATCCTCGCTGCCCCGCATTGCACAGTGGGGGCTCTGCCATGAGCCCCCAGAGACCCTGATCACCACTGCTGCAGCCAGTGAGGGTGGGGCTTTTTTTTTTTTGCTTTTAAGTGCCGGGTTGCTGGAGCTGGGCAGGGCAGCCATGGGGGGTGGGGGAGTGGGTGGGTATGAGGCCCCACTCACCACTGCCATGCCCCCGTTGCTGGCATTGCTGCCACTGTCTGTTTGATTCAGAGAAGATTCAGCCCAAATTGTGGCAGTGATTCGAACTAAAATTGAATCGCTGTCCCTCCTAATCGACCGAATCCGAAGCTAAATCGGATATTTGCTGCTCTCACAGGCCTAATAGCCGATGGCTCTGAAATTACTTCAGCCATCTCCTTCAGTACTATGGAGTGCGTCCTGTTTGCTTCTGCTAACTTGAAAACTCTAGCTTCTTTAAGTAACCTGTTTTTACACAACTATAGGTTGCTTATCTCCTCCCCTATCTTTGCTGCCAACTGCACTTCTCATATGGTAGCTGACTTTATTTGTGAAAACCAAAGTAAAGGCATTAAATGCTTCAGCCTTCTCCAGGCCATCCATAACAGATTACATTTTGCATTCTGTAAGGAGCCGACATTTCTCTTCGGATTATCTTTCCTACCTGCTTCTACAATCCTTTTCATTCCCTTTTACATCTCTTCCCAATTGCATCTCAAATTGTTTCTTGGCCTACCTGGTTTTCTCCCTACATGCCCATGCAATACTCTTATACACTTCCCTACAACTGCCCCATCTGCCTGGAGCAGGGGCAGAGTCCTCTCATCGGTGTTACACACCCTCCCCCTGCTATTCTGCCAACAGTTATCAGTTTAACTTTCTCCCAGCCGTTGCCTAATTAAGGCTTTGAGAAGGTTAAGAACAGTGACTGTAAGAGGGTTAAACCTATAGCTGCTGGCAGAGGAGGAGGGGGAGTGGTGCAGACAAGATTGCTCTGCCCAAGCTCCATGAGATCAGAAGCATTCAACCCAGGATGGGTGCGTGCTGAGCAAAGCCCTCTGCCTCCATCCTGGTGCAGAAATCAATTTCCTTAAGACATGCATTCCAATTCTGAATCAGTACTTTTTGGGAATATGGTTTGTGTAGTATGCAAATAAATATAGTAATATAATCACATTTCCACTTCCTGTAGGATTCCTTTTTCAGTTTCAGTTCACTGAAGAATTTTAGAGTTGATCTCCTGTGCACATCCTGTTCAGTCATTTCATGGAGATACCTTGCTTCTGTGACCTTAATATGCCCTCCTCAAAGTACAGCGAGCTTTCCTGGACACTGTATTCACTCAGGCTCGCCTCCCAGGGGCTCCTGGCTGCCAATTCCCTGAGTGTGTTAGAGTCTGCTTTTCTGAAGTCCAACGTTTTTATACTTGTGCTCTCCTTTCCTTTGGATCCTGAATGTTATAATTTCTTGATCTCTTGCACCCAAATTGGCTTTCACCTTCACACCCAATTCCAAGGAAAAATAATCCAGTCAATATCTCTTTGTTTGTGAACAGCAACTAAAGAAGAGCTTCCTCCTGGTTTGCCTTTCTACCACCCATACCAAGAAGATATCTTCAGCACACTCCAGGAACTTGTTGGGCTACCCGTACTGAAGTCGAGTACTGCCTGTATTGTATTACCCTCTCAGCAGATGTCACAATACTTAAAGTCTCCCTTGAGGACTAGATCCTGCTATTTGGAAGCTTGGATTAATTGTTTAAATAAAGTCTTGTTGAGCTCTTCCTCCTTGTTTGGTGGTGTGTAGCAGACATCCACTATGACATCCCCCTTGCTATTCTCCCTTTTGAACTTGACCCTAGAGACTTTCAGTTTATCTCCTGTTTTATACTGCACCTCAGGACCAGCATACGTATTTTTATGCCTAGAACAACCACCTCTTTTCCCCACTTCCTATCTTTCCTGAACAATTTAGCTGAATTTAGTTGAATAATTTTTAGTATATAGAGATAACTAATTAGGTGCACAAATACAATAACAAATGTAGACATGCCAAAAGTTACCAGCAGTTATATTCGCTGTTCCTATTTTTATATAGCCTTTATGCCACTGATTCACTTGTTCTTCTCAGCCTGGGCTCTGGATCATTAGATGTTTAGAGTACAAGCTTGGCACCTGCAAGAAATAGGCCTCTAGCTGTGAAGCTGAATGGTCCCATCAATGACATCCATCAGTCTTTTGTAACTAACTTCTCATCTTCCACTGATATCTGTTATAAAGATTATAGTTTGAGGGAAGACAGCCCATTTTTTCTATTTGTCTTATTCTTCTGTATAACATTTTCCTTGTTTGATTTATGTTAGAGACATAACTTCATGCAGTTTAATCACACGAATAATGAACATGCATCTATATAAAGAATATTCATATCCCCTCGTTTTTTGTGTAAATGTAAAAGTTGATAGTCTAGTCTCTTAATGGCTTAGACATAAATTTAGAGAAAATCCACACCCTGTTATCTTTGTGGCTTTGAAAGGCTAGTCCAAAAGAATTTGACAAAGGTTTTCATAAAAAATCATCCCTCCTTATTTTTGTCACAGTACAATTTTTCTGTGAGCTATTATCAATATTTAATATTTTCAGCCAGCACATAAGACTTTTTTGTTAACATTTGCAATGTTGATGAAATACTGAAATTTGGACCCTTAAACAATCTCTGCTTACTTGTATTGTAATAGTACCTAATGACCACAACTGAATCTGCAAACCTGAGTTAAGTGTGGTGCAACCTAAGTATATTACATGTTGAGTGCAAACAGCTGGAATTTGATCTAGAGGTGTAAGCTGTATTCCAAGGTGAATGGACAATGGTGGGCTGATATTAAATAATGTATTCGGTACAATCTACAATAACAATTGACAGGTATTGAGATGGGATTGAGAGGGATGACCAAGGAGTACCAGGAACCATTTTGAATGACCATACTATACCTATAAAGGGTTTACTACCAGTTTAGAAAATATCTGATTAACATTCTTGATTGTCTGTTCATGTAAGTTTAGAAACATTGAACAGATTAGACCTATCACCAAGTGTGTATCAGTATAGCCAAGTGTAGTACTAGTCTAATTGTAGGTACATGTCCTTATGTCCCTGAAGGTTGATGTTAACAGAGTTTTAGATGCTAATTGTGGTTAGGATTAGAGGGTGACTGATTGTCTCTGTATGCTACTTATAGTCACTTTTGTTTTTTTCCAGTTGTCCTAGATTATGAACAGTACTGCAAAAAAATAATTTGGACAAAACTAGATCATGTTTACCAGGGGTGCTCAACCCCTGGCCCATGGGCCAGATTCAGCCCATGGCACTTTCTAGACTCACATGGAGTCCCAGACTCTGTGTGCTGGATCAAGTATCCAACCTTAGTTTGCAGGGTAGTACTGGGCCACAAGGCCTAGTCCCTTGTACCTCAGGGCCCAGTCCCAGTATAAGAGGCTGGGAGGAGGCAGTGACCCCTCCCACCCACCCCCAGGGCCTAGTGCCAGTGCATGAGGGTGGGAGGGGGCAGTGTCAGGTCCCTGAGGCACAATCCCAGTGGGAGCAGATGGTGCCAGGCCCCTGGAGCCCAATCCTGGTACATAGGGACTGTGCCACTCTTTCCTATCCTCCCTAGCATGAACAATATAGCCAAGACAAATAATGTACCACTGTGTTGAGCTGCCATAACATTCCTTAGAAATGTAATGGATAAGATTAATTTTGCTTGAACAAGCAAGTACAATTACTAGTATACTAGGGCTAGCTATATTTGTGTACTATTACAAAACACTACTGGTAAATATTTACAAGTGTGTCAGGAACTTGCAACACAATTCTCTAAAGGCTTTAAAACTAATATGTGTAGGAAATCTGGAAAGGAACTCCATTCTAGACATCTGCTCTCCAAAATCTTATCTCTTCCTGTTTATCTTTGCAGGTATGTTGCCAGTTGGATAGAAACAAGAAGTCATCAATCTGAGAAAGCTAATTTGACTATTCTTTTTGATAAATATGTGGTTCCCTGCTTGGATCATCTCAGAACAAGTTTTAAAATGATCACCCATATTCCTGAGAATAGTATGGTGCAGGTTTGCATTAGAATTGTATTATATTTACTGACCTGTATTTTAGATAACAAAGTTTCTGAAATCTATAGGCTTATTTTCAGCACAAGTGAAAGTAAGCTGTGAAAATAGGTGCATCTGAAAAGTATGTAAGGTTATTGGAGGATCAGATAAAAATCTCAGAAAGAGAAAAAAGTCATGTTGTTGATGTTCAGCAAAACAGGTGCTGAGGTGCACAGTTGACAGCCTAGACATCACAAGTTTGAGGCCATAGTAGAAGTGATAAGGTGTGGCCTATCAGATTCCAATGGATCTGTGAATTCTGCTCAATACTTTTGTCACAAGGACATGAAAAAGGAAAGGAATAACTAAAACTTTGATGCCAGTTATTGAAAGATAGAGAATATTAAAGCTGAAGATTGCAATAGCCTTTTTTCTCTGCTGAACATTGTTCATCAAAACCCAGAGTCCTTGACACACTAAATGATTATGTTCATGCTCAATTTTATTTGTGCGAGTAATTGTCTTAATTACTTCAAATGTCTGTCATCAGTGCCTCACTAAAGCAGGATTTATGTGGGGAAAAATGTGATCCACTAATTCAAGGTTGCATCCCAGAATACATACATTCATTTTGAAATTTTTTGAATTAGAGTGTAAGTAGAGTTGATTGGAGAAATTTCTGGTGCCATCATGTTTTGATTAAATGCTTTAGGAAATTGGGTCAGTTTTACCAAAATTTCATTTCAGAAGAAAACTCTGGAATACCAGGTGGAGGTAAAGTCCTCAAGATTTCCTCCTACACCCTGAAGAAATTGTAGACAATACTGAAACATGCCAAGGGCCTTGCAGTCTGATGATTATTTAAATCTTGACTGTGCTTAATTTTTTATAACCACTAGAGTCACTGTCACCAACTCAAGAAGTGAGAATCCCAAGATCACTTTCTTTACTCCTGTTTATTTCTTATGTATTACAGACTCTCTGCTCTCTGTTGGATTGTTTGCTGACCCCTGAAAATGTTCCTCTTGACTGCCCAAGAGAGCTCTATGAAATCTATTTTGTTTTTGCATGTATTTGGTCATTTGGTGGTGCACTTTTTCAAGACCAGGTATGCTAGATAATACTGTAATAGCCAAATCATTTTGTGATGCATTGGTAATGTTGATTAAACTAGGGCTGAACTGTGATTCTTCAGCCAAAAGGGCTATGCAGAGCTATGCTGTCCATGAGTCTAGCAGCCTAGTTGTGGTAGGATGGAGCTCTCCCTGAGCTAATTTTTACATCTGAGGAATATTGTCTACATGAGAAAATCCCATCAATTATATGTATATAGCTATATTAAATTCCTGGCAAAATTTTTAAAAAGCTTAGCTAAAAAAAGAAAATTACCCCACAACAAGTGCATCTAAATAGAGGTTTATGTCTCGACCTGTCCAAATTCATGTTTTAAGTTGCACTAAATTAACTCCTGTATAGACAGCTTTGAAGTGTTTAAATAAATGCCCAATATGCAGTGGCTAAGATTGTTCTGTCAAATAACATCCTTAAAATCTTTGATAGATTTCTCTGCTGGCACCATATTAATGCAGATAAGGGGTAGCCTGCAGGGCTTTGTGATAAGGTTTAGACAAAGACCCAAAACAGGTATAAAAGGGCTAATGTAGAAATAGGAAATGGCACTGATAGAGTTGATTGCTGCTGATTATCAAGGCTGTCTCACTGGAAACCTGGGCAGATATTCAACCTAGAAGAATAGACTGACCACAGCAACTAGATGGGTATTTAGATTATTTAAGTGTTTTTTCTACTTTCCGCCTGAAAAGAAGTGCAGCAAGGGCTTGGTTGAAACAAGCCAGCCTTGTGATCTCACCACTATATAAATTTGTGCTGGGCTGAGCAGTGGCTTGAGTTTAATCTGAGTTAGATCTAATTTGGCCTCTTGAGCATTAGTTGTTCCAACCAAGAAGGCCCACTTGCTGTCAGTTTGATACAGTTTCGGTAACCTTGATTCCTGGAAATTGTATCACAGTATTATAAACTGCCTTCAAGTTTTGTATGCTTCTGCTTGACACAGAACTTCTGTTTGAGTCTTTATTTCATGCATACATATTTACATGTGTAAGAATTTCATACTGAATGCATAACATAGTGGAGTAGAAGAGTTTAAACAGTGAAATAACATTTAATATTTTTATAGCTTTCCAATTATCAAGCAGAATTTAGCCGCTGGTGGCTCAAGGAGATGAAAGCAATAAAATTTCCATCCCAGGGTACAATTTTTGATTATTATCTTGACCCCAAGACCAAGAAATTCTTGCCATGGACTGATAAAATTCCAAAATTTGAAATGGATCCAGACACACCTTTACAGGTACAATATCTTTGTGTTACAGGCTTTTATAATTTGGGGCTTTAGTTTTTTCATGGTTTCTGTTATTCTTTTAACTAAATGAAAATAATATTATTCAAATATAATCATTTAGGGAGATCTTTCTTACTGAGTCTTTACTCCTGTAGTTTTGGATGCTGGGGACAATGAAAAGAACACTTTGCACTTTTCTGGCCCTTGTCATTGTAAAAGTACTGCACAAATGCACATTCATCCTCCTAATACCCTCTAAAGTTTGAAAGTGATTATGAACTTCATTTTATAGATAAGGAAGCTGACCCTACAAGACAATCAAATTATTGAATGTTCATGGTAAAAGTAAACTCCTAACTGCTGTATATCATAAATTGTATACCACAACCTTACCCACCCCTCACTCTTAATCTACACTCAGGCCCTGGACAGATATAACATTTGAAGTGCTTCACATGCTTTTGAAACACTTAAAGGATGAGTGTACAAATGCACACCCCTTCATGAATCCCTTGAAAAATTGCCAAAGCAGTCCCAACTGGCCCTGTATGAAACAGAAACTATTCTGAAATGCTTCCCATTATATCTACGTACTGTATGAACAGCAACAGGGGGTTGTTCAGTCCTCTGGCATCCTACAGTTCTCCACTCAAATTCCAACTCCCTTTCCTTCCCCCAAGGAGGGAGAAAGTGAGGTGGACAGCCAGTGAGTGCTTTCCTGTGTGCTCGACCATCGCTAGAACTTGAGAACAAAGATCCCTGCATACCTCTTTCTCTAGTTTCCCAGTTCCATTGGGAGACCTCTAAGCCATCCTTGACAATCCAATCTCCAGAACCTGAGGGGCATGCAAGGAATTATCCCCTCCAGCCTCAGGATTGGAAAAATCAATTCCTTCCCTGGTTCTCTGCCTCTAGAACTGGGAGACAGGAAGACAAGTGCACAGGCAATCACTCATTGGCTGTTTGCTCCATTCTTGCCCTCCCATGGCAGGGTATGGGGGGATTGGAGTCACAGGACGGAGAAACACCCCATATCATGTCTCTTGGCTGGAGAGCATACTGTTACATATATATCTTCCCAGTGATATTGAAATGCTCTTGGGGTGGGCACAGTAGGTGTCTGTACTTCTGTCTACAGCTGAAGTGTTCCATTTTTGAAGAACTTTGAAAAGGTGAAACATTTGTAGCACTTCCAATGTTACATCTATCCAGGGTCGTATTCTTTCATTTACTAATTCTTTCCATATTACAGCTAAGGATTTTCATTGTTCTGGGAGAGAGCAGTTTCATTAAGAGTATAATTAAGAAAGCTGGAATTCCTGTAAGACAAGGATTAAAGTTATAGTGTGCTGGTATATGCAATAGTGGTAGCCTGAGTACCCATGAGCAGAGGAGCGCAAAGTTTTACTAGTTGTCTTAAGAAAATTTTTAAAATATTTTGTATTTTTGTATAAGTTATATGGGTAGCATTCTCAAACACTTAGATTGGGGGGGGGTGTATTAAGTTTCTGAGGGGTTGGATCTTAAACAAAAGGAGAGATTTTCTTGGTGTGGATATGTGGGGAGGTTGAAATACGTATCTACTGATGCAAAATATTTTATCTGTTAGCAGCCTATTTGCCAAACTGTTTCATTGCAGGAGAAATTCTGAAAGGAAATTCAACAATAAACTACATAGAAAATGTAAAGAGCATAGCAGTTAAACTTCTGTGGACCAATAGTCCACTTGTATTTTGAGAAAAAGAGAAATTTATATCCCATTTAACTCATTTTAGAATTGAGTTAAATGGGTATATCCATACCTATCTATCAGGTGTGTGCGTGCTATCTATCAGGTGCGTGCGTGCGTGCGTGTGTGCGCACGCGCGCACACACACACACACACACACACACACACACAATCCTGGGGGAGGGTGTATCTGATAGATAGGTATGGATATAAAAACATTATCCTAACATATTTTTTAAAACTGAAAGATTACTTAAATGTTGTATTAAGATAAAGTTAGAGTAAGAATTAGAATTGTCACTACTTTTTCTTTTGATGTTTTAGGCAGTCCTTGTTCATACATCTGAGACCGCATGTCTGAAATACTTTATTGATTTGCTTTTGGAGAAAGGCAAACCAGTGATGCTTGTTGGAAATGCTGGAGTAGGAAAAACAGTATTTGTAAGGGACAGACTTGCTGCTCTCTCAGATGATTATGTAGTGTCTAACATTCCCTTCAACTATTATACTACATCAGCAGTGCTACAAAGTAAGTTCTACATCAGTGTCCAAATGGAACAAATCTGGGTAATAATGCCTTTGCCTTTGGTGACGGATCTAAATTGATCTAGGAGTGCCTATGCAACTAAGATTCCAAATACCTACAGTTGCCTGGTTGGTACACCATATCTATTTTTTCTACCTTGCATGTCCCTTGTAACTTATGTATGTATTACATGGTAAGTGATAAAAGTTTAGAACATATAAATAAAGCAATGTTACTTAGATCCTTAGAAGGCATCATTGAAATGAACCACTTCAAGTAGTTACTAATTAAAATTATTATTCCAGAGGACAGAGGTTTTCTGAACAATCAGTTCTCACTTCTACAGTTTGAAAGAGGATAACATTTTTGGTGGAACATTTTTTAGGAGGTAATCTCCTTTGAAGTTACCTAAAGTTATTATTGGGTAACATACAATGAACTCTACATGGGGAAAAGAGGGAATAAGAAAAAAATACTCCAGGGAAAAAGATTAAAACGTAGTTTTACTTCCTACAATTCTAAATGGTATTGTGAGCTGAAGCTTTAGCAGTACTCTGCTTTTTGGCAATAATCCTATAATTGCTACTCATGTTTAGCATGAGAGCTGGCAGGGAGCAACCCTCCCAGGCTTGGGAGTACATCAGAGCCTTGAAGGGCTCTAGTACTCTTCTGTGGCTGGGAGTGCAGATCAGCTGATCAGCACGCCCAGCACAGGAGCACATCAGTGCCCTTCACTGTGGTACTCCCGTGGCTGGGAGCACCAGACAGCTGACTGATGCTATGAGCCACAGGTGCACCAGGCACCCTGCTTGCTACTTGCTGGTGCAGGGAGAGCTTAGGCATGTGAGAGTACAATTAGGATCCGATCTCCATCCCACAATCACACCTCCTGCCACGAATGTATGACTTGGCAGGAGACATGATTGTTGAGATTGTGGATCAGATCCCATAGTGCCTTTAATTGAACACCTGACAGCAGCTACAGAAACTTCTTTAAAATTAAGGAGTTAATAGGTATAAATTTCAAAAGAACCTATAGCCCATTGACCTTCAGTGGACCACTCACTTAACAGACTTTTGAAAGTTTTACTTACATCTGTTACTGCTAATGGGCCAGGCCATCTCTCAATGTGTATTTTTTTCTTACAAGTTTTAGCCAGGCCTTTTCTTACCTTCAGTTGATTAATTATCCTCAGTACAGACAAAACAAATTTATTATTTTCAGTTAACTTGATACCTTACTTTTCTTTGAAGTATTTCCTGATGAAAATTAACGTAGAACCCCGGCATAAGTGTAGTATCTTTTTATCAAAGAGCAGTATGGAGAGATTATTTGTTGGTGACGGTGTCCATTTGTTTTCTTTTCCTTCCCTACACAATTGTGTGAATTGCCATGGCTCCATATTTCGGCTGTACTTTTGTCTCACTGGGATTTCTGTTGTTAATAGTTGCCATTCCAGTAGCAAACCATGAACAAGGTACTAAGGCACACATAAGCATAATGCTCTCCATTGTAAAGAGATTCAGATGAAAGGAACTCCTAGGCAACTGCTGCTGAAGGCTATGTATTCTTTGCACTGGAAACTTCTTAAGTAAACCAAATGCTTAAAGTCAACACTACAAGGGTTTACTTCGTGAATTCCCAACAGCTGCCAACAGTACTACAGCAGTAAAAGACTGCATGAATAGGTGTTATCATTAAATTAAAACTCTAGACTGCGTAAACTTAAAAAACCTGGCCATATTAGGAAATGTTCATAATACATTTTGCAAATGTTTTGAGAAATTTGAATAACTGTTTTAATACAGCCATTACTCTTTTTAAGAAATCTAAAAGCCTGTAAAATAAATAAACTAACACCTCCAGTGCATGCTGACAGCTCTTCAGTCCACTCATAGTTCTAAAGTCAAGTACCTCTCATTAAAAATGCTCTGCAGGTATGACCCTTACAAATAAGTCAGGGGATGATCAACTGAAGTCTCTCAACTGATCTCCATTGAATAACTAGTTCTTTAAGTATGGAAACAAATTTACCATCTTTACTTCCAGCAGTGGGTATATACATCCTTGTGGCCAGCCATGACATGATTTCGATTCTCTCATCCACACCCCTAGCATTACTCCATATTGCCAACTGCTGTTATTTCTGGTCTTGCTTTCCAGCAGTAATATTTCCGCTGCAATACATCAAAAGGGTATGCTCTCTTTCAGTGGGGACTGACCTTTTTGGCATGTGTGCCTCATATTCGCCCTATACCATCCCGCCCCTGCACAGAATAGTACTCCAATCCCCTTCCTCTGCCCAATTTGCTGCTTTGATTTCTGCTTCCTGTGCTATGCTCCCTGCCTGATCTCCTGCTCCGCCTCCTGCTTCCTGCCCTATCTACTGGTGTGCTGCCTGTCCCCTTCCTGATATGCGACTTGCTACACATAGGGGCAGTGGCACTTATGCCACAGGTTGGCCTGCTCTGTCCTAGCTCATTCCATAACTGTTCTATGTTGTTGCAAACAGTTAGTCATTGCATTAACCATACAATTATTGGACAGCAAGATTTTCAAAACTTCTTAGAATTATAGCGGCTTCTCTTAATTTAAATTGGAACTGGATATCTAAATTGTTTAGGGATCTTGGAAAAGACCTCAGCTCAGAGAAATGTGCTTTGAGCATATTGGAAAATATTTTATTAAAATACATGTTGTTGTTAGTAGTAATAGTTTTAGATAATAGCATACTATTATCACTGTATTATAATAAAATATTGTGACATCATTAATATTATTGTTGATATCATTATATTGATGATGATGAGAATAATGATGATAAACATAATGGTTTTTGCTTATCTTTTTAAAATGATTTGCAAACACTGTCTGGCTATCCCTTATGATAAAGTAGGTGAAGCACATAACATTAGTGATGAAATATTTCAATAGAAAGTGATGCAGCCAGTTAATTACTCTTCATAACTAAACATTCAGATTTAAGGACTTGCCTTCTCATCAGTATACTCTACTTCCTTTGCTGACTGTTTTACTAAAAAATGCTACAGTACTGTCTGCATATATTAAAACTTCACATAGACTATTTGGGTATGGGAGAATTATGAGTGCTGACAGATGTGGAAAAAAAATCACTTTACTAGAATCACCTGCATATTAGTTTGACCTGGCTCTACAGCATCTTTATAAATCAAGCACTTCAGCAGGGATTTTTGGTGCTTTTTGTCTAAAGCTGATTGAATCAGCTATTAGATAAATGCTCCAAAAAAGCCCCACTAAAGCACCCATTTTATAGAAATGTTGGGAAAGCTGGGTGTAACTAATGCACTGCTTCTTCTGGGATTGCACTGGGTTTGATGTGGGAATGCACCGAGTTTAAAGTAAAGGACTGGTTTTTTGTTCTTTTTTTGTGGAGGGTGTCTCCACGTCTGCAGGCAAACAATGATTTTATTATTCGGCTTCATGTTCTTTAGTGGGGAGGTTGCTTCCCTGATTATATTTGCCTGATTACATTTTCAGGAGAGCTTCTGGATTAAATTCGTCTTTCATCTTGTATGCATTCAAAAATGTTGAAATCACTGTTTAACATCTCCAAGGGAAAGAAAGAGCAAATATGCTATAGGAGTAGCTAAATTGCTGTCTGTACCGATTTATTATCGCATTCTGCTGTATTTGTAAGAGATGCCTCTATGACTACATTACAAATTTAGTATATGAAGAAATGTTTTAAAAGCTTATTTTTAAAGAGCTCATTTTATCATGTGAAAAAAATCCAAACTGTTCAGGAGTACATGCCCTAATACCTTGCAAAGCTTACTATAGTCTTAGTGAGTCTTGCTCAAATTAGGTAATTACCTTAGTTTTATAAACTCACTCTGATGTAAAATGTATTAAAGAATGGCCCACACCACACATTATTTAGATTTTATTTTAAAATGCAATTGTGTAAATTATTTATATAGCTGCTTATGTATAATTTAGGTAGATGAATTATCAGGTTTTTCTGCCTTGCACAAAGTCATCTGTGATCTCCTTTACTTAGGGTATGTCTCTATTGCATCTTGGAGGATGGAGGGTTAAATGACAAGAAAATTTATGCAAGTTAGGTAGTTTCCAGTTCATAGATATGAGAAGGAAGTTGGTAGAAGAGTCAGGAGATACAGGTACAAGGAGTAGTTGGAATCATAGTGGTGAACTAAAGCCCAGGAACCTTCAATTTGACTACATTGGGTCAGGAGTTAGTCACAACAACATGCACTCTGTCCCATACTTGCATATTAGCTTGGGTTCAGTGAACCCTTAAGCATGTATTTAATGCTTTAAGTGTGGCTTGTATGAGGTTTTGGGCAACAGTACTTGGCACAGTAGACAAAGGGCCTGCAGGTAGATGTATCCGTCATATGATTATTTGCAATAGGTATTTAGTCAGCTTTCATTGTTTTCTACTGCACTGGCTTAGCAACAGTAGGTTTGTATTGCATATTTAATTTTAGCAGGCTTCAGACATGGTTACAGAGGAAGAAAAATAAGAGTTTATATTTCTATAGTGCTTTCAGTCAGAGGATCATAACACGTTAATATATTAAATGTATTAAGCTTCAAAGATGAATGATGCTGCTTTTAAGTAAAAAGATGCAGAGTATATCCACTGTTTAAAGATTAAATAGAACTGTCACATCCTGGATTCATTTATCAGCTAGTTTCTTCCTCCCTCTCTTTTTTAGTTTTGGTTTAATATTTCTGTCAACTTTTATCTTCTTTCCGGTTAACTTTCTGGAAAGGTCAGGCTAGCTTTTATGTCCTGGTCTCAAAATATGATGTGCATAATTGGACTTCTTGTCAGGAGTCACGGCAGCAGGCAGGCTAAATTACCCCCAGTTAGCCTGGCTGCTTATGGCCTAACTACCGCCAGTTGTCTGTATGTTTGTGGACTGCCTGCTTATAAACTTCAGCTCAGTGCCTAGGGCTAGGGACAGAAGTTACACACAAAGCAGTTTAAGTCTTCAGAAACTGATTTAAACCTGTAACAGAACACGAGCTCAGTGCATAGAAACCAGTTTCAAAATAGCTGAAACTGGTTTAAGATAAACCTGGTTGAATGTAGTATCAGACGTAACTGATTTGGGTCCACCCAGTTTATGAAACTTCTGTCCCAGACCCCTTCCTTGTTTAAGTTAAATCAAAGTCCTGCAGCATCCCAGCATGCTTCCCAGCCCTGTTCTGGGCTGTACTATCTGCTCCAGCAGAGAAGGGTTGGTGGGGGGCCAAGGAGGAGGGTAAAACCCACCTTCCCCCTACTGCTAAACTTACTGAAACTTACTATTGGCTGTGACTGTGGCCTACAAATCCCAGAGGCACCTGGAAACAGGAAGAGGATATGTTGAGCAACCCTGGAGAGTCCTGCTGCTGTGATTCTGGACTGAAAATTCCAGAGACCTCAGGGGCAGCAGCAAGAGGAAGCAAACCTACCATCAATGCTGGTTACAGGCATGCTCTAGCACCCCTTGACTTCTGGCCTGAGCTACTGTAGGCATGTGGCTGTATTTCCTGAATCAGAAGTAAATGTGTGTTCAGTTGTTTCTCAGTTTAGTCTCTGCAGTTTAGACTAACCTACAAAGGCTGAATCGATTCAGCCTCGGGCTTTTTACCGTGTGTACTTAGCCTAGGAGGCTACTCATCAGGACAAATACCTCATTGTCTAATCTTGGGTTTCTGACTCCTTTTTCCTAGTTTCTTACCTGTTGATTCCTAGTTTCCCAGTTCCTGGTTCCTGTCTATTTGTTCTTAGTTCCCTGGATCCTGTTTGTTGGTTATTAAGTTCCTGTTCACTGGGTCCTGCTTGTTGCTTCCTTGCTTCTGGTTTTAACCTGTTGCTTCCTTGTTCCTGCCTGCTGACTCCTTGTTCCAGACTCCAACTTGGACCCCTTTGTTTCCAGACTGCCTTGCTGACTCCTGACCTTGCTGACAGACTTCAATCCAGACCTCTGACATTTGACAAACAGTTCCTGCTTAGTTTGGTAGTCACTCCCATTCTATTCCTCTACAGCTACAGCTGCCTACTCCGGACCTTCTGGCTAGTGACTCCAATCCAGTTCCCTGCCTCCAGTTCCTGACCCCCTGGTTTGTGGTTTTACTGAAGGTGACTACCTACATTTCAGTCCCTTAAAGACCTCAGCCACCTTACCCTCCTGATCTCCTGATCTGTTGGGACCCTTGCTTCCTGACTGTGTCTGCTTCTGCTTGGTCCTCTGGACTGTAACCTTATTGGCCCAAGCCCTAATCGCCTACATCCCAGTCACACCTTTGACACTTCTGTAACTCAGTTCCCTAAACACAGGTGAAGAAGTCTGTCCTAGCGCATTGTTTCTTATGATTGAAATCTAAGGGTCACATCTTACAAGTACAGTAGAACACTGAGCAGGTACACTTCAATCAACCTCACATTGCTGCAGGCTGTTTCTACAGTGCTTCTTTCTTTAACAGCTGTTTAAGGAATTATTGCTCCTTTTTTATCAGGAAATCTCTTGCTTTTTGTGAGAATTTGGAAAAAAATATCTTTCCAAATTCCATTATGTGTTAGCACAAGACTTTCAAATTCAGTCTCTGGCCAAGGGCAGAGGTTAACTTTTAGCCATTTTAAATAAGGGAAGAGGATCTGCCACTCAGGAGACTTCATTGTTTGTTACTATGTAATGCTTACCTCTTTAAGCTCCTGTGACATACAATGGCTATACTACAAAAGCGTGCAGACATAAGAGCTTGAATCATCTGGTAATAGATTAGCCATATGTGTTGATAACTACACAGAGGTCAGTCCTAATTAGGGTGTAGTAGTTTGATGTTCTACTGTATTTAGGTGCCTGAAGGTGTAGATAGACATAAGGTGATATGTACATAAGTGCGCCAGGTCTGAAATGATTGGCTCTTGAAAAGCCTGTAAAATATCTTTAAAAATCTACCCGTGAAAGACTTAATTTTGTATTTTTGGTTCATTTAGTCTCTTTGCAGTTTGAGTATGGTAATTGTGTCATATACTACATAACGTTTTAGAGATTCTTGAAAAATCCCTGGAAAAAAAAGCTGGCCGTAACTATGGACCTGCAGGGAACAAAAAGTTGGTTTATTTTATTGATGATATGAACATGCCAGAAGTGGACATGTATGGAACAGTTCAACCCCACACACTGATTCGACAGCATATAGATTATGGCCATTGGTAAGCTTTTATTGTTTTTTGTGCTAAATCATCATGTGATAATTATGGGCTAATATTAATAACTATTATTCCATGCCAAAATATATGTATAAAAAAGAACTAGCACAAATTTAAAATAATTAACTCTTTTTAATTTTATATTTATTAAATATCAAAACATGTTTCTGCTCTATAGTACCAGGCTTAGGAAATGCAGGAAATAGGAGAGTCTCTTCTTAACCCTAGGAAATTTAGGATTGAATTTTGCCCTGAAATGTAAGATTTAAAAAATATATTTTCTTGCTAAAGTAACTATAGATTGTATTCTTGTTGTTCATAGACTGTTGCTTTAATACAATCCTAATAAGTTCTTTCCATTTATAATATATTGTGGATATAAGTTCCATAGCACTATTACCATAAATAATACAGATTATTTTTAGCTTTTTCAGTAGAAGGCTAACTCAAATTCTTGTGACCTCTACACTCAGTCCTACTTCTCTATTAGCTATAGTACTCATTGAAGTTGTTTTAATAAATTCTGTGTTGAGTTCTATGGAAATATGAAACATACGTTCAACCCTTGAATAATACTTATCTCTTTGTATTATGGGGTGCCCAAGATTTCAGTTGTAGACCCACCCCTCCACTCCCCAGTGTGCTAGGTGCTATATGAAATAGCACAAAAAATAGTCATTGCCAAAATAAATACAGTTTGTCTACTGGGAGTATGTTAAAAGTCCAAAATAAAGAAATAGCCTATGCCATCTCACTCTGTGCCTTTAGAAACTCTTTCCTGAGTCCTATTAGGAAAGGCTTAGTTTTGCCTTCTACTTTCTTCATGTGATAGGGTAAAATACATTAACTGTATTTTATCACATCATGGAAATACTCTTGTATCTGACTTGGTGGTAAGAGAGCAAACAAATGAACAAACATCCATCTAAAAATCCACTGCCGAGGTAGGGACACTTACATACTCATGTGCACACATGACCACACATGCTTTGACAGCACTGGAAGTTAATGTGCCTGCTCAACTCCTTTCTTTCACCACATATTCCATTTTTCATAGTTTAAATAGAGGTTAATGGTTTGTTCAACTGAGCTGTATAGCACAGAAGAAGCTAGTACCCTTCTTTGTCTGCCTTTTCCATGCAAAGACATCATCATTGCTGGAGCTAGGAAAAGACATAAGTTTAATCTAAAAAATATACATCACTTTTTAGTTGCTCATGCTTCCTCCTAAAAGAATGATACCAGATGTCCACTGAATATTGTTAGGGCACAAGACAAAAAGAGAAGAAAGGAAGTGACTGCTTCAATATGAGGCATCTCTATAATTCGGTGGAAACCTCCAGCTCCAATCAAAGTGATGGCAAGCTAACATAACTCAGTTCCTGTCTCTTTTACCATTCCTCTGGCTATAACCTGTCTTGGTTTTTTCTTCTGTTTTTAAAATGAGTATCCCAAATCTCCACAACATCTAAAACTATTCAGGTAGTTTAGTTTAAAAGTTTGGACATTTAAATTTGATAAATTAATTGTAAACCAGAACATAGTTAACTGAGTCCTGATTAATGCACTTAATCTCCATGCTTATTTTTAAGCACTGGAGTAATACTATGAACTTCAGTGTGACTACTTGTGCTTAAAGTTAGGTATGTGTGTTAGCCCTTACAGAATGAGACTTTTGAGAGAGAGAGAGAGAGAATATACAATACTGTGAGATAGATGCAATTTATCATGGTAATATGACCACCATTCATTGTGTGCATGGTTTTTTGTCATTTTATAATAGTTTTGTATTGTTTTATTTTAATATAAATATTGTGCTTCTTATAATACAGAAAATGATCATATACTTAGCTAGTAAGATGCAGAGAGATTTGTGACCACATTTTCAAAATCAGTCTCTGACTTCGGGTGTTTCTGTTTTTTGAGTGCCTTACTTCAGCTAGGTAGGGTTTGAGTTTGAAGAAGTGTTGAACAATCTGTATCTCGCGTTGACTTTTCATTTAAAAAAACAAGACCCTACATTTCTGAATCTAAGCAACCAAAATATTAAGGGCATTTTGGGGAGGGGGGGAGTTCATTCCAGGTATAAAAAGAGTCATTTGCAGAGTGCCAGGAGGTGTAACCAGGTTCCCTGAATCATATTTCTCATACCTGATCCATTATAGTGGTGCCCATGACTTACGTTCACCAAGTTATAGTTTCAAATCGCACCTTATTTCTGTAGGTTTCAGTCTTTCAAATATGCTTTGATGCCTGTTTACATGCTGCCCCTATACTCGGAACAACTTTCCTTTCCTGTGTGCCAAACCTATCTTTGGTGCTCTCTCTCATTGACAAAAGCTGGTAATTTAACTTAGCTATGTCTTCTATGCCTCTGCATTCCCACACTCGTTTGTTCTCCTTAACTGTATTGTGTTTGTACAAGGTAGTCAGCAGCTGGAATGGTCTATATTGTAAAGAGCTATGCTAGAGCTTGTTAAGCTTTTTCTATCAAAAAAAGCTGTTCTGTAGTAATCAGAACATTTTATGGGAACACAGTGTGCTGATTTTGACAGGATTTCCAGTGGATAGGTTTTAAAAAAAACTTTAAATCAAAATGGAGCATTTCGTTCTACTTTTCTGTTTCATTTTGGCTATTGTACTGCACTATGTTCTAATGTTCCAACATTATCAAAACATTTTAATAAGGCTGTCTTAATGGTTCCAAATTGAAATTTGTCAAAATTTCTATATTTTGCTAAAGTCCAACTTTCATTCAGATTTGGAGCAAAAAGTAAAACAGCAAGAATTTCCTGCCAAAAGCAGTGCTTTTTCCAACTATCTCTGTTAGGTGTGCATATTTGCGATGCTTTGTCATGAATTAAGTTAATTATTTATTATTATTGTACATTCAAGATATATTTTCTGTACCTTAGGTACGATAGGCAGAAGTTAACTGTCAAAGAAATACATAATTGCCAATATGTTGCTTGTATGAATCCAACTGCTGGCAGTTTCACTATCAACCCTCGACTTCAGGTATGATTTTGAGTGCTGTATTATAGTAACCCTTTATTTGTTATTTAATGCATTAGCTATGATAATTTAGTTAGCTTCCCATCGCAGCAGACTTAAGGACATAGACTGCTTGCACATGTTAAAAAAATGTGCTTTACCAGAAGCAGCAGCAGCATGTTACTTCAACCTAGTTCTGTCACGTCTGCATAGACTGGGCACTTGAGTGGGGCCTTTTGACACTTTTATCTAATAGCTGAGTCAATCAGCTATTAGATAAAAGCACCAGAAAAGCCCCACTAAGGCTCCTGATCTATTCAGACATTGGGTGAGGCAAGATAAAATAATGTGCTGCTACTTCCTTCTCATCCAGAACTTACAGTAAGTAACAGGAGCTTTATACTTGAGATTGGGTATTATATCGAAGTTGTAACCAAGTCCTGAGCCTGCTGCTCCAGTAACACAAAGGAAGCAGAAAGCAACCAGATTTTCCCTGGTATGGAACATTTCTTTCACATTTTATAGCAGTTGCAGTCTCCTGAAGTCCCTGGCATGGAGAGTAGGAAGGGACTGCAGTTGAAGCATACTGCTATTCTTCCCTAGTGGTTGAGACATAATTAGTTGCAGCTAGACCACCCTGGCTGGCAACTATTAGCCTGCACCAATGCTAAAGCTGTGGCATAGAACCAATTTCTGTGGCACAGACCAGTCTGCCCCCTAACCTTGCTGCATACATACTCATCCCTTGATTATTGATTCTTATGTTCCCTTAGACTCAAAATCAAACCATTTACAATTGTCTTTTTCATTTCCAGAGACATTTCACAGTGTTTGCCCTCAACTTCCCATCTGCTGATGCCCTGAACACCATCTACAGCAAAGTCCTTGGTTTCCACTTCCAGCAGGATACCTTTAATCCATCAGTGTTGAAGAATGCCCCAGCCATCATAAGGGCAGCAATATGGCTTCATCAGACAATGGTTCAGAATTTTCTACCAACTGCTATTAAATTCCATTACATCTTTAACCTGAGAGACCTTTCTAACGTCTTCCAGGTCTGTATCAAAAACTGACTTTCATTCTGGCATAATTAAGCTTATTACAGTAAATCTATGGACCAATCAAGAACAGGGCCCATTTATGCTAGATAGTACACAAACAGTATTCTGTACAGACAGTCCCTTTCTTGTAGAGTTTAAAATGAAATAGTCAAGACATTAAGAAAGAGAAAGGGATGTAGCACAAGCAGAGTAATGGTGTACAAATATCATGCTAATGCCATGTATTTGGGATTGGGGGAGCAGAAGACAAGCTTTTTTGGAGGAAATGAGTCAATGGGCGCATCTGCATGTGAGACTACATCGCTGCAGCAACGCAATACAGCGATGTAGCATCTGTGGGCAAAAACTGATGCTGCCGCTATGTCACCATAGCAATGCACTCCCTCAGTATAATGTGTTGCTATGGCAATGTAGCAGCTAACCGTGCCCTGCCTTTTGGAAGTACTAAATGATGGTGCAGTAACAACAGTGCCGTAGGGGCACATGTAGACTCACCCTATGAAGGGTATGTGGAGCAAAACTGTGGTACAACTCTCTGCAGTACAAAGCAGCACTATGCTGAGACACTGAGCAGGTGCAGAGCATTGCCATGTGCTACATAAATATGAGTATCTCTTGTCCGTGCAGTGTTGTTGTACCAGCCTCCTTGGCTGGGAGGGAGAGTATTCTGCAGTAGCCAGGTGTGCCCATGTACCCAGTCTGGAACAGCAGCTGGCTACTGAAACTTGTTAACATACGAAGTGGGTGCAGATCAATTTTGAACTGAATATTTTTTCCCTTTGTCTGTGCTTTCCAGTCTGACATAATATACACACTTTTTCAGTCTTTTCTCTTAACAGGTGATTTTTATTCAGGAAATACAATTCTGAGGGGCAGTTATTTTTACTGAATACAGGTGGACTTCCTGTATTTTGCAAAAGCACAGGGTAGGGTTTATCTACTGAAATGATAGCAGAAGTGGGGGAGAGACCAGAAAAAAACTCTGACGTCTGCCTGGGTTCATGAGGAAAAATATTTCAGCATGGCAAACTTAAATATTTTTTCTACTTCCTGAAACAATTCATGTAGAGCATTTGATGGTAGAATCATTTTCATTTAAGGGGCTCAAGGATGGAGTTTAGAAAAGTTAAATGAAATGTAGGAAAGGGGTGAGTAATGCTGAACATTTTGAGGAAAACCTCATTAATCCAACTTTCTGTAAACCTCAGACTTCAGATCTGCACAGGAAATAGATTTTTTCTGTTTTCTCTTCACTGCAACTCAGACTAGCAAGTTTCAGCTGCTAGACTGAGACTAGACCGAGGTCTAGTATTTGTGATATACAGTATAGAAGACATCAGTATTTTTAATATAATTTTTTCAGACATTTGATTGCCTCAATTATTTGCTAATCTGAGCAACTATGATACAGGTAAGAGAATTTAGAAACCCACATACAGTTTTACAAGTTTCCCAATCAATTAGTTGCATCAATATATGAGGAAAAAATTAAAAGAAAGTGAAGTATGAGAAAGACAACACAAGTATAGAGAAATAAGGGGACTTGTGTTTAGGAAGAAAAGAGCAAGTCTTACTGGCCTTCTAAAGACTGATTTAAGTTGCTACTGAATAGCAAAATATTTGACAAAGTGGCGTTGTTATTGCTTTCAGGGAATTTTATTTGCTACACCTGAATGTTTGAAGCAGCCAAATGATCTCATACGTCTTTGGCTTCATGAATCTTCACGTGTTTATGGAGATAAACTGGTAGAAACAAAAGATTGCAGCTCTTTTCATAAAAGGCTGCTGGACACTGCACACAAGTATTTTGAGGTATGGATATCTCCTGGAAATATTTTCTGCAATGTTAATAAATTAGAAGCTTTTCAGTGATATGTTAAGCTTCGTAGAAAAGACAAAAAGATCCATAATATAGCCCAAGAAGTTGCCCGAAGTAAATATGCTGATTTAGTACATCCCCTTTAATCTTATCTGTTAGCATCTGATAAAATGCTAACCTTATCTGAGAAGATGCTAATCGTATCTGTTAGCATCTTTTCTGCTGAGGGAAAGAAAGTACTAGCTTGATAGAAAGGAACTATACCAGCTTATTCAGATTCAAAGTGGGCAAGCTATTTTCAGTTTGAGGTTATAATTTGCAAAGGTGGTCATTTTCCTTCTTGATGATAGTTCTCATTTCAATGTTTGATTATCTGTGAGAATTTTCAAGTATCTGCCGCAATGTTGTTAGCAACTTAAAGCAAACATTTAAATCTTCCCTTAAAATGGAGGCAATGACCTTGTTACGGTCATAAATCTCCATGTACTTAAAGTCGGGGAGGATTGGCATTAGTTTTCCTTTCCCAAAATAGTTTCAGTTGATTAATAATGCACATGCAGCTACTTAATTCAATAAAAATGTTTTTCTTAATTCATTTCGTGATTACAGAATGTAATCATGCATCAGATTACTATAACAGTATATGATTTTGACATTTGAGGAGCAAAAGTAGTAAAAATAAGGGCACTGTAACAGAAAATAAACAATGATTAGATGAACCAAGTTTACAAATAAATACAGATAAAGGTTTCACATGAAACCATCTGGAGTAAACTCTTATCTGATTTACAGTAACATTCCAAGGGATGTACACTAGAGTAAAATATGGTTCTCTACTTTTATTCCCTTAATAATTTCTTTATCTACACTTTCATGAAACTTTGAACCCTACCACATGTTATACAACTGAAGACATGATTAACTTGTAGCCCAGGCATCCATTAAAGCAGTTTATGGCATCCTAAAGCTAGGAATAGGCCATGAAGTTATTCCACAAAAAAGTGGCTGGTTCCTATCATGCCATGAATTGAATGTGTGGCCAGATGCACCCCCATGCTGAGCCCCTGCAGCTTGGAACCTGGATCACCAGATGGGACTCCCAGCCAGGGGAGCTCGTGATGCACCACTACAGCTGGGAGCCCAGATAAACTGGTGGGATTCCCAGCTGCAGGAATTTGTTACTTGCTATACAGGATGAGCCTTATTGCCTTCGCTGGCAAAAAGGCATGATGGTGTCTGCTCAATCCCAGAGATATACCTCTTCCCACGCGCAAGTGAATTATGCATCAGTTCCCACCATGCCTTTATCAGCATGTCTGGCAGGGGCCTTTATTACAACTTCATCTCCCTTTGCTTGCTATAGTATGTACAATGAATATACTGCTAGTGCAATCAACTGAATGCAGAAATGGTACTAAGAATGCCGTGGAACATAATCTGGAATTTCATACTGGCTGCTGTAAGGATTTTGTAAAATTAGCGGTGTCTTGACACCAGTATCAAAGTGTGAATTAACTAATAAAAGCTGTGTTAATGACCTTCTATTTATCCGCCAGAACATCTTTTACTCCAAAATATACTTATTCTCCATCAGGCAAGGCACTGGGACTATCGGCTGGCATCCATCTGTAGAAATTGCACATTTCATGAAAAAAATCATTTTTTTTTTTTTTTTTTTTTTTAGCAAGACTATGGAAATTTTCAATTTGACAAAAAAAAAAACCCTGAACATTTTAAATTTATTTTTTCCCCTGAACCCTTCCATGAAACCTTGCATCTTTCTGCACTGTTGAACTGGTCATTAAATGTAGAATATTCCCTTTGCCTTTAACAACTTTGCTTTTTTTTTTCTCCCCCCTCTTCCTCCCCCTCAATTTGTTAGGGTATAGAAGATCATGTGCTACTCCAGCCCCCTCTCATTTATTGCCATTTTGCAAATGGGATTGCAGACCCTCTGTACATGCCTGTCAAGAAATGGGAAGTTCTGAGGAAGATGCTTACAGAGACCCTTGAAAGCTACAATGAGATGTATGCTTCTATGAATCTAGTTTTATTTGAGGATGCTATGCAGCATGTGTAAGTAGACTTATGAAGTCCCATAGGGAATGAACCTATTTATGCACAAGCCATATAGTCAGGGTTGGATGAAATGATGACATCAAGGAATTATTTAATAAGAAATTTGTTTTTGCTACTCGGAAGCACCTGCATTCTGCAGTTGTGCTTATACTCAACATGCTTCACTGTTACCATAAAGGAGGTGTGGGTTGCAAGTATGTAGTTAAGGCTGAGTCCCCCTTTTACACATTGAGCAGGAATTTCTCTGTGCGGCATGAGAAATAGAGCACTGCCAACCCACATTTACAGTGTTTACTCACCGAGCACAGAATGATTTTTCTGGGAACCCACAAGAAAATCCATGCAAGTGATTAGGTTATTAATTAAATTGGATTCTTTCAGGAATTGAATGTCATGCTTGTCATGCAGGAAGAGGAGACATGTGGGGAAAAAAATCCAGTCAGAATGATTACAAGTTTGAAATTTGACAGACAGTCTTTAAAACAATTAAAAAACATTTTTATGTTATTTTTTTCTCCCTGTGTTAGTAGATTTGCCTAGACTATTTTTGGCTGTCCATTTTTATCTTAACTCTTAAGGGAACTGAGTTTTTAGCATAAAAGTAGCAAAATACTTTCAACTGCATCATTGTGAGGCTAAGTCATAGCTGCCCTTGTCCAGATTCCCTTTGGACATAAATGGGAACCGCTCCAGCTTCAGTTGACAATTTGGTTTGTTTTCTGAAATCATCAATTTACACTGTTTAGTGACCACTTGAGCTCTTTCTTTTGTGGCAAACATTTTCTTTTTTGAAGGTATAAATTAAAGCTTGGAGTTCAGAAGGTCTCCAGGAACAGATTCTACATCAAAGTTTAGTTAAACTCTGGGTCATTTTAGTGTAGGCCTCCTGGGCATTTATACACACACATTTTCATGCTCCATCACGTGCAGTTGTATAAGCAGCAAAATGCATGTCAGCGCGCAGAAAATGGCAGTGGTGTGTTTTTAAAATAAAACACCTTCAATGTGTTTTAGTTCAAAAGCATGCCACTGCTATTTTCTCAGCACTGATGTGCGCTTTGCTGTTTATACAAATGTATGTGCCGCAGTGCCGGGCACCGTGGCACAAACGTGTACAAATGCACCCTGATACGAAGTGCTGATGTACTCTTAGAATGTGATCAATGCCCATTAAAGTTAATGGGAGTCTTTCCACTGATTATAACTTAGTATTGATTGAACCTTTCAAGTCATGTTTAACAACAGGTTATCATAGAACTAGTACATCCTGTAAAATCAGGTAGAGGAATGTTGCAGCATCTGAGGAGTTGTATGTCTGCACTGCAGTGATAATATGCTGCAAATGGGGCGCAGCTGAACACCCCCTACCCACCTGATCACACTGTGATATGTTCCACATCTGTAAAAACGCCAGTGAGGCCACTCTGGGACATCCTTCTGTGGCTCTTCTTGAGACCAGGTCCTACCTGTGCTGTGCTTCAGAGCAGCTATTATGGATGAATCTACAGGAGCAGCCTGCATTTCTGGGTTTGGAGTATGATGATGGGCACAGCCTACATGGAGCTGCCCCAGTGTAGATGTGCTCCATGGCCCCTGACACATGTTACACTTAAGATACAATTAACTGGTTAATTACATCTTAAGTAATAATCTGGCCACATGTTCATTCAATTAATAGTGTGATAAAACCAGGAATAAGAGACAGAATTATTACACAAAATATGTGTAATAACTTTTTAGCTGGTTCCTAACATGCCTTTAATTAAACATACGGCCAGTGCTCCCGAGTTCAGAGCACGCTCCTATGTGCTCCAGACGCTGGGAGCACCACTCAGCTAATCAGAGCTCCCAAGTGAGGGAGCACAATGAGCTCCTCTGGCTGGGATCCCCAGTCACTGATGGAGGTGCCAGCCACAAGAGTGCATAATGCACCCCCATGGCTGGGAGCTCTTATCAGACAGGTCCCAGCTATGGGAGGTCATGGTGCACCCCTACAGCTGAGAGTTCCCAGCCACAGGAGTGAAGACAGCTGGTGCATCAGCACTGGCAATATGGTGTGATGGGTTCTGATGTTCAATCCCATACTTGCATCACCTCCTATCATGCATGTGTGGCATGACAGGAAGCACAGTTGTTGGGATTGCACATCAGATCCCATTGCACCTTCTTTTTAATATTTGTCAGTAGCTTAAGATACTTTGACAAGGAGTATTAATCTGTATGTTCTAATTTTGGAAAATTGCCAGCATGAAGATGAGATGAGGGTAGCACATCTTGAGATGTCAGGACAACTTTAACATTGTAAAAAATTCAAATTCAGAGCAATCCAGAAAAGTTAGAGAAATTGGGTTAATACAGTGCTTGTATTCTACATTATATAATTCCTTTTTTCATCATCAGGTGTCGTATCAGCCGTATCTTAGAAGCACCTCGGGGTTATGCACTTCTGATTGGAGTGGGTGGTAGTGGAAAACAGAGCTTGTCTAGGCTGGCAGCATACATCTGTTCCCTTGAGGTGTTCCAGATCACTCTGAAGAAAGGCTATGGGATCCAGGACCTGAAGGTAAACTAACAGATATTATTTAACTCTTTTGGAAAAGCATGACTTCAGGAAGGCACTCTAGTTATTACATAGGCTTAATAAGAGTGCAGATGGGGCGGTATAATTTACATTATCTGAAATGTATATATTTATATATTCAGTATTAGGTAATTTCCCTTAAAATGTTTGTCAATCTCCCTTCCCCCCACCTCTGATACCAGTTTTGTAAGATGCATAGATTTGTGTGAAATTATAGTAAAAAATTTATCCCTTGCATTATCAGTTTTAATTGTCAGTTTTAAGCTGATTAATTAATTAGATAAAACTATTACTATGAGGCTCGCAAGGCAAAATTAGGTCTGAACAGCATGTAAGGAAACAAATTGCTGCAAGGTAAGCAGGGGTGTGAGCTTAGCATGGCAGCTACTTTGCAATAATTGCCTATCTGCATGCTCTTACACCCCAGTAAATACAAGAAAACTTACTTGATTTTCCCTTGCCATTACAGTAGGGCTAGGGTTGTGTACAGACAGTTACCATCACAAAGCAGCTAGCACATTCTAAATTCACACTTTAGTTTATCTAATTCTAACTTATTCATGTGCCTATGCCCTGTCACTGGAGACTGCTCATATGTTCAAAGTTAAGCAAGTGCTTGTGTGATGTGCTGGACCAGGTCCACAGTGCACAGGACCTCAGTGAATTGATTCCTATGCACATCAGTTGTGGAAGAGCTGTGTGAAACTTCTCCCCCATATACTTTGCAGGCAGGAAGCAGAGGTTCCAAACCTAGCTGTCAAAAAGCCAAATAAGGGTCTGTGTATGAACCTCACTTGATGCATGATGACCCAAGATGCAGTTTCTGCCAGCTTATTCAAGCTACCAAAGAATATACTACATTGAATATCAGTTGTTAGCAGGAGATACATATGTAATGCATTACACCTTCAGCACATACAATAAGTAATAGATGCAGCAGATTTTTGCTTATAGTAAATAACATGCTTACATTTCAACTCTAGTTTTCCTCTCTGTGAAAAACACTAATTTGCAACCATGTGGAAGATAAGGGGGGCAGAGACATTGACTTTGCAAAAGCAAAACTTGGCCCTCATAGAGTTTCTGCCACATAAAAATCTTAGTAAAATATTCTAGTTAGGGGTAGTTCTGGCGATAGAGCCTTTTATATTTTTGTGTTCTTCAGTTTTGTATTGTGGGAATGTATGATAGCTTTGTGTCCTGAAGCTTTCATCATCTCCTTGTGTTACCCCCAAGTTCTACAGTTAGTTTGAAGTTTCATAGTTTCATGGTGCTCAGGGTCAGAAGTGACTTAAACAGATCATCAGGTCCAACCCTCTGCCCTGTTTGATTCAAAAGACAGTGACTTCAAATGAAAATGAAGCTATAGAAGCAGATCCTTTTCCCAGTTTAAGGACAACAAGGGAGGAAGGAATCCACTAACCTTTTTCAGTTCCTATTACTGGACTAGGTTGCAGACTTCATATAAATTCGCATTGGCCATTCTCTGTATCGTAAATGGAGTAAAAATGCACATGTAGTCAATGGCTTCTTTTTAAATTATTTATTCACTGGTGCTAGTCACTGTGTTAGTACACTGTTTAGCATAGTGACGCCCTAGTCCATAACTGGGGAGCAACAATACAAATAATAAACACTAATAATACTTTCCTCTCTTAATGAGTTCATTTAGGGTGGCCCATTCAACATAAGGAATAAGAAAACAAACCAAAAAGATGAACTTGTCTTTCCAGCATGATGCCTATATATTATAAACATGTTCCTGAAAGGGAGTTACTTGACAGAGGAGTTAAAATATCAGTTTTACTATATTGCAAGGGAGTTCTTTTTTGATAAGCAGCTTGCTTTCATCTTCAGTACGTGGTTTTGTCAACTGCAGTTCTTGTCAGCAGTTTAAAAAATGGAAGTAACCTATTTTTTGCCTTTAGCTGTGATTTGGCAAGTTAAAGAGATGTAAATAAATTGAAAGAAGCAGGTAGAGTCAACGATGTATTGCCATCAAATTGCATGCATTTCATGGGGTTTTTTCTGTATCAACATTTTAACAAAACATGAATGATTGCCTCCTTTTCTTATAGGTAGATCTTGCCAATTTGTACATCAAGACTGGAGCCAAGAACATGCCCACTGTGTTTTTGCTGACAGATGCCCAGGTTCCAGATGAACACTTTCTTGTGCTGATTAATGACTTGTTGGCATCAGGTGATTAGACCAACACATTTCTTGAAAGTTCTTCCCCAGTGACAAATGATCTGTGGTTTCAGTGAACTTTAAAGAGAGATTATTTGTCTTTGAGGTGTTTGTAGGGGGAGTCTTTTGGGAAAAGCCACATAAACACAGCTAACTTGAGTTTTGTATCTAGTGTGCTTAAAAAGCAAAGTCCCCTGAGAAAGCTTAATAACAAGGTCATGCAATTCATTTGTGCACCTGATTCTCCTCTCTACTTAATGCCACTTTTACACTGGCCTAATTCTTTTGACTTAAGTGGATTCATTCATGATTACAGTAATGCCGTGGTTTTAAAACTATGTTCTGTGGAACCCTAGGGTTCCACAATAGGTCATCAAGGGTTCCTCAGAGAGAGTGGGGAGATAATGGTGGAGTGGGCCAGGAGGTGGTGCATTGCTATTGCCAGGATGGGCCACCTAGCTCGTCCTCAACTCACATGATAGGGTTCAGGGTTTCATGGCAGAAGCAATAAAATGAAAGGGTTCCATGACTTGGACAAGTTTGAAAATCACTGCATAAGGAGGAGAATTGGGCTCTGAATGTTAGATGACTCTGAATGTGGGTGACACAGACAGGTGCAGGAGGTGTTTTGACTGTTTTCTTTGGCTAGGTGGGAAGAAAGCACTGGAGGTCTTGTAACATGGTACAACAGTCTGGGGAAAAGCTGAGAACAAGTGATCCTCAGAAATTAGAAATGCTAAATGCAAAATAGGTTTTCCTCTCTCAAAAAGAAAATTCTCTCTGCAGAAAATAAATGTTTGAGTAGCACTAGCTAATTGTTTTTGTTGTTGCTGTATATCATTTACATTATCATAATGCCTAAGAACTCCCTCTTTTTGGAACAGACCTGCATTGTGCTATACAGTAAAACTGTGATGCATTTTAGTTAGTTGCTCAGACTCTCTTTTTGGGGTCTCTCCTGATGCTTCTTATTTTGTCTATATGCAGGGGAAGTTCCAGATCTGTTCAGTGATGAAGATATAGATGGCATAATTGCAGGAATTAGGAATGAGGTGAGAGGTCTGGGTCTGATTGACACCAGAGACAATTGCTGGAGTTTCTTCTTGGATAGAGTGCGACTACAGTTAAAAGTAAGAAAAATGACTACATGTAAGACAAATTATTTAAATCCAACTGCTGGCACTAGAGAATTGAATTATTTCCATGTACTGTGTAGTATATTTAGAATTTGTTATTTCTTTATACATGAAACTGCACATAAAGATGTACATTTGACTCGGGTATTGACAAGGAGCTTGTAAAGTGTTTCTAATGCAGATGGATCCCAAAGTAATGGGTCTAATTCTTCCGTGTGACTGTCCTGTTGAAGTTAGTGGAAGCCATTGCTCTCTGTGTTGTTGTCCTTTGCAGACGAAGACGACCGCGTTCAGTGGGGGGGGAAGGGGGAGGGAAGAACAGAGAAAAGAAGTGGAAAATAAAAAGGGGAGGGAGAAAAGAGAAAGGAGAGAGAAAGTAAAAAGGAGACAGAAAAAGAAGGGGGTGGGGGCTATGTTACATGGGTTCATAGGTGGTTTATAAGCCCAATCTTTGCCTTGAACAGTATGCTGCAGGAGAGCAGTGAGAACTGGGTATGAGAGGTTTTCATTTTCTTGTTTCTTCATTGCTTCTTCATTGCACATTTCTTCAACACGTTTCTTCATTGCTTCTGCCGTGCATTCCTCTTCAAAGATCAGTGTTCTATTCTGGATTGATGACCTCCAGGATGGACAGTAGTGAGCGATTTACTCCCATGACCCCAGGTCAATGCCAAAACTCTTTAGGGTGTCTTTGTACCACTTCTTTATGCACCATCAATGCGTACTCCATTTAACAGTTCACCATAGAAGATTTTCTTTGGCAGGCAACTTCAGGCATTCTTGAAAAGTGGCTAGCCCATTTCAGCTGCCCCAGTTTCAGTAGGCTGACGAGAGTAGGTCCATGGACCATTGCATGTCAGCCTGTGAGCCTGCACATAACAGTCATCAACAAAGAGGAAGTTGCAAAGCGTGGCTGTCTGGACTTCAGAGCTCACTTGGAGCCTCCTCAGGTTGATGATGTCTTTGTCAAAATAGTACCTGATCCCCATACCAAGGTCATTGTCTTGGAAGGCATCCACCAGCATGGCAGAGAATACCTAGAATACCATGCTAAAGAGAGTAGGTGCAAGCACACAGCCCTGCTTGATGCCATTTGTGACCATAACAGGGTCAGAGCATTCGCCATTTGCAAGGACATGTGCCATCATGCCGTCATGGAACTATTGAACCATGTTGATGAATTTTCCGGGGCATCTGCACTTCGTTATTTCCCAGAGGCCTTCACCATGTTGAAGGTTTTGGCTAGGTAGGGCAAGGTCACCTTCCAGGACAAGGGAGGACTCAGGGACCTCCCATGCTGTCCAGCCAAGAGGTTGCACCAAGGTGGTCAAGGGCCCCAAGGCCCGCTGCACCAAGGTCCCCACCCCACTGGAGCTTTGCAACAGGTATGAACCTCTTGCAGCCCCAGCAGAGCCTGCTAAGCTGCCAGCTCCAGTAGGCAGCACAGGCTCAACTGATTTGTAGACCTCAGCTGAAAACACATCAGCTCCAGGAGCTTTGCCACTAGACATTTGCTGTATGGCCTTTTGGACTTCCATGCTTGTAGATGGAGCTTCAAATGAGGTGTTGATGGTAGTTTGAGGCAGCTTGCATATGGCATCTGTGTTGATGGAGGATGTCCAATTGAGGACGGCACTGAAGTGTTCAACCCATTTCTGGACTATCTGGGCCTTTTTAGTTAGCAGTGTGGTCCCATCAGCAGACAGCAGGGGGGAAGATCCAAGGACCTGTGGACCACAGACAGCCTTTCAGGCATCAAAGAACATTTTTGTGTCCTTTCAGTCAACATAGTGCTGGATCTCATCTGCTTTGTTCTTCAGCCATGTGTCCTGCATCCCTCACAGCTTGCACTGAATGGTCTTCCATATCAAGCTGTAGGCATGTTGCATTGATGCAGACTTATCATAGAGGTAGATTCTGTGGAGACGTTATTTCTCTTCCAGCAGCTGTTGTATCTCCTCGTCATTTTCATCAAACCAGTCTTGGTGTCTGTGAACACTTGGTCTCAAGGTTTTGAGGGCTGCAGAGTATATAACTTTGTGGAGCTGCTTCCAGTTGGCTTCAGAGTGGAGCAGTGTAGTGTGAAGCTGATCTTTCAGATGGTTCTCAAGAGACAGCCTAGTGTTGTCGTTTATCAGCCCTGTAGTGCTGAGGTGCTTCAATCCACTTCGTCCTTGTGGATGCCATCTAGTTTGAATCATGATCTTTAGTGAGGAGATGATGAGTTGATGATCAGTCCAGCATTCAGCACCACACGTTGCTTTGGTTACATAGACATCACATCTATCCCTCCTTCGGACGATGACATAGTTGATAAGATGCCAGTGCTTGGAGTGGAGGTGCATCCACAATGTCTTCTTCCATTTGGGGAGGCAGAATAGTGTTGGTAACCAGAAGCTTATGTTCAGCATGTAATCTGAGCAGGAGAAGACCATTGCTATTGTAGCTTCCAATCCCGTGCTTCCCGATGATGCCATTCCATGCTTGGCAGTCAGAGCCAATCCTGGTATTGAAGTTGCCCAGGAGAATGGGATGGTGAGGCTTCAGCACAGCAATGATCATGGAGTGGAGGTCATCATAGAACTGGTTGTTGACTTCATCAGAGTTGGTCATGGTAAAGGTGTATGCACTGATGATAGTGGCTCACTTTTTGTCAAGCAGAGGGAGCTTGAGCACCATCAGTCGGTCATTTACTTCCTTAGGTAGGTCAACTTCTTGACGAGGCTGTTTTGTATAGCAAAGCAGACACCTGCTGCCCATTTGGCTTCACTGCCATGACCACTCCAAAAGAAAGTGTAGTCAGCTTTTCCTTCTGTGAATTACCCTTCACTGGGTAGGCAAATCGTGCTGAGGGCAGCGATCTGGATGTTGTATCTGTCCAGTTCTTTCCTGATGAGGGCAGTTCTCCTTTCAGGTCTGTTGGTGTTTCCATCGGTCAGCATACATACGTTCCATGTGCTCCACTTGAGGGGAATTGATTTCTTTCCTTTTCAGCCACTGTAGTGGGACCCCTGCCAGCCATGGGGTGAAGCAGGCAATGTTTGGGGCACCTTTTCTAGCCCCTTCCTCACTCAGGGAGGTGAGCAGTGCAATCCTGAATAGAACTGCTCAGTTACTCAGGGGGCTGCCGAGTTCTGCTGCTGCTTCTGTCCAGTAGAAAGTGACCTAATGTCTTGAGTCACCTGTGTGCATGTTTGTGGCTACAGTTTCCAGTGTGTCCACACCTGTTACTTCATTGCTGGCCTGTTGCCACAGGGCTAGTGCTGGATGTGAGTTGTGCAGGATTTCTATTTAAGTCAGGAAGAGTTGTGCAGTATTGGCCTTACTCTCACATCCAAGCCAATTGGTAACCAGTGGCAGAACAGTGTCAAGATGGCTGGAGATTGGCCCAGATGCAGTGGATGACCAGGATGTCTTTTGTGCCTTGTCCTGCTCTGCACGTTCCACAGTGCGTTGCTGTACCGCCATTGGACTATACGAGGGTCTCATCTGCCCAGTCAGCTGGAGTCAGACTTTGCATGCAGGGGTAGGCATGTCCCTGTCTCCCCAGAGGTCTGAAGGCCAACTGGGTACCCTCACCTGGTTTGGCCCTCCCGTTGAGGCGGTTTGCCAGGATGTGGCTGCTGTCACATGCAGACAGCTACTTGGAAACAGAAGTGAGAACTGAGTGCTGGTGATGACCAACAGAGGAAGAGTCACTAAGGTGAGTGCAACATACACTTTCTCTGGAGGTGCTACTTTTCCTAGACACCCCAGACACCCCCATTGCTCTGTAAGAATTACTATATGGCTTCCCAAAACCCTGTGTACATAAAACAGACTACCCATCCTGGGATTTCAGCCGTTGGTACGTTGGTATAAACCAAGTCTGCACTTTAGGGCTTTTCTATATGGGGAAGATACTCTGGTAAAAGAGTTATTCAAGCCAAATCCCCTGTGTGGATACCCTTAAGGCACGCTAAGTACGAGCTAGTTTATTCCATTTTCCATTAGAACTTGTGGCTGAAATTCCAGTATAAATATCACTTTTTTCCCCTTCATATGCATTTGTAATGTAGCTACTTCATAGATCAAATATTACAATTATTTAATACACTATGTAACAGGGGAAGGACAGCCCTGTTCCTTTAGTGTTACAAAGTTGCGAGTAGGGTGTGGGGGGAGGGGCAGGTCAGAGACAGGGCAAGGATAATTACTTAGTAGACACAATTGGGAAGGGGATTGCACCCACGGTGAACGTTGACTGATTGGGAGCCAGCAGCTATTAAAATCCATGAGAGGGAACAGTTTCTTTGCCCCCTGGTGCATGACATAAGGAGATTCACCGGCGATGCCAGGAGTGGCAAACTCAGAAACAGGTTGCTGATAAGACCGGCTGACCAGGTGAAGGTAACCACAGCGACCAGTGAAGCAAGGAGGTAAGAAAGAGAGAGACTTACCAAACGGGTCCTCCGGCCCAGAGAAGGTCCCACAGACAAAGGATCCGCTGGTACCTGCGAGAGAGAGAGAAAAAAAAGTGGGATTGGAATCGAGCTGACTGACTCAGGGGAGCAGGTTGCACGGTGGTGGAGTACAAAAGGAAGAATGTGAGCTGTGAGAACAATAATGTAAAACAGGAAGTGAAAAAGAAAGTCATCCCCTCCATAAACTTATTGTAGGGAAACGACTGTGTAGGGAGAATATAGTTATCCATGTGGGAAATGGGAAAATTGATGTCAGATACTAATCTTTCAAGGCTTACAATTATACTGACCCCAGTTTTACACCTCTTCTGAAATAATACATTTATACAGAATAAGTCTCATGCTTCAGAAACAAACTACTGGTAGGGAGGAAGAAAGAGACTTTCAACACTAGATTATGCTATAAGGTTAGGTACAACTATTTGGAGGGATTAGATCAAGTTAAAAATGGCCACCCAATCTAAAATAAATTGGGATGGGAGGGACTAGCAGAGGGAGGGAGCTGGAGGGGATCAGAGGGGCAAATGGGGTCTGCAAAGGGCTTGGGGAGCCTGGAGGGGCAAGTGTGGTTCATGGAGGGGCTTAGAGGGAACAGTGGGGCTAGTAGGGTCTGTGGAAGGGGTTGGTAGGATCTGGGAGGGTTTGGCAGGATTGAAGGGGAAAGCAGGGTCTGCAGGATTGGGGTGGGCAAGCATTATGGGGGTTGGTGAAGTCTGGAAGGGTTTGGTGAGATCAGGGGGTCACAGAGCCTGCAGGAAGGGCATGGGGGGGACTCTTCCTACCCTGGGACCAGGAGCTATTTTTAACCCATCCACCTCCCCCCTAGCAAACCAACCACCACCCCCAATCCATCCCATACCTCCCCCCACCCTTACTTGTTTTCTTGCTCCTGACACTGGTGAACACCAGTAAAACTGGCACTGAGAGTGGCTCGCAGGTTGAGGGGTTTGGCAGGCTCAGGAGGGGCTGACTGGTCCATGTGTAGGGAGGGGTGTTGCCCATCTGGGGGTAGAGCAAGGGGTTAGGGGGCACTAAAAATTGCCTGGTGCCAGGGGACAGGTAGGAATAGCATAGCCCTGGCTTTTCCAGCTCTGGAGCTGCACTGTGAACTGTATAGAAGTTCAATTAGATCAGTCTTGCCAGACCTGATTTAAGTTGGACTAACTCTAAGGTACAGTTAACTTTGGTCTGCCATTTTTAGACTGATCTAACCTTCCTGAACTTCTGTACAGTTTGCACATAGATCAACCTTTACCATGACCAACTCTGAAGAAGTCAACAACCAGTTCTATGATGACCTCCACTCCATAGATCAACCTGACTAAGGATCTGAGTGTAAGGTCTGCATTTTGGCAAGCTAAATTGCATCAGGTGGCCTTTTTCTAAAGCAGTCTAACCTCTCCTAAACTTCCTGAATATCTGTATGTACTGTCTCCTGGGAGTGGAGAGGTGTATGACTGATGGCAAAGTATTAGTCAACAAATCCACTGTCCCTGTGCATGTGAGTCATGTAAAAGTTTTGCATTTGCAGAAATGAAGAATAAAATGTTGTGGTTGAAGTGGGGGGTGCAATTGACCAATTTTACTGCAGCAGAACATAAACCCAAAAAGTTTGGGAAATGCTGTTCTACAGTATCTGATGACTCATGGGCCTCATCCAGAATGGCCACTCTTATGTTGTTTTAGGACCTGCAATAGCATAGTATCTCCAAACATCACACTGTGGCATTTTACATTCCCACTTTTGCACCTATTTCCCTTTTTCTCCTCTCTTGACATCCATCTGTTCTCTTTACTATACTTTTGTTTCTTCTCTTATTTCTGTTTTGTTGCCATAATTTCTGTTCTTCACTGGTGATTCCTTCTTTAACTCATGGCTAAACAGAACATTTGGTATGACTGGCATCCTCTGCTATTTTATCTAGTCTGAGCTGAGTGTATCAGTAGAGATTAATGAAAAAAGTATTTGTGCACCTTTTATTTAGCTCTAGTCAATGCTCTAGTTTGTCTTAATTTTATGAGCACTGAATTCATGTACAGGTTTTTAAGAATGGGGGAGAAAAAGCTGTAAATCCTAATATCTTTGCATTTTCTTCTCCTCCTTCCCTCCCTTTGTGCCCTCTCTGATTTCCTCTATGATTTCATTATTTTTTAAAGGGCTGTTTTGAAAAACTACTTTCAAATGCCTCTTACCTTGCCACCATTTTGTAGGCCCCCCACTCTGCAAATTAGCACTTCTGGAACCAGGGAACAGGAGGTATCTATTCACACTGCATAGACTACAAGGTAGAGGCATTGTAATACTTCAGGAGACATAAATTTAATGAATTAACACACTGGCAGGTATCGCATGTACTTAGTTCTTGGTAACCCACCTCTTTTCCCCAGATTTGCAGTGTAAAATAAGGGATTTCAAGCAATTCTTCACCTCAAGCTTAGTGATGCGTGCTATTAAACTAAAAAAAAAAAATCTTATTCTTTATTATTCACCATTTTACTAAAGTCAGCATTGTAGCTTAAGCCCCTGTTTTTGTTTTCTTCACAATTCATCCTATATCCCACAACTGGATCTCTGATGATAAATCTTGATGCCAAATTAAAGGAATCAAAACACATGCTGTACTTTCTTAAGCCACTGTTTTAAAAATGCATGAGGTAGTCAGGCAAGAGGTATACAGTGAAAGTTGTTAAGAGTAGAAAAAGAGTAAATGATACATTATTCTGAAATCTGAAGAAAGAGTGGCACTGCACATGAAAAGTTTACCTAAGGAATCAGAACTGGGAGGCAAGATTAAAAAAGCAAAGTGCCTAAGTGGAAATGTCACTAGTCAGATTATCAGATTTTTATTTGGAGTTTCCAGACACTCTGCTGTTGATGCATTGGGTTCACGTGAGTCTGCTTTACTGTGGGTGTAAATTGTAAAATCTACTTGTAAAACTTGAATCAGGCCTCTGACTCGAACATGATTATATGGATACATATATAGGAGGAGAAGGAGGCATCAGTTTCCACACAGATTTAAAAAATAAAGATGTTTAATAATTGAGAGGACAGGAATTGGACTACAGGACCAAGGAAAAATATGATGCTGCACACAAGAAAAAAAAAGGGATGTTAGGTCAAGGTGACAGGAGCCTGGCGGTCAGAGATTTTCCAGATGGACAAAGTAACGGCATGTATAGGTGAAATGGGGGCCCTAAATTGAAGCAGTGGGTTTTAAAAAATGCTGCTTCAGTTTAGGGCTGGTTAAACCCTTGTGTTGTGCACACACCCTGATGACTTACCTGCCTTTCCAGCAGGGAGGGGAGGGTGAGATGCTGGCGGGCAGAGCAATCCCTGGGATACAGGGAGGGCAGTGCTTCCCTCCACGGCAGTGGCGCCCTCCCCTCCCCCCGGGGGGGGAGATCAGGCTCCCCACTTTTCTTGGGCAGAGCCTGCTTTCCCGAGCTGCTGCTGCCAGGCTGCCTGCAGGGCTTCCTGCAGAGCCGTGGAGCTGCACGGAGCCTGGTGCTTCATTGCAGGGGCAGCAAACAAACTCCTTGAAGGAGTTTTAGTTTGCTGCGCCCCAAGTCATTTAAGGTGCATTACGCCACCAAATTTCCTACAGCAGCTGGAATTAATGTGCAATACACGGCCAAGGCATGCAAACACTGACACCATTAAAGTGGTGCAAAGGCATTTAGCCTGCTTTAGAGTGTCGTGCACACACACCTCTCGTTTCATCTACACACACCCTAAGACTCTCTGGCTTAATGATAAGAGTACTTGTATGGAAATAGGGGAACTGGGGTTCTGATCCTCTGCCAGGACTGCAAGTCTGCCTTGTCACAACCCAAAGTTGTGGTTTTTTGTTTGTGCGTGTGCTTTGGCACCGCTAAATTATTTCCTGCCAATTTGTCGCTTTCTTTGCACGGTAGAGTTCTCTGCTGCTAGAGAGAACTCTGGTGCAGTGGGGGATTTCCCGCCGGATTGCAGCTTCTTTGCAGTGTGCATCTCTTTCTTGCATCGTAGTGATACATGCTGTAAAGACGTTCCTGCCATTTGTATTAGGATTCGTGCCACGTTATTGGCCGATTCCTAATTTAGGCACACGTGGCGGCTAGCGATTGGCTTGCTAGCCGTACAAAAGGCTTGGGTAGTTTCCGCCCAAGCCGGAGGAGGGAGGACCAGAGAGATTCTGTGTGAAGATCTCCAAGCACTGTGGACCCTCGCGGACCCAACGCGCCTCCCCTAAGCAGGCAATAGAGGCAATGGAACCGAGCCTACGGAGCTTTCGCTTCTCGCCTCTCCCTGTCGCCCAGCGCAATCCTAGATGTATCCCTTTCCTGTAACTTCGGACCCGCGGAGCCTAAGTAACTCCGGAGAAACTTTTCGAACCCAACTTTACCGGACCCACGGAGCCTAGCAAACTCCGTGGGAGCAATCGATTTGTCAGAGTCCTCCAACGAGGGTTCAAGCGGGAGCTGTGCCTGGAAACCTGTCCAGCCTACACCAATACCATCTTTGGGTGTAAGTAAATAATCTTTTCAATCAACCATTACACCTCCGTAACTAATTCTAACTTGCATGCGCTAAACCGCCCCACGGTTCTCTCCAGCCCCGCGTGCCCGGGCTGCTGGCCACAGCCCGTGTGCACCGAAGACGGGTCTGGTACGACCCCGGTTCGCTCCCGGCTTGCCCATGGCGGCCAGAATGGGATCAGAATCACCGCCGCACATGGCGACGAGGGCGGGATCGGGGCCCGGCCCGTACATGCCTTATATCACTGTTGCTTTTTATGACTCTTTATTCCCCCAAGAAGTTTTGCAAGTCTCCAGAGCATGTGGAGCATGCTAAATATACAGTAAACTATATATATATATATATATATATATATATATATATATATAGTAAACTATTGTCATCTGGGGAAGTACTAAACCTACACAGAGCAATACATATGCTCGGTTAGAATATTAGCATATTAGCATTTGTGAAGTCATACTCACAGCCTCTTACTATACCCTTTTGCTGCCACCTTCTTTTTCAGTGCTCTCAACCCCCAAAAGCTTCATGTAGTATTAACTCTTCATTGTCCTCCCTTAGTCAGTTCTATGCATTTAATTTTAAAACAAAATGAAATCAAAGACTCCTGCAAATTTACTTGTGATCAAAGCTGATTTCAAACAAGAGAAAGGGACTTATCTCTGAAAACTTCCCATAACTTTTCTCATTCCCACTTGAAATGGTCTCCATAGCAATTAGACCTCAGTTGCTTACAAGAAATGAAGTATAAATCCCATACGGCATTTCCCACTTCTTATTTTGATTTGTTGGATTAGACTTCCATTTGTGCCCTGAAAAGAAAATAAATATGTAGAATGTGACTTCAAGCTTAAGCAAGAATTGGTAGAAAAGTAAGACGTAATAATTACACGTGCATATAATTATTCAGACACATTCAGACCCCATCCTTTAGATTACACCAACTTTTTCCTTCTAACATGACCTTTATTACATTCTACTTCTGTTTTAACTTTAATATTTTTGAAGGACAGAATGGAAATGATAAATCTGTACATGTTTGAATATGAGCTCTAGAATGAGCTGTTCCAAGAAGCATTGCTTTAACATGTCAAAAAAAGGCTTCTGTAAACCTTGTCTTGACATGAGCAGTTTCTATGTGTATAGCTAAATTTTGCCTTATTATTGCTTTATTAGATTTCATTGTATCTTTTGATCTCACTCAACGTTCTCAAGAGGAAAATGAATCTCCTATCCTCTTCTCCATTATTCCTTCCTGAAGGATTCCCTTGCTAATTCCCTAATGTTCTACCCTTCCTTTCATCCTTTGTTATCTTCTCCCTTTCAAGTGACACCTCAGCATCTGCTATAGCATTTTAGATGTTCTGTTAGACATAAGATTGCAGCTCAAGTGGATGTATCCACGATAGTTTTACACTTGCTAGCTCAGCTCCCTGTAGCAATATAGTCACAGCAGTACGGAGTTCAGCGCAAGCAACTGCCTGAGTATTTGCCCAGGTTTTCCCATAGGCTTTTCCACCTGTGCTGCTACAAAGTGTTATCAGTATCAGTGGTAGCTGGTTGTGAGCTAGCTTGAGCCATAGCAGAGACTGGCCTGCTCTCTTCCTTTCCTCTCCCCCAAGCATTCTGCTTCCACAGGGCAGTCTCCCAGAAATGGCATCCTCCTGCTTCCCCAAAACCAGGCTTTTGGCATAGTCCATCATGTGGCAACACAAAGGGTGTAGACAAATTGGAAAGAGTCCAGTGGAGGGCGATAAAAATGGTTAGGCGGCTGGGGCACAAAATGACTTCTCAAGAGACGCTGAGGGAACTGGGCTAAATATATCTGGTGATGAGAAGACTGAGGGAAATTTAATAGCAACTTTTAACTGCCTAAAGGGTGATTTCAGAGAGGATGGAACTAGATCAGGGGTGGCCAAAATATAGCCCCCAGACTGGATCTGGCCTACCAGGCAATGTCATCCGGCTTCAGGCACCTGCCAATTAAGTGTACTCCACCAAGCCCACACACCTTGTTCCCACCTTCATGCGTGGAAGGCCCTGGCCCAGGCAGCATGCACAGCTTCAGGGCAGGGCCACTGCTCCCACTGCTGCTGCCACTGGGGGATCTGCTCAGCTTCCCCAGTGTCCAGCAGCTCCTTCTGTCCCTGCTGCAGTGCTTGCTCCAGGCAACAGGTAGGGAAGTGGCAGGGGTGGACTGCGGAGAGCTGCAGCTGGGCGGGGACAGAGAGTGTGAGGCTGGTGGAAGTGTGGAGCCTGAAGCCCATACCCAGGAGGTGGTAGGAGCATGGAGCTCAGGTGGGCAATGTGTGTGGACCTCCCCCCCCCACACACACACACACACACACCCCATGGCATGCAGCCCCCACTGTCGGTGGCAGCAGCAGGCCAAGGGCCTTCAGGGGGCTCGTGGCTTGTGCAGGCGCTGCTGCCCAGTGGCATATGGCTCCAGCCAGTTCCAGGAGCTACCCATAGTGGCAAGGAGCATGGCCAGCCTGGCCCACCTCTATTGCGTGGGGCTCCCTGTGACATGGGATCAGAGAAGGAGAAAGTTGAGGCATTGTGGTTTAGGATACATGGAGGTCGTGGGGAAAGGGACTTGGTGGTGAGGGTCTGCTAAAGACCACCACACCAAGAGGAAAAGCTGCCATGAGGCAGCTCTCAGAGGCCATACAGTCTAGGGACATGATTGTCATGGGGGACCTAAACTACCCTGACATCTTCTGGGAGGGGCAGTCAGCCAAATCCAACTGTTCACATAGGTTCTTAACCTGCATGAAGGACCTTCACCTAGCACAGAAGGTATATGGTCTCACTACGGGGAATGCCTTGCTGGACTTGGTGTTGACTACAGCTGTTCGCAGCCCACCCGGGGCTGTTCCTAGCAGGCACAGGCAACCCCACATGGACTGCGAGTGGCCGCAGCATGGGACACTGGGCATGGGGCAGGCAAGGGGCTGCTTTTCCCGTGCTCAGCACCAGCTTGTAACTGGCCCTCACTGTCAGCCTGGGCCCCACACCAGCTCCAGGCTCACCCGTTGGGGCTGTGCATGGTGGCAGAAGCTGCGGCCCCACCACTTGCCATGCCGGGCAGCGTTTACTACCGCCGCCTCTGGGCTGCCCAGCATGCAAGCTCTGGGTGGGCAGCTGCAACAGCAAACACTGCCCAGCACAGCAAGTGTGGGGGCTGCAGCTGCTGCCACCATGTGCAGCCCCAATGGGTGAGCCCGGAGCCAGACCAGGAACCAGGCTGGCAGCAGGGGTGGGTTACAAGCTGATGATGTGTGTGGGGAAAAAGCAGCCCCTCCCC
Organism: Alligator mississippiensis; assembly: GCF_030867095.1. NCBI lineage: Eukaryota > Metazoa > Chordata > Crocodylia > Alligatoridae > Alligator > Alligator mississippiensis. The sequence goes on along the minus strand of NC_081828.1, from coordinate 159,928,337 downwards.
AGCCCCGTGGCCAGTGCCCAGCACTGCAACCACTCACAGACTGCATGGGTCTGCCTGTGCCTGTTCAGGACAGCCCCATGTGAGCTGCATGTGGCTGCAGCAGGGAGCACCGGCCATGGGGCATGGGAGCAGCCACTTCTTCCTGGGCTCAACTTTTCCCCGGCTCCTTCCCTGCCTGGGGTCCTTCCCCCGCCCCCCCCCCCCCTTACCTGAGTTTCCAGTGTGATGCAGTTGCACAGTCCCAGGCCAGAAGCCCCTGCTAGGGCTTCTAGCTGTGGGGGCAGGACTGGGCAGGCCCTGTTGTTGCGGGAGCCTGCCAGGCTTTCCCTGGGTCTCACTTCCTCTGGTTTCTGTCATTTTTTACAGGAACCACGGACAGATCAGTATTCATTTTCTAAATTTTTTTGGGGCCCCGCAAGCCTACCCCTGACTTAGGGGCTTACAGGACAAGCCCTATGAGGAGAGACTGAGGGACCTGGACCTCTTCAGCCTCCGCAAGAGAAAGGCTGAGAGGTGATCTTGTGGCCGCCTACATATTCATTAGGGGGACGCAGCAAGGGATCACCAGGGCACCTCTTGGGGTAACAAGGAACAAAGGTCACAAACTGACAAAGAGCAGATTTAGGCTAGATATCAGGAAAAAGTTCTTCACAGTAAGGGTGGCCAAAATTTGGAATGGGCTTCCAAGGGAGGTGGTGCTGTCCCCTACCTTGGGGGTCTTTAAGAGAAGGCTGGATAGGCATCTGACTGGGGTCATCTGACCCCAGCACTCTTTCCTGCCAAGGCAGGGAGTCAGACTTGATAATCTGTTGAGGTCTCTTCTGCCCCTAGCATCTATGACGCACATGCAGCTCCCAGTATTCACACACCATCAGGGGGAAGCCCTGTGTGATTGTGCTGGCTCCTGGCTGCCACTTGCAGCTGCCACGACTCCTCCAGAAGTGGTGGGGAGCCCTGCCCCCTGCTTTCCAGCAGAGTCCCAGGGCCTGCACATGGTAGCAGAGCGCGGGAAAGGCAGCCAACTTCATCACACAGGGCTTCCTCTGGTGTGCAACTTCTGACCCATGGGGAAGCCCATGCAATAGAGGCAGGCCAGCCTGGACCCACTCCTTGCCACCATATGCAGCTCCCAGAACAGACTGGAGCCACATGCCACCAGGCAGCAGTGCCTGTGCGGGCCATGAACAGGCAGAGATGGTCCAGACCCAGCAGGGTATAAAAGGAGACTTCCCAAGTGACCAGGGAGCAAGCAACCACGGAGAGCAAGCTGGTCAAGCTGTTTGCAGACAGTTTGCTGGGATTAAGAGAGAAGAAGGGGTAGGGGAAGGGAAAGGGGAAGAGAAGCCAGGCATCAGGCACCACATCTTGCCCAGGAAAGGTAATTGATCCTGTGCTGCCTGTGCCTTTGGCTTGCTGAGTGTCTCTGGGCTGTCTGTGTTTGGGGCATGCTTAGAAGCTGGGAGTGTTAGTAGCTGAGTGAATGCTAAGTGATTGCTGCCTGTGCCTGACAGAAGCCCTAATGAGAGGGTGAAGCCAGTCCATGTCCAGCAGGGTATAAAAGGAGATTCGTTTTGATGGGGAGAGCCTTTCATCTTGGGGTGAAGAAGCAGACAAAAAGGAGTCCTTTGGGGCCAAAGAACAGTAAGCAGGTCAGCTTTCAGGTGAGTTCCCTAGGGAAGGTGTGCTTAGAAGAAAGGCAGTAGGAGAAAAGAGGCAGATTAAGAGATCCAGGGAAATGGCTGGAGGATGTTGCAATCCCAGAACCACTGCCTTTGCTTGCACCTGTGAAGTTTCTGTCCTGGCAGGACCACTCACCATCAAGGCTTCCACCCAGGTCCAAGTTTGGCTCTGTGTGGACTGCAGCTTGCAGGTTCCTTTGTATGACAACCAGGTGGGGGAATGCCTGTTGTATAAGCAGTGCCTCCTGGTGGTGTCTACCAGGGAAAAGGCAAGAGAGCTACAAGGGGAGGTGGTGAGGCTCTGAAATATCCTCTGCTATGAGGAGTTTATCAGTTCAATGCTGGAGGAGATCTCCAGGACTCTGGAGGAAGAACTGCCAGAGGCAGTGCTAGAGAAGGTAAGAGGACATAAACTCCCAGGAAGGTGGAACCTGGAAGCTTGTGACCTCTGGCAGCAAGCAGAAAGCTTCATCTCCACCTACAGCAGTTCATCTGGAGAATAGATATGGAGCCCTAGCAACAGAGGGTGAGGAGTACGTTCCATTGGTGGAGGAGGCCAGGCCAGGCCTTCCCAAGGTGGGAAGGATCGAGACCACTGCCACCAAGAAGTGACCAGTGGTGGTTGGAGACTCCCTTCTGCTAGGGACAGAGGGATCCATCTGCCGACCTGACCTGTTGTCTCGGGAAGTATGCTGCTTGCCCAAGTCCGGATCCAAGCTATCATGGAGGGATTACCAGGACTCATCTGGCCCTCTGACTACTACCCTGTGCTGCTTATCCATGTGGGCACCAATGATACTGCCAGGGGAGACCCTGAGGAGATCAAAAGTGACTACAGGTCTCATGGTGCAAGGGTGAAGGGAACTGGAGCTCAGATGGTCTTCTTTTCAATCTTTCTGGTCAAGGGAAAGGGCCTGGGCAGGAGCGGGCATGTCCTGCAGATCAGTGCCTGGCTGTGGAAGTGGTGTCGCCGGCCAGGTTTTGGCTTCTTTGACCACGGGATGATGTTCCAAGAAAGATTGCTAGGAAGAGATGGGATCCACCTGATGAAAAGAGGGAAGAGCATCTTCGCAGACAGGCTCACTAACCTAGTGAGGAGGGCTTTAAATTAGGTTCACTGAGAGATGGAGACTAAAGCCTTGAGATAAGTGGGGAAGTGGGTGACCTGGAAGCAAGCAGGAGGGGGCAACAGGGGAGGTGTTCTCATTCTTCCTGAGAAATAAGAGCAATTGACTAGTTACATCAGGTGCCTATCCATGAATGCATGGAGCTTAGGAAACAAGCAGGAAGAAGTGGAAGTCCTTGCAAATAACAGAGACTTAGTAGGATAGCTCTCAAGACTGGAGCACTGTCATGGATGGGTACACACTGTTCAAGAAGGACAGGCAGAAGAGGAGAAGGAGTTGCACTTTATGTAAAAGAGCTATATGATTGCTCAGAGCTCAAGTATGAAATTGGAGATAGGCCTGTCAAAAGTCTCTAGGTTAGGATCAGTGAAGAGGGGAACAAGGGTGATGTTGTGGTAGAGGTCTGTTATAAACCACCAGACCAGGAGGAAGGTGTGGAGTGAGGCTTTCTTCAAACAGTGATCACAGGCCCTGGTTCTCATGGGGTACTTCAGTCACTCTTGACATCTGCTGCGAGGGTAGTACAGCAAGGCATAAGCAATCCAAGAAGATATTGGAGAGTTTTGGGGACAATGTCCCGGTGCAAATGTTGGAGTGGTCAGCTAGGGGCCATGCTCTTCTTGACCTGCTGCTCACAAGCAGGGGAGAATTGGTGAGGGATATACTAGTAGATGGCAACTTGGGCAGCAGAGACCATGAAATGATTTAAGTTCAGGATCCTGAGAAGAAAGAATCGAGAGGAGCAGAATAAGGACCCTGGACTTCAGAAGAGTAGACTTTGACTAGCTCAGGTAACTCATGGGCAGGATTTTCTACGAAGCCAGTCTGATGGGGAAAGGAATCTAGGAGAGCTGGCTGTATTTTAAAGAACCTTACTGAGAGTGCAGGAAAAATCACCCTGATGTGCAAGAAGACTAGCAAATATGACGGAAGACCAGCTTGGCTTAGCAGGGAACTCTTCAGTAAACTAAATCACAAAAAGGAAGCTTATAAGAAGTGAAAACTTGGACAAACAACTAGGGAGGAGTATAAGAGTATTGCTCGGGCTTGCAGGGATGAAGTCAGGAAGGCAAAAGCACAACTGGAGTTGCAGCTAGCAAGGGATATGAAGGGTAACAAGAATGGTTTCTACAAGTATGTCAGTAATAAGAGGGAGATCAGGAAAAGTGTGGATCTCTTACTGAATGGGAGAGGCAACCTAGTGACAGAGGATGCAGAAAAGGTTGAAGTGCTCATTGTGCCTTTTTCACTTCAGTTTTCACAGACAAGGGCAGCTCCCAGACTACTGCACCTGGCAGCACAGTTTGGGGAGGAAGTGAGCAGCCAATCGTGGCGAAAGAACAGGTTAGGGACTATTTAGAAAATGTGGACATATACAAGTCCATGGGGCTGGATGAGATACACCTAAGGGTGCTAAGGAATTGGCTGATGTGATGGCAGAGCCGCTGGCCATCATCTTTGAAAACTCATGTCAATTTCATAGATTTCATAGACATTAGGGCTGGAAGGGACCTCGAAAGATCATCGAGTCCAGCCCCCTGCCCAAAGGGCAGGAAGTCAGCTGGGGTCATAGGATCCCAGCAAGATAAGCATCCAGTTTGCTCTTGAAGGTGTTCAATGTAGGCGCTTGAACCACCTCCGGTGGCAGGCTGTTCCAGACCTTGGGGGCTCAGACAGTGAAGAAATTCTTCCTTATGTCCAGCCTGAAACGGTCTTGTAGTAGTTTATGACCGTTCGACCTAGTCGTCATCCCTTGGGGCGCTGTGGTGAACAAACATTCCCCCAGATACTGGTGGTCACCCCTGATAAACTTGTAGGTGGCCATCAGATCACCCTTGAGCCTGCGCTTTTCCAGGCTAAAGAGCCCCAGGGCTCTCAGCCTGTCATCGTAGGGTCTGCTTCCCTGACCTCTGATCGTGCATGTGGCTCTTCTCTGGACTCTCTCAAGCTTCTCCACATCCTTTTTGAATTGTGGAGCCCAAAACTGGACACAGTACTCCAGCTGCTGCCTCACCAAGGCCGAGTACAGGGGGAGAATGACGTCCCGGGATTTGCTTGAGAAGTATCTATGGATGCAAGCCAGTGTTTTGGTCGCTTTACTAGCCGCAGCATCGCACTGCAGGCTCATGTTCATCTTGTGGTCAATGATGACCCCCAAGTCTCTTTCTTCCATAGTGGTAGCCAACATAGCACTGCCGAGCCTATAAGGATGCTGCGGGTTTTTCTTCCCAAGATGGAGAACCTTGCATTTATCAGCGTTGAACACCATCAGATTCTCATCTGCCCACTTGCTGAGCCTGTCCAGGTCAGCCTGGATCACCCGCCTGTCTTCTGGTGTGGATGATTTGCCCCAAAGTTTGGTGTCATCAGCAAACTTGGCCAGTCCGCTTCTGACTCCAGTGTCCACATTCATTAATGAAGATGTTGAACAGTATGGGTCCAAGGACAGAGCCTTGGGGGACCCCACTGGTCACAGGACACCAGGATGAGTGACTTCCATCAATTACTACCCTCTGGGTCCGACCACGGAGCCAATTTTCCAGCCAGTGGATCATGGAGGACCCAAGGTAACAATTGGCCAGTATCACCAAGAGGTGATCATGGGATACCAGATCGAAGGCTTTTTTGAAGTCAAAATATATGACATCAATCTCTTCTCCCTTGTCCAGGTGATAGGTCACCTGGTCATAGAAGGAAATGAGATTGGTCAAGCAAGACCTACCTGCAACAAACCCGTGCTGGCTATCCCTTAAGATGTTGGCATCGGCCAGTCCATTAAGGATGGCCTCTTTAATAAACTTTTCTAAGATCTTCCCCAAGATAGAAGTCAGGCTAATGGGCCTATAGTTAGCCGGATCCACTTTCCTCCCTTTCTTGAAGATAGGCACCACATTGGCCTTCTTCCAGTCTTCGGGCACTACACCAGAGCGCCAAGAGTTTTCAAAGATCCGCGCTAGAGGCTGGGCTATGATGCTTGCCAGCTCCTTGAGTACCCTGGGGTGAAGATTGTCAGGGCCGACTGACTTGAAGGTATCCAGCTTCTCAAGATGTTCCTTCACGAAGTCAGCATTAATGGAGGGCAGGGGATCACCCTCACCTGGACTTCCCTGTCCCGTAGTAGGCATGGGCGTCCCATGGGACTGATGAAAGACCGACGCAAAGTACCTATTTAATAGGTTGACTTTTTCCTGGGCATCAGTTGTCAGTTGCCCCATCTGGTTCAGCAGGGGTCCAGTGTTGCCCCTGCTTTTCCTCCGGCTCCCCACATATCTGAAAAAGGACTTTTTATTGTCCTTGATGCTCGAAGCTAGTTGGAGTTCAGTTGCAGCCTTGGCTTTCCTGGTATGCTCCCTGCAGGACCGGACCAGTGCAGAATAATCCTCCTTGGAGGTGACTCCCATCCTCCATCCTTTGTAGGCCTTTCTTTTTAGCCTCAGGAGGTCTGCTAGGTCCCTAGAGAGCCAGGGGGGCTGCTGTGCCCTCTTGCTGCCTTTCCTCCGAGATGGAATAGACTTAGTTTGTGCATTGAGGATCGCTCCCTTGAGGAGCAACCACTCTTCTTGAACTCCCCTCTCCCTGTGGTCATGGTCCCTTAGGGCCTCACTGACAAGCCTCCTGAGCTTGTCAAAGTTGGCTTTCCTGAAGTCAAGGACTTCCGTGTTGCTGACTGACTTGCCAGCTTTTTGGCGGATGGTGAAGGTGATCAGCTCGTGGTTGCTGTCACCCAGCTTCCCATCGTTCACTAGGTCGCCGACTAGGTCATCCCCAGTAGCCAGTACCAGGTCGAGCAGCGCTTTGCCTCTCGTTGGCCCATAGACTTCTTGAGTCAGGTAGAGGTCATCCACGCATGAGAGGAAGCTTTGCGACCACTCAGATTTTGCTGAGCGATCCTCCCACAAGATGTCCGGGTAATTGAAGTCACCTATGACAACCATGGTCCTGGAGCATGCTGCCTCAGCCAGTTCCCGGGCAAACTCCTGGTCAAGCTCAGGACTTTGGGTGGGAGGTCTGTAGTACACTCCCACCATTGTGTCCCCTGTGCCGTGTTCCCCACGGATTTTAACCCAGAGGGTCTCCAGTCGTCCACCCTGGTCGCCAATATCGGCTTGCAGGGATGCATAGCTTTCCTTAACATAGAGAGCTACACCCCTGCCCCTTTTATCTACACGATCCCTCCTGTACAGGGTATAGCCATCTATACCCGTTATCCTATGACATCATAATTATTTGCATTGAGCAGGAGGATGAGCTCCTCCTGCTTATTCCCCAAGCTCCTGGCATTTGCATACAGGCAGGCAAGTGTCCCCTTGGGGGGCTCCTTCCTTGCCCACAGATTTTACCAGGGGTTGGGCGCCCTTAAATGCCTTGGCCCGCTGGCTTTGCAAGGATTGCTCAGCAGGCCAGCAGTGGCGGTAGTCCCCCCGACCCCCAGCGGGCTTAGTTTAAAGCCCGGTGGAGCAGGTCAGCCAGTCTGGCTGAGAAGAGCCTCCTCCCTAGGGGAGAGAGGTAGAGGCCATCTCTTCCCAGCAGCTCGCTGCCTCTCTCACCAAAGAGCGGGCTGTGGTCATGAAAGCCAAAGCCTTCCCAATGACACCAGCGCTGCAGTCTTTGGTTGACCACGTGGATCCTCCTCTCCCTCCTCAGCCCATAGCCTGAGACTGGGAGGATCAATGAGAACACCACCTGTGCCCCCAGACCCTTTAGCCCCACTCCCAAATCCCTGTAGCACCTCATGACCCGGCTGGGAGTGCTCTGAGCCATGTCATTGATGCCCACATGAATAAGGAGCATGGGATAGTGGTCTGTGGGTTGGAGGAGCTTTGGGATCCTCTCCGCAATGTCCCGGATGTGGGCCGCCGGGAAGCAGCAGACTTCCCGGGCTGAGGGGTCAGGGTGGCAGATTGCCCCCTCGGTCCCCCTCAGGAGGGAGTCTCCCACAACAAACACCTTAGTTTTGTCTTGGGGAGAGCAGGGGCGGTAGCTGCAGTTGGGCCCATGCTGCCTGTGGGAGCCGGCAACTCAGCAGGCTCTGCTGGAGCAGCAAGAGGTGCATACCTGTTGCTCAGCTCTGGCAGGGCAGGGGCCTTGGTGCAGCGGGCCTTAGGGCCCTTGACCACCTTGGTCCATGCCCCTGGCTGGACAAAGCGGGAGGTCCCGGAGTCCTCCTTTGGCCTGGAGGGAGACTGTGGTCTACCCTCTGCCTCCCGGGGGAGAAGGGCCTGGCAGTAGGAGTCTATCTCCTGCTCGCAGTCCCTGATGGCACACAGTCTCTGGACTGTGGCCTGGAGCTCCTCCAGCTGGCGTGCCAGAGACCCCAAAAGGGAGCACACCCCACAAGGGGAGAGAGGTTCTGGATGATTTGAAAAGGGCATACATAGTGCCCATATTTTAGAACGGGGAAAATGAGAATCCAGGGAACTACAAACCAGTCAGCCTCACCTCGGTCCTCAGAAAAATCATGGAGCAGGTCCTCAAAGAATCCATATGTAGGAGAAGATAGTGATTAGGAACAGTCAACTTGGATTTACCAAGGGCAAGTCATGCCTGACCAACCTGATTACCTTCTACGATGGGATAACTGGCTCTGGATTCAGGGAAACCAGTAAACATAATATGCTTGACTTTAGCAAGGCTTGGGATGCCGTCTCCCACAGCATTCTTGCAAGCAAGCTGAGGAAGTATGGGTTGGATGGATGGACAGTAAGATGGATAGAAAACTGGCTGGAGAATCAGGCTTAGAGGGTTGTAATCAATGGCTCAATGTCCAGTTGGCAGCCAGTATCAAGTGGTGTGCCCCAGGGGTCGGTCCTGGGGCTTTTTTGTTTAATGTCTTCATCAATTACCTTAAAGATGGCACACAGTGCACCCTAAGCAAGTTTGCAGATGACACCAAGCTGAGGGGAGTAGCGGGAGGGTAGGGCTAGGAGTGACCTAGACAAATTGGAGGGTTGGGCCATAAGAAATCTCATAAGGTTCAACAAGGACAAGTGCAAAGTTCCTCACTTAGGATGGAACAATCTCATGTATCCGGTAGAAGCTGGGTGCTGACTGGTTGGGCAGCAGCTCTGCAGAAAAGGACCTGGGGGTTACAGTGGATAATAACATGGATATGAGTGAAGAGTGTGCCCTTGTTGCCAATACTGGGCTGCATTTGTAGGAGTGTTGCCAGGAGGTCAAGGGAAGTGATTATTCCCCTCTATTCAGCACTGGTGAGGCCACATCAAGTACTGTGTTCAGTTTTGGGGCCCCTACTACAGAAATGATGTGGACAAATTGGAGAGAGTCCAGCAGAGGGCAGCAAAAATGGTGAGGGGGCTGGGGGACATGACTTATGAGGAGAGGCTGAGAGAACTGGGCTTATTTAGTCTAGAAAAGAGAAGGCTGAGAGGGGATTTAATAGCAGCCTTCAACTATTTGATAAGCCCTCGCCCTGCCACCTGCAGGGGTAGATTGCCCCTGAGCCTACTCGCCTGCCACAACTGTAGGTGTTATACCTCTGTAATGTTGCTCAGTGGTTCTTACCAGCTCAGGGACATCTCCTTGGCCCATCTTCACCCTTTTCCACTAGGGCAAGAGTTGTCAACCAGGGGTACATGTACCCCTGGGGGTACTTAAGAAGGCCCTAGGGGGTACACACGGACAGGCAGAGATAGAGTGCCACCACACACTATCCTGTGCTGCCACTCAGGCGCTGAACACACAAGGTGGGGGAAGCTCTCATGCAGCAGCTGCTGCCACTGCATTTGGCTGTGCACCACCCCAGTCCTCCTCCCACTTCCCCCTCCCCCCCCCGGGCCTCCTGGGATACACTGATCCAAAAAGGTTGAAAACTCCTGCGCTAGGGTGTTATCGTAGATCCTAAGCTGTGCCTTGATGTCACTGCAGGTGGATTGATGCACCAGTGGGATGATAATCCAGTGTCATGGGAGTTTGCTGTGACCTATTATTACACTTTGAGAAAAAATGCTAACACAAAAGAGAAACAACGTAACTTGATGTGGCTGAGACTGAGTGGTGGGCAGGGCACTGTGCTGAGCTGCACACTCCCAACATTAGAGCTTAAGGCTCTGCTACCCTGACCCTTTGTTCCCCTTTTTCTATCTAGCCCCTTCTTCCCCAGGGCTTTTCTTTGCTGCCACTTGTCCAGGTGTCTCAGAGGCTCTGCATAATCCCTGCTGGGCCTGCTCGTGGCCAGAAGTGGTGGGTGTCCCTCAGTGGCACACTTTGGGTGAGTGGTTGAACTGCCAGGAGGCTAAGGCATCAAGGGCAGTCCCTCCAGGGTTCACCCTTGTCAGGTACCCTCTGGGCCTACCAGGCCATCCTCTCCCATCCACACCTGACCTTAGTTGTAGCAGGCTCCTGTCTTGCACAGGCTGGCTGCCTCTGCTGCTCCAGTGTGGGTTGCCCAGTCCCAGCAAGTGGGTCTAGCCCTGGGCCGGCTACCAGAGCTGCACCTAGCTTCCTCTGGGCAGTCTTCTGTCTGGGGTCTTGATGCCCCTCTGTTTTGGGCCCCTTTAGGCTCAGGCAGACCTAGGCCGGTTCCCTTGGCTCACTGGCTGGCAAAGGTGGCGGTGGCTGGGTGCTTGAATTGGGTGGGAGAGAGGGACCTGGCTTGGAAATATACATTGTAAGGAAGAAAAGACTTCAGAAAACATCCAAAGATGAGAACTTCTGGTTTTGTTCATTGACTCTGGTTCAAAGCTTATTATTGCTGACACATTTTCAAGTGCTTTCTAGGATAAATGTACAAGTGAGTTATGGGTAAAGAAATTTGAGGTAAATGTGAGAAAGGTATTCCCTCTATCTGAAAATAAACTAGATCAACTGGGGAAACAGAATGACAACAGCAATTCAGATCTCCATTATATCATGAAATAGAGTCCCTCTGTGCCACACAAAGAAATAAACGCTGTGAGATCAGAGCTAAAGGAAACTAAAACATTGCAACAAGCATACTCGAGCAACATTGCTGCAAGTGAGTCACAATAATTTAGGAATTTAAAAAAAAAAAAGAGAATCTGATTTAAAAATAGCACAGTGGGCAATGCAAACCCAGAATCAGATGTAGAGATTAAATTTGCCCATCATATATAGGGTTTTTCTCCTCTTTAGCAAGTTCAGTTACCTCCTTCTTATTTTGTTCCCACTTTGCACTTTAGTCTTGTTATCTCTTCCCTCCTTTTTCTTGTTCCCTCCATTCTTTCTCCCAGTCACCCTTAACTGTCTTCTTTTCTTTCATAGTACCTGTTTTTTACTCTCGTCTCTCCTCCTCAGTCCCATCATGGTCTCCAGCAAAAGTTGTGTTCTTTAAAGTGACATTGTGGACAATAGCATCCCCTTCTGAAGAGAGCATTAGGACCAGTATATAATTGTCAGGCCAGGCTTGATCCCTTTTAGCAAGTGCCACTTTGAGGAATATAGCATAAATGGTCCCAGTTCTGAATTCATCTGGCATAATCTCTATTATTTGAATGATAAAAGATTTCCTTGTTTTGGGTACTTTCTGCTAACATTTATTCACCTTTGCCCATAAAGGGAAATAGATTACTACAAATTCTCTCCTTGTGTTACCCCCCATGGGATAGGAATTTGTAATATATTATTCTGCAGTAGCTAACCTTTTGCATTTTTCAGGTAACTTATTTGTGACATTTTCTAGATATCACAGCAGAATAGGAAAGCAGTTCTCCGTGATTATGTTCTATTCACGCCGACTTGTACCCCTTTTCCTTCCTTTCCCAAGGGCTTACATCCATATCAAATGTTATTCTTGACTAACCTCCTCTATTCTTCATCCTTTCCTTTCCTTTTCTTTCCTTGTCTTATTTCACCCTTGTCTATTTCCCCATACTCAGCTTTGTTCATCTCTCCTCTTTGCCTTCCTTTTAAGCCATCCCAGCTTTTCTTCCTGACAGTTTTCTGTGAATACATTATAACAGATAACTATAGAGGCAGAATAAACCTATCATCTATCTGGTGTGACCTGCCAGTTCCTGTCCTGGCTTCTGTAGTTGCTAGGGAAGATGACCATCAATTATGGGTGCTTTTGTTTTAGTGAAAATACCATATGGGTATTTTCCATTGAAATTAAAAGTATTAAGATATTTAATCAAACATGTTAATACCTCATGATGGTAGCTGTTCCTATAATTAAAGAAGTAATATATTTCATTAGAAGTGCACAGAACCAGGTAGAAGGGAAAGACTCCATCTTCTAACAGTGTAGGAGAGTTGAAGCATTGTAGCCATGCTGCTTCAAGACATATAGAAGAGGCAAAGGTTTTTTTGGTGATTTTATTTATTTATTTTTTAAATAAATGTTAATTGGATGTTAGACAAGCTTTTGGCATGGAACGACCTGAGGATTGGCACTTTGTGCCTGAAACCTTGTCTAACAAGTCTCCCAACTCTACAGTTGTTAGCCCAATAAAAGGTATCGCCAAAAAAAAAAAATCTCACCTTTCTAACAGTTTCATGCTTGATATTCAGCTGATTATCCCAAGGGCCATACAATTGTCTAAAGCCATACATAATACTCCCTAAAAGATATTAGTTACACTAGCCCCTCACCCCCTCCTCAATAAATTGCATATTTTGGGATGGTTTTCTTTGGTTTAGAAACTATATTTAGCCTTTCACAAAAAATACATGATCCCTTTTCATTCCTCAAAGTATATTTCATGACACTACAGAGGGCTATTAAAATGTCAATAAATAATTGTGCCAGATTCAGAAATGAGGAATTATATCACACTGCCTACCTGAATGGGTAGATTTTGGCTTTCTGTGTTGACAAGCCTGTATCTTAACACACAAGGTTGCATTGTTTGTACAATATGCAATATATGGGGTGAAAGGCCTACTTGCAGAAATTAAAATTCCAGTTTAACTGTGTTCAATTAACTGCTACATTGATTGGAATTTCAGCTTGTGAACTCACTGGAAATGGCTCATTGCCATGGTTTGCTACGTTCCTTCCTTTGATCGCTTCCACTTGCCATGTAATTCTTTACTCTCTCTTTTCCCTCTTCATCTCCACAGATCATTTTGTGCTTCTCTCCAGTTGGCTCCATGCTGAGAATTAGAGCTCGGAAGTTCCCAGCCATAGTTAACTGCACAGCTATTGACTGGTTTCATGAGTGGCCGCAGGAGGCCCTGCACTCCGTCAGCAGGAGGTTCATTGAAGAAACGGAGGGGATTGAGGTACAGAGTTTCAAGCTCGTCAGTCATATGGGAAAGCAACAGAGATCTCCAAAAGATCAAAAACTGAATAAACTAGAAAAACAATTTTCTTTTTATGCCTTTGCATGTTTGTCTTCCTTTAAAGGTTATAAAGCTCACCGCAGCTACTGACTGCATTTCTAGGACATGTCACTCCCTATTCCCTCAGCAGAAGTTAGAGAGCAATCAGGCAATCGGGGTAGCAGAGAAAAACAAATAATGCAAGTCACTGTTCTGTCTTCCTCACAGAATCTGGACTATTTGAGATCCTGCAGGCATAGGATTCCCCCATGTAATGGGATTTATTTAACCCTATAATTAGCTGTAGTTACTACCATCAATAATTTGGTCCAAATATTGAACTTTTCAACTTGAATTGCTATCTCCATCCAAGTTTCCAGTTTTCTCCTCTCTGAATTTTTGGACAGGTTGAAATCTTCCTAGCAGCTGCATATGCAGTGCAGTCACCAGTTTAAAACAACGGTTCTGAAAGTATCCATCTGACAGAAAGATAGCATTTGAAACTTTCCCGGAAAATAAATCACACTCCAGTATATGTTCTTGTAAGCTTTCAGTCCAAAAAGAGGTTAAAGATTATTCCTGTGGCATGCGATTACTCCTGTGGTGTTTTTGTTTGTTTGTTTGTTTGTGTGCTCCAGTTTTTCCCCAGTATTTTCTCAGGGGATTAATAGAGAAAGGAGGAAGCTGCTGAATAAGAGACTTTCAAAGGACATTGATATTCCCCTTTGGGGGCTGGCTTGTTTACATCCCTCCTTCAGCTTGATCATGACCTGATAGCATATAGCTGTCTAACAACATTACTGGTACCAATGGTAGAAACTGCTGTGGAAAAATAGATAACCTAATACCAATTAAATTCCTATTATCAAAAGTTCTTGTTACTGTACAGGTCACATTAAACCAGTAAAGATGATTATGCTTGCCTAGCAATTCTGAAAATATTCCACTTCAATTGTAGGGGCGGGGGGAGGAACTGGGATTTTGTACAGTGATCCTCTCGCTGTTTACCTTGACAGGTTTGTGATTCTCACTTCTTTTTTTTTTTAATGCCATTTGAGTGCATTTTCTCACTATGAAGCTAAGGGACTTTCAGCAGGGCCAAGGACAGGTGTGCCAGCTTCTACATGCAGCTCTGTCAAGATAGAATTAGACAGGATTCTGCTGCCCCACACAAGTGAATAGCTTTAACAGGTAGAATCTAATGTGTGTTGAAAGTTAGTTTGGAAAGAACAGTAATAAATATAGTTTCATTTAAAAACCCTTAAGATGTAAGGAAATTTTGGTTTTAGGTCTGTCTAGTGTGGCAACCAGTGTGTAGCAACCCTGACTTTGAGGGAATTGTAGTTTTATCGCTGCTGGGGTGGTGTAGATTGAAGGATCTGCAGTGATTAGAATTGGCACAGGATTTCAAAAGTGCCAGATGAAGAGCTTTGCGTCTTGAGTCAGCTCTCCCTTGGCAGAAAGAAAAACCCCATAGAGAAGGTTTCTAAGCAACTGAACCCAGTGGGGATGACGAAAGTTGCAACTGAAGGTTGGGCAGTGGCAACAGGTAATAAATCTCTTTGAAAAGATCTTGTAGAACTAGTTATATGTAATTGAGGTAATACTTTAGGAAAAGAGGCAACAATTTTGCACAGGATTCATTCTGTGATAGTAACAGATACCTGTTTTCTGTGATGAACTTTAATGATCAGTTCAAAAGCCTGAAGGAGGAATAATCTCTTCCTTTAATGCAAGAGACTGACATGCTCACAGTGTTCATGTTCTAATAAAAAAAATTACAACATAGAATTATTAAAAATAATAACTGTTGATGATTCCAAGATGCAGTTTAGGTCCTTTACCTCTCACACCATTGACAGAGATCAGTGACAAGCCTGCTTTGATATGAAGAGTGACCAATGACATCTACTGGTCATAGAGGGACTTGCTTCAGTTCTAGTCTTAATGTCTCACATCACTGTTTGCTGTACCCTGCTCTCTGGCGGTATACCGATGCCTCCTATAGGATTCTGACAGCAAGAGAGAGATACACTTAGAAATCCTTCCTGCTTTATATGTATCACACCCAAATTAAACCTTCTGTATTTTAATACCTTGTGAAATATTTAGAGTAGTGTTGGAAATCTTGAACGTGTGGGGTTTTTTATTGCATTACCAACTTGCACATTTCCATATAGTTCAAAAAACTGATTATATGCAGAACTGTTCATTGAATTTTTTAACCTACTGCATTGATAATACAACTGAAGCAATTTAGGCATTTTAATATTAAGGCTTTTAACTGACTATGTTAAAAATACTGTTGTTATAGGTTGCATCTTGGAGATTTAGGAAAAATTCATAATTCATTGACATAAGAAAATGTGCATGTATGTGTGATTCCCTTCTCTGCATGTGTACAAAAGAGTGCATAACTGGCTGTAAATAAATATTTTTTCTTTTCAGTTGCCTAATACTGAAATAAATAGAAACTACCAAAATAGACAAAATAATTTGACACTTTATTGTAATCAGACTTCAGATTCTGTGTTTCCTCACTGTCATGTCAGAGCAATATTTGACACACGAAACAATCCAGGTCACACCTGTGGGTAGATGAAATCAATTAAGACTAGCGTGGAAAGAGTGCAAAAAGACCAACAAGAGAATGAGAGGAGGATTTGTAGGCGGAAAAAAGGTGGACTTGGAACAGAGGTGATCCAAGTTACTGTGAAAAAAGAGAGAATATAACACAATTATGTTTAAACCGCCCCCCCCCCCCCAAAAAAAAAAAAAAAAACGACAAGGAAAAGAAAAGAATCAGAAAGACAAGCAAGGTATGCAAGAAAGTCAGCAAAGAGTGTGTCTGAGGAGAAGTAAAAAAAATGAAGCAAGAATGATCAGGAGGAATAGAAAGTAAAAGGCACAGCAAAGGTGTTTTAGGATATCAAGAGAGCAAGGAAAACACGATAGTAGAGGACCACCCTAAAAAATGAAGATTCTGAGCTACTGTCTGTCCTCTTTTGTTAGCTGAAGATTTATGGATGGGTTATTTTCTTTGTAGAACTTCTCTGTTACATGGATAATTTTATTTGCTTCATTTTACATATTTAAGTCTTTTTTTTCCATTTAGTAGAAGGAGCTGTTTAGCCACAGCTCAGTTGTGCCCAGGCTTTTGGTATAGAATCTGACAATACCATCCAACGCATTATGAAGAAGAACACCACATCTACAGTTAAATGATTATCTTATTAGTATAGCTTATGCTTCACTTTTTAATCACCTCAGATGGTTTAAGAATTACAAAGGCTTTAGTAATGAAAAACATCCGTAAAACCAAAGTCTTTAACATGAAAGTGAATTGGAAAAAGAACCATAAAACCTTTGAAAGAGAACAAAATCGTACCAGTAGAATATCACAGCCCCTATAAAAATAATCTGCTGGGTTTACTGCTTAAATTCCCTTAGAGAAAGGAAACAGGAAACCATTCAGACTGAGCTGACTGGAAAAAAAAATGGATTATGGCAACAGTTTAAAGTTTAGACTGTATCTAGAGGTTGAGAGAGAGAAAACAAGGTTTTTCTTCACTGCTAGAGAGAAATCCTGGATCTACTGAAGCCATTGAGAGTTTGAACCCAAAGGCAGATAGGGCCAGAATTTTACCCCAAGAAGGTAGTATGGGTGAAATTACATGTTAGGCATTTAAAACACCAGTGTCCACTTGTTAATGCCTGTTAACTCATGCCCTCTGAGTGTCTCAGAATTTATTCCACTTCAGGTGAGAGTTAACACCTGGGCTGTGCTACCTAGCTCATGTTATGGTAACTTCAGCCTGCAGCATAGAGATAAAATGAGCAATTTACATTCTGCAATTATTCCAGGCTATTCCACTCCCAGCCTCTCACCCCACCAACACCCACAGCATGTTCAGTCATGTTGGAAGCGTAAGCACAGAACTTCATATGAATTGAGCCTGGACTTACACCAACCCTTCTCTCAAGCCACAGCCTTTCAGCCTTTCTCTGTATTTTGAATTATGAGTTTCATCCATTATGAGTACTCCACCGGTTGTCAAGGAAGCTAGGCCCATTTAGATAAAATGTGCTTTAACACACTTAAGTGTATACATTTAAATTTGGCAACAAACCTGCAGATTATGCTCAAGTCCTGGAAAGTGATTTAAAGGGGGGGATGATAATGGACAAACAGCTGAGCATGAGTTCCGAGTATGACGCTAGCACACGGGCTTCTGGGGACCTTGGCTGTATAAACAGAAGTAGAGTAGGGAGGCAGTTATACCTCTCTATACAACATTGGTGAGACTGCTACTGGAATATTGCATACAGTTTAGCATTTTTATAAAGCATCTTAAGTACTATAGAGAGCTTCAAAAGTTTAGGGGAGAACATCCTTGACAATAAAAGACTTAAAAAGCTATTTATTTTATTGAAGGAAAGTAGAGTGGTGACTTGTAATGGTTTATAGAAACTTTAAAGGTAAGAAAATAGTGGATATTGAACAGTTCTTTAATCTAGCAGAAAAAGGCATTAGAAGAACCAGGTGAAGCCAGACAAACTCAGATTAGAGAGAAAGCACATTTTTAACAATATGAGAGATTTGCAATGGACCAACCACCAGGGGAAGTGGTCGCTTCCTTACCTCTTAAAGTCTTCGGATCTAGTCTGGATGCTTTCCTGGAAGTTGCTTTAACCAAACACAAATTATTCAGCTGGAAGATGCTGGTCATGCTATACAATAACAGAGGATAAAAGAGATTTAAAATCACAATCCTCTTCCATGCATCTCTCAAGTGTATTATAGCAAACAACTTCCTCTCTCTGCAGTGGCAGGACACTGACAGTGCCCTTGTTCCCATGATTTATCTGTGGAAAGTTAGGGTGTTCTTGGTGTCTTTGTGTCCTGTGCCTGGAAGTTGTGGATAAGAGTTGTTCATGTAGTTTTAAGAATATATTAGAGAAACACTTCTGTAGGATGGCTTAGATGGGGATGGTCCTGCCATGAGCGGAGGTATAGATGACCTCCTGAGGTCCCTTCTAACCTTACTTTTCTAGGATTCTAGTAATACCATGAATTTTGGTGGGCATTATTTTCCCTTTAAAAAAAATTAAACACAAATTGATGCACGTGCTTTCACACACAATCTGTAAAAAGGTCCCTGTGTAGCAATATTGATATTTAAATGCTTAGTATTGGGCTTAAGTGATTTGTACAACTTTTGGGTGTGTCTTTATGATAGAATGCAATAAGCTAGTTTGGATACTAGAAGCAGTATGGCCGTGTTAACCCCACACTCTGGTTGCACTTAGCTATTATACACTGCCTCTCAGGGTATTTCTTGACAACAGTGTATTATGTTATGTAAATATACCCTTCATTTGGGACTGAAGTAATACTCTAAAACTCGCACCTTAGAACCATATAATATGTATACCCTATTTAAAGGGTTTAACCTTCATATGATACCTAATCTTTGCTTCCTACAACCAACTGTATTCACATCATAACAGACATCATGGAGTAAGAGAATCAGTAATTGGTGAACAAAACAAATGTCTGCTCTCTTCTGAAGTTCTACTGCTGTGATCTCTTGTACCTTAGTACTAGAGGCTCCATAGTAAAGTATACAGCTTAAGAAAATATGCCATTCTTTAATGTACTCACTGTATTTAAGAGATACAGTGAAACTCAATTTAACATATGATGAAATGCAGCTGGAAATAACTGTCCTGTCTGGTTCCAAAAACTAACAAAGGGTAGGTTTCCCTCTCTGTTTTGATAACTGCCTCAATTACACAATCAAGTAGTTCTGGGGCATCTCTTATTTCTGCTGTTTGCTTGATGTAATTTCAGCTAATGGTGCTTGTTGCCAAAAGCTAAGTTCTATAGTCAGAAGGCTGAATAGCTGGTTTGGCAATGAAGGATTTAGAATCTAAGGAAAGCAATACATGGACTTATTCATGGAAAACTCCTCTTAACTCCAGTAGAAACCATGCGTGAATGAAAGCCAGTACTCTACAGTCTAAAGTAAAGTGGTTTTCTTGATGCATTGGGAGTAAAGGGGGTTCAAAAAACAACAACCCCAAACTGTTCCTTTTTACTTTATTTTAATTGGATACAAACTCACAGTCCAGTCTTCTTTAGGCGTATAGAATATATTTGACTTAAAACAAACTTATCTGGAGCATAGGTTCATTCCCTCTTTATATTTCTGAGTGCTTGGCAGTTAAATCAGTTTTTTCATGGTATCAACTGTGGTTTTTTAAATAAAGAAGGCCAAATTAGCAATAATAATTTTCTTTGGCTGCATCCTTGAATGGGCTTATATTGAAAAATACAATGTAGTATTACAAAAAAAACCTGGAGATAAATGAATGGCAGAATAAATAATTTATGCTAATGAAATTACTGCAATTAGTAGTTCCACAATGACCCTTTTAAAAGCCACAGCTGTTAATGTCAGGAAGTGCTGTCACTGCTGACCTTATCATAAGAGAAAGTGACAAATTGAAAATGCAGGGAAGACCAATCATCAAAGAGGTCTGTTCGGGAACGATTAGTGTTTTCTGAAAAACAGTGTGAATTACAACCAGCTGCTCTCTGGCTCGGCATGTCTCCCATGCTGTGCCATTTTGTTAAGCTTGATAACAATAGTTATTTTGCCCCATTGAGACAAGTTGTCTCAGGCCACTTCCAGCTCTACCGGAACCCACTTCTTCCCTCACTGATTTACAAATGAAACTGTTGTTAGAGTGCTTTTCAGTATTGCTGAGTAGAGACTTCTCATAAGGATCATGACTGAGTACCAGCCAGTTAGAATGTAAGAAGGGTGTCTTTGGCCAGGAAGGTCACTTCTACTGTAAAGTTCGTGGGCATAACAGACATTCAAAAAGAAAGAGACTGAAACAAATTTCTGTTTGAGGCTGTATTGTTCAACTGTGCCTAAAATGTTTATTTCTGCTGTCTGGCCTCCCTTTAAAACAGATTTGTCTTTTACTTCTTGATATTGGCTGGTTTGTGCCACCTTTATTCTAACAAAGGATGTTCAAGCTCTTATTCACTTAAGATTTTTAAAGGCAATATAGTTCAGCTCTCCCCCTTTGCAATAATTTCTGCATTAGGTCCTTGCTTCTAATGTCTGTTGTTGCAGTCAGTAATGAAGCTGGTATTTTTTTAAGCTTGCTTTAAAAGCCTCGAAAAATAATGAGGTTTCTTACTGAGAAAAATTGTAAGTCTATCTGCACCAGCCTGATTGTAATATTAATGATGTAGGCTTGAAACGTTTAACTGCATCAACAACTACTCATGAGCAGTTTTCCAAAAGATCTCTAAGCATTATTGACAATGCTTTGGTAAATTATGTGTGACTTTCCTAAGAGTTGGTGTAGCTCATTTAATTCATATTAATTGATTTTTAGGCTTCACTTGATTAATTGAACTGGGTTCATCTTGTACAGAATGCAATAAATAATCATTAAAATGAGGGAGATGTGACTCCACAAATTATAAAGTTAAGTATGTTAGAAGTCATAGAGGACAAAATGGAAGTTAGTTATAACAATGGACTTAAGTCATCATAGCAGCATTTTCTGTTCATTTTTATACGTAATAGAGGGGGAGTAAGTTTAAACCATGAAATACTTTTCCTTAGCCCTATATAATGGATATACACGAGTGTACAGGCAGTCCTCGACTTACAACGTTTTGAGTTGCAATGTTTCTCACTTACAACGATTATAAATTGACAACCTGTTTCAACTTTGACGTCAGTTTCGACTTTTACAACACTTGATCCTATGTGACACCATGCCAGCGAACAAGTTTGCTGTGTCGCTCATCTCCCTGGAGAACATCTGTCCAAACTTCCCTGGACACTTTCTTTAAGGAAGCAGACAAGACAACAGAAGAACCTGCAGCCAAGACTCCTGAGAAGACTCCAGGCAAGAACCCTTCAAAAAGTTCAACCAAGAGCCTTTCAAAAAGTCCAGCAAAGTCACCTCAAAGAAGTCCTTCCAAATCAAAATGATTGCTATTTACAATATAAATACATTAATGTAGCTATATTACTCATCTATAATTGATTGAGTACAAAATTCTGGTGAAACAAATTTGGAGTACAAATTTGGTGAAAATAGGGTATCGGGCCTTGGTTCAGGAACCAATCCCCCATTTCTAACCTTGTTTCTTATGAGAAAATTGGTCCCGAGTTACAACGTTTCGACTTAAGGTGTGGTTTTCAAGAACCAATTATGTCATAAGTCCGAGAACTGCCTGTATTCATGCATGTGTACACTTCATATTCTTAAATTGTGTATTTAAAAAAAAAAAAAGCCTGTGACTAATTCTCATGAGCTTTCTATTCCTGGCTTTCTCCTAGTGAACAGTGTTCTAAATCAAAATAAGACTGTTATGAGCAGGTTTTATTTTGAAATAGTAGGAATTAAATGAACTCAAAGACTTCCCTTTGAAATTTTTCCTTTGAAATCCTCCCTTCTTCTCCACTTACACCAAGTGGGTGAAGACAACGTACTCCAGCCAAACTATTGTGGCTGACTTCAACATACATGAAATAATTGATTGAATATCTAATATAGTACCAACTGAAATCAATGAAAAAGTTCCTTTGACTTCAGTAGGCATTGGGTGGGGTCTTGAGGACCTGGACACATGGCATATTTGCTCTGGTATAATTTACATAGTTTTCACTGGTCCAAAAAAACAATGTCAGGATCCAGAGTAGAAAGAACTATACTGTTGGTCCAATAATAGGTATCACCAAAAAACCTTGCTTCTTCCACAAATCTTTATAGTAGTTTTAATGTAGACACATAGCATGTGATTTTTAAGCTTCTCAGCATTGTCTAACCTGATTCCTGTTCCAGTAAATGTGAGTTTTATTACTGGCCTTCAGCAAATCAGTGATGTAAGAACTGGAAACTTCTGAAGTACTCTCATATGAACCCCAATCCTATTTGATTCAAGTCAGTGGCATGATTTCTTTTGTCTTCAGTAGGAATAGGATTCTGGATGATGACAGTGGGGTTTTTAGGGATCAGTGGGGTGAAAGCAAGACTATGATGTACCTTTTATTTTAATTTTGACCTGAAATTAGGTTTTTAGGATTGTCACATTAAAATGTCCAAATCCTCAAACATTAACTCTAGATTTAAGGATAAAATAGGGTTCATCTCTTATGACTTTTAGCTTTTTGAGATACTTAAAAATAATTTAAATATATTGCGAAATATGTAGTGTGCAGTTTCTATGGGACTGAAATCATACGTTGACTTGGCAGCTAATTATACATTAAATGTATTATATTTTTTAAAAAATTGGAGGGGGAGAATCATTTAGCTTATTTTTATATTATGACTGGCAGAGTTATGTTATGAATTCAAATCTGAAAATTATTCTCAGTAGTGATGCTTGCTTAGTTTTGTAACTTAACCTGATGTATACAGCTGTGTCTAAAGTTTGAATGTTTTGTCACAATAGTGTTTACATGTGTTTCTTTTCCTCTCAATATTTCATTAAGCCACACATTCAAGATTCCATTTGCCATTTCATGGTATATGCTCACACCGCTGTGAATGACCTGAGTGCCAAATATCACCAGAATGAGAGGCAATATAACTACACCACTCCTAAAAGTTTCCTGGAGCAAATAACATTGTATAAAATCTTTCTGGAGAAGAAACGTGAGCAGATATCCAAACGCATGGAACACCTGATGAATGGCATTAAGAAGCTAAAAACAACAGCTTCTCAGGTAAGCTGTCACATTAAGAAAGATACTCACATTATTTCTCTCTGTGACCCCTCTGCCCATACATCTTCCCTTTTTTTAAGGAAACTATTTTGTTTTCAGTCCTACACAATAATTGCCGCTAACTGTATATACAAATGTCTCAACACTTTTTTTCATTAGACTAGTTAGCTCTGGGATATAAAGTCAATGCTATACAGGAGTTCCCTGATGCTTGAAAATGTCTTTAATTGTATGTAGTATCTTTCCAGCTCAAAGTGTCTCAAGATGCTTTTAAGAGAAATGGGTTTACATGCATCTGGTCTGGGATTGCCATAATCTTGAAATGTATTTATTAAAAACAAAAGGGGTTTGTGTTCTATATATAAAATATAAGTATTTCAAATTCCACAGGTACAGTATTTGCACAGCATTGTGCTAGTGCCTGAGAATCCGGAATGAAAGCCAACTCATTTATTCTCTTTGTTTAAGACATGGAACAACATAAATGGCCAAAGTAAAAGCTTAAAGGCAAATTAAGACTTTAAAAAGATCAGTTTTAATCATCTAAGGTGCTCTTAGAAACACAATAATGCATTAATAAGATTTTTAATTTGATATTTGCTGTGCAGGCAAAAGAGCAACTTCACACAGAGCTTTGTAACTGAATTAATGTTTTATGACCTGGAGCATTGCATAACAATTTTAAATGGAACTCCCTCAAATTTATCATGAAGCAATGAAAAATCAGATGAAATCTATAAAATCTATGGGTGGAGGGATTTGGTTTGTACAGTAGCTTTTGTGAAAGAGACTGTAGTACCAATGCCAGGGCTTTATCTCCTTCTCTCTTCAAAATGGGTCATGAATTTAAAAATCAAAAAGAAAAAATGATCTGCCTTTTAAAAAGCCTCGTGGGGCATTTGGAAGGATAGGGAAGCCGAAGTGCTTATTTGTGTTCAATCATGATCCAGTTAGCAGGATTAATAATCAATGTTGGGAGACCAAATGGTATATAGGTGTCCTGGTGCCTCAGGAGTGTTAAGTGTAAAGGTTCTCTGAGTTCTAACACGAGGAAGTCGACAAGTTTTGTAACTACCAGGAATTGTCAGGAAGTGTGGGGTGGTTTCAGGTTTCCTCCTAAACAATTTTTAGCAAACAAAAAGGATCTTCCAACCCTCTGCTGGCTTGGAATTTTAGTCCCACTAATAACTTTCTTTCTCAAACTTGGCATCAGTTTCCATATCAGGTTAGGCAGAATCTCTTTTTGCTTAATGGTGTATCCTGTCATATCAACCATATAAGATGCTTGGAGGGGTAGGAAAAACTGAAGTGAATACACACACACACACACACACACACACACACACACACACCCCTGATGAATGAAAATTTTATATATATATAAAAATTTTTAAACATTTCTCTTTCCCTTACCCATGGAAAATATGTTCCTGGATATTTTTATATGACCCGTCAGGTGATAAATTGCTCTTACAGCAAACTGGTGGCCTTTGTTAATCAATACCTGAATTTCTCTAAACCCCTTGGCAAGTCTCCTTTGGAGTTATTGCTTCAAAGTGATTGTTGAGCATTTTCCAACATGTCCTGTTGCTGCTACTTATATTGTTGCATCAGTGCCAGGCCCTGTGGCAAGGAGTTGAGATATCTGGTTTCAAGAACATCTTGGGCTCTCGGAAACTGGATGACTTAGTGTTTGGGCACAGTTCTGGTGGGTGTGGTTAGATTGCTTTGTATAATGTGTTAGATCAACAAACGTCTTTGAGCCAGAAGAATTGAGCTACTGTATGGAAACAAACCTCAACAGGTAAATATGGAAAATAAGGTGTGGTTACTGTTGAACTTTGAAATCTTATTTGATCTTTGTTTCCAATGCCAGTTTTTATCCAAGTATCATACATTTATAGAAAGGGGACATACATGTTTTATAAGCTTTTAGGAATACACCTAATAACAATGGCTTCAAAATAATGTTGTCTTTATTCTACTATAGGTAGAGGACCTAAAATCCAAACTTGCCTCTCAAGAGGCAGAACTGCAACTGAGGAATCAAGATGCTGAAGCTTTGATTACTAAGATAGGGCTTCAGACTGAGAAAGTGAGCCAGGAAAAGGCCATTGCTGATGCTGAAGAGCAGAAGGTCAGCCTAATTCCATCGTTTAGTGCTGTTGAGCTATATTTAGCACAAAATAAACCTTTGTAGGTGAAGAGTTTTGAACAACTTCCTCTCCGGGGAGCATAAAATCTAAAGAATTATTATACTTACACATGTAACAGCATTTCACACCATGATTACCACTTGACCTTTCTTTACATTATGCATTTTCCCAACCTTTTAGCTCTTTTAATGATATGAAAGAACAATAAATACTGAGCTCATTCAAGCATATAATGGATGTGGATCTTGAGAATCAGGTCTATTTGTAATACAGGAAAGGTCATGGAGCCATCTCTGAGCACTTCAGGTTTATAAAGGCTTTGGGGTTTTAGGTAAATTAGAGGACTTAATTATTATAGACATCCGTCCCACTGCCTTCCTATATTTAAAATTATTTTAGAATTCAAAATTTGGAAATAGAGCCTCTATAAAAGATGTGTTAGCAATCTAGATGCTTCATTTGGACTTTTTCTCCATTCAGCTTAGCTTTAAGGAAGTAACTAATTTAGCTGTTAAAAAGATAGAATAGCTTCTGCTGTTAACCTTCAGTGATGGATAGGTTTCATGAAGGGTTTCATTCTGAATCAAAACCACAAACCATCAAATAGACCATCCTGTTTATAGTAAAAATATCACTAATATATTTTAATATCATGTGGTAACTACAGATGTATTTAAGTTCCCCCAGACTTTAGGCACAATTAACGTGTGAAGGACGAGCACATTTCCATTATCAACACCAGAGAGAGGAGTTTTCTAATATTTCAGAACACTTGATTATTTTGATGTTTTTATTTCAGGCAATTAAAACTTTAGGTTGTAACTGTCAGGTGAGGTGTCAAACCTTTTACTTTTTTTGTGATGATCAGTTAGCTGTTTCACCCTCAAACTTTCAGCCTCATTCTGCTTTCACTGAAGACAAAGGAGTGGGTACACTGTTAGGACTTTTGTATTGCCCCAGTTTCTGTTAATTTACATCAATGTTACACACCAATTTTTATACAAGAATAAGCTTAAAGTCAAATAGTGGTGTTAAATTTGCCTATATTGGACTGGAGAGATCAGGATCTCATCAATCATTTTTTTCAAGGGTCATTTTCCTGAATGGTTCCAATGAATGTAGTAGGATCATCAGGAAATATCCTTAACATAAACGTCTAATGAAGTAATTTTAATTAAGTACAATACATGGCATGATTATCCTGGGATAATCACACCTCTAGGCAATTTTTTCAGGCTTGAGGCACAACTTCGTGCCTTTAACAATTACTACACTCTCTTTAGTTGCTTTATTGCTCTTCCAAACAATTTTAATGGGGCTGATGGCATCTTTCTGTGTTATGTCAGTCTAAAGCTATTTTAAAAAGCAGATGATTTATAAACATTAATATGAGCCTTTAATTTTGTTTAATATAAAAAGGGATCTGCAAATAAGGATTCATTTTCTAGCTAAGTAGACCATGAATATTTTTCATAATTGATAAAAATTGATCATGCTTCTTTTAATTATTTTAGCTTTCCCTCTGTATTGGTTTTTAATTAAAAGTTATGAGAGCTTGCTAAGTTTTAAAGCTTTTCCCAGATTCTGCCTTGAGTGATTCCCTGCCCATAAAGAAGTGAATAAGTAGGGTCATCTAGTCTAGATGCCCAGACATATGGCATAA
Organism: Alligator mississippiensis; assembly: GCF_030867095.1. Lineage (NCBI taxonomy): Eukaryota > Metazoa > Chordata > Crocodylia > Alligatoridae > Alligator > Alligator mississippiensis. The sequence continues at coordinate 159,901,700 of NC_081828.1, read as the reverse complement.
CTCTAAATTTGCACAAAAGGCTAGAAGAATTTGCTTATGGCCATTGCTTATATTGAGTTTTAAAGATTGGTAATGCAGTTGCTGCTGTCTTGTGGGTGATTGCAGTTACTCTCTGGTGACATCAGTCTGCCATATCAGACTGGTCTTACAGATGTAGGCATATTGTGATATGCTTTGCCTTCTGCTAAAGGAGCCAGTCAAAGCAAAAAAATAGGGTCACCATGCTAGTCCAATGTAGTGCCAGAACTGTGACCAGCAGAATCTCTTTGGTAGAATGTTGAGAGGGTGAAACCGGACTGGCTTGCTGTTCCACTCCCCCCAGCTGATATAATGGTCTATATTTATATGGTTTTCCTCAGTCATCACATTCACAAGTCCAATTTCCTTGTGCATAGGACTGTACTGGTTATTTCTAGCTTTCCCAGCAATTTAGCCTTGCCTCAGAAGCCCTGAGGTGTTGACTAACTAAATCAAATGCATAAGCTTTTGTGAGCAACAGCTCATTTCATCAGATGGAGTTGCTCACCTTTACCCTGCCTTCTGCCTGGCTTCAGACTAACAAAGCTAAATACTTCTTTCCAGTCAATTAGTGTGCCTTGTCTACTGTAGAACTTATAGTCTGTTCCCATATATTAATATCAGTATCAGTAGCTTATTTGGACCAGTCCAGCATGATTCGGAGAGGCAATGGGAACACAGTAAGATCTACCATCACATATTCAGCCTAAATTCAGGAAAAATCCAGCCTAAAAACTTGACCACTGTTAGACTTTACTTTGAATAGTGGCTGGCAGCATGTTGTATGCCATTTATTTCTGTTTTGCTAGTTTCTTCAGTTTTCTATGCATGTGTGGAAGTATCTATATTAAATGGAAATATTGGGTTGCTGCCAGTGCAAACTGTTGTAAAAACACTTGCTTTAGTTAAGTCTTTAGATTCTTACTGCTACCGTAGCGCAAATACTAGTATCTTGATTGCTCTAGTGCTGTCTTTCTCTGTAATTAGACATCGTTTAAGCAAGACCTAACAGGAAATATGTGTGAGAAGCTATTTGCCATGAGTTATGAGGTACAAGGATAAAGGATGTATAACTGACTTTAACCCTAGGCAACGTATCCTTAAAAATAAGTAACAATAATCTCCCAAATATGTAACTGCAAGTGATATAAAAACCCTTCATAGAGGCTTGTTGGCATGAGAAATTTTCAGTAATATAACCTGCGTGATTTGATTAGTTATATCAGTGACAAAGTTTGTATGGACACTGTGATTTCAATTTATAGTGGCTTATTCTTATTATTAGCTCAAACCAGAAGAAGAACATCCACAGAGAAGCTTGCTCCAATTGAACTATATTTAAAAATTAACAACTGAAATTAAATCAACACAACTGTCTTGTTCATCAGCACAACTGTCTCTTCCTCCCTTTTCTTCCTTTCTAGAAGCATATTGCACTCTGTATCAGGCTTCAGACTGGTCTTTTTTTCCCCCTCAAAAAGGTAAATGTACTGAAAAATGCAGTTGGATGCTTGTATTTGTGAGTTCAGATCAAATTTGGCAAGAAACTTTTTTTTTTGAAGAAAAAAAGGAAAAATATTTGAAAATAATCAGAATGCTCCAATATTTAGGGTTTTTGTTTTGGAAGCAGCACTTTGCAGGTCAAATGAAATGTTTTGCATCTACCTAAAATCATTTTTTTTTTAATTTCTTCAAAATACCCAAAACTGATGCTTTTTAAAAATTTAATTTCTTTGTCGGGGGTGGAATTGCAACCAAAAAGAAACCCCCATTATTTGCATAGATCCAGTCTAGGGGAGGTATAGAAGAAGCTTGCAGTGTGAAAGAGCTGTATATGATTACTATAAAACCAAAACAAAAAGAAACCCTTACTAATTGATATAAACAAGCGTATACCAACATTAGAAACCTCTGTCTCAGGGTTAAACAGCTATGACCAGATTTGGATTGTGGAAATAAGTTTAACCAGGCCTCTTACTTGATTAAGAGGAGAGACAAACAGAGAGAAAGAGAAGAAAAAAAGATACTGATGCTATGTGTTTTAAAATGTTCTAAAATAAGGAAAAACCTTCATGCCTTGTTTTGTCTGTGTGCAGATGTTAACCTCCTCCTTTCCAGGAACCAAAAAAAACCCCCAAAACACAACACTGATAGCTAATCCCAAAACACAACGTGTTTGCTGAAAAAGTAAACTGCTTACGTGTGACAAACGAATGATCAACATCATTCTGTTTCTCTCAAGGTTGCTTTGTCTGAACTCTGTATCTTTTCTCACTGCCTAAAGTATAAATACGCTTGTAAACTTGTAGAGGTCAGAGCTTCTTTGAGAACCCTCCTTGTGATCACTCGTATAGCTTTAAATAAACCTAGATGGCTCTGCCAATTCTAATACAACCACAACGCAAAGCTTGATTTCTTCCACAGGATCCTTAAGTCCATGTAAAACCTTAAGATTCTTTGTTTGAATAGGTAGCAGCAATCCAAGCAGAAGTATCTCTGAAACAGAGAGAATGTGAGGCTGACCTGAGGAAAGCTGAACCTGCTTTAGTGGCTGCAACAGCAGCCTTGGATACACTTAATAAGGTAAGAGCAAGAAGACAGTTTAATCAATGTCAACAACTTTTCCACATTTTAAAGGATATAACAAACTAAGTTGCTCAGCCAATTGATTATCTATTACATGGTATTACATTTTCTATAAAAATAAAGGAAAGATCAGGAATGAGTTTGAAGACCCTGGAATTGATGAAGCAGTTTAGATAAGAAAGAGCACCTGTATCTTTTGAGTTGTTCTGACTGTCTGGAAGTGTGGCACCACTATGACACCCCTGTGTGACACCACTGTGACATGGGAGTTGTGTGTTTTGGGGTTGAGAAGTGCATGTGTCCAGAAGAAAAACAGAAGTACTGATGTGTAGATTTTTTGCTTCTATTCTAAAAAATAGTATAATAGTGTAATAGTCTTCAGCTTCAACAAATATATAGGGCTTTAAACTAGGTTCATCAAGGGATGGGTATGTATACAGGAATGCCAGCTGGGGGACAGCCAAGCAGGAAGGACATGGAGAGAGTGGTTAGAGAGGTGTCAAAAGGCTGGAATGACATTGGGACGATAGGGAACCGGGGATTACCAATGGGGGACTTAAGTGTCTATACACCAACACTAGGAGTATGGGGAATAAGCAGGAAGAACTAACACTCCTGGTAGCAAATAGGGAATATGATCTCATTGGAATAGCAGAGACCTGGTGGGATGCCAAGCATGACTGGGCTATATGCATAGAGGACTGTAGGCTGCACAGAACGTATTGGGTAGGGAAGAAGGCAGGAGGTGTAGCTCCCCATGTAAAGGAGTGGTATGTCTCCTCAGAGATCCAAATTTGTTCAAGAGAAGGTCAACTTGAGACCCTGTAGGTCAAGATATGGAAGGGACAAGAAGGTGACTTGATGGTCCTCCACACCAAGAGGAGGAGCTGGATCTGGAATTTTACAGAGAACTGATGCAGGCTGCATGTTCAGGGGACATGGTTGTCATGGGTAACCTCAATTACCCTGACATCTGCTGGAAGGAGCACTTGACCAGATCTGACTGGTCATACAGCTTTTTTACCTGCATGGAAGTACTTTATTTAGTACAGGAGGTAAACAGGCCAAGTAGAGAGAAGGCTTTGTTGGATTTGGTCTTAGCCAAAGGGGACAATCTGGTGGGAGATCTGAGGATTGAGGGTAATCTGGGAGATACGGTGATCATGAGATGATAGAATTCATTATCCGTCATTGGGCAGGGAAGTCAGCCAGTAGGGCAGAGGCGCTTGACTTCAGAAAGGCTGACTTCAATGAACTTAGGAAAATAGTGGAAAAGACCCTAAGGGAAGAGGGGTTGGAAGGGAAGGGAGTTAAGGAAGGGTGGTCATTCCTCAAAGGAGTGATCCTCAGAGCACAGAAAAGGTCCATTTCTATATGCAGGAAAGGTGGTAAAGGGGCCAGGAAGCCCTCTTGGCTTACCGCAGTCAAGGAGTGCTTAAAAAAGAAAAAGGACGCTTACAGAGTGTGAAAACAAGGAGTAGTCACCAAGGAGGAATGCACAAGTATAGCCCGTATGTGTAGGGAGAGGGTAAGGAAGGCAAGGGCGGTGACTGAGATCAGGTTGGCAACCAAAATCAAAGACAATAAGAAGTCCTTCTTTAGGTACATAGGGAGAAGGAGGAAAACCAACAGAAATGTGGGGCCCTTGCAGAATGGGACAGGACAGCTCATAACAGGCAGTCACGAGAAAGCTGAACTCTTTAATGAATACTTTGTGTCGGTGTTCCTGCATACAAATAGTAGTCGCCCACCTGGTTGGATACTGGATGGATGCAGGGTATGGGGAAAGGAAATTGCTAAGCAATGGTCAGTGTCGAAGTGGTGAGAAAGCACTTAGAGCGACTGAATGTCTTCAAATCGGGAAGACTGGATGCACTACAGCGAAGAGTGTTGAGGGAATTGACTGGAGTCATTGAAGGACCATTGGCAAAAGTATTTAAAGACTCATGGTGCGCGGAAGAGGTCCTGGAAGACTGGAAAAGGGTCAATGTGGTGCCAATCTTTAAAAAGGGGAAGAAGCAGGATCCGGGAAACTATAGGCTGGTCAGTTTGACCTCAATATCTGGTAAAATTTTGGGAAAAATTATCAAGAAATCCATTTGAGAGACTGGCAGAAGGCATGATGCTGAAAGATAGCTAACATGGCTTTGTTGTGGGCAGGTTGTGTCTGACCAACCTCATCTTCTTCTATGATCAAGTAACAAACTGCATAGATGTGGGAGAAATGTCTCATGTCCTATAATTGGATTTTAAAAAGTCCTTTGATATGGTCTCCCATGACACACTTATATAATAAAAAAACAAACAAACTGGGGGATTGTGGACTGGTAGAGTCCATGGTCAGGTGGGTTGGGAGCTGGCTAAGGGGTCAAACCCAGAGAGTATTAGTGGACGGATCTGAGTCATTTTGGCGGGAAGTGGTCAGCGGAGTCCTGCAGGGTTGAGTTCTTGGCCTTGTGCTGTTAAACATCTTTATCAATGATTTAGATGAAGCTGTGGAAAGTACGCTGGCCAAGTTTTCAGATGATACTAAGTTATGGGGAAAAATGTCACACTAGGGGATAGGATGCAGATCCAAGTGGACCTGGACAAACTGGAAAGGTGGGCAAAGCGGAACTGGATGCAGTTCAATTAGGATAAATGCAGAGTGCTTCATCTGAGGAGAAGTAACCAGAGACATGAATATAGGTTAGGAGGAGATGTCCTGACCAGCATGGTGGCTGAAAGAGACCTCGGGGTTATGACTGATCACAGGATGAACATGAGCTGCCAGTGCAACGCTGTAGTCAACAGAGCTAATAGCATAGTGGGATACATTAGCCAATGCGTTGCGAGTAGGGCTAAGAAGGTGTTATTTCCTCTATACTCGGCGCTGATGAGACCCAACCTGGAGTACTGTGTCCACTCCATGCCACACTTCAAAAAAGATGTGGAGAATCTTGAAAGGGTCCAGAGAAGGGACACAAGAATGATTAAAGGCCTGGAGGGCAAACCTTATGAAGAAAGACTAAGGGATCTGGGAGTGTCCAGCCCTGGGAAGAGAACCCTCAGGGAGGAGTTGGTGGCTGTCTATAAGTATGTAAGGGGTGAATATTGGGAGCTGGGAGAAAAAACTGTTCACTAGGGCATCCCAGGGGATAACAAGGAGCAATGACCATAAACTGTTAAAGTATGACTTCAGGTTGGATGTAAGGAAGAACTTCTTTACAGTAAGAGTGACAAGAATCTGGAATAGGCTTCCCAAGGAGGTGGTATAGTCCCCAACCTTGGAAGTCTTCAAGAGGAGACTGGGCAGACACCATGCTGGGATCATTTGATCTCAGCAGTATTCCTGCCCAGAGCAGGGGTGTTGGACTTGATATTTCGAGGTCCCTTCCAGCCCTTAATTTCTATGATAATTTAGTTAGTTAATTTGAATCCAATATGAACTTCTCATGAGAAAAATAGCTTTTGCACTATCTACAGTAGAAAACTGTAGAATCAATGTAAATCAGCTATTCTCAAGCAGGGTGCTAAGGGATGCCGTGCAAAATTAGCATTGTTAAATGTGCAAACATCTATGCACAATTCACAAGATAAATCCAGAGATTCAAATAGGAATTCATAGTGTTTAGTGCTGGTGTACAACCATGTCTTCATTTAAAACTGTTGTTCCATATAGTTGCTGCTCTATTTACTGAATAAAATAAAAAGCAGTGGGATCATAAGCAACCGATAGTCTTCAGAGAGCACAGCTGTAGGCAAGGCCAGTGTAACTGGCCAGGCAGCAGGGACAGCCTCCTAGAGCAACAAATTGAAAGGGGAGGCAAAAAATGGTGTGCAGACACCTCACACACAGAATCACAGAAATTTAAGGTTGGAAGGGACCTCAGGAAGTCACCTAGTCCAACCTCCTGCTCAGAGCAGGACTGTCCCCAACTAGATCATCCCAGCCAAAGCTTTATCTAGCCAGGTCTTAAAAACCTCCAGGGATGGAGATTCTACCACCTTCCTGGGTAACCTGTTCCAGTGTTTTAGTACCCTCCTAGTGGGAAATTTTTTCCTAATACCTAAACTAAACTTCCCTTGCTGCAACTTGAAACCATTGCTCCTTGTTTTGAGAACATCCTCAGTGGAGGCTACCTCAGGAGTCTCTGCAAAAGGGAGCAGTGCAGCTCTGGCATGCCAAACTGCTGCTCTGGGCCTCTGTCTGGTATACTCTCACCAGGTTTCAGGTACATTACAAGAGAAAGCAGCAAAGTTGTTTCCTATGGTGGCAAAAATCCTTGCACTTCTCCTGACTGTAGGTTCTTAATCTCTTTATCCAAATGTTCTATAGTACCTCTCTTGCATCAGCAGATGCATTATTTCTTTGTAGACATCTCTTGCTACATAGGTATCTAACTGTATGCATGGCAACATTCTGCAGATTCTTTTGTGTTTATTTTTTAGGTTAACCTCACAGAACTGAAAGCCTTTCCCAATCCACCAATTGCAGTAACCAATGTTACTGCAGCAGTGATGGTGTTACTGGCTTCTAAAGGCAAAGTGCCCAAAGACCGAAGTTGGAAAGCTGCAAAAGTCTTCATGGGAAAGGTACTGACCTTTAGGAAGAAGAGACAGGAGATAAGTAGTTAATTAGATATGAGAGCCAAAGGAAGTTTATTTCAAATATAATATCAACAAAAACAGTTGAATCATTTCTCCATGTGACTTCCATGGTAAACTCAAGTCAATATGTGCACCAATTGTGGGCTATTAACAATTTCCAAAAATATAGGAACAGTCAAGCAGAGGAAGACTTGTATCATTTTGTGTCACATCAGACATTCCCCAAATGAATCCTGAAAAGAGACACAAAGATGCTTTAGGTTTTTCTTTGTCCCTTTGGCAGATTTTCCATTCAATTTTACACCCAAAGCAGTAAAACATATGCAATGCACAGTTTTTGATTTCATGCAGTTAAGTCAATAAAACAAGAGAACTTGTGATCCTTGAATGTTCCCTGCAAGGGATTTGCTAAAATAGGTCTCCTATTTTTGCAGGTTGATGACTTCTTACAAGCTTTAATTAAGTATGATAAAGAGCATATACCTGAAAATTGTTTGAAAGTGGTCAAGGAACTTTACTTGAAAGATCCTGAATTCAACCCAAACTTGGTTCACACTAAGTCCTTTGCAGCAGCTGGTCTCTGTGCCTGGGTTATCAACATAGTAAAATTCTATGAGGTACCATTTACCAATATATTTTGTTTCTTATCAGAATAACAGCTGGATTCTTATCAGAGCAGCTTGTGATTCTTGAAGACATGGGCTCAGTGTCCTATGTTTAGTGGAAATATAATGCTAAATGCAGGCAAAGATTGAAGGTGGAAATATTGTTGGTGTTGAAGTCTCAGGAATTGTAGTACTAGCAAAAGTTGCAGCCAGCAGATTCCAACACTAATCTTGTCATAAAGAATGACCACGGGTTCAGTTTGGTGGCAAAGATTCAGCCAGGTTTATTGTCTACAACCAAAGCCCTAACACATTTTAGCCTAACAAGTACATCAGACCAAGTTAATGCATTTGTGCCTATGGCAAGGTAGTTGGCACAACAACACACACGCTCTCCTAGGCTACTGTAAAGTTCCTATACTGCCAGCCTGCCTTTTATACAGTGATCAAATTACATATTATATTCTATCTGTATCTTTGCTCCGTGGGCATCCTGTTCTGGGTACTCCTACCCTAGTCTTATCACACAGGTACTGGACCATCCTGTGCCTAGAACAACCATCCTTTCCACCCATCTCATGATAAGATTGAGCATCTTGTGCCATCATCCTGACCATGTTTGCACATTGCAATTTCTGCTTGTGTAAGGGGTTCATACATTGGTCAGGTTTGCTGGTCAAGCCTACTCCACTAATGCTTTAGCAGAGCCTTTGTGTGAGTAGTATCTATATATATGTTGATTAGCGCTCCAGTGAAGCCCACATTCCCCTCCTTTTTGTCTTCTTATAGAGAAGGATGTCTGTCATCCTGGAAAAGCATAATGTACAGACAGAAGGCAACCCAGTGGGCTAGAAACAGTTTTGATTTATGCAGTAGTAATAAGCTATATATGATGATAATAGATAAGATACTAATAACATATTGATAAATGATACTACTACAACCTAAATGCACTTGAGTATATGTAACATGCATACAGCCTCAAAGTTAGCAACCCAAGAAACCCAGAGTTTTTAGTGGTGTTGTTATATCAATTTCATCTTCGTGTATTCCTGTAGCATTCCAATCACTGTTTATTTCTACAATTTCCCCTGGTTCATAGTCTTTCCAGAAGTATTCCCTGTACTGAGGCTCTTCTGGTATTAGAGTAGTTGCACTGAATTAATCTACAAGAACAGTGGGCCACACGGATTCTAGTCTGTTTTTTTAATCTTCCACAATGATTTTATCTCCAGAGTAACACCACCATTGTTCTCTGCAAGTTGTTTCCACTAAAATTTCACAGTTCTGGCCCAGCTGTCCAATGTGAAATCTGTAACAGCCACCTCTGCAAATATGTTAGTTTCCCTGTTTTTGGCATAGCTGATACCATTAGAAAAAGAGGGAAAACTTAATCTATACATATAATTCAACCGAGTAACAATTAATGAGAAATAAATTTAAGAGGACCCTCCAATAACTAGATTCTAGACATGGAGAATTAAAACAAATTATTTTCCATGACTACAATCTAATAATTGGGAGGTCATCTTAAATTCAGGGTGATCTTGGATTTGAATAAATACAGTATATATATATGGCTATAGTCATGCATTTAATATAAGGTTTTGATGTTTCATAACTGTATGAGAAATTGTTAGGTAAAATAAATATGACCTGCTGGTTCATCGCACAGTTTAGAAGCTCTTACATGGCCAATTTCAGTAGTGAGTTTAGAGCCTAACTTGTGTCTCAATAAAACTGCATTGTTTGTATTTCTGAAGGTTTTTTGTGAAGTGGAGCCAAAACGTCGTGCGTTAGCTCAGGCAAATGCTGATCTAGCAGCAGCCACTGAAAAGCTGGAAGCAATCAGGAAAAAGCTTATTGTAAGTATTACAAGAATGATATAATGATATAATGATTCTCCCCCCCGCCCTCTTATACCTTGAGCTCTTTTAGTGGCCTGCAACCATCTCTTTGGCAAAGCACAGAATCTGGCCAAAAAGATAACTAATTTTATTTCTTTCCAGCTCTGAAATGGCATGCAGGCTTTAACACCAAAGATATAGTAGTATTAAGCATTATACTGCTTTTGCTATAAGCCTATTGAAAGACCTTCTGCATTTTCAGCTATAGTGCGTTAGGCAGTTAATAAGAAGTGATAGAATTTCTTCAGAGCCATTCACGCACATAAGTAATAGACTTAATAAACAAATATGACAATCATTATAAATAACTGACTGATTTGTGCCAGCTATATATCTTCAGAATCTGTAGTTTGTATAGGTATTGACCTGTTGGACTGTAGGAATAACTTCCAGAATGGGTTGGTAAGTTCAAGCCTATCTGTGTTTATGCTTGGTAACAATTACACCATTAAAATTATATTAGCTATTCTCTAAATCTTTAATGAAAAGAAAAACACCCAAGAAACTTGGAGATGGAAACCATAACCTCATCATTTTTCAGCTCTGCCTGTGTTTTGAGTTAATGGTTCTACCAAAGAGTGTATACATCAAATATTAATTGAAAAGCATTGTTTACTATCACTTATTTATTTTTTGGACTAATGCACTACTCCCAGTATGTTAGGCAATCTTTGAACATTGATGAAAATGCCCAAAAAAGGGAGCATCCTCATCACAGTTGGCTAAAATGGGTTAATTAGTTAGAGTTAAAATATTAGTGGAGTAATTTGCTTATTTAGTGCTAGCACTAAATGTTCATGTTCAACCTCAATTTCCTCCAAAAGCTTGAGCTTTTCTAACTCAAGTTACTACCCAAATAACTTTGTCCTTCTTGCTCTTTTAAACTGAGACCCACCATAAAGACTTCATAACCTAAGATGACAAACAATATACAAAGGATGCACAGACCGCATGTAACACAAAATATGGGGATTTTTTGTTTGTTTTTTGAGGTGTTCCTAGGTACTTTTAAGTCAAATTCCTTGTTAGTGTAACTCTTCTGATGTCACTGCATTATGACATCAGATAATTTCTCTCTTAATTTAAATATTTACTATTTTATTTACGCTTAGTCTTTCATTCTTTCTATTAATGTATTCCCCAGCTTTCCTCATTCTGAAGCATTGTTATACTGTGAAAAGTTACCTCAGGGAAATAACACTGTGGCAGGGTGCCTCTCCAGGGGTGGCCGGGAAGCCTCTGTAGTCCCTGCTGCCCTCACTTTGTGGGCGGTCACCCTTTCTAGTCGCCCACCATACCTTGATGTTGATAATTTTTATTGCGGGAGGCTTCCCCCAGGCCTCCTAAATTGTTCTTCCAAGTAGCCACCAGGTGCATGTGGTCTCTGCCTTATGGGCAAATCACATGGCTCCGTTCCTTCCCTACACCATGCCTCACAGATGGCATTCTCATTTATGTTTTCTTTCACTTAAGTCCCCTTCTGGGATTCCTGGACCCTTGCTGGTCCCACACTCTCAGTAGGCTCTGGACCCCTCCCTGGGTCTCGGGGAACCTCTTCCCCACTTAGTTCCTTCCCAACCTCCAGACTGCTTCAGGTGTCTTCCCTGTGGTGGTGCTCCAGAGTTGCAGTCTTCCTGCTGAGGTGGTGTTCTCTCAGAAGGCTCCAGATGTTACTGCCAACTTCTCTGAGGACCTAGACTTATACCTGCCAGCTCCCCAGGTCAGCTGACCCCCCCTCCCCCCAGTTAGCCCTGGCTCACACCTGCCAGCAGCTTTGCAGGCTGCCTGGCCTCTTAAAGTGGCAGGCACCCCACGTGCCCTGCCACAAGTACCTACTTACTTTTCAGGTCTACTATTGTAATTATTCAGAATCACATATGCTTGTTTTCTTAGCCAAAGTCAGATCCCCCCACCACCTCCCACCAGACATGCTTTTTTACCCCTGTCAGCCCTGGAAGATCAACACAGCTATGAGAAGGCAAGCTGGATGCAAGGATATGTCTCAGGATGGAATACAGTCCTTCTGTTGGGGCACTGCTACTCCAATAGAAGCACTGAGATGTACCTGTGGAACTCCATTTCTATCTGGGTAAAATTTGGCCTGCAGAATCCTTATACTGAAAAAAAAAAATCAAAAAGAAAAGAGCCCATCTTGACATTGTCATTCTAGTGTTAATTTGCAGGACTGTCAAATAGGGGCAAAATGCTACTGGGGAAATGTAATGATCCAGAAGTAACTGAGAGGTCACAAATGTGGGACCTCACATGGTCAGCTTTTATTCATTTTTCAGAAAAGAATGCTTGCCTCATTGGTCTATGCTTGATATTAGCTCAGAGGATTCCTCTGATGCTTCTTATAGTTCATTCAGATCCAGTCTGACTTCATTGCTGTCCTACTAAATACAGGCACCTTCCCCTTTTTGCTTTTTGTGGATTTCTCTTAAGTGTTCATTTTGTGCTGGTTCTGCTAAGTTCCCTTTAAAGTGTCCTATACCATGCAATGAGTTACAGTTCTTATAGCTATCTGTCTCTTGTATATGGCTCTTTGTATCTTCATATTTAATATTAATATTTTTCTCAACCATCATGTCAAATACACAATAGATCTTCAGACAAATTTTCTTTTACAAAGAGGATGGGTCTAGTGGGGGCTGTGGTGGTGTGGGTGCAAAGGTGCACAGTTGATAGTCCAGAGGTCACAAGTTCAAGGCCATAGCAGAAGCAGCCATGGTGCAGCTCTGTCAGATTCCAATTAATCTGTGAGCTCTGCTAAATACCTTAACACAAGAAGGAAGGAAGGAGTGACATGGTGAGTTAACTGCCTTTCACTCCTAATGCCACATAAATTATATTTTAAAATGACAAATAAAGTCTTTGTCATGTGCATACAATTTCATAATTAATGTTATTGTATTAATGTTTTAAAATGTCAGAGATATACCAACTGTTACAAATGCTACGTATTGTTAATATTTATTGTATTTTAAAATCTATTAAACTTACTAAAGGAAGTGGCTTCGCTGTAAAACCAAGTATACTGATCTTTTCTCGCGTATTAAATCTTTAGTGCATACATGTACACATTGTCATCATTGCACTATCATTCCCAGAGTGCTCCTTCCTGCAAGTTTTTCCTTTCAATGAATATCCTCAGTGTCTTCACTACAATACTTAGTGCTGCTCACTTTGTTGTAAATGTGTGAAGGAGCAGGCCCCATGTTAAGTGCCTGTGAGAAAATACAGCAGACAGAAATTGATGGGGTTTTTTAAATAAAACTAATTCATAAATGTTTGATGTAGCAGCATTTAACAACCTCTCTCTAGAGACTTTACTATTACTTCACTGCTGTTGGAGATGTACCATACTATGAGTGCAATGGTAAAATTGCGTACTAAAAATCTTGCCACAGACGTACACGCACAGGCACATACTCACACTCTCTCTCTCTTACTTATATACACACACACACACACACACACACACACACATTTTATTAGATCTTAAGGTTCTTAGGATTCCACCAAGTTCATACTGGAGAGTGGCAGGGAGAGAGCTTGTTGTTTATATAATGTATCACTAAAGTGACATAATGCATGTATAGACCACTTCGTAGAAACACTGTAAAAATTCCTTATCTACAAGAGGGTATAATCCAGCAATGCTGAGCAGTGCTATGCTGCCATCAGTTTGCATAATATTGTTCCATGGCACTACAAATATTAATGTACAATTTGTTCAATACTGTTGAAGAATAAGTGTGCTTTAGGATGAAAGACTTTAGGTAAGTTCAGTGTTATTACAGTTAGGAACTTATAAATAATTTATTGAGAGGTTAAATAGGACAGAGCTTTATCACATGGCAGCTACTCAGCAGTAACTGCCCATATCCATGCTCTAACACAGCAATGAGCAGAAGCAAAACTGTTCAAGATTACTTATCTTTCAGGTGTTAGGGCTAAGTAACCATGGTTTAGATCTACTTAACCCCAGGATATGAGTATGCACTTGGGCAATTCCTATGGAACACTTGATGTGCATAACGCCCTGATCCCCTTTACCTCACAGTAGAACTTTCATCTCACAGGGTGCATGTACACTTGCAATTAATGCGAAACAGTAAACTACAGAGCACTCTGAGCCGGAGTGAGCTGCTCCCAGGCACAGTGTTTACATATGTGTATGGGACAGCAGCAATTTGAGCTGAAGTGGAGCAGGCCACCGGTGGGCTGGATTGACCAGGCACAGTTTACATTTTCAGTCAGCATCTACACATGCATTGCAGCACTGTAAGTTACCCCAGAAAGTAAATAAATGCAATGTGAGTTGGGCCAGTCTCAAAAGGAGGGCTGAAGTGTACTATGGGCAAACAAAATGCATGTCTGCTTGGACCTGTCCTGAGTTTTATTTCTTCTATATAAATTTTGGATGCATTCTTTTTCTATCCAAACATCCCTAGAAAGTCACAATCCATGCAGCACTCTCTCACTGTCTGTTCATCAGAGACTCCTCTCCAGCTGATGCCACCCAGTCAACTATTTTTCTAGCTAATCCTGAGGACATTAATGGTTTAGTGTCCCTTTGATCTAAGACTCAAGCCTTTTTACTCTGATTGCTTGTTTGCAGTCCCAATAGATTTGCATGTGCAAACAGCTGATCTTGGTCTTTAGCCTAAGACTTTTCTGCCAGAGAAATCTCAGAACCTCATTTGGTGTGAGCTTTCCTTCCGTTATCTCCAGGAGAGTCATTTCTGTTCTGAACCAGAGGGTAACTCAACAGTTTCTGAAACTGCTGTGGGAGAGCAAAATGGCTTTAGCAGATTTGTTTAACAGTCATCTTAAAGTTGGGTTTTATTGTATTTTTGTATTCAGTTCCTGCATCAAGAGTTTTGTTTACAAAAATGACATTTTTCAAGCTGGTTACCACTTCAATTTGTTAAGCATGACATGGTATATTTTCTGGGTTTTTGGTTGTAGCCATGTTGACCTAAGGACATAGGCATGCAAGGTTCTTTGAGTAGATGTGATATCTTTTATTAGACCTACCAAGTAGTTGGGAAAAAGTTCTTTGCAAGCTTTTGGGTTTAGTCACCCTTCTTCAGGCATAGGGAGTCTCTGCTGTTCTGAAACGCCAAGGAATGAGAGAAGCTAAAGAAGACATTGGACTTACAATGCAATACAACCTGCCTGACATCTGATTCACGTGCCTGACTTGACCTCTTATATTCTTTTTTTTCCCCACCTTTTCTCCCCTCCCCTACTTTTCTGCCCCTTGTCTTCCTGTTTTCCAACCATTTCCTTTTTCACTGAGGGCCTCTTTTTTTGCCTGGTATTATTACCATTGTAATGTTTCCCTTTGGCCTTTCCCACCCCCCCCCCCCCTGCTTTCTGCCCCTTCCCTTCCCTACTTTACCTTTTTTTTTCTAATTTCTACCTATTTATATTTTCACTGACATCCTGTGACATTCATAGCTTCTTTCATTCCTTGGAATCTCAGACCAGCAGAGACTCCCTATGCCTGAAAAAGGGTGACTGAACCCAAAAACTTGCTAGGAACTTTTTTCCAACTACTCAGTTGGTCTAATAAAAGATATCACATCTACTCAAAGAACCTTGCCTGACATGGTATGTTTGTCACTCAAGCATCTGACTGTATTGTCAACTTTCTTCTATGTTTGGTGTTTTTTAACCAGTGATAAATACTGTAGCCTTCTTTGCTTTCATATCCCATTTGTAAAATGGGGGTGATATTTCTTAGGCTCTTTATCCCATCAATTTAAATTTTAAACTCTTTGACATGGGACTGACAACTTAACATCTGTTTGTACAGAGTATAGCCCTATGTGTTAATGGCTTCAATCATGTTGGGGCCCCCAAGAACTACTCTAATACACTTCATCATTGAATCATATTGAAACAGAAGCACTGTCCTTTTAAAACAAAAAAAACTTTGGGCTTTCTCCTTTCATTGCTGTCATTGTATGTCTTCTAAGGTACTCTGGGAACTTATTATTATTACAAAATATGCAAATGTGCCAGGTACTGCATAGACTAGTAAGAAGTCACAATCCCTTTCCCAAAGAGCTTAAATCCTTCAGGACAGAAGATATACATATACCAAGTATTATTTCTGAAGTACAGAAAAGAAGAAAAATATTATTACTGAAGTACAGATACCTGAGATAACAAAATCTAAACCTGACTGTTTGTGCAGGACCTGGATAGAAATCTATGCAGACACAAGGCTTCATTTGAAAAAGCAATAGCTGAGAAAGTTCGATGTCAAGAAGATGTGAACCGAACCAGCAGAACTATTGAGCTAGCTAACAGACTTGTCAAGGGACTTGAGGCAAGTAGGCTACTTCTTAATGCTGTTTTTACAATTAGTAATTACGATATTCCAAATATTTGTTAAGTATACTAGTTATTTTTTAAAAATCTTTAGTAGAATGCATAAAATACCTATGTGAGAGAGAAACTTAGAATCAGTATATTAAAAGAAAACCCCCTGAAACATGCAAGAAGTTTACATCTAATACAGTCAAAATCTGAGAGTGATTGGTGATGCCATGCATTTAATTAAAATTACATGCCATTACCTTGCTTGTATTTGTATGGCCACTGGAGAAAAGTCTCCATGACAAAGTCACCACATTTACACAATTGTGAACACATTGCGACATCCTGGGCAGTCTCTGGCTAATAAGCAGAGAGACTGAATAATCTTCTAGGTCAGAAATGAGTTACATTATCCACTCACGTTGCACGTAAATTGTAAATAAGTGGAATATGCCAATTGGATTGTTTTGTTTTGTTTCCTTTGCAAAACCATTCATTTTAAAAACACAATATTATCCAGTGTGGTCACTGAGATTTTTTTTGCAGGCAGGCGTAAACAGATGCCCTGTCAATTTACTGGTCAATTTCTAGAGAGCCACTCAAGTAAGTGGTAGTATAGTTAAGTTCCCCTCAGTTCACAGAGATAAAATTTTGACACACATCTTGACACAATATGTGAAATGTATTACATGCCCTATAGTAGACAATTTGATGCATCTTATATTCCTAAAATATTCCAGATCATTTTAAATAGATTTTTAAAAATACATTAAATTTTATTTGGATTCCCATAAACTTTTGCTTTACCTAATCTCAAAGAACTCAACTCTCTTTTTGACTAATGACTTCATTTCTACAAATCAGTCCATAGAAAACTACAGTCAAATCAATTATGTTAGGTTGGACTACAGGAAAAGAGTTTTAACTTATTAAAGCCACCTGAAACAATTGAAATAAACCAGTTTTTTCTCATCTACAAGTAGTTAATTTCTCATAGTTCATTTTAACTTCAATGTTATTCAGAAACTTAAAGAATAACATTTAGTATTTGACTTGTTACAAACCAAAGTGTGCCATGTGTGTTGTTATGAGTTATTACCAGGGATCCTGGTATTCTCTGATTTAAAAAAAAAATTGCAAGTTTTCTGATAAAAACCCTAGAATCTGCAATGAAATTGAAACACCTTCATATCTATCTACATACCTATATATCTATAGATATATATATCATGGTGTTTATATATATATATATATATATATATATATATATATATATATATATATATATATATATATATATATAGGTATCTATTGCAAATAAAACGTTGAGTTCAATTTTAAAGCAATTTGGAAGCCTCCCAGTACCTCAATCACAATAATAAAACAATTTTTAAAGACCTATAAATGTTGGTGTTTGATTTTGGGATTTTTATCATAGAAAATCAGAGTTCTCCCTACCCATTTAGCTCACAGAACTCAGGTCCTGACCCCCTGCAGCAGTGCTTGAGCCCCAGCTGCTACCTGTGGGAGGCAGCAGCTGCTGCAGTATAGCAGAGTGCAGAGCCCAGCTCCCCCTTCCCCACGGGCAGCATGGCTGAAGTGAAGCCCGCCAGGGGATGGGGACAGGCTGCCTGCTGCATACTCTGGTGGGGGGAAGGGGGAATGGCTCCTTACCCCTACACGCACTCCTGGGGAGTAGGGAGACCCATGCCTCCAAGATCTGTGTGCAGGTCAGGGGCAGGGCCCCCTGCCTGACCACCTTCCTTCCACTCCCCCCAGCCTCTTGCAGGCTGGAACTCTGTGAGCCTGCAGAAAGCTCTTTGCAAAAGTGAAAAATCAGCATGTTTCATCGTTAAAATGAGAAATCCGTTTTTCTCCATTTTTCCATGAGAAATGGAAAACCCGGATCCCTGGTTATTATCTACATAAGAGATGTTTTGGTTGGACCCAGACAAAACTAAGACCACCATAAGCTGTCAAAGTCTTACTATCTTGTGTAATCCTATCAAGTTCTGTGGGTCTATGCCCAGAGGTAATGACGAAGTCTTTCTTTTAACAGTTTATATTGAATCCAGAAAGGGTTGTTTCCAAAGGCTAAGGGTCATCTTTAGTAATGTTTTTATATAAGCTAAAGAAAAATATTTAAAAGGATTAATTGAGAATGTCAAGTCTTTTCCTCCAAGAATAAATTCGTTTTGACTAGAACAGGAGACAGTTAACTTCTGAAAAGCATCAAGACTGATGATTTTGTCTATATAGCATTGACCTGGAAGCTCAACCATTCAGACTAATAAATCAGGCAATTTATATTTAATCATTAACTAACTCACGAGCTGAACAGCTGTTCAAAATTAGAAATGGGTCACCTCGGCCAGGATGACATTACAGGCAATCTATAATGCATTAGAATAAAATTATAGTGATTTTTAACTGTCTGGAAATTTATTACACTGCATGTTCCAACTCTTAAACCCTTGTTAGCCAATGTCACTAGTGATTTATGGTGGTTGGGTGGTATAGTAAAATTACTGAAGATTTAAATAGACGATCACGCTATGTTTAGTAAATCTTCAAATTTCAAAGCTATTTTGGAGAATGAGGTGGGTGCACTTTATTGTTTATGACTTACCAACTAGTGACAACAGGGAGAGATAATGGATAAATCAAAAGGCTTTCTTGTAAATTAATGGATTTATTGTCTGGTTGCCTTCAGTAAATGATTTAAGGAAGAATCTAATGAGTTCTGCAGAAAGTACTGCAAATCTAAAACACTTCAAATGAACAGTGCTAAATTTCAGAGGTAATTGTTAGTGATTTAAACAAAAACAGTCTCTATCCCACCATTTGTTGGCTGTCTTATACCTGAGACACAAACACTGTCACGCACATCAAGTTCTGCTTCATGAGTCTGCATGGTGAAATTTCAAATGCATGTTCAACTAAGCATTTTGTTTTACGTGAGAACATTTGAAATGCCATTCACTGGGGAGGTAGCCACTTCACCTGAACACCAGCGGGGGAACCGCCAGCCCACAAAGGGCCCTCCCCCAAAGAGGGTTTGCCACATCAATCACAGAAAGGAGCGCAGAAGCAGTGTCCAGGGCACAGCCCGGGACTGCGGGAGCAATGGCCCAGGGGGGGTCAGACCAGGCATGAGAACCGGACTTGGACTGGGAGCTCATGCACCAAAGTGTCTGCCATCCCCCTCTCAGCAGTGGGGCACAAAACTCGGGTTTGGCCATTGGGTGAAGCACGGTTCTGCCCCGGAAGTTTCTCTGACTGCCGTTCTGGAACCAAAGGTAGGCATTTAGGGTCCTGAAAACCATGTTCCTGAAAATCTCTGCAAACATTTCCTAAGAGTTTAGTGAATGTGGCATCCAGCCCCGCCACTGGGGTGAGGCACCAAAAGTGTCCGCCCACCTGGATCAAACAGTCGGGCAACACGCTCACAGCAACCCCTTATGGACTTCCAGGCCATGCCGGGGAGCCCATGTCAACCACTTGCAACACAGGAGAGCGGGCCGGGCAAAATTTTTCTAAGTCCCATGGCGGACACCAGGTCAACCTGGTTCTCCCACAGGAGAACCCCGCCACTCCCAAGGAAGCACCCCAGCCTTCCCAACCCTCGGGCCGGTCACTGGGGCGAAGCCAGAATTGTGGCCAGGCTCCTGGAACTGCCGCCCAGCCTGGCCCGCTGGATCGGTCCCCTGCCAGACCTCCGGGTTGACATGGCCTTGTGGAGGGCTGCCTAGGCCCCTGCTGCCCTGGCCCGGGCCAGCTGCCACCTGGAGGGGTCACTGGGAGCTGACCCCAGGGCCCTGCATACCTGCCAGGACCCTTCGAGACGGCCCTGGGCGGGTCACCAGGGCAAAGCTGGAATTGTGGCCAGGCTCCTGGAACTGCCGCCCAGCCTGGCCCACTGAATCGGTCCGCTTCCGGATCTCCGGGCTGACATGGCCTCGTGGAGGGCTGCCCAGACCCTGCCACCCCAGCCCAGATCAACCACCACCTAGAGGTATCACTGGGCACCATAAATCCATCTAGCCTAGTGTCCTGTCTCATGTACTTGCAGAGCGTGAATGCTGAGGGAGAGAGTAAAGATGGGTATATCCAGAGTCTTCCACCCCTTGCTCGTCTCCCATTGCAGCTTCCATCATTCAGAGGTTTAGCAATTTCTGATTCAGAGACTGCACTCGGAGACTCCCATGTTCAATGCTGATGGATCTTGCCTCCAGGAATTTGCCCAATCCCCTTTTGAACTTGGTTAAGCTACCAGCCTCCTTAACATCTTATGGCACTGAGTTCCACAAGTAAATTTAATGCATCATAAAAAACAACTTTCTCTCATTTTAGCCTTCTCTCTCAGACTCTGGTCTTGTCTGAGAGAGACAACTTCTCTCTCTTTTTCTGGATAACTTGGATTTACATATTTAAAGCAGAGATGATTAGAAATGGAAAATCTGACTATTTTATCTTTGTGGCACTCGTGTTCCACATATTGTCAAATTTTAACAACTGAAGTGAGTGTTTCTGATCTGTTGCCACTAAATTGAAAATACTTCATAAACAACCAATGTTTCAATTAACATATTTTTCCAGTTATAAGTGTCCCTGTATGTTTCAGGTTTTCAGGTTCAATTTGACAAAAAACAGCATTTCCCCCAAATATAAATTGATATTTCTGTGATGGTTAACTAAAAACTGAGCACTGTGTGACTGAGAGTCTAGTCATAGGTCAGCCCTTTGTAATTTGCTGTAGCTATCAGGAAATCCAGACTCTACAAGAATACATGCATAAAATGGACCAAACATGCCCTGACACCATCTCTTTGCTCTTTCAGCCCCAAGACTGTCTTACGAGTACTTGCATCTGTTACCTTTTACGGGACCACTGTGCCATAAAGAAAGAGTCAGTCTCTTAATAGCCTTGCTTTAAACCCATTGGTATTTTTTTATGTTAACTTTTCTGCCAACTTCAAGTTTAAAGCTATGATTAATATATGTTTGTTTATGACATTTTATAATTGTGGTTTGCAGTCTGAAAACATTCGTTGGAGCCAGTCTATTAAACACTTGGAAGCACAAGAAAAGACATTATGTGGCGATGTCCTATTAACAGCAGCATTCGTGTCTTATGTTGGATCCTTTATGAAACAGTATCGTCAAGAACTGGTAGAACATCTGTGGATTCCTTTCCTTAGATCACAGGAGGTAAAACACCTTGTAGGAAATGGCAGTGCATGCTTGAAGCTTAACTCCCCCCAGTTGAAGGCTTAAGAGTACAGTTCTGTGCTTAAGTAACTAGAACAACTTTGCAGAGTACATATATGCCTTTCAGCAAAAAAAATATTCTCAGATTGCGGGTACTGATTTTTTGTATGTTTGTTTGTTTTTCTACTTGGGATATGCACACTTGAGTGAGTTCCTTTTCCTTTCCTACATCATCTTTCGTAGGCCAAATTACCTGTGTAATAGCAGCTATTACTTATCGTGATGTGTAAAGATAAACTCTGCTTAACTTTCAGGTTCCTAGAAGAGTTTGTAAGGATGGCAGCTAGAGGCATTTTACTTGTAAAATGAGTATTTGATAGGAGCCATTGATACAATATACATGGAGCCCTAAAATGCATCTCCCACCACCCAGCAGTTCATAAAACTTTGCCATAAATTGATCTCTCTTGCTTACTGAGTTTGTCGCACAACTTTTTAAAGGAGCAAGATGCAACACGCAAACATCTGAACCCCTTGATGGCCTTCTTGTCTGTATTGCTTTAATCTTCAACGCCCTGTATCGCTCTACCCATGTCTATTTTTACTCCCCTGCAAAGCTTTGTGTTGATCCCATCCTCTCCACTCTGTGAATGCTGCCTATCTTTGTCTGTCTACTTTGTTTTGTGGCCCAAATAACTGTAATAACTTGGCACCTCACACTTCTTAAAGCATTTTACTTTGCATCTTCCCAGGAAAGAAGGGAAGTGGTATCCCTGTTTTTAAAATGGGTAACTAAAGCATAGAGTGGATTAACTGGTGCTGAGCAAACATTGGAGGTATATGAGGAGGTATATGAGTAAGCTGTCCTGGTTTCCTGCATCCATGGGTCCAGTGCTCTAGCCACTGGGATGTCCTCCTACCCTCATAAAAACATAAGAACTGCCATTTACTGGATTGAACTCTATGTCCATCTTGCCTAGTATCCATGGGTATGTGTCTGGTTCACTTCACAGATGCCCTGACACCTGTCTCTTCTGTGAGCAGAGGGAGATCTTGGCCCACAACTGCCTAGAGTGCACCAGGCTATAGCCCCTTCAGTGCTTCCTCCAGAACCTCTTGCTGAGGTTCTGGCTGCATTATTCCTCTCACCTTTTGGTTTATGCACTCCCCATCCATTTATTTCACCAGGAAGGAGTCCCTGGGTGGGGCACCCTGCGGTGACTGCAGGGCCACTTCCCTATCCCTGGTCCTATCCTGTTGCCAGACATAGTTTCACTGGGCAGTATCCACAGACTCCTTGAACTCATTCAAGGGCCTGTGAGCACTGTCCGGTGTGCTCTGCTCAGTGTTCCCTCCCTTTCCTCCCCTTGGTGAACTCTTTTTAAATATATACCCTCACTCTCATCCCTGTTATATTTTGCTTTGTCCCAAGGAATTGGTTACTTACCCAGTGGCCTTCCTTCTAAGGGAGGCTTACAGCGTTTCTTAGTGGTCATTGGCCCAGTCCCTTAAGCAACAAATAGGCCTGTGTCACATAGTGACAGAGAGTGGATGATGAAAAGGAGAGTGAACAGGGTATGACCAGAGGTTTTTCTACTGTTCATCTTTTAGATCCACAGTCACTACTGTGTATGACCTCCCAGTCTCTGTTGAAAGGCCTGATCTGTCCACATTGAAGTGCCTCTTAAACACCTACTTCAGCTTTGCTGTCTATATTTATATAAAAACTGTGTATAAATTATCTATTTTATTTCCTTTCTTCTGACATCTTTGTACTTACTTGTCTTTAGATAAAATTTCCACGAAGCTGGAAACATCTTTAGCTCATGGGAAGGCCCTTAGTGACCATTACCACGAAAAATCATAATCTTCAGAGTACAGTTTTTTAATAGAACTGTACACTCCTGATGCTTTCACTGAAAGGTAGCTGGCAAAATTGCTTGTTTCAGTTTTGACAATTCTCCCAGTGTTAGAGAGAGATATGATTAATAAATTCTGTTTTAAAAATATAGTGAGATCCTTGCTAAATGCTCTTCTTTCTAAAGGACAACAGTGAAGGTAGTGCACTATGGGAACAAAAGATACAGTTGTGCATTAAAATGTATAACTTGCTTTGTCACAGAACACTAATACCACCACAAAGTTGTATCAACTATGCAAACCTATTTATTTCAGCTCTCTAATTTAAGGAGACTGCTTGTTTTATCGCCTATCAGTAAAATGAATTTTATTCTTAGTCATCCTATGTGTTTATATAAATGTGTTTATCTGCTATCTGTCTATATACACTCATAGGTATGTATGCTGTATGCAGGGAAGTGTACACATACCGATGTGTTTGTATTTTGAGTGCATTGGTTACATGGTAGTTTACATTGTGAAATTGGCAGCTGTGTGATTAGAATCATGATTTAGGCCATTTTAAACAAATACATCCTTTGTTACAAAACAGAAACAGTTTTGTCTAACAACAAAATTGTTGCCACAGTAACTAAACTGGAGATATGGTGCCTTCCATGTTAGTGTTAATTTTGTACAAATTTGACTCACCTAAAATAGATGCAGTTATTTCTTGAGTAAATAACTACCAAAATGACAGGTTTCTTGATGTTACTCCATGCTTTTAAAAAGAAACTAAAGTATTAATTCAACACCTAGATATTGTATGTATGGTAGGGAGGAATAGTATGCTAAAAATAACAATGCAAAGACAACTTCCAAGTGGTTAGGGAATTAGAAGGCTTAGATCAGTGGTTTTCAGACTGTTCTTTGGAACACTGGGGTTCCACAGTAGGTTGTCAGGGGTTCATCAGAGATTGGGGGTAATGGAAAGGCAAGCCAGGAAGCTCCATGCCAACTCACATGGTCCATGGAGCCAGTGGAAGGGGGTCCATGGCAGAAGTGGTATGAAAGAATTCAGTGATTTGAGTAAGTTTGAAAACCACTGACTTACAGGACCGGTAGTGTGGAGTAGTTCTCTTCTAACTTGGAGTTTTGACATTCAGATCAGGCTGGTATTCACCAAAAATAAAAACCTGAAATAAAATTATAAGTTGATGGAATCAATAGGAATTTCACATTTTTTTCACTAGCCATAGAGTATACTGCCTATTTGGAGGTTTCCTTAAAATACTTGGAATTTTTTAATTTAATTATTCTTCCTATCTTTTTTTGTCTCTCACTGCATCCATAGCACTGCTGAACACACCTTCATTAAGTACTGTTTTGAGATTTCTGATTTTTATTAAAACACATAATGGCAGAATAACAGAGAAAGTGTGACTACTTGCTTGTGCTTTGACTTAAATGAAGTGCACTGGAGACCACGGTCCAATTCATAATGAAGAAGTGTCCATATAACAAAAGAACATTGTTATGCTTGATTTGTTACCTAGTTGGCTGCCTCTGCAGAGAACAGATATATATGGGGAATTTTATGTAGTAGATGAGCTCTTAAGAAAGCTGGTGTGAGAATCCTGTTATGCAGCTACCTATGCTGCACATAATCTGTAAAGAAACAGTAAACTTTATTCTCTAGAAAATCTTTATTCTCTACCTATTATGTACTATTCATGGTCACTATATCTGTGCCAATATAAATAATCTGCTCTAAAGGTTAACACTATATATGCATCAGTTTGTGATATACAACATGTACTTTCATTTAACAAAATCATAGTTTTTAAAGTTAGTTTCTTAAATGAAAAGAATATGCCATTTACACTAGTCCCATGAAATAGTATGTTTGTCTTCTACACATTACATATTCTGATGCTTCTGTTGACATCTGATAGTCTACAGGGCCTTGCCTTCTTTTCCATACAATATACCTCTATTTCTAGTGACCCTTGTTATCTTGTGCCTTGCACAGAGTCTCATCTCGCTATTTTGTAACCTTGCTAGATCATTATATTCCACTCTGATTCAAAGGTTCCTATTCCAATAACTGAAGGCCTGGATCTGATTGCCATGTTGACTGATGATGCTACAATTGCAGCATGGAATAACGAAGGCCTACCTAGTGATAGAATGTCAGCAGAAAATGCCGCTATTCTAACGAACTGTGAGCGCTGGCCTCTGATCATAGATCCCCAGCAACAAGGAATTAAATGGATAAAGAATAAATATGGAACTGACCTTAAAGTCATACATCTAGGACAGAAAGGGTATGTGTAGACTGAAGAATTTGTTTTCCCATTTCACCATTTTAAAGTTTACCCTAATTTTTTACCAGGGATTTGGTTTGTTGTGATGTATTGTCTTTTAAATGTGAAACATTACATTACTACTGCTTATTTTTCCATAGTATCATTTTCCACTTAAAAAGCTCTACTTTTTCTGCTGTGTTGTTTTCAAGCTAGAGAAAAAATATAGTTTGAGATGCATTGCACAAGATAGTAAAATCAGTTTTTCCAAAACTAAGATCCTAACATGCTGGCTTTTGTTCATGTTCCTGATTACATTACAACTTAGCCAATAAGATGGTGACATATGTAGCCATTACAGAGTGAGAGACTCAATCTAACGTTTTCACAAATGACTTTAGCCAATATTCGGTATTCTCCTGGATATCAAAGATGTTTTGAATTCTAATAGTGAAGTTTAAATTGCATTTAAATATCTATCACTCCTTTGGAATGGATCAGATTTATCCCTTCTCAAGATGATTCTGATTTATGGAGAGGGTTGTAGTAGATTTTCAGCTGAATGTTATTTTTCATGCTACCACATGGCTGTCTAATAACTTTATAAACCTTTGAAGGCTATTATCATCAAAGAGACTATTATCATCAAAGAGACTTATTTTTATTGATATCCAGGAACAGCAGGCATTTGCATAGCCTAGAACAGCATGTGGTCTCAATAATACCACTTTTTAAAACCTCTGAATCACTGAGGAGCTTTTCAGCTCACTGTCTGCTTTTCAGCATTTTTCAAGTTCCATTAATGCGAAGTTCCATTAATGCGAAGCAACAAACTGCAGAACTGATTGCTCTGCAGTTTATTGCTCATGGAAAGCTCCTGGGCATGCCATTTACATACTTGGGACCACAGCACATTGAGCTGAGTCGCAGCAGCCCCAGGTGGCAGAGAGTCTGGGTGGGTCAGCCTGCCAGCCCGGGGCTGCTCCAACTGGGCTCAGTGTGCTGCAGACAGGCTGGCTGGGGCACAAGTGTGCTTCAGCATGGGGCTAGCTAGTAGGCAGCCCCCACACTGAAGCACCCTCGTGCCCCAGCCAGCTGTGTCGGCTTCTACATGTTTGTTGCTGCGCATGAAAATACGCTGCAGCAGGGTAGTACTTGTATTAGTTTTGTGCACCCTAATAGGTGCACACATGTAGATGTTTAGACATTTACTGGGCAGTTAATTAGTCAAACGCACAGTAAACATCTCACATAGACACACCTCTTGACTTCTTTTACTTTACTATTATATGACCTGCTGCCTGTGATTTCTAGGGTCTGGACTCAGGGATCCAGGAGGTCTCTTCCAGACCTGAGTTCCTGTGTGTCAATCTCTTTGCCATATCTACCTTGCAGGCACATTGGCTGCTTACAGACATGGGGGAAAAAAACAGTGCTTTAAGCTTGGTGCACCCCCACACCAAGCACAGCGCACACCCAGACAAAGCATCGCGTTAGGTGGACTCACTATATATCCAAGAAAGTCTTTTATTTCTAACTATTTATAAAATCTCATTAGGATAGGATTTAAAAAAGAGACAAAGACAGACTTGTATTTTCAGTTAGTATTTATTTTCTTAACATAAGAACCTTGGCTGCTTACAGACATTTAAAAAAAACCAACCCGTACACAATGTTGTTTTAAACTCAGTGCACCTCTGTGCCAAGCCCAGCACATGCCTAGAAGAGGCAGCCTGTTACTTCAACCTAGTTTGCCCAACATCTACATAGATCAGGCACTTCAGTGGGGCTTTTTGACACTTTTATCGAAAGCTGACACTGGGGAGCCAGGTTAAACTAATGCTGCTTCTTCCAGTAAAGTGCTGTTGTATTATTTTTTCACATCTGTCAGTGCCTAATATGTCTCTCTATTCTTGGCTTTGAAGACCTAGCCCACCATATGTTACCCTCACTATAGATTACAATTCTTCCAGGAGCCTGTGCAAGTTCTAATACCTCTTTCAAGGCAGCATGAAATTTATAAATGGTGATATGTAAAGCCTTAGAGCAAAAAATAATAGACCCAGCAAGGCATGCTAAAATCTCCTAACATTTATTTTGTGGCATTCCATCTTATACCTGTTTATAATGTTTATATAAAGACTTGCAGACTCCTTCAGGCAGGGACCTGGTCTTCTTATTTCATTAAAAAATGTAGAATGCCTTTTTATATGAGTAGAAAATAAAGTGCAGAAGTAGACTATTACTCAAAACCACCAAAGTTTTAACTATTAGAAGATATATCTGTCTGTGTAATATGGCAGGTTGCAACTGAGCCCTTAAACAAATATTTTCTCCAGTTTATAATATATGTAGCAGAAGCATCTTATTACATAATAAGAAGTCTGTCTTATTGCTGGATTTTATTTTCATACTAAGGTTTCTGAAAACCATTGAAAGAGCTTTGGCCTGTGGAGACACCGTCCTAATTGAAAACTTGGGTGAAACAATAGATCCAGTACTTGATCACCTACTTGGAAGAAACACAACTAAAAAGGGGAGGTAAGTATTTTTGAATGATCAGGATTTTTACATGAGGCTTAGTGCCACGTTATTCCTGTTGTTTTTTCTGTTCCTTATCAGCTCAAAGCTTGGTATTCAACTATTAAAAAAAGAGAGAGAGAAGGGTGCTGGTTTACAACTGGTAATGAATGCACATCAAAAATTGAGAATCTGGGTGTAAACACCTCAAATTTTTTATGATTTCAAAATGTAGAACTACTGATTTTTCCTGTCTTCAAGGCTACCCATGCAATCTTATACAAACTTTGCTATAAAAACTCTCATTTTTTTTCAGTTTTTACTAGTAAATGAAAGTGCAGTGGCATCTGAAATTGTTGGGGGGGGAGGGCAGAGTAAATCAATTTCTGTGAACATTTACAAATTTTTTATTTTTGGAAAATGACTTTCCACTTTTAGTAACTCTCATATGTTCAAAAAAGCATTTATACCGCAACCTATATGTAAAGCAAATATTCTTATTATGGTTGACAAATTATAACAATGTAATAAATCAGAAGAAATTAATGAAAAAATAATTGTTCTACCACAACATAAGGTATTTATGGCAAATTCTTACTGGCTTTACATTATTTTCCCTCTCTCTTACTGTAGTAAATGTCTTACCCCTAGATAATGGCTGGTCCCAAAGACCAATTAAATAAATACATGCTTTTTTATCTAGTTCAGTGGGCTTTGGTCCAGAAATTGATAGATCCCTTGTTTTTTTTAGATACTGACCTGAAAAATGAGGGGGAAAATTCAATTTCATGACTGACACAAAATGAAAATCTCTCTTTTTTTTCTTTTTTTTTTTTCTTTCTTTGAGAATCTTTTATTTTGGGAGTGAGGGACAAAATGATTCACCTGACCTGGAACAAAAGATTACATTTCCATTTCAGTCATTTGTAACAAAACCAAACTCATGGAAGAGAAAGGCTCGACTTCAGTGAGGCAGAGTGATCATGTGCCAATTTTACCTATCACTCTGCAGTTGGGACATTCAGCAAGGCTACGGAAGATTCAGGGTTCAATTTTTTTCCCCTGCCTGAGGGCACCTGCACCTACATCTCCTGCTGATATGTTAACTGATATTCTGGTGCAGGGGTGGGCAAAATACGTCCCACGGGCCAGTGGGAGTACAGGGCCCACACCGGTGTCCCGGGGCCAGTGCCGATGGGGCCCAGAGCAGGGTGGCAGGAGCACAGGGTCCCAGCTGGCAGGGGCTTTATGGAGCCAAGCCAGCTCCCCGCTCCCTGCTGGTGCAGCCCAGCCCGGCTCCACAGACCCCTGCCCACCTGCACCCCGCTTTGGGCCCCATCGCTGCTGGCCCTGGGACATTGGTCCCAAGACATTGGGACACCGGTCCCAAGATGGTGACCAGGGGGCAGGGCACGTATCAAGGGGCAGGGCTACCCATGCAGCCCTCGCCAGTCTGCCAAAACTGGGGAAGCGGCCCTCCGCTCAAAATAATTGCCCGCCCCTGTTCTGTTGGGTAGTTTTCTGTCTCTCCTGTTGAAGCTGTTCCAGTTTGTATTTCTGGGTATAACAGACTGCATGAAACAAGGACTGAAATCCAGGTGTTCAATTTCTCAAAAGAATACCCTAACTTCCTAGATATAGAGATTGTCCTAGTTTCTCTCTGGTATAACATGTATTTAAGAACTTCATATAAAATAACACCTGTGACTAGAGACAGAAAAAACCCACCACAGAATAACATGTAGCCTTGTGATTAGGGTTTGGGTGATACAGATTCAAATCCCAGCTCTGAATCAACCAGAGGGAGAGCCTTTAAACCCATATCTTCCACCCTTCAGGAGAGTACTCTAACCAGTGTGCCCAGGAATTAAGGAGACAGTGATTTCCTTCTCTTCTTTTTCCTTCACTTTGCAGATCTAACTCTTTTTTTTTTTTTTCCAAACTGAATTTTTAGCAAACTGTTTACTGAAAAAATTGCTTAAGTTGTAGATAGGCAATGGTGGGGAGCTTATGCTGCTACCCATGCTGGGGGCAATTAGTGAATATCCCTCTCTAGTGCCTGCATCATTTGACTATGTGACCAGTGGTCAGATTTCAGTGTCCGCCAATGCTGTGAGCAAACTGGAAAGAAATGTTTAGTTTGGTTATGTCAGTGTACACCTAAAATGAGTATTATCAACTGGTTCATTTTGGGGGCTCAAACTTGGCCCCACAAATTTGTCTCTGATCAAAGGTGAATTTTTGTTTTTCCTAGTCTGAGGAAAGTTCTTTTCTGCTGTTTTACAAAAGAAAAATACCTTCAGTTCTGAGAGTAAAAGAGATACAAGACTTAAGACACACTCATCACATGTGCCAGGGGCTCTTTAAATTCTTTTTGCATAACCAGCATTGCCATACAGAAGGGACTGGTTTCATATGTACTTCAAGAATTTATGGCTAGTTAAGTAGGCTGGCTTTATTAGCTCCAGATTAAGGGAGACAATGCATCTGTTACTCGCATTTGCCAAAATATATGTCTATTATTGTTGGGTTATACTCAACTTTTCTTCTTGTTTTATATATATATATATATATATATATATATATATATTATCCCCTTTATTGTAAGCCACCATAAGCCTTCGGTGGGAGGGGTTTCATATGAGATGAATGAATGAAAGCCATGTGCTTCGTGCCTGCACACAAAAATGATGGGATTTACAGGAATTCAAATCCTTTTTGAACACACAACTGGTTTAAGACTAACGACATTTTATACGAAAGCAAAATATTGCCCTGTGCTTTCCACCCTTAAAATGCTTTGTTTTCTTTTTTTCGTAAATAACTAAACTCTCTTAGGCTCCCTCTAACCAGTTAATTCTGCAATTACTTTGAGACCAGTTACACATGCAAAGTAGCTGTCACGCCATGAAAAGCTCTAACCAGTCATCAAGTTAAACCTTGAAATATGTACTAACATTATAGCTGGTTGCTATTGAGTTTTAATTTGCACATGTAGCTGGGGCTCCCAGCCACAGGGCTGTATCATGCCTAGCTGGGTCTGGGAGTCCTGCAACTGAGGAGAGTGTCAGCTCCAGTAGCTGCTGACTCTGGGTCGCAGCAGCACGGAGACCAAGTCCCACAGCTATGGATGCTGGGTCCCGGCAGCATGCCTCCTGGTGCCAAGACCCATTTGGGTGCCAGCAGCCCCTTGGCAGGGCTGCAATCTTCCAGTCCTGGGCATGCACAGAGCTCCCGGGGCTGGGAGATCACAGTTGCTATAGTCTTCCAGCCTCAGGAAGGGTATGAAACTCCAGGGGAGTAAGATTGCAGCAGCTGCGTCTTCCAGCTGCAAAGGTGCATGAGGGGCCCCTGCAGCTGGGAGCCTCTCAGCTGATGAAACCGTTAATGCTCAACTGAGGGGGATCCCAGCAGCAGGAGTTTGCTTCTTGCCAGTGCACTGACAGTAAAGTGCAATGGGATCTAATGCATGACCCCACAATTGCACCTCCTGCCATGCACCTCCAGGCATGTATTAACCCCACTGCACCTTTACTTCCATCTGTAGAGGGGTCCTTTGACCCACACTAAATACCCAAAGTTTGCTAAGTATGTGTTTGTAAAAGTGAGATAATGTGTGGCCTGATTTTGTTTACACTTACATCAGTATCAATCTGCAGTAACTCCGCTGAAAGAGATCAGAATTGAGTTCCATGCTTTTGAAGTCTTATTAACTAATTTTGGACATGATTCAAGAAAACTAGTAGGAAGAGGTATGATAAAAATTATAGGGGTCACAGCAATACCATTGCACAGTTACCCTGCAAAGGCTTCTACGCAGCAGAACAGAGGTGCATGCACATGTCCACACACTCATCATTTTAATATCAAGTGACCAGTTTAAGAGTTCTTTGCAAGTGCAAATAAAAGTTCTGCCAGTTAATATTTAATATTTTTGTGTGGCCTTCTGTTCGCTGCATGTTGAAAGATATACCACATTTTCATCCTGGAGCAGTAGAAATATACAACACTTCTCTACCAAGTGAACTGGGTTTTCATCATTCTGGATTTTGTATTATTATTATTTTAGTAATTTGTATTAGGCATTTTTGTTTTTCTCCTAATAAAGGAAGACTAGAAAGATGCTTGTGATAGATATGGTACAGCCTAACAGTTGAAGTTCATTAATAATTGGAATGTTGTAGAGTATAAAGTAATGAATACTAATTACTCCTTTCATGTCTGACAGCACCCCATGGACCAATACATCAGCCCAGACTTTAATTTGGTTCTAGTAATGGTTTCATCAATAGTACATTAATTCTGTGTTTGAAAAGATATACAGTTGAACCTGACCCACACAGTAGATACCACTGTCATAAAATGGCCACATACTGACAACAACTGGATAATTACAAATAATTAAATCCACTGAACTTCAGACAATCCTAATTTTAAGTAAAATATATCTTATGATATCAATCGACAGAAAGCATAGCCAGGGAGATTTATCAACTTGAACTTCTTCTAAAGCAAATTTACTAGCTTGCATACTAGAAAATGTGCTGATCTTTGAACAACTTCATAAAATTATATCCCCCTAGTTTACTGAGTTTAAGTCTTGGACATGGTATATTACCAGCTAATGATGGCGTTTCTGAATGAAGACTGCAGGAGAACTTCTCAACATCAGACAACCTTGCATAAATATTGCTCTTCTATTACCTGAGTGATTACACAATGGGAGCTGTGCATAGTCAGTATTTCTCAAAACCAGGCTTAGGTACTTAAAAACAGATTTAGGATCTCAACTTTAGGTACCCAAGGTTAAAAATATGGGTGTCACATTTATTTTTTGTTTTCAGAGAACTACTTTAACAGAGAATATGCATGGGAATATGATCTCTTGTTTTCACAGGGAGTTTTTTTCAAACTATTATGTATGGGTTACAACGTAGAAAAATTTTATAAATTCACACCACTTGGAGCAGCTCAGATTTTCTTATAGTTTCTTTGGTTGCAGCAGGATAAAATGAGTAAAAAATAATCAAAACTTTGCTGATAACATGAGCAAAAATAAGTCTAGACGCATGTACTTAGGTCCATCACAGCAGCAAGGAGTAAAATGATGCCATTTTTATATAGTTGATTTTTTTTTTTGACAATAGCCTACTCTAAGAGAAATGGTAACCATTAAATAATCGGCTGAGAACAGCAATTCAAGATGATTTAATGTTTTCATAAATCTTCATTCCCCTCCCAATCCCTCCCTCCCCTCCCCCCCCACTTTGTAGACATCATTGTATCTATCATAAGCATCACTTTCTATAGGTCAATGTCATTTCAACTTGAAAGACTGATATAAACATCTGAGGTGACAGAGGGACAGATTCATTGTTTATTAGGTCCCCAGTTGGGTCCACGTGAGTAGCCACTTATGCTTGCTCAGAGACTCTGCATGTGGGCAAAGGACCATTCATGTGGATCCAATTGCAGGACTGGGGCACTCTGAAGTACAGATTGTACTTTAAGATAGCTCAAGGTCTGAGCATTGCATACAAGCCTAGTGTTCATCTGGTCACATTTTTTCTATTCATGTGAGACTTGACTGTTACAGTTTTGTGTAAAGCCAAGATAATTAACTCAGTTTCTACACAGGAATAGCCTTCCTCGCTTTGCACATCTTTCCAGCTGGGAAACTTTAAGGCAGAATTTTTCTTCACTAAACTAGTTTGACCAACTTGTACAGTTTGCCTGCTGAGATTGCTAAGTAACAGCTCCACTCTACGCTTGTTTGCACCTGATTTGTTCAGCTTTTCTCTCTGGGTTAGTGGCTGGAGTTCACAAGCCTGATGCAGAAGCTTTTAATTTTAAACAACAGGGTTTGGAATAAAGCTCCATTGAAAAGTGTTTCTTTTTTCCCTTTGAAGTAAGAAAATATTGTTTCTCCTAGCATTCTTGTCCAAAAAAAATCTACGTAGCAGTGCTCTTCATTTTGACTGAGCTGCTCCTAAATGCCTATTAGCTGGAACCTGCCATATTTTCTGCCATGTAGAGATGCTATTCTTCAGTGGAAACTGTGCTCTCTGAAATATGCACCTTTTAATTGTTGTGTTGTTAATTACTTAATTCTGGATTCTTAAACATGTTTCTACTATGCTACTTCTCATTTTGAGCACTTCACATCCTTGTCAGCATCCTACTTTTGGGGTTCTGGACATAATCCTGCCTTTTCACTCAAGAAATGTGTCTGGAAGTGAAAGGCATTTCCTTTGCAGATTTACTTAGCTGGTGGTGATTAGTCTTCAGTAAGTGAAGTTTCAACTTCCAGAACTTTCAGAGTATCTGCCATTGCAAGAGATTGTCTTCCTGAAAGTGGGCTGTTATGAGCATCATACAAACTGCCTCCATTTCTATCCTTATCTTTTGATCCAAGAACCTTTGATCACTTTTGTATGCAACTGGAAGAAAACAATGGAGTGTTGCTTTGTGTCTGGGGTCCTCCAGGAGAGAGAGTAGAGGGAAGGTGTGGCAGGGACAGGGTCCCCACCCCTGCCATGCTCTCACAGGACTGGCCATGCCAGCCAGGAACTCATCTGTCCAGGTATGGACATGTGGTACATCTCTGGAGCACAGGGAACCACAGCTATCAGCAATCCCAGGAGCATGAGAACATGTGCTCTCTGATTAGCCCACAGTGGAAAGTGGGCAATTTAAAAGGAGGGCACTGAGAGAACTTAGTATTTGGTATCCCCAGTGTGGGAAAACTTCACAGGAGCCTGCAGGAGGGAAAAATCCTGAAGAAGAAACCCTGCACGCCAGACGCTTGGGACCGAGACAAGTCCATGTGAGGATAATCTCCCTGAAAGATAAGTAGATGAGATTAGGGGGGAGTGACAGCGAGGGGTGTCCCTGCAGAAGCCCCAAGCTGGGACCCCAGATGGAAAGAACATCCATGGGAAATGGTTGGTGAACCAGCTGAGTAAAAGAATGAGAGGGAGAGAAAAGTGAACCAGCCTGTAGGGGCAAGTGGGGACCAAGAAAGAAACTGAGGCAGATGGACTAAAGAAAAGGGTCAGACTGTCCTGCTGGTGAGGAGAACTGAGAAGGAACTCTAATTCTATGGCAGAGCATGCCCAGGAAGAGGGAGAAGAAATCTGAAGAACTTGCTTGTAAATTCTGATTTATAAAGGAATTAGAGGGTATTGAGGGCCATGGCTAAGAAGCCCTTTCTTTGAGTTAATTCCTCACTGAAGAATAATAGTAGGGGGGAGGGAAAATCCTTCCCCAAAGATTTGATTTAGAGTCAAGACAGAAGTTGGACTCTGTTCCCAAAAGGGGACAATTGAGGAGGACAAAGTCAGAAGGCCTGGGACCAGCAGAGGAAGAAATGTGAATGAGTTAATCGAGAGAATTATTGTTTGATTTGATGAGAGTGGTTATATAGCGGCTGACCTGGTAGAGAAGGAGAACAAGACACTGAGTTAAGGACCGAGGAGAAAGAGACCGGGAATCCACTTACCATTGATGGGGAATAGTGACCAACAACCTAAGAGGAAAGGGGCCGGGTGTAGGGGAGGTGGAGCCCTACAGAAGAACCTCACCTGGGTCAGGCAGACCAGCAAGTCAAGAACATCCATCCTCTCGAACATCCATTTTCCATTAAGACATGGCAGGAAAGTAGGAGGTAGAGATAGAAGTCAATATAACCTGACGTGGTTCTGAAGCAGAAGAAGACTGCCTGCTCACAGGAGGTAATTTTACAGGTCTCTACACAAGTCTTTGTTCTTAAATATAATGTTTCTTGAATTGGACTGGCCCTGGAAATGCCTCATTCTCAAATCTGCTGTTCCAGAGGCCAGGTCCTATTTGCCCACCTGTGATGCCTGAACTATTGCATGTAACATGGCTGGAATTGCTTCATAGATGCAATGAGTGGTGATTAGTAGAAAAGTTAAAGCTAATGAGAGGCAACATGGCACTTTTAAAGAAATCAAGTCGTGTATCTAGGTACCAAAATTTGGATTTAGGCACCTAAATTTAGGCCTCTGGTTCTGAAAATGTTGGCCTCTCTGCCCTATCATCAGCTATATTTTCCATTCATAAACCTATCAGAAGTTGTCTTCCACCATTATAGTTTGATAGTCCTATAAAATTGTTCTTTTCTGTTACAAAGATCCCTCGGGGTTTATCTTTGGTTTCACAGGTATTTGGGGATCCATCTTTTGAATTTCTAGGGCTGTATCCACTTTATTTCAAGGACTGTGGTAATTTCCACTAGAAAAGTAGGGTAGACATTTTTCAGTTCATTTTGGAAGTGTCTAACCAGAAGGAAATGGAGATCCTGAAGCTTTTGTCACCCTTGTTTGAAAGAGATTTTGTCTCGTTCGAGTGTTCCAAGGTAGGTACAATCTTAGGGAAGTCTGCACTGAAGGCTAGAAAAAATGTGTTTTCCTTTTCTTGCACTGTTTTTCCATTCTTGTAGTTTCACTAGTAGCACCCATAGACACTACACTCTTTCATAGTCTAAGATTAATCTCTAGATAAATTACCTCATTGTTTCAGTGAAAGCTATTCTATGGTGTTTTCCCACCCCTCTGCTTATCATTGTTGCTCATTTTCTTTAAGCTGAGAGAGAGAAATAACAAAATATTTATTTTTCCCAGCTGTGCAATTAACAAAAAAATTAGAATAGCTGCAGTGATAAAACCCAGTGAGTCATTAGGTAGTTTTTGTCTTTCATAGATGATAACCACACAAATTGATGAAAATTTATTACCTCTGCAAATTGAGAACCCATAAAATACTATTTCAGTACAAGATGCCCAAGCTCATTTTATAACCAGGCATCCTTTCATTTTCATAACATAGCATTTTTCCCTTGGTAATTTTTTTTAACTGACAAGGCAATCTGAAATGTCCTCCTTTGTCTGATACCTGGTTCTAATAACCTTTTGTCTGTGCTTTTAAGAATGGTATATCCCAGGGCTTCTGATGTACTGTGGGAAAACTTGTCTTACCTTCAGTGCCCCAAGTAAATAAGTGATTTCAGTTTGCCATTACATTTAGCTGAGGTTATTTTGGCTCTGCATTATCTCACTTTTGCCCCTATGACCCCTGGGTCAAGCCATAATTGAGCTCTGTCTGAGATGCTGCATGATTGTTCAGGAGGACTTTCTGAAATGTGGAGACCAGCAAGACTTTGAGGACAAAAACATGCATTCATGGAAAATTGACTAGATGTGAGGAGTATTGTCTTCATAAACTGGTACTTTTGGATCAGAAGTAGCAGCATGGAGAAATAGGATCACATCGTCTTGCAGATGTGGAATGACCAGGAGTGTCTCCAGAACTTTAGCATGAGAAAAGGAATCATGGAGCTGCATGAGGAGCATGTCCTAACTCTCTGATGCTGTTTCACTCAGTTGAACAGACCCATACCAGTGCCAAAGCATGTTTTTGTTGTTTTCAGGAATCTGACTGGCCCAGGCCTCTGCAGATCCCCGATTAGTCGCTTTGCTGTGGACAGGTCAACTATTATATAGGGCTGGGATAGTTTTGTGCGCTGATTCTTCCTATGATTTACCCATGTGGGCAGGACGTAAGGAATGTGCCTAAGAAGGAATATCATAACAGCTATCAAAGAAAATGGGGTTTCCAAACTACCCTAAGGCCATTGATGGAAGAGGTGCCCATAGTTTGCTTACCTAGAGGAACTAACAAAAATGTTAATGGAAAAGCCTGGTTCCAAAAGCTAGACTCTTCAGGAAGCAGGTTCATGAATGCAAAGGTAGGCAATGACAGGGTGCTGAGGAGATCTGGCTTTTACCTGCTGGGACTTCAGTTCCATTAATGACATTGGTATCAAAAGTATGTTGGTGACAACCATTGTTTTGAGGAACCCCGTTTACTGTCTTCTACTGTAATCCACAAAACAATGAATCCTGAGTGCAGGGCCTGGCAAATGATAATTAAGTTGCATGTGTAGCAGTTGCAGGATGGTGGCTGAATAACATTTGACTGTCTGAAGGAGAGAGAGCACTGTCTAGAAAACTGGTTGTTCCCATACTTTGGCAACATAGTGCAATGCTGCTGAGCTGTAAAGATACTTCATGAATATTTAATTGTATTTGCATGGGGATTATTGTATTAAATTCTTGATAAACTATTATGTGTTTAGTAGCTTTATTTTGTTTTTAAAAGTATGTAGTGGGGGCTGCTCCCCATATTATATTATTAAATGTATTATGATTTGCTTTTATTTATTTTTAATTCTTTGTTAGCTATTGGCTTTTATTTTGGAGGGGAAAGGCCTTTTTAATCAATTTTAAAGTAGATTTCACAATACCAATAAATGTTTTTTACACATTGTAATGAGAAAATCTTGTGCTTTTGTGTTTTCAGTGATTTGGACATTGTGCAACTTCAATAAAATCTTGTCACAACTTTCAGGTCTAAGAACATACATGAGAATATAAGAAGTGCCATATTAGGTCAGATAAATGGTCTATCTAGCCCAATATATTGTCTCTGACAGTGGCAGGAGTAGATGTTTTAGAGGGAGAGCATATGAACAGGGTAGACCTAAAGTAGTTTATCCACTATCAGACCTTCTCTAATATCCACTGTCATTGGTTTAGAGATGCCAGATATATTCCTGACTCTTCTGTTTAATAGTTATTAGTAGATCTATCATCCATGAATTTGTCTAGTTCATTTTTGAGCTTGGCCATACCATCTGCCTCTACAACCTCCTGTGGACATGACAAGTTAACTATGTACTGCATAAAAAAGTACCTTTTCTTCTTAGTTTTCAGTGGCTGCCTACTATTTCTAGTATCCTGGGACTTGCTAAATAACAGTTCCCTATTCATGTTGTCCACACCCTTCATGATTGTGTATAGACTTTTGTTTTATCCCCTCCTCAGCCTTATCCTTTCCAAACTGAAGAGTCCTAGTCTTTATGGTCTCTCCTGGTATCTGGGAGCTGCTCCATTCCCTTGATCATCTTGGTTGTCCTTTTCTGTACATTTTCTAATTCTACTACATCTTTTTTGAGATGTAGAGACCAAAATTGATAGTATTTAAGGTGTGGATGCACCATGTATTTGTACAGGGGCCTGATGATCTTTTCCATTTTCAATTTTCTGTTTTCAGTTCCCTCATAAATGATTTTATTAGCTTTTTTTGGTTGCCATTGTGCATTGAACTGTTGTTTTTAGAGAGCTATCTACAGCGACTCCAAGGTCTCTTTCCTGAATTGTAATGGGTCAGAACTCACCACTGCAAACATGTAATTGAGTTTATTTTTCCCCAGGTGCATTACCTTGTACATGTCAATGTTGAAGTTCATCTCCCCTGCTTTTGCTCACTCAGTCTGGCAAGATATTTCTGCAGCTGTTTTCCATCAGCTTGGTATTTGACTACCAGGAATGATTCAGTATCATCTGCAAATGGGAAGTTTTCATGCTGCACTCCCATTCCCAGGTCATTGATGAAAATATTTAGGAAAACCATGTCCAGTACAGATCCCTGCAGGACTCTACTTCTGACCTCCCTCCATCCTGAAAAGTGACCATTTAACCCTATTCTTTGCTTTCCTTTGAAAACGCATTCAAAACAACAGTCTCTATACAGAAAAACAAAAGCTATTAAACAAACAGTAGGGCCAGTTTACAACTGGAAAGTGATTAGTGTTCTTTGCGTGCTTCAGTACCAGTGGTTTGTGATTGTGTTAGTAGGTGGTCAGTGACTGTTCATTACATACTTAAAACCAGTAACTCTAGTTGACTTTGTGGCAGAAATGCCACCGTCGGTGCCCCTCTCCAGAGATCTGTCTCAGCCAGCCTGAGAGGCTGGTGTTGAATCCCTCAGGGAGGGGATCTCCCACCTTGTCTGCATGACAAAAGCCTGGTGCCTGAATGCTCTGGTCACCTGGGCAGGGGGGGAAAGGCCCAGCCCTGCGTGCGGGCCCAGGTAGCCAGGAATGCTTTGTAGATTGGTCGGCTGTGGCCAGTATTGGCAGCTTCGATTGGACCGGGCTGCTGAGGTCAGAGAGGTTATTTAAGGGCCCGGGCCAGGAAGAAGGCAGCCATTAGCCATGCGGTCATCCAGGTGAATCTGAACCTGGCTCTCTCCTCATCACCGCATGCGCCAAGAGTGCCCTGCCTCCAGAGGAAACTCCAACCACCTCTGGATGATGCGAGTGAGTAAGCTACTAGAGATCCGATGAGATATTTAGCTTCAGTAACTCAGATGCGTGTTAAAACGGCTACCTCAGGCACACTAGTTTGCTCTATGGGATTCCTTTAAGATTCCTTTGATATTCCTCTAATATTTCTATGATATTGCTCTACCTTTTACCCTGTTTCCGCCCTACTTCCGACCGGTGTGGGAGACTTATTGAGGGGTGGGTCTAAATTATGCCAAGGAGGCCCCTTAGGTCTGTGGACTAAGGGAGGCTTCCTAATAAGCCCCTGACTTGGGGAAGTGCCCCAAGTGCTTGTATTGGGTCTAGTACCTATTGGACTATCAGACTTGTGTTCTCCAAGGTGTGCAGAGCCAGAAGTGAGTCCAGAGCCTTGGATGGTGGCAGCGCGAGCCCCAGGCTAGCGGGTGTGCTCCAGGGAAGGGGTCGGCCAGACGTGAGGCACCCCAAGGGAGGCACTCGGAGCCTGGAAGGTGGTCAGGCGCAGGGAGGTGGGCGGCTCAACGCAGGAGCGCCCCCTACTGGCCCGCCACAGACTTAATCAAAGCCAACAAACTAAACTGCTGTAACAATTATTGTCTCGGCTGCTTGTGATGTCCTTTTTTCTCTCTCGGACATCTTGTTTTGCCTATATTTCCCATTAATGAATAGTGGTATGGGTACCTACATTCAGAGTGTGCAGCCAGCACCTGTCCACTCCAGTTCTTAGAACTGTCCATTGCCCAGGCAACTCCAGAGATTTCTAAGTCCTGCACTGGCTGCATGATGTAATGACCTGGTGAAGAATCTCAGGTCACAGACATTGGCACAATTCCTAAGACAACCACCAGAACCAGACTGATTCAGTCACAGGCTCTAGTCTTGGCAGAGGTGCTGTCACTTGCAAAGGAGGTGGCTATGGTGCTAGCACTGTCTATTGGCCCTTTTTGAGCAGCACATTGAACAGCTGCTCCATAATTCTTCAAGGAGCAGACAGGCCACTATGATTTTTGCCATGGAGAACAGCTGCTCCATAAGCATTTTTGCCATGGAGAACAGCTGCTCCATAAGCATTTTTGCCATGTGAGAGTCCCCTTGCCTTATTGGCTATGTGAATACAAAGCTACAGTTTACATTTGTCATATTTGGTATGCCAACATTTCTCGTTTGTGTGCTGTACAGCTCAGAAGCAACTAATTCAAATGCTGTGCAACAACAGTTCAATGCATCCTGGTAAGAACGTTCTACGATCCTTTACAAAAATTAAGTTTGCTGATGTGTAGTGAGGAGAGGGGTCAAATCAAAATAGGACCTCTGTTATCAGCAGTGCTTTGTTTTTCAGATTTGGAGTCTGTTTGAAGACATAAATATTAAGAAATACAAGTTAGAAAAATGGTGTTTCAGGTCAGCGGTAGGGCCCTATCAGGGTATGTGAAGGAGCTTTCTAGAAGCCTGAAGACATAACAGCTCATTAGTGAATAGATGGGTTTAGTAAGTTGCCAAAATGATTCTACAAAGTTTTTGCCCTCTCAGCTAACCTGAGTGCCTAACTAGAGATCGTGCTTCATGAAAAAAAATTCTAAGCATCACCTTCCAAGCAGGGTGCTTGTTATAATATGCTTAACTAGTCAGGGGTTGTTGGCTACCAGCAGATTGGCCAGTATTTTCCCTCTTGCCTTATGTCAGACCTACGAGCACAAGAAAAAGGAATGCAATAAACAATGTCTTTGTTAGCAATGATTTTATCACTTTCATAGATTTCATAGGGGCTGGAAGGGACATCATGAGATCATCAGGTCCAGCCTCCACCCCCTCCCCCCCACCATAGGCGGGAAGTCATCTGGGATCAAGTGACTTTGTATCCCCGAGAATTTTTAATCTATGCTGGTAAAAAATGTGCAGAGGAATAATAGCACTGGATTGCTACCCCCACCCTCACCACAGCTTCCTGTGTCTAATAAATGGACAAAATACAATGGACAGAGATCAATGCCTGGGGTGCTTAGTAGTAAGAGTTTTATCACATTAAATACACCAATGAAGCTGTAAGCCAAGGAGTTGGGGTGATACTTTTACAACGAAGGTACAAATGAACAGTATTACATTAGTACAATATAATAAAAGTAAGTGAAAAAAAATTCGCTTAAGCATGCTGCAGCTGATATCTTGTGAATGTATTTAAACATAGCAGAGGAAGTACTTTGAAACACCTAAAACTTGTTTTTGGTTGTATTTTTTCAATTGTTTTTCCCTGTTTGGTGTCCATTTTGTAATACACGTGACTTGGGCAGGAGAAGGAAACTGAATTATGGCTACCACCTAAAGCTAAGCACACTCCAGTACCTGCAAGAATCCTTCAAAACAGTAACTTCACTGGTCACAAACCAAGACATCTCTCCCTCTTTACACTGTAATTTC
Source organism: Alligator mississippiensis (assembly GCF_030867095.1). NCBI lineage: Eukaryota > Metazoa > Chordata > Crocodylia > Alligatoridae > Alligator > Alligator mississippiensis. The sequence goes on along the minus strand of NC_081828.1, from coordinate 159,859,198 downwards.
TCACATAGCAATAACAGACATGGCAAGCAGCACTTACCAGGAAACAAATCTGTTCCCTTTCCCTTTGAGGAAAGCTAGCTGCTGTACAGGCTATTCTAGTTGACTATGAGTTGATCTGAGTTAATCACTCTTTGCTTCTGGAATTTGTCCTTGCTAGCATCCTATTCCTCTGTGTATTTAATCCCCATAGGTATATAACAGGGGTATAGCAGAGAGTGGGGTTTGTGCTTGGGGCAGAGGCATACTTGTAACAGGGACATACTGCTGACCTTTGATTTGATTCCTTGGTGTTGTGGTGCAGGTGTTTTCAGTTTGCTTCAGTACATCTGTCCAATTGGGTGGATGTTGAATGCTTCCAGACGCTTGGAGTTTATCTCCTCGGGGCGTGCATTCTCGCAAAATTGTTTACCTGGGAACAGTCCATCCACTAACTAACAGAAATGTGCCTAGGCTCTTCTGGCCAGCTTCTGCAGGTTGGGAACACATGTATGGCTTGGCAGATGCAGCAAAGGTTCTTGGTATCTAAACCCAAGCAGACTGTGTAGAAAATGAAGGGTCTGGTGCAAAGCAGAGGCACATAAAGGAGTACAAAGTGTCTGGGGAATAGAGGACAAGTGGGTAGAAGATGCAGGTACAGAGAACTTTGGGATTGGCAGCAGGGACTATATGTATGCAAACCCAGGGGTGTATGGCTTTGCTACATCCTACAAAGTGGGCCAGTAGGTCAACTTCATAGCTCAAGTATCTTCCACCACACCTGCAGCAGAACTTGGCAGCTCAAGCTAGATGCATGTGGATGGGCAGAGTGGGCACTGACACATACCAGAAGATGCAGTGCTCTTGCAATGTATTCCAAAAAATTCCAAATCATTTTTCAAACGTATGCAATGTTTTACCTCGCCTGTCTGCATATCTGAGCTTGATACTTTAGTAAGGTGCCCTGGCAGCTGTAAAGGATGGTAAAGGAACAGCCAGTGAGAAGTCTCTTCATTAGGGGATCTGATTAATATAATATAATAAAAGATCATTTTTACTGTCTCTCAATTATCAAGAAAGTAATTTTGAAACAACTTTTTGTAAGTTATGTTAAAAATTCTTTTTGGTTTCTCAGTCCCTAGTCCTATGTCTCCTTTTCATTTTGCTGTTTGTTATAAATATGAACTGTTTAGTTCCTTGTTTCAGCCTTTATGGCTAAGATATTTTTAAACAATAGGAAAGTAGAAGATGCTAAAGAGAGCATTGGTAAGAATACAAATATCACTCTACAGTTGTTTGAAAACATTTCATAGTAGACACAAGGAGGAAAAGTTTCCTGTGAACAGTGGACTCTTCTATATATCAGCCTATTTCCTGTAAGCCACAGTTAAGGAACTTCAGTACTAGGTAAATCTCTCGCACTGAAAAAAGTGCAGACCGTTTGTTCCAAGTGAATTTTATCATCCTCACTTTCCTTTCAGGCTGTTTGGTTTGCATGTTTTTTGTGACATTAGAATTATGTAGCACTTGAGTGAAGTAAAATATTTTAAAATTGCTTTATTTTATGCCATTTCCATTGCCATATACTTATTCTCAGGTATATTAAGATTGAAGACAAAGAATGTGAGTTCAACAAGAATTTCCGTATCATCCTTCACACTAAGTTGGCTAACCCTCACTACAAGCCAGAACTGCAAGCTCAGACCACCCTCATTAATTTCACTGTCACAAGGGATGGGTTGGAAGACCAGCTGTTGGCTGAAGTTGTTACTGCTGAAAGACCTGACTTAGAAAAACTTAAAGTGAGCCCTTCTTTTGACTACTTTTGCTGTTCTTCCCAGGGTTTAAAGCCAGCCCCATGTCCTATGGAATCTACTGTGCAGTGACTGTCACTTACTTATACATGAAGTGGACATAAAGGGTCATTCTGAGAAGTGTGTGAAACACTGGCTGTAAGAATCTGCTGCCCCCACAGATGCTCTCTTCTTCTGAGGCTCCAACCCTAATACAAAATACAGCTTGTAATGATTGTGCCGTGATAATCTTCTTTTCTCTCTTTCTGCACTGGTTTAAACCATCTCAGTGTTTTCTGCTTCAATGGGCTTGAGCCAATAAGCAGAAATTAAATTTCATGCCAGTTTGCAAGAGGATACAACTGCACCATTAAGCTCTAAGGCATTTGGCTAATTATGCTCAGAATGTATTCCTGCTAAAATGCAGAACTATATTTACTGAATTATTAATCATTTTGCAGTAACTTGTGAACAGAAATATTTTTATAGATTTCTGGAAAAGGCTCTTTAGGGGATTTGCCATGTTTTACCAGGTGTTTAAAGATGAAAAATATATGTATAGGTGAACAGTCAATAATAAGGATGCTTCTACTTCTGTAACAACTTAATTCCAAGAATCTCCAAACACTACAAAATTGGAATTGGTTAAGACTCATAGCGCCCACCCCTCTGATCCTGCTATTACTTTACCTATTTTACAGAAGGGCAAACTGAGACCACAGAGACTAAGTTTACTTGCAAGTATCGGGATCAGAGTTAGGAACAGGATCTGAAAAATTCTTGGCTAGATTCCTCTGAGTCTGAGTGTTTGGTGCAGGATTGTGTGAAGAGTGGATATCAGCAGGGTAGTTTTACCTACCTCCCTTATCATCACTGGTGTTATTTGTTGCCAGTCAAGGGTTCTCCCTAAAGAGAGTCAGTGTAGCAGAGCAGACCTCTGCCATGGTCTTCTGAGCTGGAGTGAGCATAGCAGAGGAACTACTAGTATTCTTCAGCTTTCTAAATTCTGGAATTGTCGAACACAATGAGAATTCCCTACCTGCTATTTAGGGCTGGCCCCTGGCCTCTTTTTTTGCAATAAAGAGGCTAAAGTAAGGCTAAGTCTGGCTCACTATCTTGCTGTTACATTCCAATGTCTGATCTTGCTGTCTTAATGTTTGGTTAATACCATTAGACCATGCCTTTTTTGTTAGAAAGGAAGTTGCATTCTCTTTTTTTCTGAAACAGAGCTGAAATGTAATGATCTAAATAAATGGAGAATAACGATTTCTAGACTGTGAAACAAACATTCACCTTTTGTTGCTGTTGTTTGAATCCAGTCTTTTCATTCTCCTTGTTAGTCTGCCCTAACCAAACAGCAGAATGACTTCAAGATTGAACTGAAACATCTGGAAGATGATCTTCTGCTTCGTCTTTCAGCTGCTGAGGGTAGTTTCTTGGGTGACACTGAGTTGGTGACAAAACTTGAATCAATGAAGAAAACAGCAGCAGAAATCGAATGCAAGGCAGTAACAATTTTATTGTTTTTTTTTTTTATTTTTATTTTAAATTATCTGTAAAATGCAGATTCTCAATTATTTTAGATAATATATTTAGTAGACCTAACTTTGTTTTTAATGTATCCGTTATTCCTAATTGCTCAGTAAGCACTTAAGATCCATATATCCACAATTCCTTTTTGGCATCTTATTGATCATATATGTATTGCTTTTTGCTTCCTAGATTGATGCCTGATAACTAATAGAATGAATTGGGAATAAATGTATTGCCATGTGACTAATATTTGTCAAAAGCAAATATAAATATTGTCCCAAAGAATATCTATTCTTTAACTGTTATGCAAGTAAAAGCCTCTTTGTATGGGAGGTCATATAGAGACATTAATGACAAGGGATGTGACTGTGGCTGAATCCAAAAATTCAGACTGTTGCTTACAAGTAATTTTCACACCATTGCCTTAGTTTATTTGAAACAATTAATTGGTGGCAGCTAGAGAGAAGGTCCTTATTAAAATAAGTGCAAGTTTACTTCGCTGTTATGCAACCAGCATCTCTGATAAGAAAATAAATATATAGCTCCTCATCAACTTCAGCCTTAATTTTACTTAGATAAGTATTAAGAAGTATATTAATGATCTGTAGTAAATAGTAATATATCAAAGAGGAGATTAAATTACTTTCATTTCTAGCCAGCAAGCAATGAAAACAGTGTCCAGTATAATCCTTCCGGTGCCAAATAATATTGTTGTCTGAAATACGTAAACTTTCCAGATTTGCAGTCACATTCTTTCTTAAACTCATGGGAATTTGTCATTTATTTAGTCTCATGGGCTGATAATTATGATAAATTAAAAAAGTAAACTGGGCAACTATCTTCCTACAGGTAGCTGAAGCAAAAGAAAATGAGGCTACAATTAATGAGATGAGAGAGCATTACAGACCCGCAGCTGTAAGAGCATCTCTTCTTTACTTTGTTGTTAACGATCTGCGCAAAATCAACCCCATCTATCAGTTCTCACTGAAGGTAAAGCTTTATTTTCTGATAAGAAGTACAATTTAATCCCAGCAATTAGTGAACTAGTATGTTAATGCTTTGTATCTTTTTATTGGATGTTAAGATTTGCAATGCAACACGTCTGTGAGAAGAAAAGGAGGGTTGTATGTTTTCCCCACTCATTCTTTAAAATATAATACTTCCCAATAATCTCTCTTTCTATTACATTCTAATATGGCTAGTAAAGTTTACCTTACCATTGTTTAATGCTCCCTATAAAGCTAAATGAAGAGAGATTTAAAGCTTTTGTTAAACAGCACGGTCCAAGAAATATACTAAGGGGAGATGTTAGAATGAGGAAGGAGAGTTTCTCCTCAAAAACCACTAGCTTTTCCAGGCTAAGAGAATGCACTATTTTCAGAGTGTCTTATGGGTGGGGAAGCCTTGAGGAGTCTTCTGGAAAATATTGCCATTTGCCATCTCCCTTCCCCCAATCTTAGTAAAATTTTCTTTAAAGGCCCACTTTTCTGAGAAGGGTGATTTTCTTCATAATGTTTGGTGTTTCGGACAAGTCATTTCCTCTTAAAATGGTTACCAAGTATGCTGCTCTTTTAAAGGTTTTTTATTAGTTTTTCTTTTTTTAAACCCAAATTTTTAGGCCTTCAGCACAGTCTTCCACAAAGCAATAGAACAGGCTGATGCATCAGAGGATATCCAGGGTCACATCTCCAACCTGACAGAAGCTATTACATATTCCACCTTTTTGTATACCAGCCAGGGACTTTTTGAAAAGGACAAACTCATATTTCTAGCCCAGACAGCCTTTCAGGTGAGAAAAAAATAATGCAAAAGGTGGTGATGGTAGTGCTGCTGTAGGTATTTCTCTGTTGGAAGAAGACAGATTTAGGACAATACATCAGGCCATCCCATGTTTATTTACTACTTTACACACCTTTGATGCTCCTATAATAAATATTTACATAAAAATTCCAGTACAATTTACTAGTGTTGTTATCTAAGCATCTATGGTGCATGAGGTACTGTTTCTTTAAGCATTTAAAATGTTGTACTACGCCTCTGAGTGTAGAAATGAAGATTATGAAAGGTGCTTTTTGAGGTTATATTGCATCTTGTATTTAAAGGAGGGAATAAAAATCTGTTAGGGATTTGGAAATGTGCAAAAACAATCCATTGGAACTTAAGCCCATTACTTCTCGTGGTGGGCATCAGGAACAATTGATCACCATCCTTCTTGTAGCCAGCCTTTTAGTATTTAAAGACTGTTTTTAAATCCCTACTTACTCTTCTCCTGTCTAGACTATTAGGAAGGAGGCTAGTGCAGTGGTTCTCAAACTGTGGGTCGCAACATCAGCATATAAGGTTGTAGGTGTGGGGGGCTGTGGGTTGGGAGTGAGGGGCTAAGGAAATGGGGTCATAAATGTGGAGTCAAGCTAAGGAAAAATTTGGGAAACACTGGGCTAGTGAGCGTTATGTGGGTTCCGAGTGCTGGAGGAGGGGAAAGGGAGAGAGCGATGCAGGTGCTCTGTCCAGCTTGCGGCATGGTATCCATGGGGGTACTCTTGTTGCCAGGGCATAGCACGCACCCCTGCAACTGCCCTTGCCCAGCTCCTCCCAGCTTTTCAGTCAGGGAGAGCTGGAAGCAGCACAAAGGCCTGGCTGGCAGCCAGTGAGTTCCTCTGGAGGGCCAGGCCTCCGTTTGTGCCAATGCACTTTTATTTGCAGGCTTCGCACCACTTTTTTTCCTCGGCTTTTTTTACCACCACGTACAAATTTGCCACTGCATGCAAATTTGCAGCACAGCACATATTTTAATGTTCACCATGTGCAGTTTGTGGTGTCACAAAGAGATATGTTGTGCCACAAACTGCATCCCCCTGCTCATTTGGATGCGGCCTGTGTGTTTAAGGCAGGGGGTATAAAAAGGGGGAGTTGTATGTAATTCAGATTCCCTTTCTCACTTCAGTGGTGCTGTATGAAAGAATTCTGGACCACAGCTGTGCAAGATTAACTCTGATCTTTAAGGACTATGGTTTTAATTGTTTTTTTACTATAGCTAAATTATCATAAACTGTAGCTGCTGTTGTTATCTAGCTATTGTTAAATATTCCAAGGATTCTGCTATCACTATCATGCAACACAACAGCAATTCTACCTTCTGCAGAATTAGTTCAGAAGCTGCTCTCTGGTTTTTTGAGTGTCTGTTTAACAGCCTAAAATTGATCTCACTCTATTAATTGATTTATATTTTTCCTCTTTATTTTAAAATCATTGGGAAATGGTAAATTATTTTATTGGCGCTTCAGAAGATTGTCACAGGAATTCTAAGTACTTTGTGCTGCCTATTCAATAATTTCTATGGAGTGGTGAATACTTTAAGAGAAGTGACTGTGAAGTAAACCTGATGACCTTTTTCAATTTTGTATGCTGTCAAGATTCTGCTGAGAAGTAAAGAGATAGAGCTCCTTGAATTGGATTTCCTGCTTCGATTCACAGTAGAACACACTTACAAGAGTCCTGTTGACTTTTTAACTACTCAGTCATGGAGTGCCATTAGGGTAGGTTTGGAGAATTGCTTCTCAATTTGAAAGCTTATTTCATGTTATTTCTGGAGACATAATACTACAGCTAGGTAATGTCACAGAGAGTCATATATTCCATAATAAATTTGAATAGAACTAGCAATACTTTTGAATACTTTTTGTCCTTGCATTTTAAATGTATTGTTCCTGAGATGATAAAATAATGCATTTGTTTCATAGGAACATAGGAAAGTAGGGCTCAGAGGGATCTCAAAAGGTCATGTTGCCCAGCCCCCTGCTCATGGCAGGATCATCCCTTCATGTGGAAACCCTGGTCATCTGTGCATTCTTTTGTGAATATAATTTTGATATTTACACTTATCCCTCACTCTAAAACCTAGTGTTACATTTTGCATGCATCATAATTTGATGTTTAACTCTAAACAGATCGGGTGGAGAATTTGAATGGAGTTCTGTTTAACAAATAAAGTTCTTCAAAAAGGACAATAGGTGCAAATTATACTTTAAAATAGGTCAAGTATGGTTAATAATGTGACAAAATGTATTGGTATTATTCTAATAGTGGCAATGTATTTCTCTTTTATCTTAAAAATCGTGTGTGTGTGTGTGTGTGTGTGTGTGTGTGTGTGTGTGTGTGTGTGTTCATCCCAGGCCATTGCTCTAATGGAGGAGTTCCAAGGACTAGATCATGATATTGAAGGGTCTGCCAAGCGGTGGAAGAAATGGGTGGATTCAGAATGCCCAGAAAAGGAGAAGCTTCTTCAGGAGTGGAAAAGCAAGAACTCTCTTCAGAAACTTATCATACTGAGGGCACTCCGCCCAGACAGAATGACTTATGCCCTGAGGTAGGATCTTTGTTGTGGCAATGAAATCTGCATGAAGCCAGCTCAGGCATATAGCACACAATGGAGAAAGATCAAATTTTAAACGATGGGGATCCAACATATCAAGCAAACTGGTCGGCCAGGCTTGAGATTTTGATTATTGGCCCTTGGGCTTCGTACAAGGCCTTTCTTTTCTTTGTCAGGAGCTTGAAAAGATGGTAGGATGAGATTGGCACGTTTGAATTTTGACCTATTTACAGGGATTTGACCTGTTTTTTATGGTTTATATACACATTCACCTTGCTATGTGAAAAAGTTCATTTGTAAATCAGGTATATTTCTCTTGCCATAGTTTTTCTCATTGTTTTACTAGACATAGCAGTTAGCTGGTAACTTTCTCGGTCTGACATCTTTAAATAACTAAGTTTCAGAAATAAATAAGCAAATAATGAGCAAATAAAACAAAAAACCAAAACAAACAAAAACCCTCAAACCCAACCCTCTTAAGGTTGTTTTTTAAATTCTTCACTTCTAATAATAATACCCAGGTATCTTACTCGTGCATATAAAACTCTGGCATGCATCAGCCACTGTGTGGCCAATAGATCCAGGGAGATACTCTTCCCTCTCTATTCGGCATTGGTGAAGCCTCAGCTGGAGTACTGTGCCCAATTCTGGGCACCGCACTTCAAGAAGGATGTGGATAAGCTTGGGAGGGTACAAAGAAGGGCCACCTGTCTGGTTAAGGGCATGGAGATTAGGCCCTATGAGGAGAGAGTCTAGGAACTGGGCCTGTTAAGCCTGAAGAAGAGAAGGCTGAGAGGTAATGATAGCTGCCTACAAGTACATCAGGGAAGCATCAAGAACTAGGAGAGCAACTATTCAAGAGGGCACCTCAAGGGAAGACGAGGTCCAATGAATGGACATAAACTAATAGAGAGTAAATTCTGGTTAGATAAAAGGAAAAACTTCTTCTCTGTAATGATCTCCAGAATCTGGAACACACTCCCAGCAGAGGTGGTGCGGCCACCCTTCTTGGAGATGTTCAAGATGAGGCTGGACAAGCACCTTGTTGAGCTCATGTGAGCCCAATAACTTCCTGCCTGGCAGGGGACTGGGCTTGATGATGTTACAGGTCCTTTCTGGTTCTGTTTTTATGATTCTATATAACTTATTAGGCTAGTATGTTTCCTTACCTGGTACTTTCTCTGCCCAGCTGTCCTTTCTTGATACATTTATTTTGGGGTTGACTTGGGATTGTATGGTATAGTTTTTTTGAATAGCAGGGGACTGGATGCAGGAGACCTCCCTCCCCTCCCCTCCCCCCTACAGTTCCTGTTTTCCTGTGTTTATTTGTTACTCACTGTCCCCTTTCATGAAAAGAAGCATGGCAAATTGTTCTCTACCC